>NC_052530.2:17216427-17841427 GCF_016746365.2 Drosophila yakuba
TATTATATTAGATTATATGTATATGTTTTATAAACTTTGCACTGCTCGAAAGTGGCACACAGTCTGTTTATTTTCGAACCGAGAGACTTTCAACGCGAAAGCAAAAAATTCAACTGAGAAAACATCCCATTAATCGAGAGACAAGCGACTCGAATTCGTGCGTGCTGCCTGGCATTTCCCGGGAAATAGATTAAACCGAGAACTGAAAAGCCGAACGGAAATTTGAAACACACATTGGAAAATTGCTAAGACATCTCTTCTCCCAACTTCATTACAGCGAACGAGTTCAACGATTTTTTCGTGAACAGAACAAAACAAATCGATCAAAATGTTCAAAAACCACTTGGAAATGATTGGGCGCAATGAGAGCCCCAGCAAGAAGGCGAAATTCTGGCAGTCCTACATCAGGTCCCTGAAGGGTAAGCATCCAGTAAATAAGTAAATAAAAAAGTCCTAAAAAGATTGAATAAGTATACAAAAGTATAATTGAGGCATAAATGTAGTAGAAAGGCAAAATAAGTCCTCAAAAAATGGGTTAGGTATACAAAAGTATAATTGAATGGTTAGTCACAATTGTAGTCATTTTGCATAGTTCTAGAATAACTGAAGATCAACTCTAAGTATTCCTACTTCGGTCTGATTAAGGGACATCTCACAGTGATATTATTAAACTCTGGGTAGTGAGCAACACAAATAGCTTAGCCTATATGTATAGTCTATTTATTTTGGCAGGTGTCATATCAGCCAAGCTATATACTTAGATACGCTCCGATGGGAAAGCTTTTCGCCATCCACTGTATATAGAGAGAAAAATGTAAAATATGTGCTCAGGCCTTAAACAAAGACAGCGAAAATACCAAAAAAATATAGGATACACATAGAGGGGCGCATCTATGATAGACACCGAATAGAAATCAACTTAATTTTTGTGTGCTTTTCTGCAGCGCTGGCATTGAGCCAAATAGTGAAAATAGCCGAAATATTTGAATAGCAATGAACTAACGCCGCGTTATCCAAACAACTATTTATAGGCTCCGAGGATATCCGTGCCCACGAGGCTCCCCGTGCCTCTCGTCCCTACAGCTCCTACCTGGACTCGCCCTCCTACAGGAGCATCTACGACGAGCCCGCCACCGCCAACGAGCGCGTCCAGTCCTCTGGCTACAGATATCTGCCAGTGAGCCGCGACACCTACGGCTACTCGCCCCGTGCCATCTACGATCATCACTACAGCCGAACAAGTGAGTTGGGCCCATATATGGAGCATTTACTGTACTATCTACTGCCGATCCCCGCCTAACTGCTTCACACAGCTGAGAATCTGTATCTTACTGCTTCCGAAATGCGTGGCCTTGCAAGTATGGATATGTAACTTAAATAATTTAAATTTTAGATTACAAAGTAAAAATAATCTGGTCAGATAGAAATTCTTGTTTACATAACTTATTACCCTCCATGAGATTGAAATAACTGCTAAAGATACTGTTTACGTTTTGGATAATAGTATAGTAGCTTAAAATCAGGATTAAATGTCTATGCATAACTTTCTGATTGACACTTTAAATAAATTTAATTTACTTAGCCCTTTGAAAATTCAAATTAGAAAGGTAATCACCCGATTGCAAGGTTACGTAAGCTTCGGTCCAGCCGAACGCCAAAAGTTCTTTCAGCCTTTCTGTTTCGCTTCGATGCGCCATCAATCAATCAATCAATCAATCAATCAGTCGCGTCATTACAATCATCTCACAACTGCATTCTCGCCACTGCCTGCTATTGAAGCTTTTGACAACACCTTGAATATATCAGAACCGCCATATCTTTATGGGTTTTCATGTGCGAGCGCTATGATTTCATAAATTTAAAAATAAAATTGGCCAGCGCCAAACGGCCAAATACTATTACGTCAATGAGAGTTTCGTTTCGTTTCTTTTCGTTTCGGCTCGTTCGTGTTGATTTTGGCAAAAGGCCTCAGAAATGAACAAAAAATCAAGACAATATAGGCAACAATATAGGCAACACACACACACACAAGCGGACTCATCTTTGTGCGCTATATATCAAGTCAGGTATATAAGCGGAATTTTTGACTCAATTTTTTTCGGTGCGTGCTCTGGGATCAAATGACTGTGGCGGCCCTCGATGCGCGGAAGCCGAAGTTCTCTTTTCTGATTTTCCGAATTTCCACACACTCACACACTGGCAAAAGCCCCAGTCCCCAGTCCCCTACCCCCAAACCGTTTTACCATCAACCTAGTACCCCGTTTGCCTAAATTATTTAGTTTTCTTTTCGCTTTTTTTTGGACTAACCAATTGTTTTTTTCTTTCTCTCTCTTTCATAAATGTTTCAGAATATACATAGATATGTGTGTCGTCAAGATAAATACACATATGTATCCGAGCGATATACATATATATATTTTTGATATTTTATGCGCACTCTCTCGATATATATTTATATATATATTTGTATTTGTATTTGTTGTTCTCTCTAGGCAAAAGACAAACTTAAATTTAGTGAAAAGGATTTTGTGTGTAGTTTTTAGTTAAATAATCGAAATTAGAAAACGATTTATTCGCTAGCCAGTATATACATCTGTATATATATATATGTATATGTATGTGTTTTGTGTGTGAAATAAAATCTGTAAACAACTCGCTGTTGCTTTTCTGTGCTGTGGTGTTGCATCCATCCATCAGACCATCCATCAAGGGCCATCACATCAAAGGGTTTGCTATGAACTCCCATCGACTTTTATCATGACTACGGCCTCAGCTTGCAGATCATTTATAATAAATTGCTTTTTAATACGCTTTACTGCTTTACTGATTTCCCGATTCCCTTCTATTTCTTCCTCTTGCTGCTTTCGCTATGATATATGATAATATTGCTTTCCGGGATGGCGTACGTATCGAATATTGCGCATACGTCGTGTGAGCCCACGCACTAAACATACCACTTTCTGTAAGCATTTATTTTTTTTGTATTGAGTTCTATGCTTGCGCAATTGTTGGAATGCTCAACTAGTCTAGGAAGTATGTCTAGATTCTTGTAATATCAATCTTTTCTGTGGACAGTTCCAGCTAACTACGACGCAGAGAAGGCCTGGAATGATCATCTGAAGCGCATGCAGGAGATCGAGCGCAGGTGGGTGTCCCTTAAAGTCCCTTAAATGCTCCCCAAGATCACCTATAATTTTCGGATTTCGTCCAACACTTTAGGTACCCATCTCGCTATGGTCTGTACTTGAAGGACAAGCCACTGACGCCCAACGCGCTGGTGCCCCTGGAGTACGAGCCAGAGGACAAGCTGCTGGCTGAGCTCAACAAGGGTAAGGATATCAAAGACATTTACTAAATCCAATGCCAGACACAAAAGTCCGACCCCAACATCAGCAGGAAAGTAAACAACACAACAACATCAACAACGAAAATTTTAAAATTAATATACTCGTATATATACAAAATGTAAGCACGAACTCAACAAAATAGCAAATGAAATCTGATCGCAACATCCAATACGAACTCAACGAAATTTTTTTTCAAATTCAGCCAACATAAGAAAATACTTTTGCAGACTTTTCTCAATCGCGTTACAGCTCGATTTTCGACTAAAATCCTATTTGTTTAACTCTATTTTGCAGCTCTAAGAGTTTGAAGCGCTGAGCGTTAGTGAAAATAAATACTTTTGTTTGCTTAGCTCGTAGATAGACTCTTGTAAATTTACGCAAAATCTGTTCAACTTAAACGAAGTGAAGGGATAAACGAAAATGAATTGTAATCAATATTTGTCTGTAAGCAAAAGAAAAAAAAAACCGATTACCAGCAATAGTCAAGTCGAGTGAAAATTTCGTTAAATGTTTCATTGTATAATATATAAATATAAATATACAAATGCTTTATTTTAATTATTAACTTATACAAAATCAACAACAACAACAAAAGTAATAAAACCAACAACAAAACATTTATAAAAAAGAACTCTAATTTTAATTTTAGCCATTAAATATATTTAAATAAACATATTTAACGAACCCATCCCCTCATTCGTTCCTAAAACCATCCATCCATCCAAACCCCGATTATCTTAAGCCTTTCTTCTAACAGCTGCTGTACCAAAGAGCATAGTTTTTGCTGCTAAATCAACTATTTGAGCCCACTGTAGCCCCACTGGCGACTATACCCGAACCAAAAAACCGAAAAAAAAACCAAATAAACACTATTTCCGCCCTTCAGTTACTTTAAAGAACCAGCCTTAATCAGTAATAAAAACATATTTAATACCAATCAAGAAAACTTGTGTTTTGGATCTTTTCATCGCAACGGAAATTCTTCTCTCAATGGCCCTTAATTTTCTAACATCTCATTCACATTTCGATATTAATATTATTGTCAATGTTTTACCTTGTCCAGTTCGCTGTTGTCTTTCGTCTAGTCCCTCGTTTCACTACTAAAATCAAAACATAGTAATTCGCATTACACTGTGCGGTGCCTGTATATATAAACTGCCAACAATACTCAAAAACTAAACATTTATACAAACTCAAATGAAATATTTAACGAACTCTGTATTAAAAATGTATGTTTCACGTTCTCTGGCAGACAATTTATACTCGTAGATTTCCAATCAAAAACTTCCAATTTTGTAATCGTGTTTCGTGCCCACAGTTTTGTGTAATTTGTACTATGTATTTTGTTTCGGATGTTGTTTGTTTTCCATTGCGAGAGTTTCTCGAACATCGTTGGTGGGTGAGGCTTTTCGTTCTGGTAAGTACAAGATTATAGGGATTTTGAGTGGTTAATTATGGCAGACGCCAAGGTAGTTATTTCGAAAAAGTGTTGATGCCTTTAACTCTCTTTTAATTCAGTTTAGGATAGACTAGCAAAAGTTTTAATGCCAAAAAGATTAAAGGATATGCATAGTATCGTTGCAACATTCCCATTACATGTATACAAATTCATCAACGTTAACATACGTTTCCTATTTAATATCAATGCCAATGTTTTGTGATTTTAGTGATAGCATATTTCTATAGTATATATTTGAGTTTGAAACTATACATTTCAGCAGGGGCAGCTCAACGAGGCGCCACTTAGTCAGGCATTTATTGTTGCAACTAGATACTTTGCCATTGGTTGCCAGTGATCCACAACATGGTTACTCACTTCTGGTTACCCCGTTCTGGTTTCAGCTCGTCGCTCGGCCTCGCCGTTCCGCCCCTCGAGGACGACCCGCGCCGGCAGCGAGCCGTACGTGCCACCGCCGAGCTACTGGAACCGCGAGGGCAGCGTGCCACGCGGAGGACCCTCGGTCTTCGATCGCGCCACCAGCTTGGCCCCGTTCACGCGGCCCAGCTTCCGGGCCAGCTCGTTGGAGCCGCTGGACGAACTCTTTGAACGTAAGTTGCCCGCGATCGCCGAGGCTGATTCGGCGCCAGCTGATGCGCCCAGTCGGCCACTCGGTATTTTTGAGCGCGCCGGTTCGCCAAGTCCCACTCCCGTGAAAGCCGGTCGCTGGGGACCCCGTCCCACCGAAGTCGCCTACGATGCTGAGGGTAAAAATCCAAATTTCACCTATACTACTTTCACTACCTTTAAACAAAAGAAAAAACCCAAAAAATCCGAAGAAGAGACGAAATTTGCGTGTTATTGTTCAATTTGATGTCAGCTTCTTTTGCCTCTCGAAATGCGAGACAAAATCGAGATGATGGAGTTTGTGGTGATGGAGCGATGATGATAATGTGCGGCGAACGCGTTGAAAAATCGTTGCCATATTTTTCGTGACGTGTTCAGACCACTTTCGTCCATGACACGCCCACTCCGCCCATCTGGTGGCCATATAATTTGTCAAAATTATTTCCACTCTTTGGCTTCGCCAGCACGAGTATTTCTAGTGTCTCTCGTGTTTTGAGTTTGAGTTTGCCAGCAGCATCAGCAAAATTAGTACAGTGTTGCCCGAAGTGTAAGCGCCGCGCTTTCCGTCCTCGAAGGCAAATCGATTGAATGATTTTCAAATTTTCAAAATTTCACAAATTTTTGATCAATTTTACTATTATCAATTTTACTCACTCGGATATTTTTTTTGGAAATAATGCAGAACACAAACGTGAATTTCCTTAAAACACCAATTTAATTAAATTAAAATACTAGTGTATATAACGACTATAAATAATTTATTTGCTTTCCGTTCAATTGAATACCAAAAATCCGATGAAGAAATTTTGCAAGATTTGAAAACCTATTTAACGCTTCATTGAATCGGTTTGCATTCCCCGATAAAACCTTAAATCCCAAACCAGAACCCCACCTTCATATGCCCACTGGTTCGCTTATCGATGTGCTCACTGTAGCGCCTGTCCATCCTGCCACCTGTCACTCTCTATCAAATTCCCCTATCACTTTTCCTCGCATTTCCCACCATTATCCTTTGGTATTTTTTCCACAATGAAACCCCAACATACGCATGGAAAATATCAAATTATTGTTGATTGTTAAAGCGTTGTTTTTTTTTTTTATTTGATTTACTTTTATTTTAGTTTAAAAAAAAACATAGCAAAAACAAAAAATATTTTTCTTTCTGCTCTTCTTGTATACATTGCTACAACAATACAAACAATATCAAATGAAACCCCACAACATCTGATTGTATACCCAACAAAACGCACAACAACGCAATGCAACACCCAACACTGATACTACACATCCAACAATACCATCTCTGATGATGACTACTACTACTACAACTACTGCTACTGAAATGCCAACAAAACAGGACTCCCCATCTTCCACCCACGCAACCGGTTCAGGGATCTGCTGAGCCCCAGCCCCAACTTGCCGATCTCCTCGATCGTGCGCGATCCCTTCTGGTGGGACGTGGATGACCTGGTGCCCTTCCGCGCCACCTCGGTGCCCCGTGCTTCGAGCCCCGTGGCCCGGGACTCGTACTTGTCGCCGGTGAAGAACCGCTACTTGTGGTCCAAGCACCCAGCAAGACCCTTGACACGTAAGCTATAGATTTCTGATTCCTAGAGATACATACTTTGATCTTACCAACTGTGGGGCTCAAATTGTTTTGAACATTGGGGGTAACATTTCATTGGCTGTTGGTAAGATCGCCTTCTGTATATACATACAAACAGTTTGTAAATATTTTCGAATTGGAGATCCCCTTCCCTAGATGCCCATAGAGAAATTACCATAAAAGCATGAGAGAAATATATTTGCACAAGATAAAAGTCAAAAATAGTAAAGTCCACTAGAATTCCATGTAAAAAGCAGATAGAAGCATCGTAGATATTTAGGAAAAATTTTATAAGCACTTGGTTTAACATTATCTCGATATCGAGTTGCATAACTTGTTTCGTAATTTAAATTTATTTGTGCTTTCCATAAATATTTAGAGTTGTCCGTGCTCTTTAATTAATTGCCTACGATTTTCTTTCATGTTTTTGTAAAATTATATATTACCCGACACATTTTCCAATATTGTTTATATTTAACATTATTATTTTTATTTTATTTACATTTTAATTATCATAAACAGCTGAGGAAGAGGATTTATTCTAAACAAAATATATAGAATCAAAATCACAAACAATCGTTTAGCTCTAATAACAAAGCGACGCTATATCAATCATATAGCACTTCTGTAATTTTTTTGTACTTAATTTTACATAAATTACATGTAACGAAATGTAAAAAAAAACAAATTGGTAAGAAAAAGGAAAAAGCATGACAAACGATAAATTTGTTCATTGTAGAAGCTACACAAATGACTTGTAGTGCTCACATATTATCCTATAGAAAAAACGTACCCTGTAGTACCCTGAATTAGTAGTATTCCACAACAAGTAGTGTTAATAACATATAATCGACATATGCATAAGTTTATATATGATTGGGTTCTGTAGTCTTTGTAATTGTTAATATACGAAAAATGTTTTAAGGTTAATTACCTTATTGATGCATTTTGGCATCCCTTAAATTGGTTTTTTTACTTGCAATTAGGTCCTTCTGAAAATAAATTAAAAATATATTTGGCTTATTATTTATTTTAATATAATATTGTAATTATGAAAATATATCTTATCCGAATTTTGCACGTTATATACTTAGAAACTTCAGAGCCCTATCATTGAAATCCAAATTGTTTTTAACCCATGTAGCAAACACATGATACAACTTCTGCATGCCACACACCTCTTATTCCATTTAAATGTTTATTTCGAGTATTGTTTGCAATCTGGAGGTAATAATGCTACATTTTTCGATCCGTAGCTCACCGCTCAATTTTGTAAACGAACGAAACAACGAACTACACACCAACAAGAACATCCTAAACATCCAAAAACAACGAATGCATCACAAGGGGCCACCAAAACAACGACAACCAGTTTTGGAGTAGATCAGTAGCAAAAGGCTTTGCGAGTCTTAATATCCAAGAACAACGTTTGAATTTTTTCAAAACTGCAAGAACTCCACTCGGAACCAGAAGACAACATCATTCCCGTCTGGGGTTCTTAAAATATTTGCCAAGAAGTGCGTAATTCCCGTAGAAAAAAAAAATAACAACCGAATAAAACTCAAACACTCTGTTTAATTTTTATTTTCCGATTTCTTAAGAACCTATCGTAAATGTTAAGTGCAAGAATATGAAAAAAATCGATTTACATTTATTATAATAAAACAATAAAATCAACTTATGAGTTCCCATTTGATCAACATCAACATCGCATAATCAATGGGCTTCATAAATTGTTCCTTTTTTGTATATCTTAGATGCTATATATAACGAATATTTATACAACTATTTGTATTTGTAAAAAACGTAAAACGTATCGTCTCTATTGCGGAGCTCGATGACATTTAGAAAACTGTATAAGGGATATGTATATCTGCCACAACCCATCCAACATTCGGCCTTTCCATACATATCCTACACATTTTCGATTTGTAATAAAACAAAGAAAAAAAACAAAATTATGAATAATAATAAAAAAACTTCTAAAACCCAATTGATTGATTTAGTAAACCTGAAAACTTACGGATGCAAGGCACTTAGGGTAATCTCTTAGTTTTCTTTGGAATACATTTTAATAATTTTAACAACTCGATATTGATTTAGTCCTTGGGGATGCAGTGTCCCATTTTCTGGTCCCTTCTCCTTCTCTTTCCCCCTTTGTCTAGTGGCCCATGCCATTTATCTTTCCATTTACTGCCCCAATGCTCCATTTTTTCCAAGTTCCTTTGACGTTTTTGGCGTTTAGCACGCAATTGTTTCGCACTTCTTGTTCGCTCATATTCTCCGCCTGCCATTTGTCTTGGCCATGGCTGTTGGCCAAGTTTGCGGAGAGCTGGGAAAACCCAGAGGAAGCGGGAAAATTTCATGGGGACTGGGGAAATATTCCCTGGCCTGGTGGGAGCCTGTCAAGCTCCTGGCCTATGGAACACGCTTCATTGTGTTTGCTCTTCAATCGCCTTAATTTTGCCTGCTCTTTTATTGTTACTGGTCATTTGTGACTTCTTTTTTGGCTACACATAGATGTGTTTCTTTTTTCATTTCACTTAATTATTGATCCTAACGAATTTTCTATTTGCCAAAGGTCAATGCAATGTCAGAGCCAACTCGTGGTGGATCTCAACTGCCGTGTTTCAATAGCATTTCAATTGCTTTTTAACTGCGTTCCCTCGAGTGTCTGCGTGTGTGTGTGTATATGTGTTTTCGGGGAAAATGGAAAATGCTTGCCCAGTCACGTGCAGACTTTGCAATTTTCGTGTTTCTCCAGCCCGTTTAATTAAAATATTTATTAATTTTCCCGGCCGTATATGCATTACATATACGCATAATCAGGGCCAATATCCAAGCTCCCTTTTTGACTATATCATGTTAAATGCCTAATGGAAATGGAAATGGGAATGGGATGAATGAATTTGCCAAGGCTTTTGTTCGTTTGCTCAATGAGTTGAGTTTTTCTGGGCTGGGAGTTAAATAAATGGTTGTGCGAACATAGAGCGTGATTCACATTTAGACCTATCTTTCACCCTGTCAGGTTTAATTGACTTATTGAAGCCAGAAAGCTGGCAGAAAATGAGCCTCTGCTGAAGGGCAAAAATAAACTAAGAGTATCCTTTGGCAGCGAGAAATGTGGCTAGAATTCAGATGAAGCCATTTCACCACTTGCAAACGAGCATCAAGTCAAAGTTTAAATCAACTGGCAGGTATTACTTATCCCTGTTATTGCCTAATTAAAATAGATTTTCGTTAACTGCCCTTTAAACACGTTTACATTTCCACTGAAAAGAAACCTCACTTTGGCAAAATTTAAATTGTAGTACTCGGAAAAAGGCGAGCCCCAAAGTTGAGTAGTGGCAAATTGCGGCTGCTGTTATCTGTCAAAACGTTTGAATCTGCCTCGTTCGGTTGTCATCTGCGGTTTTCCGACAGCGACGCCTGTTGCTGACGTCCTTGGTTTTTTCGACTACTTTTTGGTTTTGGTTTTGGCCCCGAACTCAAGATTTATGTCTTTGCAGACGCTTTTTTCTTGCCTGCTATCGTTGGCCATCAAATGCACGTGCCTGAGAGTTGGCCATAACTGACAGCTCCTGTGCTAATTGGTCAGGGTCCTTTTTCCGCCTCGTGTGCGTGTGTGTGTGTGTGTGTGTAGGCCACTTGACATGCACGTCACAGAGATACAAAGAAAAGGGAAGTGAAAAGCGTTGCCTACTTTTCAGCTGCACTTCCATTGTTTTCGATGGCTGCCAACCCGAAAAAAGGGTTTGCTTCTCGAATCTTTGGCTACAATTTGCGTTTGAACCAAATTTAAAGTGAAACCAAGTCGAGCGTGGAATTTTGCTTGCTTGACTGCGGTTTGGGTCAGGCAAATTAATTACATCAAACACGCAAATTTAATTTGTCCGAACGAAAGTCAGGCTCGGTCAGAGATGAATGAAAGTGAAAATGAGTCAATTGAAGGCGTCTCGCAGGCTTGCTGATTGTGCTGGGTGGTACAATCAAACTACCCCGAAGTCATTAGCCAGATAATCCCACACCCCTTTCTGCCCCACAGCCACCCGCACCCCGCCCCCCTGCTGATGAAAGGTGCTTGAACTGTTTTATTATGTATTATCTTCGCTGGCCCAGACGATGATGGGGCAACTTTAATTATTTGTGAATTTTGTGGTCGGTGGTATAGGGAGGTTCAATTACGGGGTTCACCAGTTTCAGTGAAGGTTAAATTAAAGTTAAAGGAGCAAGTGACTGCTCATGATAAATGGTTCACATGAAATGTGTTTATATCACTGCAGTTGTGAAATTGTGCAGAAAATTAGGGATAAGAGTGAACGAATGAAAAGTTTCTTACTACTTTTCTTACCGCTTTTTGTTATCTATCGTAGCATCGCTCATACGCCACGTTGTCCTAACTTCGGCAGCATTTATAAGCGCAACTTCTGTTTGTATTCGAAAAGCAACTCTACAGTGAGCTTAGCACGACTTAGATGTATTTCTGAAAAACTTGTGGAGGAAAATGGACGGAAAGGTATTTTGCAAAATACGAAAACAACTTTTTCATTAGCAACAACACCTGAGAGACCCCAGCTGAGCCAGCTGACAATGGCGTAAGTCACAACTAAAAGGAAAAGTTTGAGTTGGAGAAAACTCACAAAGCTGTCAAGTATCACTGCGAGTAGAATAAGTTTGGGAAAAACTAAAAAAATTCAATGCTTTCTGAGACTGGCTATTTAAAATAAACGTTTCAGAACTATATAAAAAATGTTGGGCATATTTCCCTAAAAAGGTGCAAAAAATAACTATAAGGATGTAACTTTTGGCTGGTTGTTTCCTTACTTGAAGCTGCAACTTTGATTGATCAGGCTGGAACTGATTAATGTGTCCGACGGCAGGATTCTGTGTCCTGTGAAATCCCTGCGCTAAGTGATTAGCTTTGAGATATCCATCTTACTTTCTTGCGCGCAACTTTAGCCGCGAACAAATTGAGACTGAGCGCCGCTCGGGTCATTTATCAAAAACATTATATATTATATCGCAAAATTGGCGATATTTTTCGATGAAGCCCTTCCACGAACCATCGAAAAATCAGCATCAAACGAAGGTCAACCCACGTTATGCTTAAGAACAGCCACAAGGATGCCCGGGTATGCGGAAGTGATTACTTTTCGGTGTCCTCCAAAAATGCCAAGAGGCTTAAGTGAGTTGCTTTTTTCCACCCTTTCAAGTGAATTTTGAAGAGCTTTTCCGAGTGCGTGCGGAGATTGTCAGAATTTTCAATTTTTTATTTTGGATATTAAGCATTAATGGGAATGGAGTTTCGATGTAAGCTGAGCTGATTAAAAATTTAAGAAACATGTCGATGGGTAAGAGCTGAGGTTTAAATTTTTTTGTACAAAGTGGAAGATCAGGAAATCAAAGGCGTAGATAGATATACATACTTATATTTAAACTTTAAACAACATTGGTAAATAGCACAAATTGTCAATTTGTATTATTAAAATGCTATAACAATTTACCATTTTCAGCCACAATTTAGGTAATTCACATGCAAAAAAAGAAAATGTCCAAAATGTCATTCGCAATTCACAAGTGGCGCTGCATAATCAGACTGTCATCGCAATAAATGGCATAAACTGTGGGGAAAATGAACAACTTTGCATAGCAATTACTAAAAGGAACTCACTCAGATTTAAAATTAAATTTTACCCTAAGTGGGACAATTTTTAAAAGATTCTTCTTCCTTGCAATGGAAAGTAAATATAATTTGTAGGGTCCCGAGGTGATTTCCCTAAGCTTTCTGCCCCAAACAACAAATTCATAAGCGAATATGTATGTTAATGCTGTGTGTATATTTGCATACAACTTTCGAAAGGGAAAGAACAATTTCTGAGGACGTCCTCAATCTTCAAGGTTGAATTTCGCCCACATAGGCTCCCTGCGAACTGAGATACTTTGCCGATTTTCTCATTCATAATAAATGCATTGCAATTTCCCAACACCCCAAAAAAAAGCAGTTTGCTCTTTTTGGATTGTGCACAAATTTTCCGTTTAGGCAAGCATAAAAATTGGAAATCAATTCGTTTGCAAGCATCGCAGCATGGAAAACGATATCATGAGCAACATTTTTTGCGGTAAAATATTTTCTCATTTTATTGGAGCAGACAAGAAAAAGCTGTTGACCTTTTTGCCGCTTGTAAATTAAATACGATTGTCAGGAGAGTTGGTCTCATGATAAATGCGGTTGCAGTTGCTTTCATTTCATTGTGGCTTTCTGAGTCGGATTGTTTTCCAACTATTGGCAGCTTGAAGAGGTGAAGTAAGCTGCCGTTATGAAAATAAATTGATTTATTGAGGTTGTCCGATCTCTCACCACAAATAATTTTGTAAATTCCCAAAGAGAACTCTTCAACGGATTCGCTTAAACATTTCACCGGCTCCTTGGACGAAAGCTTGCGCCCATATTTACTCAGCACTTTAAGCTGGAGAAAGGACCTCAGAAGGGTCCCCTCATAATCCGCCTTCCATCTGGCGGAATGTGGGTCAACATCTGCAGTGGAGGAAGCCACCCCGAATCCGTGGGTTATTTATGCTGAACCGAAGCATATTTATTTACTTGTTTGTGTTTGAGCGAGTCCAAACACACATAGAGTTAGACCCCATTCATTGTGCGGCACTCAGACGATTCTGCTTGGCATTGTTATTGTTTGCTCAGATCCTGTGGACAGACAAAGTCCTCTAGTATGTTAATGAACAGTAATCTGACCAGCTTAACTGAAGGATATCACTGGGCGGAGGGTTGGGGGGAATGGCTCTTGAAAGTTGTGGAGCGTTTGACAATGAGACAAATCAAATTGGGGTTAACGCATCAATTGCTCGACTTTCGCTCTTCGTAAACAAATGCCATGCCTTTCATCTTATTTGTCATGACAACCCACAATTTTGGACAGTCATAGCACCCTCCTACTTTTCCTTGTACTCGTACTTCGTCGAACCATCAAAGATTATGGCTCAGTCAGCCAGTCAGCCAGTCAGTCGGGTTTTCATTGACTTATTTATGGGTCGTAATGAGTAAATGCGAGTCAAGTAATTGATCCCACTGGGGGTACGACAAGAAAGCAAATGTAAATTGTACATCAAGTTGTTTTCGCGCACAATAAACGCCAGCGTTATTACATACATTGACTTCTGGGAAAATAAACGACTTGTTCACTATGTGATTGATTTTGAGAGAATAGTAGGTTAGGAACATGTTGTCGAAACAATCTTTTTTGGGCTCATCTTTTATCTGCATCACACACCATATAGTCTCAAAAAAATATACATATTTACAGAACCTAAACCTTTAAGTCAGGAAGAAGGGAAATTTTCCTGGTGGCGTTTCAAACATATTTCAGACTGCCGTAAAGGTTTCATCTCAGACAAAAGCCGTCAAAGTTTTTCCCCTTTGCACGGCGTCATTTCAAGCGTTCTCGTAAACTTTTCTGACTTGTTTATTTGCAAACAATTTGCCTATTTGCTTATGGTTTCTGCCTGATTAAACATGCCAAACACACGCAGCCACAGCCACAGCCACATAACGAACATAACGATGGCAGGCGATAACTTTTTGAAATGCTATCAAATGCCCTGTTTTGCAGTGGAAATTCGTGGGCCTGGCTGGCGGTTTTTCAGCCATCTCAGCTTTGTGTGCGATATCTTTCTATCAATAAAAGAATACGGGGACAACAAAATGAAACTGTCAGCTGAAACAGCTTTGGGCGACCTTGGTAACCATGGCCATTTGACTCCTTGACTTGCAAAATACTTTTCTGGCAGCCTCCAGTCAGGTTTATTTGCTAAAGTGTGAAAAAATGAAGAGGATTTTGCTGGGCGAAAATCCATAACCCAAGTAGTTGGGAGAGTGCGGGAAACCACACCGCCTATTTAATCAAATTGAAACCACTTAACAGATGTCGGGCAGGGAATTTTAATTAAATTTAAGAGCTAAATTTAAATGACCTCTTGGCTGTAATTCAATTTCCCTAAATGTCTTGAATGTTGTCCAATTGCCAGCCAAATGTGACAGAGAACGCAACGAGGATCCCAAATATGCGGCCCAAATTCCGGCAAAGTAAATTGCAACACCTGAGGAAGATGCTTAAAAGATTGCCTAATTTAAATCCCAATTACATATATTTTTCCTTTTCTTCTGAAATTGAATTCAATGTTTGCCGTCTTGAGTGTCTACCTTTTTGTTCAACTTGGTTTTGTTTTCGTTTTGAATACAATTTGGGTCAGAGCACCTGAAAAATGCTATGAAATTTAAATTGAATTTAAAGGGATTTTCAAGAGCTTCTTCTTCAAAATTAATTGAACCTCGTGCCCACACATTTTCATCTTTTTCTTTCGTTAAGGAACTCATTTAATCTGTTTAAGCGCATTTCCCACTTATAACATCAGCTTTTATGCCGAGAATATATTGAATTTTAAAGTTTTTACTTTACTTGAATCATAGTATCTCTGGCTTTTTGCTTAAAACAAACAAAGGAGAGAACTAAACAGAAACTTTATGAACGAAGCCAATTCATTTGTTGACTGCACCTGACTGCTTGTCGCGCCCCATACATGTGCACTTCATTTTTATTACAAATTAAACACAACAACGGCTTTCGGCCTTATTCATTTTCACCCACTTTCCTCTAAGCCGCTTTCCAGGAGATTTTCCTGGTGCTTTTGGCCGGATGAAAACGCTCATATGTGTAGGGACACATTATTTTCTCGTTGACAGTTGGCATTAAAATGAGCGCCCATAAATATTATTAGCTGCTTTCGCTTTTCCACATTTTCCCCGCTTTTCCTTTTTCCCTATTTGTGTGTGTCTGTGTGAGAGTGACAAGCAGCTTTGCGTAAATTCCCTTCATTTTTACCCTCATACCAGTTTTTAATATTCTGCCCGAGGACCAAAAATTTGTTTTGTTTGCCCCGGACTTTTTTTCCGGTTGAATTTCATTCGCATTTCGTTTTGGCCTTCCTTTTTAGGTTGGTACTTTTCAGGGCAAACATATGTTGGCTCATTATCCTTTTTTTTTTAAGCCCTGTTTCTGGGCGCTTCCGCAAAGCTGGCAAAACGAGCGGGTGGCCAAAGGACGCTTCAAAACTATTTATAGCTCCACAGGATAAATTGTGGCGAAGGACTGTTTACTTTGACAATTTTTTCGGGGGGAACGACGCAGAGAATTTCAATTTTTCGCCGACGGCTTCATTAAATAAATTGGGATGAAAATCTCTGTCAAATTGAGTTCAAGTCCCCCCGGACAGTATGAAAAAATATTTATGTTGTCTCATTTGCCTAAATTTTACTTAAAACTTTAATGTGCATTCAAGAGCGTAGGCGCTGTCGGAAAAACACATTTGCTTTCAACATATTTTCCGGGACATTTGCGGTTTTCGCATTCGCATTTTTCCAGGGGACGGGGGAATTTTTCCGAAAATGCGATAACCTTGTGTAAAAAGCGAGCAACTACCACAATGTTGTTTTAGGTTTTTTTGTGCCATGAGAAATGCTTTTTGCTAACTCATGTGCGATGGCGGTTCCCAGTTTTATTTTTCCGTTGTTTCCGTTCTTATGACAGTGTAAATATTTCTCTTGGCCCAGAAAGAAGCAGCAGTGCCCCAGGTTTGTTTATAAATCTCTGCCTTTATTTGCGCTTTAGCGCATCAACTTAAATTAAAAGGGAAATAAAATGCTGTAAAGGAAAATGTTGCAAAGGACGCACAGCCATCTCCTGCCACAAAATCGAGTTGTGTACGAATGCATAGGGATCTCCGCCTTTCTTCCGCCTAATGTCCTTTTCCCACTAGGATTTCGTCCTGTGTGTCCAGTTCAGTGTGTGTTTCATACGCCCTGCTGTCAACGGTGATTAGTTGGTCTTAGTTGTGGGTCGTCTGCGCCAAAATGGAAGAGTGTTTGTTTGCTTGTTTATTTCCCAGCGTCCGTTTGTCTTTTTGCCGCCCAGCTTAGGCACTTAATTTCATTTCTGTGCGCACGTCGAATGAAAAATTTAATTCAAGTCAAGCCGCTTAAATGTCCTTGGGGACACTTTGCCACGAGTATTTCTGTGTGTTTCTCTGGTCGCTTTGCGGTTCCTATTTGGCATTGCTTCTATTTATTTGCTTGGCTACTAAATAAAATTTAATTTTCTATGCCTTTAAGAAGAGCGCCGTTTTCTGTGGCTATTAAGTTAGAATACTTTGTTTTCCGACTCTCTGATAAGTCAACATCCAGCATTATTTTTAGGACTCAGGATCTATTTCTCCTATTTTCTCTTTGGAAACCTGAATGCGGCGCAAATTCATGGCCTCGTAATTACTCCGAGGGAAGCGGCGCCTTCGTCCGCATATTTAAATTTTCCCCGCTAATTATTCATAATTGAAATAAGTCAACTGCTTAAAATTTCACAAAAAGTTTCGCCCACCTAGGGGAGTTTGTATTTGCTTGTGCTGTGTGTGTTTATGGCGGGGTTATTTTTCACGTCACAAGGACGTAGCTCCGGGCATAATACGGTTAACAAGCGGCGGGTTAACTTTTCGGCTTATCATAAATTATTCTCGACGGCTCCGAGCGAAAGTCAAGTTTCCTTGCCGCCGTGCCAGCGTTTTTCTTGTGATGTGGCAGGCACGCATCTTCATTAAAAACACACACGATGGAAATTAATGAGCGCCAAACGTGGCTCTGCAGCACCCTGACTCATTTCACTACCCCTAGTTACTCATCAGATTGGCAATAAACGGCGTGCCGACACGTGAGACAAATGCACATGAGTTTAGAGGCCCTTTTAATGGGCCTCCTGGCGGGCGGTTGGCTAAATAGAGGGCGGACTAGCTATTAACCTGACAGACACAGACACAGTCACAGTCACAGACAAAGACACATACAGAGATACCGGTGGGGACAGGATGTTTGTCCTTGGCTGAAATCAAATTAGCGCCCAGGCGGCAACTCGGAAACTCGGGCCAACGCTGCGTATACGCTATTCAATTGCGGCACACTCTGCGTATGCAAAATGCCCGTGCAGCTAATAATTTTGTTTTGTCGCTTCGCCCACTGCAGAGAAACTTTTAATGGGATTTCCTCTACAGCATTCCCTTTGCTTTCTCAAAGTTGACCAAGTTTTGCTTTAACTCTTTCAAGTCGGCCGCTTTTTCCCACTGCCAGAACTTTTCACTTTCCACGCTCTTTTCTGTTTACCTTGGCCAATTAAAGCGAGGGATGTAGGGCGAGAAGTTTTAAGTGCTAATTTGTGTCATCAGTGAAAATCCGAATTTAGTTGGTTGTTTTTAGAATGGTGAGGAGTGTGTTTTGATATTATTATGATACAAAGCCATGTTTCATCTATTTCTTTGACTTTATAGAAACTTCAAAGAGTTCACTCGCAACGCACTGCAATCTGAATCTAAGTTAGTTTTCATTTTAATAATGAGATATTTGCTCTTTTAGTTCAGTTCTCCTTCCATTCCAACTTTATCCATTACCTTGGACTAATCATTGAACAAACTTTCCTGGTCATGGTGCAGAGATCTCTCTATATTCAATCTTATCCCCCTGCAGATTGACTTTAGTTTCCATCAAGTTCCCAAGCTGCTGTAGTGTCAATCCAATCTCAGGCTTGGCAAACTCGTACCTCGGCATAAGGCCACAACTTGCATATTCACGGACTTCATTTCCGTTTTCCATTACAGAGGGAAAAATTTCATTTTCTGCCGCACTGATTGGTTCGGCGAACGGGCCTCGACATTGCCACTTTTCCCATTTCCCTCCTCACCTTTCTGGTTAACAGGTGCTCACGGGGAAAGTGGAAAAACAGAGGCATACTGCGGTGAGTGGAAATGGTGATGGTGGCCACCAGGTGAAAATGCGTGTATTTCGGCAGCTTGTTGAGTGTTTCGCTTTGGCTGCTCACGATTGTTGCCTCGGCAACCTGGTTCCCATCAGCATTTCTTACTTTATCCCTCGTTGATTGCCTTTTAATTAGTTGGAAGCTGATTATGCAAATCTTGCCACAACAAGTGCCATAAACAGCATATAACCCAGTGATATATGGCATCGATTTAGCGAGGTTTCTGCCCTGCAGACAAGTTTCAAAAGTTTTATGGCCCTGCCACGTCTGGCCTTAATAGCTAATGCTACAGTTAAGCCTTGAAATCTATTGTTGTACATGTGAGCCCCTTAAGAAATATGGTATTTGTAAAAAAAATATAATTCATATATGTAATTCTTTAAATAAGTAACTACCTTTTTGAAATAAAGTAATAAATGATGGCTTCTATAGTTCCCTAAAGTTCAACAAAGATTGCCTTAAAGCCAGTTTTAATCCACTGACATCGGTGTAAACTGTAGTTGCTTAAGCTCCCTGCAACCGCTCTCATTCCCCGTGTCCCTTGATTTATGTATATTTAATAATTCAGACTTTATCTCACCGAGCAGCAGACACTTTCTCCAGAGCCCGGCCAGAACTCACTTACTCATGTGGCTGAGCATAAAAATTCAGTACTCAGTATTCCGCTTGGCCGCCTACTGGCTGAGAAAGAGGCAGACATACAGACATAGTGGCCCGAGAAAGAGATGGCAATATCACTTACAGACATAAAAATGCAAATTACAATGAGATATGCTGCAGTCCAGATGGGAAAACCAGACGGGAAAAGCGAGGAAAACTTTAACACGAGGTTGGCCTAAAGCCGAAACCAAGAATGAATTACTGAAGGCCATCTTTTTATTCCGGCCAGATTATTAGCCAGAGCTTTGGGGAATCGGAGCGGTTCAATCGAATGGAATGGAAGGGGACAGCAGCCAAAGTTTCTGAAATGGTTTTGGCCAACTTTGCTCACAGATTTCCTTTGTGATTTTGCGCTTTTTGGCGCACATTACGAACACGTGCGCCATGTGATTTATTCAGCGGGTGTTCAAATATTTGAATAATTACAGCAGTGCTTGGAATCTATGAACCTGAAGTACTGCGACGACGAATTGTATCTATAAAACTCTAAAACTAAATAAAAATGCCACCAATATGGAGGCACCGAAGCTTGACCTTATGAAAATAAATGAAATTTGAAATACAGTTCAATTTCCTGAACTGCTTTCACCTTCGCATAATAACAGGAGGCATTTTTCAATAACAAATTGTTTTCATTCAGCTGCTGTCAATCAAGAAGTGTCGAAAACATTTCAATAAGCCAAGTTCGTGTCACCTGTTGCCGCAAGGTGAGATTGAGTGGCCATGTCAGCAGTTTAACAGTTCACTGAGCACACACGTAACAACCGAGAGGGACGGGTAGAGACAACCAGAGGGAGATGGCTATATGGCTATAGGAAAAAGGACCATCTCAAGTGTCAAATGTGCTGAACTAGAAAAGTTCCAATAAAGATGAAAACAGAATGGGAGGCGGTTCGAAATTGAATTTGCCTGAGGAGCATTTTCCCGGCTCACATTTAGGCCCACAATGTGCGCTTGTGTGTGTGTGTGTGTGTGTGTGTGTTGAGGCCAAGGCTGTTAAATTTTAACGTCCTTGCCTTCTGGCAATTTGCATGCCTGTGGTTAAAGTGCTTATCATTATAATCAACACCGGGGAAACAGAATTCATGCAACTGGAAGTCAAACCGTTTTATACACTTTCCTTAAAGAGTGAAGCGCGATTTGTCAGAGAGAAATAAGATATTATTTGGTTTATAACATTTTATTGGATGCATAAATAGTTAATAAGGGATTTTATTTATATCTATTTCACTGTAGGATATCATTTACTTCCAAAACTGTAATAAGGCCTTACAATTACATATTTTCTGGACGGCAAATACTTTTCTCAAATTTTACATTAAACTTATTTACTTGCTGAAAGTGCCGGAAAAAGTGCCTAATAATTTTTCATCACGAATCAAGGGTGGGGATTTCAGATTTCATTGTTATGAGTATTGTTGATGTGACAAGCTCATTTTACGTTTATTAACTTGACGAGCAACAAGGAGGTGTATTCAAGATTGTGTAAGCCTCTTTTGGCACCAAAAATATATTTTCGGTTTATTTTTGGTGGGCCAGCGTGACTGATAAAAGTGAAGCTCGATTATTGGTAACTGCCTACCAGTCGTGATGGCCAATTTCACGCGCCCAAAGTTCTAATATAGATATAATTATAATTAGCACCCACTATTTTTGTGTCGACTTCATTTCCTGTGTTTGCTGGCCACTTGACGATTTGTTTATATTCTCCAGCTTGATCGGGCTAATCGCATTGCTACTGATAAGCTGCGATGGGCATCAACTATTGACAGGCGATAAAAGTTTGTGGCTATATTTAGCGCACGTGTTCCCATAGTTTCAATAAAATCATATCTAAATGTGCTAGAAAACAGTTGGTATTATCTTTCATTAGCATAAACTTAAGTGGTGTTTTATGTATAGAGCCCCAAACATATTTAGTACATTTATCATGCTACGCCTTTACAATTTATACTTTCCTTTCCATAACTCAGGGGGATTTTCCGCACTTCCGCCCTTCAGACAGTCACCAAAATCATATATATGTGTAGGGATAGGGATATGTGTATAAGCCCATGGTCGAGAGCCCCCAACTGACAGCACATTCATCAGGACATTTTGCCTGCCTCTGCAATCCCTTTGGTCCTGTGTCACGCCTTTTTCCAAATCGCATAAAACTTTCACGCCATTTTCTATTTGTTTTCATTTCCTTGCCCCTTTCAGTTTCAGTTTGTGCCCTTTTCATATTGCTTTGTTTGTTGCGGCTTTTTTCAAATTCCTACGTCTCATCGCGCCTTCAGTGGGGGAAATCCTGGCAAAAAAATCAGCAACGGAAAAACAATAAAAATTGGAAAGACTTTTCTCGCACCGAAACTCATTTGCATAGAATTTAGCTGGGCTAAACCAGAATGAAACTTCCCCCATGCAAACGTCTTGAATGATTTTCCTTTTAAAGCACATTTGACTTTGGCCTTTATTCATTCCTTTATTTTATGTTTTTCATAAAACTATTTATGAAATGCCGTTCAAGAAGTTTCTTTTTTCTTTCTGACGTATATGCCACATATGCGATTTTTTGGGGCTGCACTTTGCTCTGACCATCTCTTATGTTTTATGGCCAGCTCAATGGCTCTGAATGCACAAGTCGAATCCGCCGCCTCGTAAACATTAAAGTTCCAAAAAAAAAGGCAATCGAAAAAAAACAGAACGTTAATGCTGTGGAATGGAATGCTTTCAGCGCC
Source organism: Drosophila yakuba (assembly GCF_016746365.2). Classification (NCBI taxonomy): domain Eukaryota; kingdom Metazoa; phylum Arthropoda; class Insecta; order Diptera; family Drosophilidae; genus Drosophila; species Drosophila yakuba. Next base: position 17,238,690 of record NC_052530.2, read on the forward strand.
ATTTGGAATAAATCAATAGGGGAGCTGATAAATCACAGTTCCGCTCATTGATTAGCTAACGATGTGCCAGTAATTTCTTGTTGGGCGGCAAAAATCTTCAAAACATTCAATTAGCTTGGCTTAAGTATTTATTAAGGATAACACAGAAGAGGCAACATGAATTTTAGATTTTTGTTTATTTTGTATTGGTACATCTTCTTTTGCTATCTTAAAACCAACTTTGTGTTTCAAACTTTGAAGTTATGCCATTCTTGCGTTGCCCCAGTGTTCCATTTTCATTAATTATTCTAAGTAAATCAAGTTAATTTTAGCTTACCAAACGTTGCTAAGTTCCTTACACTTTTGCGGGCTTTCTGAGTTTGCTAAATATTTAATGTGGCACGTTTCTTAAATTTCACTTTGCCGCCTCGCGAGTCGCGTCTTTACATTACACGCACATATACATGCATATTTTATGTGTCCTGATGCTATTATTTTTTTTTCGTTTTTTATTTACGACATTTAATTTTATATTTATGTACTTTGATTTTCATTACACGATGCGGATTTGCGGCCCGCTTAACCTGCTCAAGAAAACAAGAGAAAATAGAATGTCGGAATGAACAGGGCGTACTCGTACATATTGTACGAGGATTATGGGTCCGCGCTGCTCATATAATTCGGTTTTATTTGATTTGATTTCATTTTTTGCTGCGTGTTTTTATTTCCGTTTGGTTTTAGCGGGATTCAAACGTCTGCGGGCGGCAATTCCTCAGATTTGAAGGCGTGACAACCAAATTATTGCCGAGATAAATGAATCTCGGCTCATCATATAAAGCGATTCAGGTTGCGTTACTTGAATGCTGAAAACTCCTAAGAGCTCTTCAATTAAATTGCCTGAAAATTTGCTGCTGCTCTCAGCATAACTTGAGTGAACTTGTGCCTGGCCTTTCCTTCGCTTTTCTCGCACACTTTGCAGCTCATCTTTGCTGTAGGCAAATAAGCCTTTGTCTTTCCACACAGACGTTGAAATACCCTAACATATTAAATAAGACTAAAAGAAGTGAGTTTTGTTTAAATGTATTATAAAGGAACGTTCGAATATACGTTTAAATTTAATAAAATAAATGATATATAATTAAAAACAAATCTATTTGCCACACAACCAATTTGTAAAATGTATATTATATAATTTCCTTAAAAGTGCAATTAAAACAACCCATGGCCAGGGAGTATAAAACGCCTATGCCTCGACTGACTGCTGAGTTATTGTCTTTGAAATTTGGGGTATTTCAGTAAGAGCTCCTTTGCTGCTGTGTAGCGATGTTCGCCTAAATTAATTACGCAATTTAACTGGTTTTGCCTACAAATCGCATTATAAAGTGGTTTTTGATGTTGCCCCTTCGAGAATTCCACTGCGGCAGGTGCAACGGGGCCAGAGTTGTGCCACCGCTTGAATTGGCCTACTGGGCGTATGCTTAATATTGAAGCAAGGCGCTTAAAAAACACATTAATTAAAGCTGTGTAAAGTGCGTAGGGGAATTATTAACATCATTAATTATTGTCAGAGATTTGGAAAATTTTGTTTTGCTGGTTTTTTGTTAACTTATAAATCTTTGTTTCTAATTCGCGGGTTTTTTTGTATTTCCAATTTAATAGTGTTATGAGCACATGAATCTGTTATAGTTTCTTGACATTATTAAGTTATTCATTTAACAAATGGTTACCAATTTAAATCGTGTCTTTGTTTTCGTTTTTTTTGGGGGTTTTCGTTATTTCAATAATTATTTTATCTTGATTTACATTCAACTTGGCTTTAAACCGATCACTATTTTGAAGCTCAGTTGAGAAGCGCGAGGACAACCGACTGCCGCCAGTGGCGAATAGTAAATGACAGGTTTGTCCCTTGTCCTGGAGATAGTTGGGCCATAGTATTTGCGACTAGTTGCCACTCGCTGGTGAGTTATTAAAAAGCCAACAACTGACAACGACAACGACAACGATAACTACAACGGAACGCACTTTGAATATTTTCCGAGCACACGAAGGATGTGCGCTCGGAGTTCAGGACACGCAGCTCGGAGTTCGGAGCCCAACAAAACCGCACGCAACGTGCAACAGCCGCCAACTGATGGGCTTCATGTTCATCTGCCATTGCCAGGCAGTCACCCACACAAATACCCCCAAACACAGCCACACACACACCCTTACGCACTCACACAGATACGCGGCGTTTGTTGATAACAGTTTTCGAATTTCGAATTCGCGTCGTCAGCTGCTGTGGCTTCTGTTTTTGCTGCTCCCGCTGCTGTGGCGCCTTTTTTGTGTACAAACACTGTCAGCATCCTCCGGCTAGCACCACCCACAGCAGGCGCCACCCAACAGCACCACCCACCAGCACAACCACGTTCACCATGTTGCACGTTCGGTATGTGTAAACGCATGCGCCGCGCAGTAGGCAACACTTTTTACACAGTATTCATGCGATTAGAACGAAGGCTCTATGTAATGCACATACCTTTACACAGTTGTTATATATAAGTTTTGGAAAATATAATATTATTATTTTTCAAAATATATGATAACTAATTTATGGGTAATATTATTTTCTAGGAGTTTCAATGATATCAGAGCTGCGTATCGTATTTTTGATGATGAATATGTTCTTCAATTATAATAAAGTGTTTTTTTAGGATCTTATGTGGCAAGAAGATGAAAGTAATGAGTATCCTTTGGTTGAGATCATTAGCCATCACTAATTTCCAGCTGTCTTGACTTCTTGTGCCGCATAAGCGCAATCAACGCAACCTCGACTTCTTTGGGAAGCTTCTTTCGTTGTTATCTTTATTGTCCTGCAATATTTCGACAGCGGGTGTTTCGGCTGTGGGCGGCTTGGTGGCGGGTGTCATGACATAAATTAGTCACATTTCAGTGTTGGACGTCCCTTAACCTTAAGTCGGTTAAGTTGGGCTCCAACTCAGTGACTTATTCCAGAGCCGAGTGACTGGAGTTCACGTGCCTAGCCATGGTCACTAATGAATTATGGCCAACTTTTTAATTAAGCTCTTTATGGCGTGGTCAAGGCGTTTGGCCTCGATAATTCCCGTTTATTTTCGAATTCCCGTGCCATTTAGTTTTTTTGTGGTTTTTTTTTGATGATAGTGGCAGTTAAGTCTGAATTATGTTAAGCTTAAACGTCGCTTGTAGTAGTCTTTAAAATTGCTATATAGATACACAAATAGATTACACAAATAGTTGCAGCAATTCAAAAACATTTGCTTAATTAAAAATGCACAGCGCACATTTATTTATTTGGGCAAGGAGCCAACATGTAGCATTGTCCTTGACCCTCGAATATTCCGAAAAATGTTCGTATTCCCTGGCCACAGAGATAAGGCAGTCATGAGTGTGACCATTACGACTGTGAAGTGTAAGTGTGTAAATGTGAGTCCTGGTGACGATTGTCGCTGCAGGAAATTGCAAAACTAACTAAAATCGGAGGAACCGGAGGAAGAGGGCCAAAATAAGAGGGTGAAACAAGTGAGCCAAATGCAATCCGAAATGATTTACAGTGAAATGGCAAGGATATGTCATAAACATAAAAGTCGGCGCTTTTCACATTGTCCTTGTGCCTTTGTGTCTGTTATCAATGGTTGTTTATGAAGGACACAAAGAGCAAGTCGCTTCAAAGACATTGAAAGCAGACGAGTGGTCTGCGAGGAGTGTGAGGCAGGGCGCGAATAATAATATTAATGTCCTTTGACCTTGTGAACCGTCGAGAAAGTCAATTGATGCTACAGACTTATTTTTGAATTTTCTCTATGCAAAGGAACTCTGTCTTGCAGAAAAGAATGCATAAATGATATTGAAATATTTGCGGTTACTCAATTGACCCAGTTATCCTGCTCCATCCCTCTCTTTCTATTCGTAAATGATTGCCTGTTCTTCACACTTTTCAATTAATAAACATAAAACGCAAGCTCGAAATGAAGGAATGGAAATTGAAAGGCGACAGGAAAGTTGCGTGTCCATCTTCCAGTTTTAATTGAGGTTAAGTGAGCGGACATTAAATTGTTTATAGAGCAAGGTTACGACAAACTGTTCAAATTTCTGTGAAATATGGCTTTTGTGCGAAAACTGAAGAAAATTCAAGGTGAGCTCTGACGGTGGACTGTTAAAGGATTTGGATCAAGGTAAGATGGCAGCTAAAAGCAAATATGGGATTGAAATGTGAAAAACAAAAATAGAATAAAACTTATTTTAGGCAAAACGTATGAAATGCATAATATTATGTTTTGTTTACATCTACATTATTAAGATTTTACTTGTGTCCTGGTACTAAAATATGTAACAGAGAATGGCATTAGTATTTTTGTTTCTTAAAAAAAGCGCAAAATTGTTCGGATGTGATTGTATTGATGGATGATCATAATATACTTCAGTATGAATGTTCTAGACTAGCGCAACTTTGAAATTCCCGCCCTAGGGCGAAATACAAACTTTTTTTATACAGCTGGCAATGCTGCTTGCGCTACTTGCTTACGTTATTTGAATACAAACAAAATGGGCGCTCGTTTTTGAAAAGTGTGCCTAATGGAAGCTGAAAGCTCGACAAAATTGTCAATCGAATTACACATTTGGCTATTCAAGTATATTAAATGCTTAAGTACGTGCTTGCTAATATTTGAATTTCGAGAGGAATATTTTGCCGCTCTTCGTACGGTCACTTTATTCCTACAATATTTACCTGGCCGCTCTCTCTTCTTCTCCTTGCGCTCTCTCCGCATTTCTCTCTGCGCAAACTCCCACTCGGCAGTGCAACAACAAAAACAAGAACTCTCCCGGGTGCCCATGGATTTTCTTTTTGTTTTCGAATTCTTTTTCAGTTATTCGTTTTGTTTCGTGTGGCCAACAACAGCGACGGCTCTAAGGTGATTTTATTTCCGAGATCGGGGGACTATATAATTCGTAGACGTGCGCGTGCCAAACTTAAAGTTATTTCCACACACCAATTGATGCACATTCAAGCAAACAGCGTTATCAGCGGGATTTTGTTGCATTTTGCAATTGGCGCCAAGCGGATGCTGTGGAAACATACGTTATCAGATTTTTCGCACTACCTGCTGGAAAAGTGATAAACGCGAAACATAAACAAAAAGCGTTGATAAGCGTTATTAGCGTTATCAATGCGCCGGCCGCATGAAAATACAAATTCCTGGCGTCCTCTCTCCCACTCTCTTCCCCTCTCTTTTGCCCACCTCAGAGTGCAGCAAAAACAAAATTATCAAGTTTTTAAACTTGTTGAGCGGGTTGAATACGGCAACAACAATTTCTAAAACAACAAAAATATGAACAAAACAATAACAAAAAGGGGCGCAAGAAGCAAACTATACCAATAATGGTGAACAATTTTTAATGCTCTCCCTCTCTCAGCAGCACGCCACTGACCTTTATTTGACTTTTAGCTGGCAATGAAAAAATATCTCTGCCTGCCACAAACATACAAACAAACACACACGTACACTTGAGGTTTCTCAGCTGCTTGCCGCTGTTGTTGTTGTTCTTGCTGTCGTTTTTGTTGTTGTTGTTCTTTTTGGAGTTGCGTTGCAGCAGCGCGTGTGTGCGGGTGCGAGCGGGAAAGAAAATTAGAGCCTTAATTTTCACCTCTTTCTCCGCAATTGAAAAAGCAAATTATCAAGTGCAAGAAGTCGACAATTGTTCAACTGTTAGTAGTTGTGCCAAAAGGTTTTCCTCACTTTTACTTTTTCTCGCATTCTTTCGTTAATTGCTTTCAAACATAATTCTGAGTGAGAAGTGTTTGGTGCGAAGGAGACAAGTGCAATCGAGTGACAGCCAAAGAGATCTCTTCATACGGATACAACGCCCTCTAGCGGTGGATAATGTGGATAGAGTCCTGAAAAAAGTGTTACAATACAAAGATATTCCAATTCTCTCTAGCCCTGTGAAATCGTTTGAATATATGTATAGTAGATAATATTAATATGTATTTACGACAGTACAAAGGTAGTCCTAATAAATAAGGGTGTAATGCGATGGCTAAAGAGCGAATTTCCCAGATTTACACAACATTATTCAAATCCTGATAAATGATATCCGATTAATACAGAGCCGGCGTAGAGAAAGTTAAGGCTAGAGATTAAGGCCCGTATTTTGTTATATCAACGCAGATAAGATATTTAGTATGTTAAATGATTTTATTACCTCGAGTTTCGTTGCCAATTGATATTTATGGTTTCTTCGTTTGCCAAGGTCATTCTGGACAATGTTCAATTAACAGTGTAACAGCACCTTATGACATCAACTTGAATAAACCTGAACATAAATATTTTGGAAAACTGAATAAGTAGAAGACGAATTCTGAGTCGTCAGTACTAAATGCGAATCTGACGGCTTCGCCATTTTTCCTCTCAATTTGTGACGTTGACAATTGGAACATTTGCCAAATTTTCATGAATACATATAGAGCGGAAAATTGGCAAACTCATCTTTGCTCACCAATCAGGCTGAACATTTCCGACATCCGACATCCGAAAATAGACCTTTGCGCCTCATATATAGCTATAGAATTATGGCACGTACATAAATGACCGACTGTCAGGGACATGGGCGATGTCGCATAGCAGCGCTTATCAGTCCATAAACTGCAGCGATGCAACTGCACTCGCCTGATAGCGGATCGATCGCACCTCGCTGCGTGGTGATGCAACAAATGCCGGCGTGTGATGACAATGAATACCAATCCCAATACCAATACCAACAGCGCCGACATCAAGTGCGGTCGCTGCACTGCGAGAAATGGGGCGTTTCTTAACAACATAGGTTTCAACTATTCACTCTTTTTTTGACCGATCACAAATTAAAAACATATGAGTTTAATTGCTTGGACGTACCCAAGGCTAATTCCGTTTTCTCGTATGTAGTATTTTATTTAAAGTAATTATTAAACTCATAGATGTATGTACGAAGTATAGGTTTTGGCTTAATGTAGGAGTGTAAAGCGATAAGGAATCGCTGCTTGTAATGTGGGTCAAGCCGGTGGCTAAATTTAGTTGACACTATCAGTCCGCATCGAGAGCCTCAGCGGAGAGGTTCAGCAACAGATCAGCGGCGCCTAGATTATAATAGCATCCCATTCCCCCAGCATATCAAGAAAATGCGCAGACAGCAGTCCTACCGATTCGAGGACAATGAGTCCACCTCCTACGCCCTGAGGGTGGGGACTAACTCAAGCCAGCACGAGGAGCAGATTATACGAAAACTAATTGCATTTACTTCTCGTTCCCTCGTTCCAGATGAATCGTCGCTTTTCGAGAGTGGAGTCCGGGGCGGACCTGAAGGATTATTTCGATCGAGGTGACATCGCCTCCCGGGAGAATCGCTGGAACTTCGAGGTGGCATGGGAGGTGGCCAACAAGGTGGGCGGCATTTACACGGTGATCCGGTCGAAGGCCTATGTCTCCACCGAGGAGATGGGTGAGCAGCTGTGCATGATGGGTCCCTACAAGGAGCATTGTGCCCGGACCGAGATGGAGGAGATGGAATTCCCCAGGGGAAATCCCCTGCTAGATGCTGTCAACTCCTTGCGCTCGCGAGGCTATAAAATCCACACCGGTCGTTGGCTGGTGGACGGAAATCCCCAACTGATCCTGTTTGATATTGGATCCGCTGCCTGGAAGTTGGACCAGTTCAAATCGGAGATGTGGGAGAAGTGCCATATTGGAATACCTCATTTGGATATCGAGACGAACGATGCCATCATCCTGGGCTTTATGATTGCCGAGTTCCTGGAGGAGTTCCGCAACTTTGCCGTAACTTATTCCCAAAACAACGAACTGAGTGCCCCGAGGATTGTCGCCCACTTCCACGAATGGCAAGCTGGCGTGGGTCTCATTGTCCTACGTACTCGTCTGGTGGAGATTGCCACCGTGTTCACCACCCATGCCACATTGTTGGGTCGCTACTTGTGCGCCGGCAACACCGATTTCTACAACAACCTGGACAAGTTCGCCGTGGACGAAGAGGCGGGCAAGCGACAGATCTACCATCGCTATTGCCTGGAGCGAGGTGCCACCCACTTGGCTCACGTGTTCACCACCGTCTCGGAGATTACGGGCTACGAGGCAGAGCATCTGCTCAAGCGCAAGCCGGACATCATCACGCCGAACGGATTGAACGTGAAGAAGTTCTCGGCCATCCACGAGTTCCAGAATTTGCATGCCGTTGCCAAGGAGAAGATCAACGAATTCGTGCGGGGCCATTTCTACGGGTGAGTACACCATGCCGAACTTCAAGTTACCAGTTCTTCAGTCTCAGTTATCTGCATAAGACTGCAAGTAATAAGTTTTCGAGCTAATTGGCAATGACAGTCCACAGAATCTTAGCTCATTTTACGGTACAGATGAGATTGTATTATCTGAAGGAACTGTTTTGCGGAAATGTTTTTAATATTCTACACCCTTGAATAAAGGTTAATCGATAGAAACATGGCTCTATAATCTACGTACATGATTATATGATTTCATGTCTATAGTAATTTAATGTTAGCATGAAACTAACGATTAAAAACAATAGGGATTATATTGATTTATTGATTAGGTACATACAAGTAAATTTTGGTGATAATCAATTCATGATCAAAGGTAATTATATTGCTGTCCTATGCTTGTATCTTAATCTGACAAAATGCTAGTTCAAGTTGTGTAGTAATTAATAATATTAGTAGTCGCTTTGTTAAATCCAAGTATATTCTCTATCGCTATAGCCACATTGACTTTGATTTGGATAAGACCTTGTACTTCTTTATCGCCGGTCGCTACGAGTTCGGAAATAAGGGAGCCGACATCTTCATCGAGGCACTGGCTCGCCTGAATGCGATGCTGAAGCACGAGAAGCCGGACACCACGGTGGTAGCCTTCCTCATCTTCCCCACCAAGACCAACAACTTCAACGTGGACTCGCTGCGAGGACATGCCGTGATCAAGCAGTTGCGCGATACGATCAACAATGTCCAACAGGCCGTGGGCAAGCGGATGTTCGACACCTGCCTGCAGGGCAACATCCCCAATGCCGATGATCTCCTCCAGAAGGACGACCTGGTCAAGATCAAGCGTTGCATGTTCGCCATGCAACGCGATTCGATGCCGCCTGTTACCACGCACAATGTGGCCGATGATTGGAACGATCCGGTGCTATCCTCGATCCGTCGTTGCCATCTGTTCAACTCGCGCCACGATCGCGTCAAGATGGTCTTCCATCCGGAGTTCCTCACATCCACAAACCCTCTGTTTGGAATCGACTACGAAGAGTTTGTCCGTGGCTGCCACTTGGGTGTCTTCCCCTCATACTACGAGCCCTGGGGCTACACTCCCGCCGAGTGTACGGTGATGGGAATTCCCAGCGTAACCACCAATCTGTCCGGTTTCGGCTGCTTCATGGAGGAGCACATCAGTGATCCCAAGTCCTACGGCATCTACATCGTGGATCGCCGCTATATCGGATTGGAGAACAGCGTTCAGCAGCTGTCCAGCTTCATGATGGAATTCTCCAGGCTGAACCGTCGCCAGCGCATCATCCAGCGTAATCGCACGGAGCGGTTGAGCGATCTGCTGGACTGGCGCACCCTGGGCATTGTTAGTATTCATTGGGTTTACTTACATCCAAAGCCGCAGTAGCGTGCAAATATTATCAAATCTGTTTACGCCTTTCTAAAACATATTATTACCGATGACACCATTTTTATTTGCAGTACTACAGACAGGCCAGGGTTAAGGCCCTGCAGGCTGTTTACCCAGACTATGTGGATGAATTGTCCCTCTATGGATCGAAAAACAACTTGATCTTCTCGCGACCGCACAGTGAACCTCCCAGTCCGACTTCATCGCGTAAGTGGCAGGAAGAAGACGCAGATCGCTAGAAAAATATATATGTTTGATCCAAATGAACTCAACACACTCCAATGTAAATGCATTTTTAAATACTTTTGCTGTACTTGCGATCAATAATATTTTAGTCGTTACCTAGTCTCGAATAAAACAGCTCTTGGACATTCCACTTTGTACTTTTACGGTCCCCGTTAAGTAATAATAAACGTTTAAATGAATTCCCAGCCACTTGTTAAATTATGTTAAATAATCAAGTCCAAAAGCAGGCTGCATGTTAATATTTGCATTTATGTTCGTGAGTGCAATTCTATTATATTTACTGATAAAGCTGTGAAAAAATGATTGAATACTTTTAGACAACTAAAGTTTATAGCAAGCAAATAAAAATGCATAGACCTTGAAGGCGGAAACGAATATATTTAACTTATGAGCGACTATGCTGTTATTATAAGAAATAAAAATGCATTGTCTAATAAAATGTTTATCACCAGGCCACACCACACCAGCTCCATCGGTTCACGGTTCGGATGATGAGGACTCCGTGGACGAGGAGACCGAACTCAAGGAATTGGGCATCAAGTAGAATAATTCGCTAATGGAAGCCCTTATAATTGTAGCGAACAAAGCAACTAAAAACAACAGACGCGCAATATTACCATAAGTTCCAGTAGTCTTGTTCCACCAATGTTCATCGAGAAGCCCGGAAGCCTTCGAAATTATCTACCTGCAATTGCAATGCCAGAACAAATGTTTTCACATCTAATCAAATTATTACATTATGTATGCCCAGATCGCAAGCGTAAGCATTCGAGCAGGACGAGTCCAGATTTTATTAAACGTTGTTTAGTCTATAAGGAGAACGAGGTCTCCCCGCCCTGTCACCCTGCTCCAAACCCTGCCTATCAAATAAATCGTTATTTAAAGAAATATTTTGAAGTATGTTAATACGTAGTATATACGATGTGTATGTATGTATGTTTGTAAGGCTGCCTTGAAATTAGAACTTCTTATCAATACTTTGGAATCCAAAGAAGGGAATCACTTAGTTGTGTATTAAGTTTGCAAAAGCATTTTTATTCGGTAAAACATGTACAGAAATGGCGAGTTAAGTAGTAGTAGTTACATGAAGAATTCTACGTTTTGGTTACTGAAAAATACTTATAGATGCTGAAGCAAAGGGCTTGCAGAAAATCTCAAGAGTTTGTGGCTTTATCTGGCATCGATCAGTGGTTTTTGCTATTGCGTTTGCTGTAAGCTGATCGCACAAAGTGGCGGCGGCTTTGACGGCGTCTCCTTCGCTGGACTGGAACGTTGTAGTCGTCCCAGTCCCCCTCATCGACTGGTGACTGTTCCAGATGTCCAGGTGACCCCTGCTGAGAGCCCTTGGAGTCCTCCGCGCCTAGGCATTTTTCGAGGTTGTCACATAAAATCCATCCATCACCTGAACCTGCGTGGGTCTCTTCATTGGTGTCCACATTGGTTTCGTCCTTGTTTCCATAGTTATTGTTGTTCATGGCCGGAAAATTGTTAAAGGGTGGATATGCCACATAGGGATTGTACATCCAAGGCGGATTATACATGAGTGGAGCTCCGTATCCCTGGAAGCAGCCTGCACACTGAGCGGGCAGGCCATTCTGCAGAACGTATCCGTAGGGATAATTGAGACACTGCTGGCAAGTAGAGCGTTTCACCCTCGCCGGCTGACCGAAGTCTCCATTTTGGCCTGGATTTGGCTGGCAAGTGAAGTAAGGCCAACTGTTGCCAAAGTATTGACACGGTGCAGCTTCGGTGGACTGCCTGTGGTGGTTTCTCCTCCGACGGGGCACATATTCGAGGGTCTCGTGGCACTTGTCGGAGTCCTCGGCGTCGCATTGCACCACTCTCTTGGCCAACATAACTCGGGCCTGACACTTTTCGCCACAGACACGCTGTCGGTTTTTCTCTCTGCAGTCGCGACCACCCTGCTTCTCACATTCGCGATCCAAACGCACCACATAGCAGCAGGATCCCTTGTCAGTGTATCCCAGTCCGAAGCGTCCTCCCACCTGCGAGACATTCTGCTGCACCTGCACATTGACCTCATTGCGATTCTGGATCTGGTGCTCGATTATATTGTTGATTTCGTTGTTCAGCCGAATAATGTTGGTCGTATTAATAGGCGTCTGCGGAGGTGCCACTATGTCTGTGTCGTTTATGCCCTGAACCATCAGCGGCTTGTCGTACAGCTCAGGGCACACAGGACACTCGTCCTCGCACTTCTGTTGGCCATCGCAAACGTTGATGCAATTGTCCCGGTTCGTCTGGCATTCTTCGTAGTCCCGGAGAGTGGGCTGCTCGTAGTTCTGGAGAGGAGTGTGTACCACTATTGTGTTGTTCTTAAGCTGATCCTCGGCGGTGGCGCCAAAGCTCAGCAGGTGGAGTAGCCCACAAACCACTAGAAGTTGCAGCTGCGAAAATGGTTAAGAACACAATTAGAGTATTTGAAAGAGTATTTTTTTAAGAGCCAGGTCTTGTTAAAGCCAAACACACGACAAAATGACTTCATCGCTGTATTTCAATATATGTATATAGCATTCCTTCTACTCTTAATTTACTACTATCGCCAAATTTCATAACAATCACTGGGAGCAAAGCGTGATACCGGTAAATTATTACTCACCTTGGAATGTGGCATTATCGAGGGATTGATTGCCTCTTCGGTTTGCTGCCAGTTTGCTTCGGCGTCTGCTGTTGCGGAAAGTTGAGTGCTAAATGCAGTGGTTGGCACCACTTACCCACCTCGAACCCACCTTCGAAGATAAGTTTAGATAACACTATCAAGGAATTGATTGCTGGCGAAGCTTTCACTCAATTGCCCGCCAAATCACTCGCCATTTCATGGTTCACCCAGCTGCACCATAATTATAGGCCATGCGAACGATTATCAAACAGATTACTATGAGACTGATAAGGATTTCGCACTCCACCGTGCGTTGCCAACGTACTCAGCATATGGTAACTCCCTTTAAGTCTTAGTCCTATATCTACATAGATACAAGTACATCCGCATTCCACACACTTAAGTTCAGCATTGTGCTGTCTTGGCGCTCGGAATATTGGGATATGACGCACTGCTTCATATCGATACTTTGCCCTGTGACGTCAAGTCATGAAACTATTATCTACAAAATAGTTTCAAGTCAACCGGAATTGTGAGAGAATTTAGGTGTCGAATGGGCTGATGTTTATGTGATTATAAAAAAAGATTATTATTAGAAGTGGCATTTCTTTAATCATTTACTGGGAGTGCCTTAATTGCATAACGATAAGCATTTCTTGGAGGCATTCTTAAAATTCATTTACATAATTTTCCCCTGTCCAGTGTTATGCGCTCGGAACCCATCCATCTTCCGGCCGGCATCCGATTTGACCAGCGTATTGGGAGCAGTACTGGGCCTGGTCATAGTAGGCACAGTTGTGGGTGCTGCACTTGTAGGAGTAGCAGTACGAGGAGCAGGTCGAAAACTCACCCAACGCACAGCCACTGCAGTCGTAGAAGTCTAAAGTGGAGAACCAGAGGAAATTAGCTACTATAAGCAATGGGTTTAGTATTGATACTCACTCTGAGGCTGCTGACATGCGCCATAGCTGGAGTGGCAGCCCTGAGCTGCCCAGTTGGGAGGGACGACCAGCATCTGGTTGTTGGCCTGCGTCCAGATGGTAACTGCTGGCGGAGTGAGCACCACCTTGTTGGCACTGCAGAAGGAACCGCACTGCTGCTGGCTCCTGCTGAAGCACTTGTACCCCACCTGATCCATCTGGTTGGTGCAGACCCGAGGAGCGAATACCTTGCAGCAGGGCCCTGAAGGCGGCTGCGGCGCCAGCACTTCCTCCTGATCCTCTTCTTCCTCAGAGTCTGGTCCTGGGATTGCGATTGAGGCATTTACCTTGACGTTGTTAACATTGTTTGTGACCAGGTGGGGCAGAGCTCCAGGCAGTTGGTGAATAGTGTTCTCTATGTGGATGTTACCGAGCTCCAATGGCTGTGGTCTCGAGCACCGGATTCCCGTCCAAACATATCCGGCCGGACAGCGCGTCCGTATGCAGCGACCTTCGGAGTACAAGGCACCTTCTCCGCAGAAAAGTAGACGGCAGACACCTTTCACCAAGATGGTTCCCTCTGGACATCGCATAATGGGAGCCGGTGGGGGTGGCGTAGTGTCTGGGATTGGGGTCGGAAGATTTGTGGTGGTGATTTGTGGCGGTGGTGCTGGATAGGGGGTTGGTTCTGGTTGTGGTGCAGGAGCTGGTTGTTCAGTAACACTTGGGGGAGTGGTTGTGGGTTGAGGTGTTGTGCTAGCATTGTAACTGGGAGCAACTGTAACTGGGTTTTCCGGAACCACTGTAGGATATTGAGGAGTGTTCGGGCAACCGGGAGTACCAGGAACAACCGGAACCACTATAGGATTTTGGGGAGTGTTGGGATAGCTTGGAGTACTGGGAACCACTGTGGGATATTGAGGAGTATTTGGACAGCCTGGAGTACTAGGAACCACTGTAGGATTCTGAGGAGTATTTGGACAGCCTGGAGTACTAGGAACCACTGTAGGATTTTGAGTAGTGTTGGGGCAACCGGGAGTACTAGGAACAACCGGAACCACTATAGGATTTTGAGGAGTGTTTGGACACCCTGGAGTACTAGGAACCACTGTAGGATTCTGAGCAGTATTTGGACAGCCTGGAGTACTAGGAACCACTATAGGATTTTGAGGAGAGTTGGGGCAACCTGGAGTACTAGGAACCACTGTAGGATTTTGAGGAGTATTTGGACAGCCTGGAGTACTAGGAACCACTATAGGATTTTGAGGAGAGTTGGGGCAACCTGGAGTACCAGGAACAACCGGAACCACTATAGGATTTTGGGGAGTGTTGGGATAGCTTGGAGTACTGGGAACCACTGTAGGATTTTGAGGAGTATTTGGACAGCCTGGAGTACTAGGAACCACCGTAGGATATTGAGGAGTATTTGGACAGCCTGGAGTATTGGGAACCACTGTGGGATTTTGAGGAGTATTTGGACAGCCTGGAGTACTAGGAACCACTATAGGATATTGAGGAGTGTTGGGGCAACCGGGAGTACCAGGAACAACGGTAGTCACTGGATTGGATGGATTGCATACAATTCCCGTTTGACCTCCGCACTGGTAATTATACACGATCACGTTTATAGTGGGGTTGCAAGCGCCGTAGACATTCACCTGACCTGGGATTTCAAAGATGTCATCAGTGGAATGGTAACCGCTTCTAAGTCGAACTTACTGCTTGGGCAGGGATTTGGTACAGAACTGGTGATAGCCCTCGCTGGAAATAGTCCAAGGCAGATTAGCAGCAGCAGCCGCCGCAACCAGGTACACTCTTTGCGATCAGACATTCCGATTTGAACTGAGCCCGGCTCACCGATTACGGATCAGGAACAGCTGAAGCCGAAGCCGTAGCCCAAGCGACCTTCACTGTTATCTGGAGAAGGTTATCGCAGCGCCAGCAATTATGCTTCCCATTCAAAACCATCCCAGTGAGCTAATCGCCGGATCGGTTCGGCGCTTCGATTAGTCTCTTTTAAAGTGCGGAACGCGGTGCTTCGCGAATCTGTGTCTCAGATCCGGGAGATACACTTCTGAATATCAGGAACTTAAGCAGCATGCTTGCGAAATCATTGGGATGGGCTCTGGTCGCCTGCCTGATCACCCTTGTATTCCGCAGAAATGCTCAAGCAGACAACTCGGTAATTGAATGTGGCTTAATGTGATGAGTGGTGCCTATTCTTATGCCTATTATTTTCCTGTAGGATCCGACATGTCCGCCGGGATATCAATATATCAACGGCATGTGCTACAGCTCTTCCGTTTGTCCATCAGGTAAGAAATCTGACAAATCATTAATCGCGTTGTATTACAAAAAATTATGTATACGAACTGGTGCCCAATTTAATCAGCAGCTCGTTATGACTACGAGTGTTACTGAAACTAATCAATGAAACTGAAAACATTGATAATTTTTAAAAGTATACGAAAAACAATTTGTCAAACTATAGGGTGTTTTTTTTAGAGGTGTACAACTTTAAATTGCAATGAAACAACGATGGATTAATCGATTGACATGAGTTTTATTTATCTGAAAGATTATCTTGTGGCATATGATTTCTGGCATCTGACTGTCACAACTGGACGTCCAATTTTCCTTGACTGTTTCCAACATTAATCGAATTAACTGCTCTGATAGACGATGTTGTCCACGATAAAATGATAAATTGCCAAGCTAAACTGAGAAAAAATAACTTGACAGCCATACAAAAACAAATTCCTTTAGAACGCATCAATAGATTTATTATACATACAAATCATTAAAGGATTATATTATGGTTCTATTATATACCCTTTCTGTTCTTTTTTGCTCATTAGGATATCACTTGCAAACGGATGGATCGTGTCTTCCCCAGACAAACAAAAAGTGCCAGCCTGGTAATAATCGTTAAGTTACTCCTGGTAGCTTAATGGAAACTGTTAAACCTTTAAATATTGAAATTACAATTTCGCTATATGGTTTGTTTTAGGGTACTTTCTAAACGTTGACGGTCTGTGCTATCTGACGAATCCTAAGCCGTGTCCGTTTGAATCCACTACAACTACCACATCAACCACAACAGAGCCCACAACGACAACAACGGAACCAACCACTACAACTACAACGGAACCAACTACTACAACAACCACAACAACAACGGAACCAACTACTACAACAACAACAACGGAACCAACTACTACTACAACAACAACAACGGAACCAATTACTACAACAACCACAACAACAACGGAACCAACTACTACTACAACAACCACAACAACAACGGAACCAACTACTACTACAACAACCACAACAACAACGGAACCAACTACTACAACAACAACAACGACAACCCCTGAGCCCCCTCCAATTCCTCCTCCCGTTATTGCAGAGCTTACTCGCTGTCCACCGGGATCGATTTTCTTCGACGCGCAGTGCAGGAAAATCGTCTGTTCGGAGGGTGAATATTACGCTGGGCGGTGCATTTCATCGGCGTGCCCAGCGGGAACCGTGTGGTACCAAAAACGCTGCCAGGAACCGGGATATATCACGACAATCCTTGAGATTGGCAATGTGATCCACAATGAGCACAAGTACTCGGTGACCAGCGAAAACATAAATCGTGTGGAGTACATTACATCTGCACCATATGATCCCGATAAAGACAAGACCTACGATTATAGTACACCTGCAAATGTCCCAGATAACATTGTGGCCCCACCAACAACCAGACGACCCTGGATATATCCCAGTCTAAGACCAACTACGGAGCAGTCTGTGATCGATGAAGTGTTTCCAGGCCGTAGCCCTCCACCGGAATGCTGTTTTGTGAAGAGCCCCCGCATCTGCATCAACTACGCCCCCAATTGGGTGTGCTCCAGCAGGGAAAAGAAGTTCTGCGATGCCAGAGTGTGTAAGGCCCCAGTAGTATATCTCAAGCCACCGAAGATCGTATATGACGAGAACCAGAAGCGGGTAGTAATGCCGCCCAATCCGCCCCTTATGGCATGCAGTACGCCGGATTGCAAGGAGAGCGGTGAGCCTTAATTCCCATGTGGGATTAAAAGCATGTTTGAATCATTAATACTCTTTTGCGTTTCCCCAGACGCTTTGGATTGTTCTGGCTGCAAGGATCATCAGCGGGATAAGTGCTCACCGGGCTGCTACAGCTACTACTGCCCCAATGGAAGCTGCACCTTCATGAATACCGAGGACTTTTGTGCTACTTATCCTGGCGAATTTGGCTGCAATGCGAGGGACGGCTGTATCTGGGATTGGTGCAATAAGAAGTGCTACTAGCTACTAGAAGTGAATCAAATCGTACTTTTTTCTACCTAAATAAACAAAGTTAAACTTTCAAGATAATACGTCACAACTATTGCTTCTAAACTTGTCCGATAATACCCGTTTCGAATTCAAATTTCGATAAATAGCTAGTACACACTCCCAATTTAGCAAATGCACACACCCTGAACAGACTTCTGTCAACTGACCAGCTCACGCTCTCTCTTGTGTTGCTCTCTTCCGTTTGATAACAGGTATGCTTTGCCGATAAGTCGATAACGACTGGGGGCTGCTCCAGCTGTTGTCGCCAGTCTCATTTTGTTTTTGCATCGCGAGCGGGACGGTCGTCGAATCGGATTCAAACTGGAATTCGGAAATAGCGGTATAGCAGAGAGCGGGCGTTTTTGCCTTTCTGTGTGCTTTTGAAAAAAGTTTGCTTGATAAAAGTGTAAAGAAAGCGGCGCCGCCAAGTGAGCTCGAGTGTGTGTGCGTGTGCTTCTGTGTTTTTGTGTGTTTGCAAATACAAAAGTAAAACAGCCCCAAAAGCAACTACAACGTCTCGGGTTTGGCGGCGACAGCGCAGTAGCAGCGACGCAGCGGAGCAGTAGCAGCGCAGCGGCAGCGACGTCCAGTGCATTTTGGTGCAAACTAATTGTTGTTGTGAGAGGTACGCTATGCTCATATGTGTATGTGTGCGGGTGGGTGTTAGTTGCAGGTGTGTGCGTGTGATTTGATTTGCTTTTTTGTTGTGGTTTTGTCATCTTTTCGTCAAGTAATAAAAACAAAATAAATGCAATTTGTGTGAAAATTATTAAATGCATGTACAAATATAATGTTTTAGTAGCAAAAAAATAATATTAAACAGCATTCAAACTCAAAGTAAATTTATAAAATAAAGAAGTATAAAATGTACATAAACAACGACAAATTGTCAAGAGTTAAATTAAACAAATACACGAATAACTTACACAAAACAGCAAAAGCAAAATTTAAAAAAAATCATATTTAATAAACCGCATAGGGGGCTGTTGTATAAGCATTTGTTTACATAGTGAAAAAGCCCATAAATTCTACAATTCCCCCAGCAGAGAAGTGTTCTATCTCTCTTTCTCGTCGTTTGTGTTAATTGAAAAAAAAAGTCAACAAACTTCCTGTTTTTTATACGTCTCCCTCTCTTTTCCGCACTTTTCATAACTGTTGCCGCAGACAACAAGAGTATTATTGTGGCAGTACCGCCTCGCCCCCTCTCTCCTAAGCCCTTTCTTCCACCCACAAACTCTCTCTCTCTCTGAAAGGGGAAGCGAAATGTGAGAGTGTGTGTGTTGGCAAGAAAGTTTTATATTTGCTTTTGTGATTTCTGCCTGCTGTTTGATATTTGCCAGAAGTGCGGGCGCCGAAGTTTTTAGTGCAACATTTCTCTGCTCCAGCGGGAGCTTTTATAATGTGTGTGTGCGCTATTATTAAAACCCCCAACGCTCACACACACACAGGGCCGTGTGCATGGGGCAAAAAACTATGGCCGTGTGTATGTGTGCGAGGCGTTGGCGTTCTGACCAGAAGAAGAGGAAGATAAAGCAGCGGTAAAGGGTGAAAGGAAACGAAGAGAAACGAAGAAATGGGGGAGGGGAAAGAAAGAGAGTGGGAAGGATACTTAATAAATAAATCAGGTAAATAATAATGCATAGCCATAAGGGAATCAAATAACGTATAACCGGAAGAAAATAAAAATGTAAATTAAAATAAATAGACGCAATGTTTAATTAAACTCAATTACGGTTGATTTTGTAGTGCAAACTGTATATTTACGTAATATTTGTAATTTGTATATTTGTAATACCTGATATGAGTGTTTTAGCTAGCACTTTTTATAAGTCCGAAAGGTAAAAGATCATTATATTAATAACCATATTGTGTAAGAACTAATTAAATGAAGAGCAGCTCAAAAATCAGAAGCTTGTCGGTTTTGGGGTCAGTTCATAAATAAATCAAACAAATCGGGTAAAACATAAAAGATAAACATTATGTAAATCAACAAACAGCGCCCAAGAAATTCCTGTTCAACGGTAATTTCGAGTGTTTACCTTTCGCCCACTCAGCCCCCTGCCCGTCCCTTCCCTCCCCTTCTCCAGCAACCACTTGTGAGACATAAACGTCGCCGCACATTTGCCGTACGCGTAACCCCCTCTTTGCGGGGTATTGTAATAAAGCGTTTTACGATCTCCGGTGCCTGACGCACTTGTTGTTTTTATGACAGTTAAGCTATTTTGCGTATGACACGTTTGACAGATGCCAAGCGCCCAATGCTGCTGTCAACGCCGCTGTTAAACGCAGGCCGTCTCGCTCCCTCCCTTTCCCAGCACTTTTCCCGCACTTTTCCCCCATCCACCCACAGTTGGGTGGCGCCCTTTTCCACCAAATGAAATGAATGGAACCAAATTAACACTTTGATTTCGGCCAGAACGGAAAATATACCACAGAATATCTTATGAGAATATTATTGATCCGTTTCGTAAAGAGTTTAGTACTAGACTTTATGAAATGAAAGCTTTAATATTATTCTCTTCTAAAAATCAGCATCAATTATACCCAGGGAGTACTCAAGCTGTTGATGGCCAAAAATATTATTCCATGTTGAGGTCTGCTCGACCAAACTACACCCCTTTGGTGGCCGAAAAAGTTTGTGCATGTTTGCTGCGCAGGCATTTCAATTTCACCAACCATTAAGTATACGAGGAGTGGAAGGGGTAGGGGATAGGTGCGGGGCGGGCAGACACTAGAGCTGTCTTTTTGCAGCTACTTTTACGCATGTTTTCGCGCTAGGGCCCAGAAAGAAGTCGGCTTGACATCAATTTTCTCGGCCAAATGTGGCGAACTGCGACAGCAGCTACAACAGCAACAATTAACTGGGCCACGCCTACAAACACCATAAGCTGCAAACATCAAATATCAACGGCAGCAACAGCAACACCAACAACAACAACAACGGCAACAGCTGAAACAACAACAAACAACTGCCGCTCGGCTTGTCGCATGTAATTGCTTGCCGCAAAGTAAATGACAATAGCGCAAGGCAGTGGAGCAAAAGTGATGCTGATTGGAATGCTGAGAGGCCATAATTAGTATCACAAAATGATGGACGATGCTGGGGATATATTGATACCTGGTGATAAATTGTATAACGACCAGTAATCTTCTAATTATCGCTTTTCATCTTGGGCTCATTATATATTTTATGTAACCCTATTAAAATTATAGGATTTATTTTCTAGTCTGTAATCTTGGATATTTGTTGCATATATTACGTATACGTAAGAAACATTTGTATTCTAAACAGTAATAATATGTTAAGCATTTAACTAGAAGAATTTGTTTTCAATACCGTATTTAGTATAATTATAGTTCATACTTTTAAGTTATTGCTTAGCACACTCAATAGTTTGTGTGGGTTTTGTTTCGATTTGCCCCACTGTAGCGGCGAACAAGCTGAGGTCGGTGTAACTAAAAACCGCAAAAGCTTGTCACTCCCCCTTTCGCACACCGCACACCGCCCCCGGCGTCCGCCCCCGCCACGCCCCTCCTCGGTCTATGCTGTCGAAGTTGTTGCTTCCGCTCTCGCGGTTTCGTCGCTCTCGCTTGAATAAGTGTATGTGTGTACAATGTGTGTGTGTGTGTGTGTGTAGAAGTATCTAACGCAGTTGTATCTTTAGCCGCTGTTCTTTTTGTTGTTGGCCGGCGTACGTGGGAGGCAAAGGCATTAGAAAAAAAATCAACGGCAAGCCCGAAGTTCGGATTGAAGCTTTGAAATATTTGCTGAATGACGTCGGCGGCCAATCTTTTGTTGTCGTCCATCAAAATTCGAAATTTCTTTGACGCATTCAACGGATGCATGCGCCTAGGCTTCGAGTTTCCGCTTCGGATTTCTAATAAACAAATGCAAAAACGCACACACAAAAAAAAGAAACTGATAAGACAGGCAAACATTTAAACACTAGGCTGCCATTTGCGTATCGAATATCGTTTTTGTTTATTCTCGTCCCATTATTACTTGTATTTATTTGCCTCCACACTTTTTTCGTTTTTGGTCAAAGCTTTTGGCCATTTAATATTCATTTATTCAGCCATGTTTATTTATTTATTTGCGTGTCTCTCGCTCGGAGTGTTTGTGATTGTTGTGTTTTCTGCTTGTGTGTGGCTAAAAGACCGAAAGACGTACAAAAAAAAAATAACGAAAAACGTGAAATCGCATGCTAGGAGCCATGGCCATGATTTTGAATTTCAGCGGGCCAGAGTCGCGACAAAGAAATCCGAAATAAAATCCAAATAAAATATAATCGTAAAAGGCACTTGGCATCTATTTGATACCCTTGTGGAGGGTCATCGATTACTTTGATTTGCCATTTCAGCACTTCAATTTCCTGATCTTTGCGGAGTTTCCAAAAAGGTTAATATCTTCTGAGTGAATCTTTTCATCATTCTAAATAGTCAATTTAAAATCAATTAGATGTTATTTTTATATTTGTACCTTTGTAGCTTTACCACTTTATAATTTAATAAAGCAATAAGTTGTGTATAATATTTGCAGCTAAACTGTTACCCATAATACCATAAATTTTAATTTTACAACCTACATTGGCTTTTTCGCTCGGTTAAAAAGGAGAACAATATTTTAGCTTACAGAAATCCTGCACTGCCAACGCCATATTTCATGTGGAAAATCATAAATCTCCAAGAGTTTCTGTTGGACCGAGCGTAAATCATTTAGTTTGTGCGCCAAGCAGGAATTAATTGAGATCTTTTAGACAACTTAAATAAGAATATATGAATATATGCGTATGTACACATTGGATTTAAGGGTATGTGCTTTATCTGGCTTGACAAAGCAATTTAAATATTTTAAATCAACGATTGCCAGCATGTACTTTTATGGAAATTTTGTTTGGGAAAACCACGATGCCAATGGGAGAAATAACAAAGATAGAACTGCTTGCCACTCCCATCCATTCCCATTTTCAACATTTTTACCATTTTTCCCCCCGTTTTTCCCACCATCGGGGCCAAAAGATTTTCGTAGCTCATAAATTCTTTTGTTTAACTCGTTTTTCTTTGATTTCTTTAGCCGGGCACGTAGCGAACCAAGGCGCGCGGGTAAAGAAAAAGTGAAAATTCAGTGGGAAAATTGTCGCTGTCTGTGGCCCACTGCGATTACAGCAGCAAGAAAAGCAGCCTCAAAACTAATTAGTTGCGCTGCATTCAAACTGAGTTTTACTTTTTGCCCCAAGTTGACTGCAACTTGGATTGAGTAAGACTTTCATCTGATCCCCGTTGCCGCCTCTTTTTCCCCCCCAATTGTCCGATTTTCCACCACTTTTCCCCGCCACGGTTGTGCAACTTTGGGCTCAAACGAGATGGTAAGAGACAAATTCAGTTAACTGTTACACACAGTCACTGGCTGACTTAATTCCCTACATTTTTACGATTGTACCGAGAGGCTCGCTCGGCTTGCACATTGGTTGAAAAGTGATCTGGAAATTAACTCATTTTGCTCCACTTCCCCCCTTCAATTCGGGGGTGTTTATGTAATGGCACCCTGCTCATAATCAGGTTGATGTTGCCGCCTGATTAAGTGCTCCAAACAGCGCAGATTGTTTTCGATGTTACGCCAGACTATTTATAAACGATCGGATTACACCTGATCATCGCTTGATAGCAAGTGGGTCTGGAAAAGTTCGCTTAGTCAGCCTTATGGCGCCAGGCATTACTTATATTTCAATCTGTTAAGGGCATCAGTCAGGCATCGCATTCGGATTATGCCTCAGCTGTGGAAACTAGTTTTCTTTGATTACCCACTCAAGGCCACTTGTCTGATTATGTCCACTAATTATTTAAACTGTTAAAATGGCTTGATAACGCTAGAGTGGCGGAGTAGAACTCATTTTAATAATCAGGAAAACAATTAAAATGACCTTTTTGCCAACTAGCGGTAATACATATTTAAGGGCTGTAGCGATTTGTTAAACAAATCATGTGATTACTCTTATTTATAAACCCAAGAGTCGCCCCTTAAGTTTAAAGTCTAAATAGAAAACAAAACATTGCTTAAAGTGTAAAAAATTGAGAGAATATTTAAGTTTATATTTATAAAATGTAACACCTCATTTGGCCGCCCATCTGTTGATCCCATCAAGCAATCATCAGTATTCCCAATTCTTCGTCGGCCTCTTCATAAACCTATCATTGCGAGCAATCTATAAACCATCTGTTGATCCATTCACCCTAAATCTGTCGACAGTATCGTTTCCCCAACGACCTTGGACCACTGTGCACTGTGCATTCGAGGCGACAGTTGTTGGCTTTAACTTTGGGCTACTGGGCTACTGGGCAACTTGGCAACTTGGCAACTGGTGTACTGTGGAACTGGTGTACTGTGGTGCTGGTGGTGCTGGTGGTGCTGGTGCTGCTGTAATCGCTGCTGCTGCTACAGCAATGGCATCTAGTCCGTCAGCCCGAATTAACGTCTTATTGGGATTACGCTGGTGCAATGTTTTTCGCCGGCGGAGCGGGAGTCGTGTAATAAAAAGTATCTGGGTATCGCAGATGTCTATCCCGCGTCGCTGCCGCTTTTGGGCATTAATGAATGAATGGAGACCGTCTTAAGTAAAGCCGACTTGGCCAACTGACACTGGAGCGCAGCTGGGAAAAAAAGGGGCTGGTAAGCTGGGAGTTTTTCCATCGCTTGATTATTCTCCTGCTGCGCTCCACAGCGCGTCAAATTTGCGCCCGACACTCCCACCTCCGAGCATTTCTTGATAAATTTCCATAAAATAAGAATCAAGCGAATAAAGAGCGTGTAGAAGCACAAAAAAGATGACAATGCTGAGAGGTTTTTCGGGTGAGAGTATCTATATGCAAATCAAGTAATTTGTCTCTAAAGCATTTGTCTGGCTTCCGAATGAGAGCAAAAGATGCAGATTGGGAAGCAGCCCCCAGACGAGCAAAAGATGAGGCAGCCACAACTTCCGGTGTCAGTTTATTTTTTTCGCTTTTTTTTTTGCTTTTTTTGGGTGCGTCTTCTGCTCAACTTTTGGTCTGGTTGTGTGTAGGGGGAAAGATTTTATAAATAAATTACAAAACAAAAACGAGACACAAACGTCGCTGAAATAGTTGGGGAGAAGTCGTGGATAAACTAAAACAAGAAGGAAACAACATCGCCTTTGGCTTTGTTGGTGGGGCATGCAGGTGGAAGCTGTTATCGTTGTTAGCGTTTCGCAAAAGAGTTTTCATCATGGTCGATACTCTGGCGGATTGCGGGTACTTTGATGTTCTGAGGAGGTTGAAGACCCAGGAAAAATTACCCAAATGCGCACTTTTAGTATTCAAATTTAATTCACGTGGTATACTCGTAAAGTAATTATTCCAACATTATTTGAAAATTCATTTCGTTGGCTACCATAAATCTTCTGGCAATTTCATTGGATATATTTTTCTGTATGCTGTCTGTATGCTCGCTGTTCATTTCAAAGCCATTAACAAATGGCAAGAAGCAGCCAAATTATTATTATTTCACTATAAAAATAGCTAAAATATGCTTAATTTAGTTGGCTTTGAGTGGTGTGAGTGGTGGCGTATCCCACATAATTATTTTTGGTTAAGTAAGGCCAGAATTTAGCCGCGTGGTTGTCAAAACGCCCACCATGACGCCAGTCCACAAAAAATAAAGAAAAAATCAAAAATTATACGAGGGCAGAGACAACGTCAGCAGAGGATGGGGCCCAAAATATTGGGGAGTGGGGAAAAGAAGACGAAATGGAAGCCAAAGCCAAAGCCAAAGAATTATGGTTGTATTTTCCTTATTTAATAAAGTATATTTATGTTTTAGTACAATTGTTTTTGGCCCGCATTATTGCTGTCTTGTGCGGCCATCACTCCTACACTATGAGAAATTCCCAGGGCTTTCGGACTTTCGGGCTGGGCCGCAAATGGCCGGCACTGCGGTCCATAAAACCGCCCAAAAGCGTCAACCAAATTAGTTCATTTATATGTATGGAATATCTCTCGGCCTGGAATCGCCCCAAGTTGGTCAACTTTTATGGCATTGCGGCAATATACGATTATTATAATTCTGTATTCCGACATTTTTCCTGGGTGGCCAAAAGGGTCAAGGCACTTGAATGGGGTTGGCCCATTTGGGTGGCATCAGTGTCTGGTGTTCAAGTGTCCCCGATGGTCCAATGGTCCGATGGTCCGATGGATGGAAATTCAGATAGAAGGTTAAGTAGCCTGAGATATGCACTTGTAGGTACTCGTAACAAGGATAAGTTTTCAAGTTCTGTTTTACTTGTATGTAGGTGCATGAGACGATATTGGGTTTAAGATAAAATGGTTTACACTCAATATTTATCAAGAACTTTCAATTTACTTTCAGTTTATGGTATAAAAATGAAATAAATTCTAACATAGTTTTATTATAAGCACATCATTTAGTTGGTTACTTAACACGTGTAATGATGATTATGTGTTTTTTTGCTTTACTTACATTTCCTTTATTGCACCCCAAGAAATTTGCACTTTCATTACCATTGGCGTATAAAAAGTAATATCTAATAACGCGACCCATCCGCAGCAATGTACTTTGGCCATTGCGAACAGAGTAATAACCTGGGCCAACACAATAGATTGGAGTTTATTGCGCGCCTGGACAAATGTTGATAAGGGCCGAACTGTGACCGCCCCCAACTCTCAGATTCTCCCATCCTCCGCCCCCAAAAATCAACAAGCATTTCCCCCAAAACAGAATCAAGCAATAAACGAAATGCTCAAACATTGATTTTTTATCACTCTGGTGGCTTTTGGAACTCCAAGTCGCGACTTTCCGTTGCCAAACAGAGGAGAACAGAAGAGAACAGAAGAGAAGTTCACCTTAATTTCGTATTGAACTTGTTTTTACTCAATTTACTTCACTTGTAGTTCCTGTTGCTGGTTGTGTTGCCGTATTTGTTATTTATTTACCCAGCACTAAATGGAATTCCGTTGAAATCGGCTTAATCTTGATGTCTTGCTTTCGGGCAGAGTTTTGTGTTTCGTTTGCTCTTCAAGATCTCATTTTTCCAGTGGGATCGGTCGGTATATATGCTATATGCTATATGTTATATGTGTATGACCCATCACTCCGTCGTTCAGTCACTCAGTCACTCAGTCAGTCATTCACTCACTTAGTCATTCAGTCAGTCAGTCAGTAACGTGGTCGTCAACGCAATGCCAACGCCTCTTCACTTCGCCAGTGAGCCCAACCCAACCCAACCCAAACTAACCCATTCCATCGCCTTTCCCTTTGGTTTCGTCTATTTGCGGGTCTAAGGGCCTTCTGGGGTCTTCAACTTGCCGACACTGCCTCGTTTTCGTTTTCGTAGACAAGTAGACAAGTAGACAAGTGATCTCGTTTTGGCCCGTATTTCCTAAGAGTTCCAATGTGAAGATGGATGGCCATCCACCGTGGGGAGGATTATGAGTGTGATGCAGCAAGAGATCTTGATGGATTATGAAAGGAGATCATTAAAATTCAGTGAAGTAACCATACTAATGGTGTCATCAAAGCTAGTACAGAAAGGAAGTCTATTGGGAAGGACTACCATTCATGTGCAATAAATATGTAGAAGTGAACAATGATGATTATTATGCATGCATTATATCACGTATACAAACAGACAGCTCCATAAAGAATTGGATGCTTATCTCGAAAATACCAAGAACCGATCTTCAGACCCTTCTACAAACGAGAATCTTTTTATGAAATCTAATATACTTGGGATGCTGTTTGGGCCTTTTGTTTTGTGACAACTTTATTGGAATCAAACAAACTTTGTGATTCCACTTTTATGATCGCTGCGCATACATTAATGCACACTTTACGTTATGTCCCATGGCAGTGCCTTCATTCCACCGATGTAATATAATTTATTTTCTTTGTTATGACCAGACATGCTGTGAGAAAGGGATTTTCAAATGGATTGGCACGTGATGTGGCCATATGTTGCCCTAGCCCACAAAATACGTACGTACGAGTTTGGCGCTTGAGAGCTTTGAACGAAAATCGGGAGAGTAACGAAAACATCGCATGGAATAAAATGTGTAATAAAATAGAAATAATATTTATAGCTGAGACGTCGATATGTCTAAAAATAAAGGGACACAGGCAGCCCAGAAGCTGCCCCTTGTTTTTTAGCCATGTGCACGGGCTCCCATTCATGGAGGCAAGGCACCGTGACCTGCCTCAGTCCCCCGTTTTCCCGCATTTCCCTCATTTCCCCGTCCATTTTCCATTTCCAACCCCCCCTACGATGTAGACAAATCCACTTGGCAGAGCAGAACAGACCGGAGCCCATGAAAAAAGAAGAAAAAAAAGAGAAGCAAAAAGGGGAAGTTGGATGGACATTGATTTAAATCGATATTTTGCGGTTGAGCTCATTTGGCGTAAAATAAACTTGGCCCAAGTCAATAATCCCTTTGTTCACCCACCTCTTTGCGGCATTTGGAAATGTATCCACCTCTGGACTAATTTCCCCATCTTCGGCTTTTCACTTCACACTTGTTAACAAATTTTTCGTGTAAACAATGGGTGAATCCACTGAATAGAATGGAATTGAAATTGCTCTGCCCGTATCATTGTTTATTGATTGCACGATTTGGTTTCCTCATTCTTGCTTTCCGAGGTGGTTCACTGTGGGCAAAGAGACCTATAAAGATTGTTCAATTCCTGAAATGTACATCGTAAAATTTGATTAGTGGTTTTCTTTGAATTCAACTAAATCTCTGGCCTGGCATGTCTTTAATTTTAAAAGCTACTTCAATGTTAGCATCTCTTACGAAAACGTTTCTCATATACGAGTATTTACTCAAATTGATATCTCAGTGGCCAGGAGCCCCTCATTCAATATTATCTGATTGGTTTTTTTTTCTTCTACGCTGATGAGACGTGACATTTCAAGCCAAACTCAAACTGCTCCCTATCCCTATCCATTCATTCACTCATTTGATCAGGCTGTCATTCAATCGGTTTAATGGCGTTTTCTGTTTTGTTATCTGACGTTTCCCCGCTTCCTGCGACCGCCTTTCCCACCATCGAGCAGCTACAACCGGAAGTCGTAATTAATGCGCGCCTCGGGGGCGTTTTCCGCTTCCGTGTCCTGCCACCAAAGAAGTCCTGCTACGTGCCTGTGTGTGCGTTTATTTATAGCAAGTGCACGGCACACGGCACACGGTAGGACCTCTGTCTGTTGTGTCTCCGAGTGCCACCTGCATTCGAGTGGCCTACAAAGTGAGCAGTGTTGGAAATTAGAGGGGTCGGATTGGAGTCACCTGAGCCGCCTGGATGGCGAACGCCTAATGGGTCCACGGACAGGGCGATGGGATTCCTCGATTGAACACGATTCGAGAATTTTTAATTTGAACTTTTTAAGTTGCAGCCATTTGAAGGCCTTCCAATTAGATGCGCCGAAGGCTAAATACCGAAATACTTTGAAATTAATGGGATATGTCAATCGCACTTTGACTTACCTGTTCATTATATACTTCTTTCTAAAGCTGCTTTTATATATTGAAAATGTGCTTTAAAGTGTACAATGCACTCCCTAAAATCTGTAGTTCTCGGTACATAAATGCACAACTAACTTTTTTAAGAAATATTCCATAAAAATTTCTCAATGAACGAACTTCTTGAGCGAACTAAAAAATATTCATACCATTTTGCCCCCTCAAATTTCTTATGCTCAATTTTCCAATTAAGTTTGACAAAACATCAATTTTGCACATTCCAGCTAATCTCATCGCAACGGAAATTGAATCGACCTTCTGGACGCTTGCCGAACTTCCATAGATAAATCCCAAAAGCCCATAGACAATCTCCCACTCTTTTTATGTATTATTGTACTCGTATTTGTGCAAAAATATTTGCCAACTTCTGTCTGCAAGCCAATCCGCCAACTTTTCCTCCTTCTTCGAGCAGTTATGCCAAACTGCCGTCTTTTTTCCGTGAAGCTTGTCTAACATCTTTCTTATCTAACGCATTTTCAATTCCGTATAAGACTGGGGTCAAATGCCTGCTGCTGCGGTAGCCCGAAGCCCGATGCCCTTCACTTGCCGCCTGAGTGGAGAGGACATGCTCCTAAACCCATATTGCCCCTATATGTATGCAAGAAATTGCCTTTGCCTTGGGCTCCACACGCACACCTGAACCACCCACGTGGACCCACGCTCCTGGCCAGCTTTCTGCTCTCCTTTTCGGCCTTGCGGCTAAACGGCTAATTCGCCGAGACACAAGCGGCAAACAAATTGACTGGGTGGATTTGGGGGGGGAGGTGGCGGAAGGGGGAGGCCACCTGAATGGCCATTTGTAAGAAGCCGAATCGAAATGACATTTCGGTTTAAGTGAAAAGGCAAAAAAAAAGGGAGAAGCCAATTTGAAAGCAGCCGAAGCGCGACCGGAAGCGAGGAAAATAAAAGGTACAGTGAGAACTCGAGGAAAGGAACTTACAGAAGTTATTGTACGAGGCAACTTTCAAGGAATACAGTATGCGATACCAAGCCAATGTCGTATTTCGCATCAATTGTAAAGTTCAACCAAGAGCAGTGTTCACTTTAGCCATAGAGGAGGCAGTTAAAAAGGCATGGAGTCCAAGGAATTCCTGGAACTGAAGCACAAGAGCAGAGCAAAAAGCAGAAGTCGTTGCAGAGCCAGCCAGCAGAGCCGGAGGCGAAAAACAAATGGCTAACAATTGACTTGGCCAATAAAGCATAAAGCCGTTAAATTCGAAAATCAATAACTCCACGGCCGAGCGTTTCCGCCAATTGTGTCCTACATCCGGTATCCATTTCCCCCGCTCTGCTTCTGTGTGTGTGTGTGTGTGCATGGGTGTGTGTGTGTGGCAGCGGGACTGTGGCAAATGAAGGACGACAAATTGCCAAACGCGCCACGAACATTAAACAATTTAGCAATTTGTTTCCATTATTTTAAGCTGGCGTCTGAAATCACCAGCCCCTGCTGTCTGCTGCGAATCTTCCCTTCATAATTGTGTCAAGGAGGTTCATTCGCAGTCATTAGCGATGGAGGGCGTGCGCTTGTTAAGTCCTCCCACCTACTTTCTCGCCCTCTTTCTGCCCTCACTCATCATCATCAGCGTGGGATGGCCTTGCCACCGGGTCAGCCCCAAAGGCCCTGCCACCCAACCACCCACCTCTGTGCCGCCTCGTCATGTGTCATGTGAAACAGCTGTTAATGATACAAGTGTCTCGGCTATTTCGTAAAAATTTGCATTCCGCTCGCTGGTTCTGCGAGTGGCAAATGCTTGCCAAATGCGTAATGCCTCCTCCTCCAAAGATGGCAGCCATTTGTCCTAAATGATTACAAGATGTTTTTGGACGGGGAAACATAATCCCCGGCTTGCCACTTTTGTCGATTGGGTAACAGACCGCGAAATGGAGCCTTGGATCAACTGGTACATAGATCCGGTAATTGGAAACGACTTGGTTGACAAAACAAATTGCCTTCTGCTCATTATTCAGAAACATTTGATTTATTCGATTTATTAATAAGGCAAGGAGACACTTGCATTCATCTTCTAGTTAACAACACTCAAGAGCATATGATTTAGTTAGCTTCAAAGCGAACAAGAGAAGGATATTTATGCGTAAATTGTGTCGTGTGGCAAATTTGCTATTATTTAATATAATTTATTATGTTAATTTCAATATGCGAAGTTGCTGAAGCGATAGACGTTCTTCATTTGCATAAATTTATGCAGCTTTTAGTGCACAGGGTA
Organism: Drosophila yakuba; assembly: GCF_016746365.2. Taxonomy (NCBI): domain Eukaryota; kingdom Metazoa; phylum Arthropoda; class Insecta; order Diptera; family Drosophilidae; genus Drosophila; species Drosophila yakuba. The sequence continues at coordinate 17,270,266 of NC_052530.2, forward strand.
TACGAAAATGTCACAGGTCGTATGCGTATTCTAAAGGTCAAATGAATGCACTAAATTAAACATTTTAAATCCTTTTCTTGATTTAAATGAATTGATTTCTTTTTTATTCCGCCCATTTTTTTAATAAATTACCTAGATGATAATTGTCTTTGTAAATCCCAACATTAATAGATAGAAGTAACGTCTAAAACTTTTAGCGCATTTCATGAATGAAAATTTATTAGGTCGTGTGCGCATTTCTTGATCCAATTAAATTAAACAAAAAGTCGTTGGTATTAAGTGGGATTTCAATAACCCACATGGCATGCCATTCTATCAGCAAAGTTTACCAACTGGCAAATGTTGGAGGAAAACTCTTTGCGCAAATTTGCGACAGCCACAAAAGTTGACGACATTTGCCTAACCAGATGCTGCCCGTCAGCCAAGACAATCTCCGGGCCAATTTGATAATCCCTCGGCAGGGCAGCCACAGCAACAGCAACAGCAGCAACAACATTTTAGAGCTGTTAACACATAGGAACCATGCCATCCAATCCCACCCACCAAAAACCAAAGCCACAAAAGCCTGCTTGCGTCAAGCGGAAAACTACGAAACTGAGACATCGCTTCAATAATCCTAGACTTCATAGAGCTGCTTGTTTCGTGACTGCTGTTCGATGGCATTGGAAAACACCAAGAGGCTTGCACTGAAATAAAACACCTATCAATATTAAGAATTATATTATGGAATTATGGTATTGGTTTGGTTGTCTGTCATTCGAGTAGAGTTGAGTTCATGTAAATCTATATTGAAATAATAATGTTATGCACAGTTATTTTTATAATATAGTTTCTAGTGAGATCTATTGCCTTGGCAGCTTTTTAGACTGTCAAATAAACGCGTCTAATCGATTTCACTGTAGACACGTGCTGTTTTTGGAATCAAACGGGATCCACATGCCCAAGACTGAGTGTGAGTGCGGCAATAAGTGAATGAATAAGTGAGTTGGACGGATTGAGTAGGGGAGTGGAGAAGGGGAGAAGGGGAGAGGAGGTCGTGGCACTGCCTGATGAATTTGTTGAAATCAATCAGGCTAGCCAAAAAGCAAGGCACGTTACCAGTACTTTCTTTCTTCCTCCGCCCGCCCCACCGACTCACTGCCTCACTGCCTTACTGCCTCACGATTGGCTCATGATATGTGACTTGGATACGTGAAAATTGCACTTCATTCCCCGAAAAACGACAAGACTTCACATCACGTTATGTCAGGCGCTTTGAGGGGGATACTTTCAGGTGTACTCTGTGAGCTCTGTGAGTTTGGGGGTGTTGCAGTTGACATTTCGCCGCTGTATTTATTAAAATAAAGAGAGGAGGAAAAAAGAGGAAAAAAATGTGAAATGTGAAAAACCGTGTCTGCCCGGCGGGCACTTAATAAACTCTCTTGTTTTCCTTATAACGAATTCCCCGACTACCCGTGAACTTGTTAAAAACTCATTATTTGGCCGTCGTAAGTCAACTTGCTTATTTCTTTGGGATTTCATATGTGTGGGGGTAATGTGTTCACGGTATATCAATTAAAAGTTTCGCCCTCAGTTGTAATCAGTCGAGTGAGTGTCTTTCTCCAAATGTGTCTGTAATGTATTTTCTCTGTCTCTGTGTTGGTTTCTGTGTTTGTGTTTGTGTTGCCTACTTTTGGGCGTGCCCCAGTGATTCTGCTAATGAGTCGCTGGCCAAAAAGGAATCCTCTTCCACATTGTTCTCGCCTTGTTTTCCGATACATTTGATGACGGCGCTTTGTTGTGAAATCCCCGCTCAAAGTGTGAAATTAGTTGGTTAATGACGGTACAAATTAGTTGGATTAGATGTTGGCCTTAAGTGATGTTCATTCACATTCTGCTGAGGAGCTCTAGCAGCTGGGAAATGCAAATATTTTCTTTGATTATAGTGCTAAGTGGTGTTGCATGTACTCAGGTTTCCAATTGGCATTTAATATGCCTGGGCATTAACTTGAGCCCGAGGAAATCAATTTGCTAATGTTTAATTTGTGTGCACAAAAGGGCGAGCTTAGCAAATAATGTCTGAACATAAAACCTTTTCACTACTTTCACATGCATATTATAAATTGCAAATACATCGAATTAAATGTACAATCTGATAGTTAGAAGACCCTCATTCCTGTGCAATCTCACGTCGAGCATCAGCAAAGCTGGCATGCATTGCACTCTCGGATTCCTCATTTAAAACTATCTAGATACTCGCGCCTTATCAGTGCCACGTTGCCATGGCAGAGGTTGCTCCGGGTTGCCAAGTTTTATGAATGGATGTTATCGCTGGCCGTGCACAGCGAAAGCGTTTTCATGAATGTACCACGAATGTGCCATGAATACCCCAACCCCTAACAAATCGAAAAAATAAAACAAATTGATATACCGCCGCTGCTTTTCTTTCATTTCATTTTGCCGTGTGTGCGTGACATTTCGAGAATCACGTTCAACCGCAACCGACGGCAGCGATATCCCGATATATCGATGCCTGGGTAGTTATGGGTGTCATGTCTATATGGATATGGATGTGAATGTGAATGTGAATGTGGATATGGATGTGGATATGGATATGGCCACGCACACCATCGCATCGCATGTGCATCTATAACGATCTAACTAAATGGCTGGCACATGCTTATTCCAACTGGGAGCTAAGCTTGATGTTTTGCCAAAGGTTTTGCTTTATTTTATCGATTTGGTGTAGTGCAAAGGAGTGCAAAGATATCATTGTAAAACTAAACAATCTTTCAAGTTAGACAAGCTAACCAGCAAATTATCGAGTAACACTATGCACTCCAACAGAAAATCATGCAAAATTACAGGCAATTTGCATTGAATTATTCAGCCTTACAAATATGAACTCACTTGTACGTATACGTATTATTTTTTAATATGCGCCGGCCCATTTCTTCTTACTTTTACTTTGTGTTAAATGTAATTGAAATGAGCGACAGCGTCGGCAAAATAAATAACGTCGAGCAATTTTATTTCATTGTGCCGCCGTAATTTCTTTTCAATTAACAATAACGAAACGGAGCGAAATTGGTAAGAGCCAGAGTAGCAATGGGAAATGGTGGAAATCGGGGGAAATGGGGGGTAAAACTGGGCTGCTGTAAGAGCTGCAAATTGCTGGAGTCTTTAATACGAATGCGAATGCGAATAACAAATGCATTCACAAATTGTGTTTAATTTCTCCACAAAGGAGAATTTCCTTCGTCGCAGAAAAGGGGATTTCGGGTGGCTGCGGGGTGGGGGGGAAATTGCAATAACAATCCACCTTTCATTTAAGCCCTCGGAACTGGGACAATTTGCAGAGCTTAACTTTGTTTTTCAGCGTTTGTTTGTTATTATTATTTTTGTACTTTTTATTTGTAACTGCTGGTCAACATTTTCGTGCTTGATGCTGCTCGCTTTTTGTTATCGCCCATCATCAGACTCTTGCTGTCTTTTCATTTATTTCTTTTCACTGCTCCGCACAATTTCCGCACTGACATTTTACAACTGTCCATGGCCCGAACACCTGCGGACAAAATACTAGCAATCAAGATGTTATTCGCGGAGTTACATCTCTTTTTAAACGTTTGCGTATCTTGAAGTTTACGTGGAGTGCTTGTTAAAGCTTTGTGTTTCGATTAAAGTTTTCTTGTTTATTTTCATTGCTAATCTTTCCTTTTTTCCCACAATTTTTTGCCCAAGAAATCGGATTGCTAAGAGTAACTATGCGAAAAAGAGGGTTTTACAGATAACTAGTTTCATTTTCTACAATTAAACCTTCTTTGTTTAATATTAACCTTTTTAAAATGCTTTGAAACTTCACATTTGAAACTCTCAGTCTGCTTTCGAATAGAATATACAAAGAACTTTAAATAGCCGAGCCGGTATTATGTAGTTTAGTAAACGAGGATTGGTAATTTTTAAGTTTTTTATGTATTCATTTTCAAGTGTAGCGTACAGTGGTGGTACCTATCGCATTGCCCGCAGCTGTATGTGCTATGTGTGGTTTCCATTTACTGATCTCTGTCATTGCCCCGACGTCATCCATCGCACATAGATACTCACACTCGCAACGCCACGTGCATAAACATTTCTCAGCTGCCTTTCCTCTCTGTTGACACAAATCATTCGCTGGAAGTGTCGCTCCCGTTTCCATTGGCCCCTCTTCCTGTCCCGCCCAACTCCGACTACCCCACCTTCCTGATAGGCACCACCCCCGCCCCCGCCCCCAAAGGCGACCCACCATTCTTACTTGACAACTTTTGTGCTGGGTCTTGGTGTCCAAATGCATGGGCGGCATGAGCTGGAACCGCTTTCGTATTTCGTATTTCGTATGTCGTATCGGTTTCACTTGGATGGGATGTGGAAAGCTTCTGGCGATAGCGAAAATGTTTGCTCGGCTAAGAGTTCTGAGTTCTGAGCTGTGAGCTGTGAGCTCTTAGCTCTTAGCACTGGTAACTGAAATTCCTAGCCATTTTTGTGGGCAGCCAGGGGATGGGGAATGTGTGATCTTTTTAAATTGATTTTTGTTTGTCAAGCAGTCGTGAAATTCTCTGGGAACTTGAACGTATTTCGAGAGACATGGGATACTAATTTCACTACAACACAAGTAGTTATGATATGGTATATTTAAGAAATATTTAATAAAACAAAAAATAATCCTTTTGGGTGTCCAGCTTGGGTGGTTCAACTGCTGGGCAAGTTGGTTGTCTGGAGTCAAATCAACATTCCATTGTCGAGCATTCCTAACCCAGAAAAGAAAAACGAGGGAGAACAACTTTATGAACATTTTTGCACTTGTCTATTTGGTTCACTCCCAAACAAAGAAAATATGTAATTCAAAACATTGTTCAAGTGTTCCAGTTTTTAGTGTTCGAGTGTGTGTCTGCCAAGTTGTTTATAAAACTTCTTCGCCACATAGGAAGAATGGAGAAAAATACACATAAGAAGTCGCAGGAGGAACTTGACCATGTCGCTGGTCGTTGGTCGCTTCTCGCTTGCCGTTGTTTGCCAAGCCGTTACTGGCACTGCAAGAAATTACCAGTAATTGAATAATAATAATTTTAAAATATAACAATATAATATAATATTATAGTTACAGACAAAAAGCTGTTAGCAAATGCTTAGGAATGTTGGAAAGCTAACTGTTACTAATAATTGCTTCTAAAAGTATTACAGAAGTATTTGTTGACTTAACATCCAACTTGAAGAGGTTATTAGTTAGGGAAACTATTTATAAGAATATCCCCATTGCGTCCAGTGTAGACCCCATTCCTTTCTTCGCCCCCTGTCATTATCGCGGAGCAAGTTGATGAGCTGTCCCCCGGCTGCTCCTCTTCCACCTTCAATGTGGCGCAAGCTCGACTCTGCTCGCCTAATGGATGTCTCTTTGTTTGGCTGGGATCTGTCGTATCTGGTTTTTTGAAGTAGCATCTATCCGTACGCCACTCCAGTTCTCCGGTTCTCCGGTTGTGCAGACTCCTTTTCCGTTGCGCCCCGTTTCCGCCAGAAAAGCCATCGAGTGAAATTGCGCAAGCAAACAAACACATCCATTTTTGCAAGCGTCCTCTTGTTGTTGGCGGCTTGTTGTTTGTACTCAGCCAACTAGCCGCACTATCGGCCATTGGCACTCACCCACACACCCACACAGACGCACATACTTGCACATACACAGATACACTTTTGGCAGACGTATCTATGTTTTATCCCTGCACTGCCGCAACTGCCACAACTTTCTCAACTTCCACACTCCCGCCTTCCGCCTTCCGCTTTCCGGTGCGGAATAAATTTGAAAAAATCTTTTTGCAATCCATTTAGTGAACCATGTCAGAGCCAAAAGCCGAAATGCTGTCGGTGGCGTTGAAATCTAAACATTATGCAAATGCTCTTTGATATTATTGAGGAGTTTGGACAGTGTAAACAATGTGGGCGGGATTGATCAACTCGCTTGCAATGCACGAATGGGTTTGTCCAAAACGAATTGGTCCAAATTTGTTTCAGTTTCTTTGACATGTTGTTTTTACTCAGCGCGTATGCCAGAAAGTAAATGGATTTACTTGTAAATAAAGTAAATATTGTGGCAACAGATTACACGGCTTTAAGCCAACATTTTGATATAAATCTACTAGTGTTTCAATAGGCCATCAATGCGGCTGCAGTTAGTTATGTTGATATGTCTGGATTTCTCTTGAATTCATTCGTTTTCCGATTTCTGTTTTCCATTTGCCATTTTCCATTTCCTTATCGCTGTGATCCTTCACCCAAGAGCTCCAGTTGGCAAACCATGCCAACTATTTGATCCCATTTCGAAACCAGTTCCTCCGCAGCCAACAACAACCAATCCATTTTTGCAGCATTGCCAAATTAAGGAGCAAAACATATGCAAAAAGAGAGAGAACGAAACCAAACAGTAAAAGCAAATTGAAAATTGTGTCATAATACTAAAAACAAGTTGGCCTAAAACCTGAACCTATCCCACCAATTCCGCCAATCCCGATGATCATGACGACCATGCTGATCACCGATCATGGTGATCATGATGATGGTGACCATGGTAATGGGCATGTCTGTTATGGGGGACCTGTTTGGTTAGGTTTCTGTTTTTTGTTTTTGTCAAGACCGTGGCGGAAAAGGCAATGCCATCGGCCTGTCTTCAGACTGTTAGCTGGATGTTGTATGTTGGATGTTGAATTATGGAGGAGCCTGTTTGCGGGCAAAGTGGGTCGGTCGTCTTGGTCGTGGACTGGTGGACTGGTGTGGAGCAGAGTGGGGTGGAGTAGAGTGGAGTGGAATGTGATTTGTGGATCGAACAATGTGTGAAAATGGCCCGACAACAACTTGACTTATGTGCCCCCCCAATTCTGCTCTTCTCTCTCATTGCAGCGAATGTGTTTCAATGATGTTACTGCCTTCGGGGCGTTCGAATAGTGATGTCTATCCGCTACAAAATGCCGCAAACACAACAGCAACATCGACCGGAGGAGGAGCCACATCCACTGGAGGCGCGGGTGGAGGAGCAGGTGGAGCTGGAGTTGGAGTTGGAGTTGCAGGCGTAGGAGCAACATCCAAGCCCAAGCCCTTGCTACTGACACGAACATCATCGCCTCAATTGACAACGCTGCCGACAACAAATGGCTCTGTTGTCCATGCCACGCCCACCCGCTCCAACGGATGTCCGCTGCCCCAATCCTCCGGAATCCCAGTGACATTGGCAACAACAGCCACAGCAATGGCAATGGCAACAGCCACAACTGGAGGCCAGCAGGGAGTGGAGTGCCCTCCATCAGCATCGGCTACGGAGCTGGGCACTGGGTTAGCAAATGGAACCAACTGCGGCACCGGCATCTATGGGCCACTTTTGGGTCAAAGTCATGTGGGTGTCATCGCTGGCATGGCCGAAAATTGGCCAGAAATTGATGGACACTTGGAGGGCATACAGGAGAAGCTCAAGCCCGGCTGGAGTGTTCATGTGGGCAAGGAGGGCAGGCTCTACTATTGCAAGTGAGTAAATAAGATTTGTAGGTTTAAATGCCATAATATCCTAAAAATATCATTTAAATGCCTAGGCAAACAATTTAATGGTTTTAAATAACACTAGCTACTAGTTTGACCTATTAACAAAGTTTCTTGCTGCTCCACAAAATGAAATTTATTGCCATTGCAAATTACGAATAATTTCAAAACTCTTGAGATATTTTAAATGATTTATGGTCTGCGCCAATTAGGCATTCTCTAAGGCTTCACAATTTTTGAAATTATATCTTGCAATCAAAATAATTAGATAAACAGAAATTTAGCAGGTTAAACCAAGACTTAAAGTCTTCATTGCAATATCCGAAGTTAGAACAATTATTTTTGCACTGCAACATTTATTATTTGTGCCAAAGTTTCGTTCGTGGCTTTTTCAAAAACCACTCTAATAACCTCGCAATTTTTCTGCGTTCGCCACGCACAAAAAGGAATATTTAACAAAGCAGAAAGTCGGACATTTATTTAGCCATTAGCATGGGCAAAGTTTTAGCATTTCAATGCTGGTCCACTGGCGAACTGGAAAACTCACAGAGTGACAGACTGACTCACTGACTGACTGACTGACTGACTGAGTGACGAAAGGACTTTGGTCCTTGCTTGACTATGTGGCCATGTGGCTAGATGGCTTGGACGTGGCTGAGGACGCTGAATGGGCGACTGAATGCTGGCTGGCTGGGCTCTCTGCTGCACATAAATTGATTATGCACGAAATTCTATTAAATAATTTTACACTTTGTTGCACATCAAACTGAAAGCGCACAAAATGCCATAACCGAGTGGAAAGCAGCGAGTGGGGCACGGAGCATGGGGCACGGGACTGGGTAACTGCCACTGGGGCGATAGACTGAATGAGTGAACAGAGCCGTTTGGATGCCACATTGGGTTGGGTTGGGTTGGGTTGGATGCCCATACCCACTGCCAAACCCACTCCCCCGCCCATCCCCCCGCCGCCCATCGAGAGTGTGCAAAAGTGCAAAACTAATTATCACAATTGTGTGCAGTCAGGAAATGAAGAAAGACAGCAACGGAAGCCACCAAGGTGGCTGATGTGGGTCGCAATTGGATTTGGCTGGCGCTCTAGCTCGAGGGTTCGGGTTCTGGCCGGGATCCCACAGTCCAGCTTCAATAAGGTCCACTTTTCAATAAGTGGTCAATTATTCAGGGTAAACACTTTTACAGATTTTAAATATTACCCAAATTCAACAAGTAGCACAGTTTATAATGGACTGTTCTAAATCAGGGACCATAATAAGTTGGAAAGCTGTTTAGATATTAATTTAGTTGGTTCACTTGATAGAGGTTCCACTGTAGCTGCCTTTAAATGGGCCGTGGACTGAGGCTAGATTTAGTTTTAGCTCTGCGGCCCGATTATGGGCTGCTGTTTATTGCAAAGTCGAGCAAATAACCCAATTAGCTCTGATTAATGTCAATTGGAATGCATTTGCAGCTCAGCCGCAGGGACAAACCGCCCGCTGCCGTTGTGATGGGCGTGGCTACAAAGGGTTTTCCCACAGGCTGTGGTGCTGACAGGCAACCGGTGACCGCAGGTTCAGGGTCAACGTGGGAGGTGGGTCAAGTGCAAGTGGGCGAGCTCTTGCATGATTTATAAATAGAAAAGATAAATAGAAGGCTATGTGTGTAGGATGCAGCCAGGAGCTATTCAATTGGGGAAAGAGAAAGTAACTAAATGGCACAAAAAAGTTATTTGCTGCACCTACACATCCTTTGGATAGTTTGAAACTAAAAGGACGTGCTTGATTCAGGCAACATGTCATGTTTGTTATCAGTTATTATTAAGGACTGCATTTTTCCCTTAAATAAATAAGTAAATACAGATACAAGATACTGTTCCGCAGTATTTGCTTACTGAGTTCAGCTGACTGAGCTGTGGTAACAGTGTTCATAGACGCATTCTTATAGAAAAGTCAATATTTGGCCAGCACTTTTTGTATTTGCCTTGTTGAATTATGATAGCAATTGCAATTTACAAAAAGTGAAGTGGGCTGAATTGACTTACTCATGAATTAGTGATTGTAAATAAGGTCTAAGCTCATATAATTATTTAGAATATTTATAACTCATTCTCCTTTAGCCACATGACGCAGTCTGCCGGTTGGCTGCCAGCTTGCGAGGATTGGAGCAAGCACGAGGAGCTCTCGTATGGCTGGGAGCGTGCCATAGACTCCAAGGGTCGTTCCTACTACATAAAGTGAGTATCCTCCCATAATATATATCATATCATATATAGTCTTACAAGCTATACTCCGTGCATAGCCACCTGAATAAGACGACCACCTACGAGGCGCCCGAGTGCATACGCTGGGATGAGCATCCACCGGAACCGCGACAGGTACAGCTCCAGAGGAACGCCAGCCTGGGATTTGGATTCGTGGCCGGAAGTGAACGGCCCGTCATCGTGCGATTTGTGACGGAGGGTGGGCCCAGCATCGGAAAACTGCAGCCGGGCGATCAAATACTGGCGGTGAATGGCGAGGATGTGAAGGACGCGCCACGCGACCATGTCATCCAGCTGGTGCGGGCATGTGAGGCGCAGGTCAATCTCTTGGTGTGCCAGCCCATGGCGCACTGCGTCCTGCCTGGCCGGAAATCCACCCTGCTTTCTGCGGGCAAGCGAGCCAAGCTGCGCTCGCGTCCTAGTCGAGTTCGCTTCGCCGAGAGTGTCTGCGTCAACGGAGCTCCACTGTTTCCGGTGAGTTACACGTATTCAGCACCACTTTTGGCACCACTCAAAATGCCTAAGACAGTGGAACACTCCAACCGAAAAGAACTGATGACTAAAAGCCGAAATTAACTATACAATAATTGGTGTAAAGCATTTTAATTAATTACTAATTAATTTGTATTTATTACTGCTTATTTCAGCCCTCGGCCTTCTCCCTGGGCGACATCTGCGTACCGCCGATGGCCAATGTGCTGAAGGTGTTCCTCGAGAACGGGCAGACCAAGTCCTTCAAGTACGACGCCACCACGACGGTGCAGGACGTGGTCAGCTCGCTGCTGGACAAGCTATGCCTCTGCTGTGGCGAGCTCTTCAGCTTGGTGCTGGAGCACGTGAAGAGCCTCAAGCGAAACAAGCTCACGCTGCTGGATCCGCAGGAGTCGCTGGCCAGGGTGAGGATAACTCAATATACATACACTTTCTCCCAGATTGCAAATTGCATTTATTTTTTGCATTTCCGCTTATTTTCTTGACTAGATTGCGGCGCGTCCGGGAGCGCACAAATTGAGGTGCCTATTCCGCATCACCTTCGTGCCCATCTCGGCCGCGGAACTGGCGCAGCGGGATCTGCACGCCCTGGACTACCTGTACTTGCAGTGCTGCAACGATGTCAACCAGGAGCGATTCGCCCCCGAGCTGCAGCCGGAATTGGCCCTGCGCCTGGCCGCCCTCCACATGCACCAGCACGCCCTGGCCAACAACTTTGCGCCCGCCAAGCTCACAGTCAAGCTGGTCGAGTAGGTTTATCCGCATCCTTGAGACACCGCACCGCCTTCTTATGCATACATCACTTCGACTTCTTCTTTCAGACGCGAGTTCGGGCTGGAGCGCTTTGTGCCGGTGAGTCTGTTCGAGGGCATGAAGCGGAAGGAACTGCGCCGCCTGATTTCCCACTTCCTCAAGCTCAACGCGGAGATGACGGGCTCCTCCAGCAAGGTTCTCACACAGCTGCAGGTGAGCAGAAGGCACTTAAAGTCGCTTTTAAACCGGCTAAAATAAAATCATTGCTCATTTGCAGGCCAAACTGCATTATCTAGATATAATCGCTAGCTTACCAAGCTACGGAGCCAAATGCTTCAGCACAAACCAAAGAGAGGGCGTCGAACGCGTCCTGCTGGTGAGTCCACGCTTTGGACTGAGCCAAATATCCAGTGCCCGCAATTCGGTGGTGAGTCTATCTCGATTCTGTTAATTGTGGTACCTTCTATAACTGATTGCTGCTTCCAAGCAGCCCCAGCCTATTTCCGCCATCGAGGACTTCACCCATGTGGTGGTGAATCGCGAGGATGATGTAACCTGCAGCGTATCCATATTCATGCTCGGAGATCGTGCCGTGAAGTTCATCATGGAGGATCGCGATGGCTGCGAGTTCAGCCTTGTCCTTGGTGGCTACTACCGACTGCTCACAGGTGAGGAATCCCACGATCCTCATTTGCAATTCGATTATTATAACATTTCGTTCGCAGGTAATGTGTTAAATATTCTGAGGGAACGGGAACCGAACGACGAGGACAATGCGCCCGGCTTTCTGTCCCAGCACACAGTGCTCCCAGCGGGATGGAGCTACCTGCTGCCCTTCCACACGCGAGCGCACAGCGTCAACTTCCTAATGGCGCCACCCTACCATCCGCTGGTCCAAAGGGGTCAGCTGCAGCAGCAATCCTCCATTCAGGCGCCAACTTCACTGCCCTACGTCATGGACCTGGACCTGCACAGTGTGATGGCCACCGAGCTGCTGGAGGAGGCGGCCAAGGATTCGGGACTGAGTGACAGCAGTGGTAGCAACTACTGCGAGGGACGCAGCCACTTGGGCAGCCATCAACTGGAGGCCAAGAACGAGCAGGTTCTGCGACGGGTTCAGGAACTGCAGCATCTAGTTCAGACCTCCGAGCAATATCTGAGTGAGCAGGAACAGGGCGGCGGCGGAGGAGGCGTGGCCATGCTGGAATTCGATTCGGATTGCGATAGTCTCAACAGCAGCAAGGTTTCCTCGACGGAGGGCTCGCAAGGTGGCACGATTCTGGGCCCAGGAGGAGGCATTCCGCCAGGACATCCTCTGAAACATAGTGACTCCCTAACGCTGCTGGCGGAGACGATTAACCACGAGTTGAGTGGCATAACGCAGGGATTGAACGCTATTCCCGAGTCTGCTCCCGTTTCCACCTCTGCTCCTCCGACTCCGGCTACGCCCAAGCGAAAGCCAAGTCTCTGCAGCACTTCCAGCCCGAGACCGCAAAGGAAATTGAATGGCTTCAGCCAGCTGTTGAGCGACTTGCAAGCCCTGGGCACCGATTTCTCCCAGAGCGAAAGCGATTCGGAGTCCGTGGCCTCACCGGCGCAGTCTCCTACAACCAGAAGACCACAAATGATGCTGCTTCAGGCAGCGGGATCATCCTCTGGATCCGGATCCTCTGGCTTGGCACCAGCCAAACAGCAACTCTCGCAAAGGAGCAGCTTTGGCCTGCACAGTCCCGATGGCACACATTTCGGCGCCGAGACCAAGGACTACAATCTGAGGGAGTATCTGCAGCAGCTGAAGGAGATTAGCAATGCGGCATCTGCGGACACGGACGTTGCTGCCCGTCAGCTATCCGAGATTTATGGATTTGAAGTGAGGGAAGATACATTCATTGAAACCGATACGGATCTCATAGATCTGCGTGCCATTCCGCCACCTCAAACCCCCGACGAGTTGGATTCCCTGTCCCTGATGAATGCAGCACCCCCGAAGGGATTCGAGGGCAAGGCTGAGGAGCTGGACAGTTTCCTGCAGCAGATTATGGTGGCACCACCCACGCAGAAAGCGACACCCGCCAAGGAACTGACCCCCGAGGAGATAATGTCGTTCATCATACCACCACCGCCGAATTTGGAGCAACAGCAGGTGGTTCCAGCGGTCGAAACTGAGTGCCTGTATAGCAACTCTGTTCAGGCAAAGAGGGAGTTCTTTCAATCCGTGGCCAATGGCAACAATGGCAGCATTGGCAACAACGGAATGTCTGGTGGTCACTCACCCCACGTTATCGAGTACGCCACTGTGGAGAGGAAGAGCAAGTTCAGCTGTTGTCCCACCAGCAAAAAGGATGAGCAGCCGGGTCAGGAGGAACTGCAACCACCGCCCAGAACACCCACTACCGAGCAACTTTCACCGCCGCCGGCGAGACCACCGAAAAGTGCCGAACTCCTGCAGCGCTACTCGCCCAAAAAACAGGTGCGTATTGCCGCCAGCCCAGTGATGCAGCCGCAGGAGCGGCGGGAGCTATGTCCACCACAGCTGCCGCCGAGGGGAAGTCCCACGCTGGATGGCAGCCAGAGCAGTCCCACGAACCCGGTGAGTGGCCCCAAGAAACCCCCGTTGCCGCCCATCGCCTGTCGCCCGCGTCCTTCGAACGGAGTGAATTCTCCGAACACCTCATCACCCGGCTCAGCACCTCCTGCCCACTACTCACCACCCATTCCGGCCACCGTTCGTCTGCCCCACTTGAACCAAGCCAACGGAACACTTCCCCTGCTCCCCAAGAAACCGCAGCAGCTGCACGGCGAGAAGTTGTTCATCAAGAACGGTCACCTAATTGATGGCGAGGCGCTGCTGGCCAAAACGGATGTGGCCATGGCCGGCCTGCTAATTAAGTTGGACCAGGTGGCCGCCCAGTGTTCGGTGGCCCAGGCGGCAGGAGGCGGCACCTCCATCGACGAGGAGAAGTTCCAGCGCGCCAGGAACGAGCTCACCGAACAGACCTTGGCCCTGGTCACAGCCAGCAAGTTCCTGGTGGCCTCCATGTCGGACATGACATTGATAACGCTGCCAGAACATCTGACTTCCTGCCTGACGGCCATTCGAAGGATTACGGAGCTTGCCCAGGATATGACCAGGCACACCTCGGCTCCGTTGCAGACCAGGAACATAGTGCTCAAAGTACACGATGTGGCGAGTAGCTTCAGGGAGCTGGTGGGCGTCGAGATCGGACCCATTGGGGCAGGTCAATTGGCCCTCCAGGCCGAGTGTCTGGCCAATGTCCTGGCCACTCTGCTGAGATCCCTGCGCGTGTTCTCTCCATAACCCAGAGAGAACGAGGGAAGCGGCAATGCAGAGGCAATCGAAAGCCTTAGCGGAAGCGAAGTCCGAAGTGAAAGTGAAACCCGAAATAGCAATGTATCCAGTCCCGGTTCCGACATATCGCACGCTCGTCTGTCTATGTGTAAATCTCCTTACACCACCTACGTCTAGATGTGCATGAAGCCCCGAAACATATTGATCCACAACTACATCGACTCTCGAAACTAATTTACAGGTAAAGGGCCGCGTCAGAGAATCGATGGTCTGATGGCTCTTTAGGCTTAGCCACGCTTTATCCTCACCCGCGACTAATATCGAAACTGGAATGTGGCAGCTCATCGGAGGGCATCTTAGTCGATGTGGTGGAGTGGGTTTGGAGATCTTAGGGATAGGTTTTGCCGCAGTACATATCGCACAGATGAATGGCCAAGAATATTTCAAGGGAATTAAACCTAAATATCTGTAACATATCTAAAAGTTCATTTCTTTAGACTTGCTTACCTTACCTAAGAACATTCACCCTATTACAGTTTTCAAATTAGCAAAACGTACAATATAACATATCAATTTATGTCTTTCAAGTGATTAAGTTCTGCAAATGTGTGCATTCGGCGGTTTTTAGGACACCTGCGATATTCTTTATTATTCTTCCCAATTGCCATATCGAATCATAAATCCCTATATCTCAATCGTGACACCACATCGCTAGGACCTTCTTAAAACATATTTCTAAATATCAAACGATTAAATATCACAAAAGGAACACTCTCTTAACTTAACGCATGCAACTAACTCGAATTTCTCTATAATCTCCTAAAAAACATCTATTTTTAACTACATTTATATCACTCGTATCGTTAGTACTGCTCTGTATACCAAGTCCTTGAAACTAGAACTCAACCAAAAGAGGAACCCGATTTAATGAAACACCATGACTTGATTATCTAGACCAATTTATATGAGAAACTTACGGAAATATGTTTATTAAATTATGCTATTAGTATATTTTCTTATGTACATAATTTACACACTTACCTACTACCATATATACATACATACATATACAAGTACTATACATATAAATATTATAATAAAATTGACCAAACAATAATCAAAATTTTAACTTGTGATATAAAAAATGGAAAAAGTAAAAGCAAAAAAAAAATGAATGATTGAAAATAAAACTTTTACATTTTCTTTGTTTGACAGCAAATGTTTTAACAGAATTATTTTATATGTTCGTTGTTGTTAGGAACGATCAACCATTTTGTTATTGTTTATGTGTCATATCTTTTGTTGTAGTTGTTGCTAAAGTACAAGAATGCGCACTAAGTTGTAGCTTTAACTAATTATATTATGTATATTATGGTACGCAATATGATTAAACTTTAATCAAAGTAAGCAAAAACTCAAGAATAATCCGTTTAAATATAACTAATCGATAACCAATTGTTTTCATTTTGTTTGGAACTTTCTGTTGGAGCAAGCACACACGTATGCATAATAAACATAACCATATGACATATACAAACAAATATATACAAATATGAACTAAAGTAATAATACCAATTAAGTAAAACATAATCAAATGTACAATGTAAAACAATGTAACTGTTTATGATTTAATGAAAACAAATACAAAGTGCATATGAAATTGTATGGAATTAATTCAATAAATAAACCAAAGTAAAATAAAGTAAATAAGAAATTCAAATTCCAGTATCCGGATTTCGTGGCAGTGATCTTGTGTCAGTTACTGTTCAATGGTGAATGCTAACTTACTCATGTTGTGAGTTGCCATCCCAGTTTATGCAGATGCCAAGAGATGCCACACCGATGACAATACATGTGTACTCGATTCCAATCGATACTAATAATCGAGTGCGCACGTGCAGAAGACAGGCTGGCAACTACCGACAAGTGTAGAATTCGGTATGGCCACTCAAAATAAAAATACCACCAAAGGGGCAAGTGTGACCGCTTCTGCGCTACGTAAGCCAATTGGCTAACGCGAAAGAAAACGGAAAAAATTGACGAGCCACAGCTGAAAAAAGGCATTTTATTTTCCATTCGCGGGCGGGACGGTTCAAAACAGCGCGACTCCTCGCGAGCGATTTCAGAGCAACACAATCGATCTGCTTTCCTGGCTGTCGGACGAGCTTTCGAAAAACTCGGGAAGGGATTTGGATTTGTGCTGAATATTATGTGGAATCGCAACGAATCGGAAAAGTGCGCCGTTTGATGCTCTAGTAACCGTTTTTAGAGAGCTACAATTGAAAATCGCCAGCGAATCGGAGTAGGGAAATGAGATTTTCGTCTTCCTGAGACCGAAAGAGAAAAAAGAAAAAGAAAAGGAGACACGACAGACGAAAGGCGAAAGACGAATGCAAAGTGCGCAAAAAGATATATGTATGTTTAGTATGTTTGTGTGCAATTCGATTGCCAGGAAGACACGGAAGCAATAAAAAGCACGGGCAAAAACGCAAAACGCAATCGCAATCGTTACACATATATATATATTCGCTCGGTTGGAAAGTTCTTTTGTGCAGAAAATCGACCACACATCAAAATAAATTGCTAGGGAAAAAAGGCAGCAGCAACAGCAACAGCAACAGCATCCTCAAGAATCTCACCGCTCTCTTTCACTCGCTCGCTCTTGCCCTCTCTTTCTCTTGACGAAGGCGAAGAAAGAAGCAAAGCAAAAGCAACACAAAATTACATCTTTCGCCGCCAAACAATAAGGAAAATCTATAATTTTCAACGTGCTGGTTGCTGTGGCATTTATGCCAAATAACTGAATCACAAAAATGGATTACAAATTCATTGTTTTCAACGCAGCGAGGGACAACAATTTGGCGCAATTAAAGGTGAGTTTTGAACAAATCGTCTGCAGCGCAACCTGGGAATTGGGAATTGGGATTTGGCAATTTCTCCATCCAATTGGCCATTTCTTCGGCACAGCTGGGCCATCCAATTGGAAAGTTGCGAAGTTCTTATTGTGATTGTTGTTAGAAATCTCAGCTGCTCGGTTAACTCGGCAGCTTATTTAGCCTTGTGACTAATCAATAAAATTCTCTCGCTCGCACACACACACACGCACACACTATCGCGGCACACGCACACACACAGCGCTCTCCGCTAAGCCGTACACGCGCATGTGTTCCAGCGGTTTTGTTGGGCGCCCATTCGAATCTGGCTAGAAAGTAGCCAAGCTATGAAAAAGTCTAGTAAAGCGTTGTGGATTCGCATAGCTTACTTTTATCTGGGAAGCTTGTGCTCTTAAGAACTATTGCATTTGAGGAACAGAAAGATGAAAGATTGATTTGGTCAGATTTCATTGACAATCTTAAGTGGATGGTATTCTAAAAGAACATAAAATGGCATTCAAACTCAAGTGTATTAAAAATAGGTTATATTCAATAGGTAATTTTTTTGAATTCGATTTTTATTGCATTATTTTATTGTATATTATTTCAACAGTTTAGAGTGCAAAAGATACCTATTTCTTAAATTATTTCTTGTATAGCATCACAATGACACTTAGTTAGTTAGCTAGTATCTAGCCAGATGCTCCGCCCTGGCGCAAGACAATAACAAATACATATGTTGGTGGGCGTATTGGATCCGAAACTTTTGCTAGCGATGCAAGACTTACGAACACACGCTTTGCATAACCAAAGTTCTTGGGCTCCAGCTTGGGGCTGTGCCTTTCCTAACCTGGCCTGCCATCCAATCCGTCCGGAGGGGCAGCTTGACATTGGCACACACCGTGGAGAGGCGGCCAAGGGGCGGAGGAGCGGTGGCGGGGGCGTTGCAGAAGCCAATGCAATGGAAACCCGTGCACTTAGCAACGCCACTGCAACTGCCGCAGTCGCAGCCACAGAGACTGGCTGCAATTGGCGCTGTTGCATTGGAGCCCCCACTTTTGCATTGTTTTGCACTGCGGCTCGTGGGTGTTTATTATTTAGTACGGCCGAGCAGTTTGATTCTAAGCTTAGCGCAGCCATATTTTGCATCTATGTACTGAATGTATGTATATATATGTACATGTGTATGTAGTTGGGCCTGGCAGCTTGGGAAATTAGATGCGCATACGCAAATACGTGACATGGAAATTGGTTCGGGCGAGGAAAATGCAAATCAGCTGGAATAACTACTCACTTTGGCGAAAGATTTTCCCTAACATTGTAATGAGCTGCATTTCGAGTCGCAGCAATTAGGCCACTTCTTGTTAACACGACAATTGAATTGGTTAGTCGAAGGTCGCATAAATTAACTGGCAGCACTTGCAATATATAAAAAGATTTTGCAATTTATTTGAGTGGTGTTTCCTGTCCTTGTTGGCTCTGCTGAATAATAGTGCAATTTAACTTGCATACAGCAAGAATTAGATGCCCAAATTATGTACATCTAACAATCTAACAGAGCCTTCTTATCAGGCAATTGTTTGCAAGAAAAAACATCTGGAAAGGTCAAAGTTTGGGCGGCAATAAAAATATAATAAACTCTGTGAAGCGCATGTAGAGTATGTTTTTGTTAATTATAGAATTAATCTACAGAACCTTTGCTTGGTTTTTCAATCTCTTTGCTTTTCCATTTTCCCCGCGCTTGATTCATTTCCTTTCGCCGCCTTATCTTATCGGCTCAGACACTCGTCGTTTGTTTGTTATTACATATTTGTGTTGTTTTTGTGCTGATGAGTGCTCCAAATGCGTAGCAAGTATTTTTAACCATTTTATGTGAGTGAGTGTTGTTGTTGTCTTTGGGCCACGTTGCTACTGCCACTTCTGCTACTGCCACTTCTGCTGTTGTTGCTGTAGCTGCTGATGATGATGAACACGTTAATAACGACGGCGAATTTTAACAGCTGAAATCACGTCGTCAGCGGCGGCGTTTTACTTCCGCGATTGTCACCTGCCGAAGCGGTTCGCCCCGTCTCTTTCACCGCCCATATGCCCCTCTCTCTCTCTCTCGCTCATGATGGTTCTGCGCCCCCAGCAACGCCCACCAACGAACGCACTTTGCTTATTGAAATCATTATTATGCTGATCGCCGGTGGAACAAAGAGCCATACGACTGGCTTTGTTTTTTTCGGCTTCCTGCTGCTTTCCAGCTGCTGTGTTGACAAATATCCTTGAAAGCGTTCAATCACTCCGATTCAGAAGGCTCGGCCCTCTACACTGGGCGAAACCAGGAGTAAAATTACATTTTATAATGAAGCACTTGAAGTAAGAGCAAAGTAATAAATCCATCAAATCCCTATTAGCTTTTAGTTGTAGAACTATGTTTTAAACACAATGCTATATGTACATATGGCATTCCTATCTTTATGGAAGTGTGACTTCTATGAGCTTTACTTTTTGCGCATACCCAAAGCTTAGCGCACCCTTATTTGCTCAGTGCATCGCTGGTTCGCGATCTGGATATTCCTGTTCGCTTTCGGTTATTGTTGTTCCCATCAAACTTCCTGACCGACGGGGCTCGACCCTGGAAATATGTCATTCAGGGGTGTGAGTTTTTGGTTTCGTTTTCGGACTCTGGCCGAATTGAGGAATTGGAAATTGAGGACGAGTGTGTGCGCTGTCCCCTGTAAATGGAATAAATAAATACGGTGCGATATAAATACATAATGCATACATACATATACATACATACATACATACATACATACGGCGAAGAGTGTGCCCCAAAATAGCTTTTTCTGTATGGGCTGCTGCACTCAATGCTCCAAATGCGAATGGGGGAGACGCTATGAGCCTATGGAGCTGTGGAGCTGTGGATCTGTGAAGCTGTGGAGCTGTTGGGGCTGTGGGGCTGTGAGGCTGTCGAGGCAAAGGCAACCTGCTTGGCGGTACGACGTGCAACATGTTCTAGCCTTCGCCCCGTGGAACTGGTTTTTCTTGCTCGCCGTTGTTTATGTTTGTTCCAAAAATAAGAAGGCACCCCCCTCGCCGCCCCAACAACTCCCCTGCTTACGGCAAAAATACAACAACAAATATAACAACATAAAAAAAAACACCTCAGCGAAGAGTTGGACGCCGTACACGAAGTTGAAGTGCCACTTAAAGTTGAGTACACACAACAAAATATTTCTTGGTTCTGCTTCTCTTCTCTTCTCGGTTTCCACTTCACCTTCCTCCTCTTTGACTCTGTTTCTCGGCTTTTCCCCACTTCGTTGGGTCTTCCCCCTCCCCCTCCCCCCTACATGTACGTGTTATGGGGCCAGATCGAATGATTGATGAGGTTGAAGGCGGTTGATGGATAGGGAAACTAGAACAGCTCCGTAGATCTACAGATAGATAACTCTGCGAAACTGCTTGGAAACTGTAGCATTAACCGTTGTTGAAGAGTTAAAAACCATATCCAAATATCTATCGTAAGAAGATTCAACAGTATATTCAAAACACTGGCCTCCCCTGCGAAACTGTAGTTATGAGTGCTACAAAGTAACTAGAACCCTACGTTTTATATAAGCTTTTTGGACACGTGCCAGTTCTACTGCTCTATAAATTACATAAACATGTCTAAATGAATTGAAGGTATCGGTATCAGTAACAGTCCGGTTTAAAAGCATTCAAATGAGTTTATAGCACAGCAAGAGTGTGCCTTTCAATGAGCTCGCAAACTCTAACCTTTGGGCCAGTTGTTAATCGAGAACGGATCTAAGGTTCAATGACTAATTCCTACCGAAACTGGTTTGAATTAAATGAATTACTGCTCTGCGTAGAAACGCTAGGGTTCAGTGATCTTGAATCGTTTGCTGGCTCTTAAGCTAATGAATTTCATCTCATATCATAGAACATACATTAGAAGATTCATGTTTAAAGAATCTTAGTTGCCTGTTTTCAAAAAACAATAACTAATTTGAAAAACTGAATGCTCTTGTCTTTTTATTTCTCGAGCACACTACGCATTCATTTCGTCTCAAATTGGTCATTATTGATTAACCTTGTAACGATAAGCAATTAACGAATGCTGATTAATTATTCTCACTTATGTCTCATTAAATTTGTAGTAGTTGTTGCTGCGTGATGTTTTTAATTACATGCAAACACAGCTCGACAAGTCAGTCCATTCGAAATCAAGAAAACGTTTTCTCGCAGAAACACTTCAATCAGGCAGCGTTTTCTGAGCGTTTTCAAAACATTTGCCAAGGCACAACATTTAAGATAATTCGATGTACACTTTGTTATTGGTTTTCCTCTGTTCGCTTTTCGTTTTTTTTATACTCTGGCTCTATGCAAAAACCAAAAAAAAAACAAAAAACCAAAAAAAGCGAATTTTGAGTTGGTCAACAGCTGTTTCTTTTGCTCGTTTTGGGGTTGAGGTTGATTCTTGTGCTGTGCAATTTGAGTTGCTCGTTTGAGGTTTGTTGGTGTAACCTCAAAATGCGAAAATGCTGTCTGCTTTTTGTTTTTAGTTTTTAGTTTAAGTTTGGTTCGATTTGGAGTTGGAGCTTTGGAGCTGAGCTTGGGGGACCTGCTTCTTTTTCAATTTCAGTCTTCTACTCGCCTGCCGCTCAACTGCTTCTTGATTATTAGCTCTCAATGGTGTGTGTAAGGTCAGAGCCAACCTTGCTGGTTTGCTTTGACTCCGATTCTCTGTGAATGTGGATATGGCTGTGGATGTGGCTGTGGATGTGGATGTGGACGTAGATGTGCTCTTTGTCATCCGCTGGCTTTGTGGCCATTGGTCTCTGGTCTGTGCTAGTACGAGAATATGTACAAATACGTAGTACATAAGGTGCACTTTAAAAAATGGCTGTTGCCTGTTGTATGCATACAAAGAAATTTCTGCAGAGAAGAAACTTTTCCCAATGTTGTACTTTTATAATCCCAATTCTTGTCTGAAGTGGGTTATTTCTATACATCATGATACTATTTTTGAAACTCTCGTTGCATTATTAAACACGTTTATGGGAACTAAAGTTTACGAGCATTACCGATAAAGGAACTGTATGTATTTATTTGGAATGCTACAAGGCGACGCTTAATAGCAGCCAATACACATACATATGTTTGCCTATGTCTGCAATATATGTTTATATACTAAACCATCTGAACAACAAATAAACAAGGAAGGGCAATTAGCAGCAACAAAGATAACAACACAATTGAAGCCGAAGAGCCGAATAAGTACATAGTAGATACTCGTACAAAACCCCAGTTTGAACTCGGTGCGTGTTCTGTTTGTGTGTTCTGCTTGATGATAGCGTTCATTGGCTTTATCGTGGAGCGTTGTGTTCTCGTTGCTCTTGAATTCAATTCCAGGCCTTTTGTTTTGGTTTTTGGTCTCTGCACTGCGAGAAACGCCAACAGAATGCCTTCGCAGATGGTTTGGCAATCAAGAAACTGTGTGTTTGCACCCGTTTTGACCATATTCGAACAGTAAGAATGGTTTTGCAACTTTTTGGCGAGCTTTTGGCCGTTATGCAATCGCCAAGTAGAGTGAGACTTGGCCTGGCATTAGGAAGTGCTAAAACAAGTTGCCAAATACTCGAGTAGAACTTCTTAATTAAGCTACACATTTGGCTGGCCTGGAATGATTTCTTATACGTACGTACAACTGACTTCGAACAGCTGTTGCATCATAGCGGTTCGTTTTGTTCAATTAATAAGTAAATACGAGCACTACTTTATGGCTAATGTATTCATAACAGAAGCCTGGCAATTGCTCGGGTAAATAAGCTACTAAACTTGATCTGCTAGAACAGTGAAACAGTAAAAACCAAATTCAGAGCAGTGTTCCACTCGAAGGCATTCGGTTATATTCATTCAGTTATAAGACACTGCCACATTGAGAGTCGTAAAAATGCGCTGACCTCTTTTGGCCAAACAAATATTTAGCAGCGCAAGGCGACGAAACAGAGAGTAAATGCAAATAATCATTCGAAAAGCAATGTTATTTTCTTGAAGGTGACATCCGGATTTGAGGTTTAACAACCCGCGTAATTGACCATGACTGTGAATTGAACAGCCTAGAAACGTAGCCCATTATTATGCGTACTATTATTTCGCTCAGTGCACTTTTATCGCCCATCTCAACTACCAACGACGCCAACAAACCTCCACAATGAGATCGAAAGACAAAGGGGAGGTGGGCGGCGTTGTTTTCAGATCTATCAGTTAGTCCCATGATTTATTCAAGCAAATTAAAAAAGTAATAATAAATGCGCCACCACCCTGTAGAGTTATTAATACCTATTTTTTTAAGCCCCAAGCTAATGGAAATGTGAGCAATAAAATTATTAGTTGAGCAGTTGGGTATTTACTTCAAATTGTACCTCGAATATGCACATGTTATTCCGTTTTATACGGTGTTTATATGCTTTATGGTGCCTATAAATCAGTAGGGGGTATCGACATCTCGACCCCCATCAAAGTAATTTCACTTGTACTTGCTATTTGCTATTTGCTATTTTATTTACTACACTTTGTTTTCTGCGATCCAAGCTGTCAAGTTCATCGCACGATTAACTAAAGCAGCAAAATGGAGGAAAGTGCGATTCCGTGTGGGCTTCAATACAAGAGCGCTTATGAAATGTAATCATAAAACTGAGAGCGCCAGCAGAAAAGTGTTTATAAGTGCCTACATGTGTGCTTATCTTTCGAATTCAATCGCATCTGCTATCTGCTATCTGTGTCCCTGTGTTTCTGTTTGCCAAGCGAAAGAGGAGCTCCCCCGTGAATCCTATCTCCATCCTCAAGCGGAAGCCAAACAAAAGTAATGCCATCGATATGGGAGCGTGTGTCCACTGATAAAGACTCTGGCCCTAAAGTTTCCACGCCTCATTAAATGCATTTGTAGTTTTCCACTTGCTCCTAAACACACTGCTCCAATCACCATTCAAACGACCTTGACCCTGACACTGCCAGCCCAGCTCTGCTCCGCGCTGCTCCAATGTGAACCCTTTCATTGAGCCACTTTTGCTGCCCCACCCCTCCTCACCTCTCACCTCGCAGATGCTCCGTTAAAAGCACCGTTGACCTCAAGTCCTATGCTAATGAGCTGAAGCTGCGGCTGCGCAGTCTGATATCAGCACTGAGAGAAATCACAAGCTACTTAAGGCTGCTAACAAAAAAAAGGTAGTTTTTGAAGTGCTTTGTAAGCATTATCATTATAAGCTACTACTGCAAAAGAAAAGTTTAATAGTTGGTTACTTTTAATTACTTAAATTAAACAGGAATGTGTTTATTATTTCTCCTGCTTTGTTTAAGTTCCTTTTTTTTCGACTGTGCTTCTGTTTGTGCAGCTTTATCGGCTACTGGTCATTTTGGCTCACTTTGCATTTATGGCTCAAAAAACTCTGGCTTTTGTCACCCTTGAGCCGACTGCGCAGTCGCGGCTAAGCTAACGAATAAGCCAAACAATTTGAGTCAGACGCCGCTTCACTGATTTGAATGCCGGTCCCCAGAGCTCCAAAGCCCCAAAGCCCCAAATACCAAACACTGATCACCGATCACCGAATACTGAGCGCCGAATTTCAAAGCAGTTTTCAGTTGAATGGTCGATCGGTTGAACGGCATCCCAAATTGAATTATATTGGAGTGTGATATGTGATGACCAAGTCTGAAGTCGGCTGAACTTGAGGCTCGGGCTGTCGGCTGTCTACTTGCATATAGCGTCGACATTGAACTCGTTCAATGTCAAAATTATAATAAATTATGCGTGTGCGGCTCCAAGGGGGCGGAAGGGGGGATTTTATGGGGATATGGAGATATATGGCGAACGGTCAAAGCTGAAAATTGATCGCAAAGCGAAACGACAACCAACCAACAACTAACAATTCACATAAGCCAGCTGAAAACTACAAACTACAAACTACACACTGGCTTGGCAACAACAATGGAAAGTTGTTTGTTGTTCATTGTTTGTTACACGGAAACGAACAATTTGTTGCTGTTTTCGCTGGTTGTTCGTGCTGTTGGCTTAATTTAATAGCGGTGTTTAGGCCGTTTTTCGCTTGACATTTGCGCATAGCGGTAAACGGGGGCTCAAGGTGTTTCCACTCTCGTTTTGAGTCCGAGAACAAACATGTGAAATGCTCGAAAAACAGCAGATTGCCTTGGGAAATCGCCGTTGAGCATTTCCCCAATTTGCCATACAAGCGCAGGAACCAGACGGCAAATTAAAAAGATAATTATTTCCATAATTTGTGGAAGTGAAATTTCTCGTGTTTGACTTTGTTTTTGTTTTTCCTTTCTGGCGCGAGGTAAATTATATGCATATTAAAACATAAATTAACTCGACCCGCTGCATTCGGACTTTTAGCGTATTTGCTTCTTGGCAATTCATTCATCTTCTCTGCGGGGGAACTTTTCGGTTTTCGGGAATTTCCTTTGACTCTCGGCAAAAGCACGCAATTAAGCGGAAAAACAAACAAGAATCTCTTAATATCTTATTTTGTGGTTTTAAACTATGGCAGACACTCTGTAAATCAGTTAAAATGGGAAAATACACTACACGCATGTGTCAAATTCGTCAAGTGGCTTCTGGGTTAGGGCTAAAGTCAATATTAGTATTAGGTGATTGCTTGACTGCGTATTGGATAGTCTCGGATTAATATACTTATGTATGTCAACAGAGACCGGGGATTTAATGGTTCTTTATTGCAAGGCAAATTGTGTGCTGTTGAATTAGACATTTTATCGGTCGATAAATATTCATGACAGCCGCCTCTTGCTGTTGATTGTTGCAAATTCTGAACCCAGAAGTGCATATTCAAATTTGGAAAAGGCTGTTGAACAATGTTTACATGTGTACTTTTTTCCTCTGTCGACAATCCGCCTGGGAATATGGGCATTCCCACTGTCACTAGTTATTCTATCACTTAGCATAATTACATAAACGCAATAAGGCATTTAGCAAGTGAAGAGTTTCCCATAATTTAGATCAATTTCTTGATTGGCTTTCCTTCTATTTTTTTTTTTTAAGGCCATGTCGGCGGGGTCGCTTCTATTATAGCATAATGTGGAGCGACCTGAGCTCGTTTGATTGATTTTCCGTACCTCCTAACCCGCCACCTGACCACCTGCCACGCCTCTTGCCCCCTGCAAACCGCCCACCTGCCACGATTCACGTGTCGTTGGCTTTTTGTGCCACACAGCCTGCCCCTTTTACCATTGTCAGATCGACTTTTCATTTCGTTTAAAGCTTTTTCGGCTTCCGACCTGACCAACAAGGTTGAATAATGGCCCAAAGGAAGATATAGACAGCGAAAGTGTAGAGGAAAAATCGGTGATACAACAGCATGAGTAATTCGACTGACACTCGGCTGAATAAAGTCATTTTCAAGGTGCCATCCCGTGTGAACCATGATTACTGCGTTCTTCGGAGTTTAAAAATCACTTTTCGACAAGTTCATCACAACTGAAAACCTACAAAGAACTTCGTGTTTTTCAGTTTTCAAATGTTCAAATGTATCTTTCTAACATGTGTATCTTTCTAATCAAGAGTGAGAACAACTGACTTGTTTTCTGAGCTAGCTGAAGTAATAACTTATATAGATTAAATCAAACAACTTGATGTTGCTGTGCGAATGATGAAAGACCACCGTGTTCTTCCGATATTACCCCACTTTGGGATCCCATATCACTCAGAGACACAATGCTGATTCACGGCTGTCAAAGTCGCAATCATAATTGATCAAAAGCCGGAAGGGAAGCAAACAGCTGCTGTGGATGATGATGATCAACTTTTGCCGCGGGTGCGAAAGCGAAAAGTTCAGTAGCCAATAAAATGAAATTTAAATGGAATCGACGATGACGCTGTAACATAAATATAATTCAGCTTTTGCTTTCGCACCGAATTAAATGCAAAATTAATGCGTAATTTGTATTCGCATTGTTCAATTTGCAGGCGCACTTGCACTTGTTGTGCCGCCAATGCTGTCCAATAATCTTTGTTTTGAAAATACATACGTTTTCCGCCTAATAGTCGTGCCAAAAATGTTTCTTAATTCGTATTTTCTCTGCTTTCATAGCTTTCTCTGGTTCTGGTTTTGGTTCTTTTTCTTATATTTGTTTAAATTTTTTTTCTATTTTGCTTGTCACGCGCACGAGGCGTTGATTGCCGGGCGGGGTGAAGGGGTTTTTGGGGGTTCTGGGGGGCCAAAACAAAGAATTCCGCTGTCTGGTGACGATACCAATAATATAGGCACTAGTTCTCTTTGCAAAAAGTAGGAAGCGATTTCCTTCTGACCCAAATTGTTTGGGAAATTGAGAGAAATATTTGGTAAGAGTATGCAAATGCAGAGAAATCAATCGAACAGGCAATATTACTTAGAATTATTATATATTTATAAATAAAGGGACTAGCCAAATTAGAGCCTCACAGCTGCCTCATGCAAATGCGTTTTAAAATAAATACGTGATGTTATTTCTATTCTGTTTTCGGATCTCTGACAACGTCGAACTTTCTAGGTTGGACTGTAGCTAAAGAGCCGTGCGGCATTCACAAGGTCTTTCGATGTTCCCCCTTCAAATCCCTCCCCATTTTCTTTTTCGCCAGCATCTCTTAACTTGGCTTTGTGCTTATATAGTTTCTGGTTCTGAGCAGACTGATGATGTGTTTTTTTTTTTGGCGTATTTAGGTGACACCGACGTATGAAGGAAAACTAAAATTGAGTTTGATAGGTGGAAAATACTTTTGTCTCGACGGATTGATGAATTGCAGCCAAGGCTCTCACTAAATGCGTTTTACTTCCTTAAAGAGAAGGGTTACAAACTTTATAAATGTAATATTATTTCTGTTTTTACCCGGTTTTTGCTTGGTAGGATTGTGGAATTGTTTTGAATAGATATTAAACGAATTAATTGATTTCTTTGTGCTTTAATATATTCTACCTAGCCAATCTGGCGACCACCCCACCGCCTCCCACCCACCGCTACCTCCCCCCCGCCCCTGCCCCTCAGCCAACGTATTTTGCACGCGCTGGCAAACAACATAATTAGCATACTATAAAGCAAAAACGAAACACGTTTGACATAAATGAATTTCAATTTCAAATTGGCATGGGACGCAATGCGGCCGCTACACAATACAAGTCATCAGCAGCCGTGAGGTTTACATTTTATCTTATTCCCCAGCCGATTTCTGGCTATATCTCTCCGATTTGCCCACCCATTTTTGTGCTATCCAATGCTCAGGTGGTCTACGTTTTTTCACGCTCTCAGCGATTCGCTTTGTTCTGTTCGTCATCAATTTGTTTGAAAGCAGCTATAATTACTATCGCCTTTATTGATTAAATGCGAATATTATCTAATTGGAATTTTTGCGTGATTTCGTAACAATCAGAGGGAAAACAATTTAAAAGCTAATCTAAGAACTGCATTGATATGGCAGACATTGCTTATTATTACAACATTAATAGTGACGTTTACTATGTGGAATGTTATCCAAGCTTATGTGCAATGCATTATAATAACTGCTGACAAGTTCGCAGTAAAAACCACTTCGCTTCTTTATTTGGATATGACTAATATGGAATAAGAACCAAAATCTTCAAACATCTTACTAAATATGCTCCGCTTTGCTATCTTTTTAGGCCACCCTTTACAACAAAAGCTCCGGCGAAGTGGGCAGCCTGATCTCGGCGAAAGTGAACGGAGCCACCCCGCTGGTCATCTCCTGCCGCAATGGACACTACGACATTGTAGAATACCTCTTGACAAAGTGTCGGGCCAACGTGGAGCAGGTGGGATCGGTCAGTTTCGACGGGGAGCCCATCGAGGATGCCCCACCGCTGTGGTGCGCAGCGGCTGCCGGCCACCTGGGCATCGTGAAGATGCTCGTCCGCCGGGGGGCGAATGTGAACAGTACGACCAGGACGAATTCCACACCGCTGAGAGCCGCCTGCTTCGATGGACATTACGAGATCGTCAAATACCTGGTGCACCATGGAGCAGGTAACTATTTTGTTTGAATAGTAAAGGAGTGTTTGGAAATTCACTTTAATACGATTTCCCTAACACTTGTTTACTGAGAAAGGGACACCCATCTTCCAGTTATTACTTGTGCCATTTAAATATTACTATTTATTATAATATACCACACAAATCTAGTTTTTGTACATTCCAAAGAATGTATAACTATTTAAATACAAAGGTCTCCTAAAAATAATAACTGGAACTGGTTCGCTTAGTTTTGACATTTGATATGTGCTAATTGTTTGCTTAATTCCGTAGACTTTGAGGTGGCGAACCGTCACGGCCACACCTGCTTGATGATCGCCTGCTACAAGGGTCACTTCCGCATCGCCCAGTATCTGCTCTCCCTGAACGCCGACGTGAACCGCTGCAGTGTGAAGGGCAACACGGCGCTGCACGACTGCGCCGAGTCGGGCTCGTTGCAGATCCTCCAGCTGCTGCTCAAGCACGGCGCCACCATGGACGTGGACTACTACGGAATGACTCCGCTGCTGGCGGCCAGTGTCACCGGTCACATGCCCATCGTCGAGCACCTGATCACTCTGCCCTGTGTGAGCAGGGAGTCGAGGATTCACGCGCTGGAACTGCTCGGCGCCACGTACGTGGACCGGAAGCGTGACATGGCAGCGGCACTAAACCTGTGGCGTCGAGCGCTCGAGGAGCGTGCCGTGGAGCCACCGCTGGAGAAGAAGGTGCAGGAACCGGTGCCGGCCTATGAGATGGTTCGCGAGGTGACCAGCGTGGAGGAGCTGGAGGAGATGGTTTTGGATCCTGATGAGATGCGAATGCAGGCTCTGGTCATCAGGCAGCGCATTCTCGGACCCACTCACCCGGACACCAGCTACTACATTCGATTTAGGTGAGTTAAACAGCATTGTATTTCCCCATTGCATAATCTAATCAACTTTATATCGTTTCAGGGGCGCTCACTACGCGGACGCTGGACGCTTCGATCGCTGCATCGAACTGTGGTCCTATGCGCTCACCATGCAGCAGAAGATTCTTCAGCCACTCAGCCCGATGACGCAGTCCTCGCTGCTGTCCTTCGCCGAGCTGTTCAGCTTTATGCTGGTGGAGGCGGGTCGCCTGCTGCCCAGAGGTCGAGTGGTGCCGCCGATTGAAGCGGACGGCATGCTGACGATCTTCTATAAGGCAGTCAAAGAGGTGGAACGCGGTCAGGCCTTCACGCTGGAACAGCAGAAGGACCAGCAGCAACCGCAGAAGCAGCTGCCAGCAGCTGACAAATCGCCATCCTGTTCGGCTTCCTCATCCGCATCTTCCTCCTCCTCAACGACGCTGCTATCGGCGCATCAGCACGATTGTAATCACGATCCCAATGCCCTGAGTCGCACCATGATAAGTGCCATTCACATAGGCTGTCTGCTGAGCTCTCTGCTGGACACAGACGCTCTGAACCCAGAAATGCGTCGCCAGGTGATGGGAGCGCTGTACCGTCTGAATCGCTTGAAGGTGCGCGTAAGGTTCGATCGCACCGCCTTGCACTACGCCTGCTATCGGGAGGGCACGCTGGCCGGCCGCTATCCCTCATGCCAGTTCCCCTCGGTGACGCTGGCGAAAGCCTTGCTGGAGGTGGGTGCAGATCCGAATGCCATCGACGAAGCGGGCAACACGCCACTCCATTTGGCTACCATGCAGCCCTATGTGGAGCCCCTGTCGCACATCCTGCTCGAGGGCGGAGCGCATTTGGTGAGTATGGTATCGAGAGCAGTTCCGTTCAGCTTACTAATGTGATTCTCCTCTCCTAAAAAGGACACCAAAAACTATGCTGGCGAGACGTTTGAGAGTCTGCTGGCCCCCACGCCCATGCATAAGATCATCGACCCAATGAAGTACACAACGCTGACGTGTTTGGCCGCAAGGACGATCAAGAAGCATGACATTCGCTACGAGGGAAGCGTACCAGCCACTCTGTACGAGTTCATCGAGCTGCACTAGAGACGAGGATCGGGACGAGGACTGGACGCAAGTCAAGCACTCAATTCACTCAATCACTCAATTGATCACTAGATGGAGCTATCGATCAACAGCCTGCCCGCCCGCCATCCATTAAATAATATCTACTACTACTATGACTACCGTCTATTTACTGTATAATTAAAGATGGAGAGAGAGTTTGAAACTATGCTGAATGATGAAAAGCGTGAAAAATGGACGAGATCGTTACTAACGACTGGAAACTGATTTGTGATGTTAGCAAGCGAAGTGCCTGAATCGATGGATCAGGACGAAAACTACAACTGACAACGATAACAAAACAGAAGCCAACAAAAGATAAACAGGCAGACAACCGAAGCAACGCGAAGAAAAGTTCTAGAAGAGATGATTTGCGGTCTTTGAATTTTGCTTGCGAAATGTGTTGAAACTTTCTTTTTAATTATGTGTTCTTGCTACTACATTTTGTATGACTTATCATTAATAGAATATTGTATGTACTTGTACTATATTACCAAAAGCCTGGGCGTGATTGGTCAGCTTAACTTTAATTATCTGGCACAAAGCCGACTCCTCAACGCTGCAGCAATCGCGCCCAAGCCACGGAAAATCCAAAAACCAGAATACCTAAAAAAAACACAAAAAACAAAAAAAAATTACCGACCACCACACACAACTCACGACTTAGTGATGCGTTTGTTTATAAACGAGAAAACGAAGTTTTGGAAATATACAAAGTGTAATTAACAACAATAATCAACTATTGGTTTATACCTGGAATTATACTTCACATACTAACTCCCAAGCAACATAGCCCCGACTTCCAGAACCCAAATGCAAAACCTATATGTATGATATCAACGTATGCAAATGTGTAATATCAGCTCATTCTAATCACAGGAATATTTTGTTTTATGCACTTGCATACACTCAGCTTATCGCAGGAGTTTCAGTTGCAGCGCATCGAATTGCCTGGCAAAATACACTGGTGTCTAGAAAAATCAATTGCAAAAGGTGAAAATATGTTGGGATATATGAAAGTTTTGTATAATTGAAGTCATTAAATCACTGCATCCAAATGCAGTTTCAAATTATTGGTTATTAGGTAATCAAACTTCGCCACTTTAGCTCTAGGACAGCTGAGTATACACATTTGAAAGGGTAGTCAAAAGTGGCAGTGGGTGGCTATTAACTTGGCCAAGGAATCAACAGCAACGTACGTGTTTCTAGCCACCAATGTGTTCTGAAATGCAGTTCGATGTGCATTCATTAGGCGTATGCAAACGTATAATTATTGTATCTATGCTAAGCACTGCAAATGCGCAATTTGCAACGCAAGTCGAGTTTGGCTTCATGAAAAAAGGAGGTTGGTTATGGAGCTTTAATCTGCTATTGCGTTTGGTGACTACACTGTGCAAGAAAATGTTCAAAACTTTTTTTAATTGGATTTAATTTCGATCGAAATGTAAAGATTAAATCATTTCAGAAGGTAAAAGTTAAAATTATGTTTCACTGTGTGTTAGATTTTTGCTAGGGAACATTGTTTGCTTGTACTTGAGTTATCCGTGTGTATGTAAAGCCTTATTTTGAAGAATATTTTCGAGACAGAAATAAAACTGATAACTATTTTAATTAAACGACTATAAAAGCGGGTTAGCATTTGAAGTTTGGTCACAGCTAAAGAAATGTTCCTTCAAACAGTTCGGTATCTGCTGTTGGCGGCGATTCTTGGACCCATCCTGGTGGCGTCCGAGGGAATCGAGTCCTACGAGAACTACTACAACGAGATCCATGTGGATGACGAGCAGGCGGAGGCCAAGACCCGCAATGCGTTGACTTCTCCGCTCCAACGCTGGCCTGGCAACAAGATATTCTACCGCATATCCACGGACTACAGTGACCAGGAGGTGGCCAATGTGCGGACAGCAATGGCGAGTTTTGGCGAACAAACCTGCGTGCAGTTCGAGGAGATCGAAGGATCTGCTCCCGCTGGCAAGCGATATGTGTCCTTCAAGAAGTCGCCCAACATGTGCGGCACTCGGGTGGGCTATCAACCCCTGTCCTTTGGACCGCACGAAGTTGTCCTCAACGAGAGATGCCTCACCATGCCGGCTGTGATTCAACACGAGACCCTTCACCTGCTGGGCCTTTTCCACGAGCAGAGTCGTCCCGATCGCGATGAGTACGTGCAAATCGACTACGACAATATCCCGCGGAAGTACTGGTCGCAGTTCATGGCCATGGATCAGACGACCACCTTCAATGTCCCATACGACTACGAGAGCGTTATGCACTATTCGAAGAACGCCTTCGCCAAGGATCCCGCAAAGCCAACCATTCGAGCCCTCATCGGTGGCAAGGCGGTGGAAAGGGAAATGGGTCAGGTGCGGGGACCTTCTGAAGGGGATTGGACCAAAATTCGATTGATGTACAAGTGCTAGAGTGGAGGCAGACTTCTGCGAGGAGTGGGATTGGTTATTAAACAACATGCGTTCTGAGTTGGATGTGTTTAAATGGGCTTGGAGAGCTTCATGTTAATCTGGAAACTATTAGATCGATCTTGTGTGGCTTTTAATTTAGGTCTTGGACTAAATCATTAGGGTACCACCCACTCGAAAAGTGCTACTCGTTGAATGCCAATCATTCAATGTCCGTTAACTGGAAAAACGTTTCTCCAGCCCCTTGAAAACGGGTAGTCGCTCGAACATAAAGGAAATCCAAATCCAAGCCCAAGGCGAATGCATTTGATTTCACAGAAGTGCAAGTGTAAGTGTCAGTTAACTTTGAAGCAGACCAAGGAGCAGCAGGAGCAGAGGAAGAAAGCGGGGCTCTGCGATGCTGAATGAGGTCTGCCGTGGATTGGGCATGAGTCCAAACGACTGGGCAGCAAACAATCCAAATCCCTGGCACTTAATGTGCACTAAGTGCTTAAGAAGGCCGAGTGTCTGGAGTGTCTGCCTATTAGAAGGCTCCCACTCCCACTCCTCACTTCCCTGTCCAGTGGCCAGTGGCCACCCACTTTGGAACAGGACAGCGTTTTATGGCTGGCGGGATTTAAATAACGCTTTCCAAAGCGCTGACAGCTTTGTAAAAATCGAATTGCAGTACTTAAAGAATCAACTAAGCCAATGTATAAGAAGATTTCTTTAACCAAATTCTTCTAACAAATACTTAAAGCTTGTCTTTTATTTTGAAATGCATAAACTCATGGGATAAGAACATCAAATTGGAATAATATTTACTGAAAGGTGGCGAATATTGCTTAACAGCTTTGACCTTTAAAGGAATTCGTAGGAAAACCACCTAAGACAAAGTAATAAATGGCATTCTTATAAATGTCCTGCAAGATACAAAGAGAGTATTCCTTTGTTACATTCAACGAATTGGGAAAAGTTGGCTTAATTCGTTTTTCACTTTACCCTTTTATGTGGAAAAAAGTTGCATTATTGGCAAGTGTTGAATTCTGTAAAGCAGGCCAAAGAGTTGTGGCATTCTAAGGATGCCAACAGATGGCCATTGAATGCTGGCCTTAAGAGAGCAGCATGTAAAAGAGATCCAACGCGATTTGGGAAGTTCGAAAGTGGCATCGGAGAGAGGGAAATCCGACTGGAAGTGAGCTGGCGGGATGCATCGATTTTGCCCCACTGTGCTAGGCGGAAAAGCTCGCTCTCTATCGCCAAAAAGGGGAAGAGGAAAATGGGAGCTTTGGCTGGTCGCCAGGCTTTTCAAGCCGACGCCGTTCGTGTGGCTTTCAGTGTATTCAGTGCAGTCGTATCGTTCGGTTCGTTCTCACGGTGAAAAGCGGTGGAAGGTCCTGTTCGGAGGACAACCTCAATACGCCACTCACACACGCACAAGTGGGCTTACTCACACGGACACGGACACGGGTGCGCTAGTCGAAAGTAAAAGTTGTCGAGTGTGCAATAAAGGTAAATAATAAATAAGCCAATGTGAAACATACGCACGCAATGTGAGAGTAAGGAAATATATGAAAAAATGTTCGCAAATATGAAAATTCAGACCTGCGTGCCAGGATGCAAAATCAAGTATGCAACACTCAAGTGAAACGAATATCCCGAATTAAAGTGTGCGAGAGTGCCAGCGATCCTTGAATACTCGACTACCAAACTGAAATTCAAAGCCAAACTAAACACAAAACCCGAACCTGCCCCAAACTGATCCTTCACCTCAATTCTCACCTGTCAAGGCCACACGGCGACTGTGGAATATTAGCATACACTCGCACACAGCCAACTCACCCAACAAATTGCATTCAACTTTATTCAGTTTTTTAGGACCGCCAAGGTCGTCCATATCTCTGAACGGGGTCCGAGAATTAAAAAAATAATCATTTGAAATACTTTTAGCCTTTCCCTTTTAAATTTCGCGGAAAGTGTTGCGATTTTGCCTCGTCTGAACTTTTGCTTTTTAGTTTTTTTCTTTCGCATTCCCTTTGGGGCCATAAATTAGGGTCGCATTCCGCTTAACCAGGAATATTTGCATAAAATGGGAAAAAGGGCGAGAAATGGTTTAAATACGGGAATCACACGGCTGAGATATTCAACACATGAAAGAAAAGGGGCAAACAAAATGAGTTCACAGGCCTTGATGGGGTGAGATAAGGCAAATATTAAAGTCCCTTTATATAGATGATAAAAAATTGAAAAAAGTGTAACCTAACACAGGCAAAACTCCAAGGATTCGCTACCGAAACTTTAAAGTAAACTTCAGTTTAATCAAAAACCATTCAATCAACGAAAGGTGACAACATACAGCAGCAAAGAACAAACACGGCGAAGAAAGGTGAGTCCTTTTAATTTTATTGAGCTAATTATCCAATAACGTGATTTCATTGTCTAGTTAACACCAGTAATCATGTATTGCCTTACAAAAAAGAAAAAAACACATCAACAAAGTCCCACACATTTGTGTCATTGTTTGAGTTGGGATGGTGCGTTGGTTTTCCCAGTGGCGGAAAAGCCGAGCCAACGGGTGGCACGGTTACATTTTTGCGTTTTATTGTTTTTACTGCTACACTTTGCTGTGGTTCGGTGTTGGTCAGGAAAAGGTTGCCAGCGGGGTGGGGGGTCTTGGATTGTCAGCTCAATTTAATTATGAAAATGCCAAGAATTTCCCTGGGCACACACGTGCCTAAACACACAGGTGGGTGTGCTTGGGATTCCAATCAACTTATCGAATGTTGTCGGGGACGCAATTTATGCTAATAAAGGATGATACTAAAAGACTGAAAAGTATGCTTTAATTATAATTATGGATATTTTTAATTAAATAACAAATAGACTTTTTGAATTTGGAAATGGAATATATAAAGTAATCGTTGAGAGCTGATTAAAAGAATTTTAATCAGGCAACTGGACTTAAACATTTTCTTAGTCACTACGACCAGTAATTTGGTCTTCAGAAATCATTACAAAACAAACTAAAAAGCCTATTTAAACTCTTTTTCTATTATTGCTTAAGCATGCTTATTGTTTGCATCACAAAGATCCATAAACTCGAACTGCTAACCATTAAATAGGTCATGTGAGATATCTCATTTTCAGTTTTACCAAGAGTCGTAGTTTTTCACTCATGCACCACATATTCCTGTGGCCACCACCACAAATTTCCATTACTGAGATTGCCTTGGAAAATATGCCCAGAAGGTACACCTTTGACCACTTTTCCAACACCATTGCCTGTGAGCTCAGAAAAGGTAACTAAGACTTTCCGGCCGGCAAGATTGCCGTTTTATGCAAGACATTTTCTCGGAAAATAAAACAACATTTTATTTACACGCTGCTTCAACAAGGTCACATATTATGGCTGGGAGGTGGAACTTTGCGCTCCAAAAAGTTGCCCAAATACATAAATTATTTTTATTGTACTTAACCTTTTCCTTGCCTTGACTTTCCTTCTTCATTGTCTGCCCCAAATCAGCTTAAGTCACACATACGAGAAATTCATAAGGTTGCTTCAATATGCGAGTAACCGAAAGATACAAATAAGTGGAGTAGGCCGCACAGAAAAAGGCATTTTAAGTTGAATTTTATCTATACAATGGAACAGCTTACTTATATTTTCATTAAGGATCTGGAACAAAAGTGCTTTCATGTCTTCGTGGAGCTTGTAAGATTTCAGGCAGACACTTAGAATACCTTCTTTCGGTAAAAAAAGAGTTCATAAAATGCAGTCATATTATAAAGAAAATATTGTATTTTTTGTGAATGGTTTCCTCAAATTCATTGAGGTGGATTGAAACAAAAAGTAACTGTGGCCGATTAAATTTGCTTATGACTCCGTGACCTGAATATATTTTCCTATTTAATCAGCTTACAATTGTTGCAGCATTTTAAAATTGCACAATAAAGTTGAATATGCGATGCAAGTGCAACACAAAACACTTCCATTATATTTGTTTTGGCATTGACGTATTTACTTGATTTAAATTTTTATGAATACCTTTTGTTTACTACTGAAACTCTTTGAGAGTCCAGTTTTGAATGAATGAAATATTATGCAAATGTTTGATAAATAGCAGGAAATCAAAAGCAAACAAAGGCAGAAAATTGTCAAGCGAAAAAATAATAGATGGGCATCGGACACAATTGCAACCGAGCGAAGACATAATTAAAAGAAATATTTATATATATATAACATATATGTATGCGTACGTATGGGTGTTAATCAAACATAATTACTCTGGTCATGCATATTTGATTAATCGGTGAGAAGGAAGGTCCTGTGGCCGTGTTCCACTTTGGTTTGACCTGACAGCTGTCGCTTTAAATGTCAATGCATTGATGGCCCATCAAGAGTTCACTTCAATGGGCCATGCCTCACGTGACATTAAAAGGATAAAGGATAGCGCAGGATATAAGCACGAAGCTTTTGAAAAATTATCGAACCAGCAAAGAGTGCTGAAATGTTCCGCTCTGAAATGTTTGTTTTAAAAACCATTTATTGCAGAGGCTTAACGATTTTTGGCTGCATTTTATTTAAGTAATATTAATCATATTATATTAGCATTTGTGCTGGGGTATTGCATACTCGTATAAAAAAGGATATTGCTGTTTTTGCGGTGGAAAGGATTAACTTATCCCCTTGCACTGGGCCATTGTACGGTTGGCCACCCAGTTTTTAATGGAAATTTTAATGAGACGTCGGTCTTTAATTATGCATGGGCTTCAACCTGGGTCCAGGTGTTCTTTCAATGCCTGATGTTCGGTGGGTGGTAGGTGGTTTTTGGTGGGTGGTTGGGTGGGAGGAAGCGTGGTTAGCCGGTCACGCCCTGGCACTTACAACTTAATGCCCGGCCATCAGAGTGACGTGCTTAACCCAGGACGGACCTTGGCACTAATTAAAACTAACCACCGACAGCAGCCAGCGGAGAAAAATGCTTGAGAAAAGGAAAAATTACGGCAGGCTTCACCTTGAGCTTTTCCTATGCCGCATTTCGACAGTTTTCCTCGGCGCCGTCCATTGTTGGCCGGCGAAAGTTTTGTGGCACATTTCGCTCGCATTTGCCACGCATCGACACGCCGAACTGGGGACTGCTGCATATTCTGTCAGGCTCTGACATTGCACTTGATGACTTTCCATCCCCAACTGCCCCCTCTGCCCCATCTGCCCCAATGCGAGGCATTCGGTGGGGAAGGGCACATTTTTTTGCAACTTCCAAAGTGCCTGGGAGGCGGTGGGCTTAAAAGTTTCGGCGACTCAGCTCGACAGTTTTAAATGAAACTTTTGCTGTAACTTACACTGTGACGAGTCCTAGGTTTTTGTTTCATTCTCCCAACGATTTTTTGTCGCCTTTTGTTTAACGCTTTGTGCCCCATTATTTTGGATTCTGTCAGGCACTTTGTATCTTTCCACTTCCACTGCATGCCATAGCACTGCGCCTTTCGCTTGTCGCAAAAATGAATAATGAAAGTTGTAAATAGACATAATATGATCAGCGCTGGGAGGCATTAGTGGAAAGTTTTTCGGAAAATGGAATGCAAGTGCTCTCCTGGGTCTGCAAACAAATGCCGAATCGAGTGAAAAGTTATCTTTAATTTAGCCAGTTTGCTGTTGCTTTCGTCCTTTTGCTCATGATCTGGAGTTGGGAAAGGATTTATAGCGAAAGTTGCTGGAGGAACAAAAATTAATGCGACCTGAACTTTTAATGGGTTTTATTAGCTGTTATTTATATTTCGTTGAGTTAAAATTCTTGGGGCCTCCCACAAAAAAGAAGGTACTGAGAAATCCTAGAAGAGTATTGTTGTTTGAACTTTTAAAATGCATTTATGAATAGTATTGTGCCCTAAATAAATGCGAATTAAAATTCCTTGCTTACCAGAAATTCCAAGCTTCGGACTCTGGCGAATTAAATTTATATTTTTTGCCTTTAATAAAAATTACATTACATTTTTGCCAGCGCAGCGCGAATTTCCGCGTTATTCTTACAATTTCTTGGATCGGGAAAACTGTTGTCACCAGTTACAGAAACACATTCATAAAGCAAAGAACGCCAATCCAGAAGACAGGCGAGCCACGCGCCACGGAGATAATGTAATACATTTCTATATGCAAGGAATGGGAACGTGGGTCCTGGTTTCAGGTGGAAAGGGCAGAGTTTTCGGGCGATTTTCGAGCGTTTTTCGGTTGTTTTCCCAGCAGCAACAACAGCACGTGCCGACCAAGGCACCAACACAAACACACAAACACACAAACACTCACACACACAAATTTCCATTTATTTTGACATTGACGTTTGAATTTTTAATGAAATTCCAAACATTTTTAACGCCCCGAAACGGTTTTGTTTGTCCTTTTCGTTCGCAGGCAGCTGAGTCCTGGCATCCTGCAATCCTCAGTCCTGGATGGGCAGCAATCGGCTAATGAAGATTAAGTGAGATTGTGTTCGAGCCGAAATTAAATAAAATATAAATCGCTGGAAAAATGGCGGCGATTTGTCAGCCTCTGTCGAGCAGAACAAATGCAAAGTAGTTACACGGCCAGCAGAAGGATAAACTATAGAAGGGAAATTCACAAGTGGATTTCCTTTCCTTTCGACCTCCACTTGCGGCAATTTCACGCATCGCGGCAGAATGATGATGACGGCAGGCGCTAATCAGGCCGCCCCCAGCCACGCCCCTCAGCTAGTCCACAAACACATTTTCAAATAGGTTTTCGCCGGCGGAAAAGTGCCAACGGGGGTGCAAAGGGAGCAAGGGAAATCCGCATAGTGGCGCAAGGGGCTGGGGCACCACGCTCGCTAGTGAAATATTATGGCAACTTTTCAAATGGAAATGCGCCAGCAGCAAAAGCAGCAACAGCAGCAACAGCAGCAGCATCAACGAACGAATTTAAGGCAACGAGCGGCGGCAGTGGCAACATGCAAAGCCAGGCGACAACGACAACATCTGCAGCCGGAGTCCACTGACTCACCGCAGCACGGCACGGATTGCATAAGACTGTGGCCAGGATGTGGCCCATCCACCGCCGACAGGGTCATCGGCAACTCACCCACCTGCAACAACACCAGCAGCAGCAGCAACATCAGTAGCAGCAACAGCAGCAGCAGCAGCATCAGCGGTTGCAGCTGCAACTTTGGACGGCAAAGAGCGCTGATTATGCTCAGCATGCTCGTCGTTGTCATGGCTCTGATGTCCGGCAATGGAGGTGAGTCATACCCTGTAAACCATGCCAAATTTTAAATTGAATTACTAAGTACTTTTTAGGCAGAAGAAACTACACAAATTAAAGCTTAGAAATATCCCATAAAATGTTCATTAAATAATTAGTTTATCTGCCTCTCGAAAAATGAACCTAAGCCCATTTCTCATTTCTCATAAAACCAACTTACAATTCGGTAATCCAGTGTCGTAAAAAGTTTCCACTTTCCGCTGCAACAGAAAGTTGCATTGCAAATGGCTCTGCCTCCGCCTTAATTCCGGCTACAGTTTTGGCTTTATCCACAGGCCAAGCTCATTTCCCATTCCAATTGCATTTTTTTTTATGCGGCAGGCAGAAGACCAACAACAAACATGGTAAAACGAAAACTTTAATCAAATTTCGTGCTCCAGTTGCCCCCTTTTTTCTGTGTGCCCCAGTCGCAAAAGTGCAATTGTTGCCAAATTGATTTGACCAATTTCATTTATTGATTTCGATTTTCGATATCATTCATTTTGGCCGTGGTTGTCATGCCCAAATGAGTCAGCAGAAAAGCGGAGCCAAATCAAAGCGAGCCGGAAAATCGAGAGGGAAAATCTATCAGCATCGAGTAGCCGGAAAAATGAGAGTGCGCCTCCTTGGCTCGGCATTTCGTTCTTACATAATTCCAACGTCTTTCGTGTGCTGGTTTTTCTCATTCTTTTTTTTTTTATTTTTATTTTGGTATTTTGTGTTCTGGGTTTTGTTGCCTTGTGGGCTGCGTTTTTAGGTTAGGTAATTAATTTTGTGTGCCTGAAAAGTCTTGGGAAATCAATGTTTTGGCCTGGCCGAAAGCAACTCCCAGGCGATGTGGAAATTCCGAGCCCTGATTGCGTGGGCGAGTGTGTGTGTGTGTCCTGGCAGGCTCTGCGTTCGTTTGACTTTCATTTTTCATATGCCGTGCGCCGGTCTAATGACGCACCTGCCTTTGGGCCAAAGTCGAATGCCAAAGGATTAGCGGCTGGAAGGAGTTAAGTCATCATTAGGCACTAATGAACCGGGCAGTCGTGGGCAGTGTATGCCAGATTCACAGATAAATAACATGCCAACGGATATTCAAATTAGTTGGCAAATTTTTTCAAAGGAAACTCCAAGGAATTCGCAGCAGTAGAGATTTATGTTCCGGTACATCTATGAAATGTTAATTTTCTTAATTATCTAAAGTGCTCATAGTTTACTTACTCTTCGTTGATATCGAGAGCGAATCCTGAAGTACTAGCTCCTATTTCCATTTCATTGGTAACTAAGCACTGATATCCAGGAAGAAATCTTATCTAGCGGCCATTGAAGCTAACAAAGAATATTAATCTGCGGCTAGAATTACCTTGTCCGATTCCATGGAAGTTCCTCAAGCAATTCCCAAGAAGAATCACCTAGCAAATGAAACAAAGATGAGAGGTCTGCCACCGGAAAGTTTTTCTTCGTTTGACCAGAGTCCGGGTAAAAGCCACACAAACAAGGCCCAAGGCTCCATGACAAATGGAAACCTTTAAATATTTAAATATACTCGTACAATGCCCGTGCAAATCGTTTGGGGAGTCGCAAATGTTTTTTAATTTTTTAAGTGAATTTAAAAATTTAAGCGTGACTGTCGTGCCTCTGTTTTCGCTGATGTTCCCCGACAGTTCACCTCAGAAGGCAGACAAACGCATACATAACACGTGCGCGAGGGGGGACCTAAAAGTTTTGACATTTCAAATGTTTCTGACAACAACAACCAACCGCCACCCTCGTTAATAATAACTGTGCGGGCGTAGTAATTCAGCAAGCCAACGGAAAGAGACGGCATGTTGGGGTGCAGAAAGAGAGGGAAGAACAGGACCAAGAACCAGAACCAGAGCCAGCACAAAAACAAGAGCAAGAACAAGAACAGGAACACGACAAGGACGAGGCTACAGATGAGCAACAGGAACATGCCTTGCGGTCTACTTGTGTTCAAGTTGCTGACGTTGACGTCGACGAAACGAACCCGGACATAAGACATGGGACTCAGGACCTGGTACTTGGGACTCCGGACTCAGAACTCAGGACTCAGGACTCAGAACTTCGGACTTAGGACTCAGGACTCAGGATCCGGGACATGAGACGTGAACACGGCAAGAACTGCGTCTGCCACTGAAACTGCGACCTCGGTACACGACTTTCGGATTCCTGCAGGGCGCTTTCAAGCCAAAAAGGGAAATGGAGCCCAGAATAAGACCAAACATTTAATGGCAAACAC
This sequence comes from Drosophila yakuba, assembly GCF_016746365.2. Classification (NCBI taxonomy): domain Eukaryota; kingdom Metazoa; phylum Arthropoda; class Insecta; order Diptera; family Drosophilidae; genus Drosophila; species Drosophila yakuba. The sequence goes on from NC_052530.2 coordinate 17,313,408, forward strand.
GAAATGCGTTTCTTAATACCCTTTAAACACAACATACCTTGTATCATATTATTTTAATATTTAATTTAATTGAATTTTGTAGTATCAACTAGTAAACTGATAAAATTATTTTAATATTTCATTTAATTGAATTTGGTAGTATCAACTAGTAAACTGATAAAATAGAATTGAAAGCTCTTAAATTGCGCTTTCAAGAACCGAATTAAAATAGCATGATTATTATTATTATATTTATTTCTTATTTGGCTGTCAATATACTCATACCCTTGGTTAACATCTAAAAATATATTCCTCAAATTTAGTGATCCCTTGCAAGGGCATAAGGATAATAAAGTGAGGGAAAATAAATATTTTCGCTGCTGCTCTAATTTATGTTTGGCAGCCAACAGTTGACGGTGCGGTCTTTTGTCCCAGGCAGTCAATTTATTTTAATTTCTAGCCCGAGGCGTTTTATTTATTATCATGTTTGGCCCGGTTGCCGCCCCCTTCCGCCCCCTTTTTCAAACTCCCACGCAACAGGACATGGGTGGAGTCAGGTTATTAGCAACATTCTTCGGGTACTGCCAATTGAAGCCAGCCGGCAGACCAAAGAGCAGGGCCAAACTGCAGACTACTCCCAACGCTTTGGCTGTCAATGGCATTTTGGCTTGGGTGAATGGAGAATGGAGCATGGAGGAGGAGAGTGGCGAATGGCGGATGAAAAACCTCTGAGGGAAGGCAAAAGCAGTTGAAGCTGGAGCAGATGATGAAGGATATTCGACTTATCTGGTACGAACATGGCCAGCGGGCCAAAGCTGATGCTCAGCTAATAGTTTGGGTAGTAAACTGGCTGGCTCCAAAGGACAGGGAACAGGGAACTGGGAACACAGCAGGGAAGCAGAGGGAGTGATAAGACGAGCATGCATGTGGGATATGTTCGCCAACAGGCGATGAGCTCAGTCGCACAAAACGTGACCAGATACTAGACTTCAGATTTACCAAAGACTTTTGAAAACGTTTCAAAAATGCAGAAAAGAGATTTTTAGGAGCTTGATCTGTCGTTTTGAAAATCCTTTTTTTTAAAGAAAATATTCCAAGGCAACAATATCACATCTTTAAATTTATATCTGATTTTTTGAGATTTTTTACTTAGAAGAGTTCTTCTTGCAATTGGTGCACGCGGCGTATGAGTAATGTTAGGTAAACAAGCTGGCCAGGATCCCACAATGTACACTTCTGTTTGGCTATCTTCACGGTGACCGAGAGACCGAGTCACTGGAAGCATCTCAGTCCGTTCAGGGGACTGGTCGATGTCTGGGTCTCCGGGCGGCGACGTGCACAACATGCTTAATCTAATAAAGTCGCTAGCCAGACGCTTGCCGAGTTGGCCCATAAAACTGCTGGAGGAGAGTGTCGTAAAGAGACGTTAGTGCTAGCTGCTGCGACGTAATAAGCGTATCAAGTGCCCCGAGATATATCCGAGCCAAATTCGAGTGTGCTGTGGGTAGCAGCTTAGTTTCTGGCCCAGACGCAGTGGCGTTCTCGCTGCTAAGTGATGGATAAATGCCGGATAAAAATTGCTTGTAACTACGTCAACAACCACACTCACACACTCACACACTCACACACACACGCATTCGCCGTTGGGTTGTGCGGAAAAACATGAAAATTTGATAAACGAAAAATTGCAAACAAACAAACGGAAAAAAACGTTGAAAAATTGGGGAGAACACAACAAAAAAAAATTGATTTACCTTGCGTACCCACCTAAAACTTTGTTTACCCTCCCAAAAAAGTTGTAAACGTGTTTTTCCAATTTGTTGTGTATGTGTGTGTGTGTGTGTGTGTGCTTAATTCGCTAATTACCTAAATGGCAGCCACAAAAGATGGAAGTAGTGGGAGTTGGCTTGTGGGCTGTTAAAAGTTCAAGCCAAACGAGTTACAAGGTTTCCCGGTTTGGGTTTCCAGTTCGCTTGTTATGGCCATCGATTGAAGGACTTTAGGGCAAAGTTTCTGAATTTGAAACATTTACGAGAGAAAACACCTTGCGGAGTTAGCGTGGGCATGATTTAATGTAGGGTAAAGACTTAAACTTGTCAACTAAATCATAGTAAATTAGTACAATATTCAATCAAAAAAAAGATGTTTTCAAAAGCCTTATTGATATGTATTGATTAAGGAAATTATTTTAGCTTTGTGTATTGTGGCTTTCACGATTGTAACATCTACAATACCATTCCCTTTTCAGTTTATGCCGCTCAGCGCGACTCCTACAACTCGAAGGATATGAGCAGCAGTAACAATGCCCTGCCCAACGAAGGAGTGGGAGGATCTGCAGCTGGCGCAGGCGAGGCTGCTGCTCCTGGTCCCACTGGTGTCGCCGGAAGCGAAGGCGGAGGTGGAAGCGGCAACAATAGCAGCGGAAATAACAAAAACGGCCATCCCGCCGCCGGATCAGGCGCTGCCTCCGAATCCGCTGCGCTGACAACCGATGCCAGTCGCAGCTCCTCTGGCAGCTCCTCTGGCAGCTCCACCACCATCACGGGAATCCCGAGCAGCAGCCTCCACAAGGCCAGCAGCGCCAGCAGCAACACATTCTCCTCCCAGCTGGCATCCGGCTTCCATCGCAACAGCATCGATCTGGAGGAGGCCCGCAATGCGGGTCCCTACTTCGACAAGGCCTTCTCCAAGAACGTCACCGCCCTGCTGGGCAAGACGGCCTACTTGAACTGCCGCGTCAAGAATCTGGGCAATAAGACGGTGAGTTGCAACATAAAAACCACTAAGGTCCCTATACGGATTTAAAAAAGATTAGAAAAATTTTAAACATTTATTGTTATGTTATGATTACTCCCTCACCTTTAACTCCAGTTCAGCGCCATAAATCACATGTTTGCCATCGTTTGACAATTCGCGTTGTAATTATCGTGTAATTTCTTTGTCGTTGGCATCAAATTGCGATTTGTTGGCTGTGCATGAGTGGCTGCCCCACTGTGTATTTGGTGTTTTTTTTATTCTGGCTGGCTAATTAGCACGTTGGCTGCTCCCAAAATGCGGGGCGGAGTTTTGGGGCTGCTGGCTAATTGTTCCGCTTGCCAGAGAACGCAATGATTAATTATACCCAAACAGGAAACAGATTTTACTTTATTCAACTTCTGCGTCGTGAGCGGAAGGAAGTGCCGCAAACATTTCACAAACACAATCTCCAGCACCACAATCACCACATCCCCTTTCACTTCCGGTCGAGGCCTTCGCTCACCTGAACTATTCAAATGTAGCAAAAAGCCCCAAAAAATTCATTTTGTTTTTTCGGCCTTCTCGGCAGGAGCTCAATGCCGTTACTTCTAGACCGTAGTCATTTGGTTTCCGTCACTTCCGGCGGCGTCGGCGACCGGAGAAGTTCCCTGCCCGTTTTTCCGATAATAATATGTTACATGTCCCGGAATCCGGGTGCCTTGCAAGCACCACCTCCCACAGTGGAGTTCCCAGTTCCCAGTTCCCAGTTACCAGTTACCAGTTCCCATTTTGAGGCAAACTTTCTGGCAGCCAGTGATTAGCAAGGGGTTCTGGCTTGTTTGAGTTGCGGTTTCGAAAACTAATTTGCGTGATTATTAAATTGTACACAATGGTGAACAGAGGCAGCGAGGAGAGCAGGCAACCTCAATTGGGGTTTGAGTATCGAGAGCAGCGGGCCAAATGATTTCCACCTTGTGGTAGGACGATGCGAAAGTTTTGTGCTCGAGGATGTGCGACACACCACGTTCCCGGGATAACTTCATTAAACGTGTTAGGTGGGATAGCCTCATCGATCTGCTCCTTTGTGTCCTGCAGAACGAGTTAATTAACGATGGAGAGCTCTTGGAAGTTGGTAGTTTGAGTCAGTGCACGTGAGATTGAACTTAAAGAAAGCATCCTTTTTTAAACAACACATGTAGTTAAATTTATTGAATAGCATACAAATATCTGTGTTGTGTAGCAGTTTGTACCTAATATTCAAAACTCCTAAGACCTTAAATACCCCCTATAAAATGCTATTAGGCAGACAGCTTAAGAAAATATCCATTTCTTGCTCATCAGCTGCCCGAAAAAAACCCCAACACATTAGGCAACCTGTAAAATATATTCATTACCTTCGTGTGGCAGCTTAAGATCTAATTAGCTTTCAGTTCTGCGGCAAGCCACAAGCCGCCCCAAAACCACCCACTTCCGCCCCATTTTTTCGCTCCCTCCCCTCCCACCTCCAACCTCCACCTTCGCCCAGCTTTCCACCTGGAGTAATACATCATTGGTGCTGAGATTTGGCAGCATCTGGGTGAGAATTAAGCTGGTGCTGTGGGGAAAGTGCCAAGTAAAAACGATGAAGAAAAATCCTTCTGTTTTACGCTTGTGTATGTATATACATACATGTATATGTGTGCTCTTTGCTTCACACCGTCTATAATGATAAACAGCGTACGGATGTTGATGGTCCCTGCATTATTAATGACGTTTTTCATTTGCGCTTTGCTCGGGGAGAGCTTTATGTTTTAATGCCAGACACACGAACACACAGCTAAAGTCAGAAAAACTCGCTGCTTTTCCATAATTCCAAGGAAATAAGGTGGACTATTTAGTGGAAAGGTGAAAGGTGCATGCGATAGAGATTTCTTTGGACGTTGAGGTCTTTGAAGAAATAATAATGGCGTGTAATATATAAAAATTTGTATTTAGCTTAAGCAACATATATTGGCACCTTACCAACTTGCCACGACTTGAATCTTCTTTTTACCGCGGAATTCGCCAGGTAACCCCTCTTTACATAATTTATACGAGTACATATTTCTCGGCTTCACAAATTGAGCTGTATAAGAATATTTCCAGATTTTGATGTTTGTTTGCGAAGCAGTAAATGAAGGAGAATATTGATGTGCTTAAAATTTTACGACACTGTAAACAAGCTTAATGCGCATAAAAAAAGTTAAGCAGCGCGCCAAAAAAACGAGTGAAAAGTGTGTGGTTGTGCGTAAAAGTTGTTGCCTCACTTCGCCTGCGATGTGGTATCACTGCAGAAGGACTTCGGGTGTTAATTACATGCAACTTTGCTTAAGCAGCTGCCAAAGTTTACCTTTGTGTCTGGCAACTAACACCTGGTCCCTGGTCCAAGGGCCAACCCCACCACCCACCTATCATCGCTCATAGCTCATGCTCCTTCCTTCCTGCCCAGAGTTTCTTGTCCATTAACTTTGGCAAAGTCGTCCTCGTCCTCGACGTCGTCGTTCATCGTTAGGCAGGATGTTGCTAAGCTGTTGTCATTGAAATTGAAAATTCCCGCAGCTGACGTATGACACGCAACACAGCCAGGCGTGTCCTTTACCACCCTCTACCCCACCCACTTCCCCACCCCTCCCTTTCCTCACTGCCCCGCGCTCGAATTTGTTAACCCCCTAAATCAGCGTCACTTAAAAATGTTGCGTCCTCGGGCGGGAAAAAGTTGAACATAAAACAGCAGGTGGTTGGCAAAGGCGTGGTCCCAAGTGCACGGGGCAAATGAAAATATTATTTATGATTTAATTGCTTTTTTGCGCATTTCTACTTAGCTTAGGCGCAGATTTAATTTAGTTTCCAAATCAAAGTGTCTCTTTTCTTGCACAACAATTTTATTTAGCAGCACTTGAGATTAAACCACAAACATTCTAATTGACGTTTAAGTCAAACGTATTTACGAACTCCATTCCAACTTATGCGTTTTTCCTCTCAGTGTGGGTGCGTGTGTGCTAGTCCCAGTAACAATCAATTTTTTGTCTGGAAAAGAACTCACATCACCTGCTCTTGTCCTTTGAAAGTTTGCCTTGCCAAGCGCAAGCGAAGTATCATATAAAAAATATTTCATAATAAATTTGCATTTTACACGTGTGGCCCCGACACAAAGGACAACCCAGCAGCACGCTCCATTCAAGCAGCTGCGTATGAAATTGACTTTTTAAACTGTTTGCCGAACAAATGAAATCCGAAATCTTAACTCGCATGCTAAAACTTTCCTCCTTTTTACCCCAATCATTTCAGATGCTGCTTCAGGTGTCGTGGGTGCGACATCGGGACATACATTTGCTGACAGTTGGCCGATACACATACACGTCGGATCAGCGCTTTCGGGCCATTCATCAGCCGCAGACTGAAGACTGGATGCTGCAAATCAAGTACCCGCAACATCGCGATTCTGGTATCTACGAGTGCCAGGTATCGACCACGCCCCACATGAGTCACTACATTCACCTGAATGTCGTTGGTAAGCTAAGTTAATATAAATGCTGGCAAGCAATATTTCACACATTGTTTAAACTTTCTACTGAACTCCGCTAACAGTCCGATATTTCTAATAATATTCTTGAAACTTATGTTCGAACTAAATGCGGAAATGTATATATATTTTTTTCGACTGTTGTTTCCTTTTGGAATCAGCACTCAGCTTTAACTCCTAAGCGTTCAAGTTAAACTCAAATGCACTTTCTTTATAGACCCATCTACGAAAAGTGTCCCTTCCCTCCTTTCGAGAGGTTAAAGTTTCCGCGTTAAATTCTGATTGAGTTGAATAACAAAAGAGTGTAGTATAATGGGAAAATATTTTCATCTCCCTCTTGGCGCTTTTCAATTGCGTCTCTTGAAAAGGATGAACATGTTTTTCCTTTCACCTCGCTACCTCCATCGCAGATGGAAATCTTGCTCTTAGCTAATTGATATTTTATTCCAGTTTGAATAACGATAAAATTGTCTGCACTTCACCGTTTTAATTACGCTTTCCTTTGCAGAACCCTCGACGGAAATCATCGGTGCACCCGATCTGTATATAGAAAGTGGTTCCACTATAAACCTTACCTGTATCATACAAAACTCACCGGAGCCACCAGCCTATATCTTCTGGAATCACAATAATGCTGTGAGTCTGAGTTCCCTAATCCCAAACTAACTTTCATCTTCAAGGACAAGCAATTACTTTGGGGCGTCATTATCGCTTTCCTCCTCCCGAATCACCCGGAAAAGTGTGGAAACCCTTTAGTGTTCAATTTAGTAACTTTTAAATTAGCTTTGCCGAGCGAAAAGTTTCCTTCTTTCGCTTTTTTATATTAGGAAATGCCATTTAAGGAAGGAAGTGGATGCAGAGCCTGGGGAAAAGGGTTCTCGGTGCCGTGCTTTAAATGGATTTCGGTTTTGTTTGGACTCGGCCACGTTTTAGTTTCCAGCTTAGGTGTTTTCCCCACACTTCATGCTTTTGCCCCTGGCTTATTGTATTGGGTTTTAAGGGTTCACGGTTCTCTCTCTATTGTTATGTATTTTCTATAGAGGCGGCGACAAGAAAGGGAAAAAATATTGCCATTAGTGCTGACTCCTCCCTCTTCCCCCTTTCCCCTTTCTTTGCCCTGTGCCCCAAAGAGATTTAATTTTATTGTTTTGCTTCGGTTTTATTTGCAATCTCTCTTTTCCTACGCCGCCCACTGACTTTAATTTGGCTAGTGTGCAACAGTGCGTATGCGTAATTTGTCCTAGGTTTTATGGCGTAGAAAATCGTGAAGTCCGTCCCTCCCCGCACCGCCCAACAGGAAGTGTAGCAAAATATTTTATAACCTCCAGAAGTTTCCATCTCACCCGCAGATCATCAACTATGATTCGCCGCGCGGAGGCGTGTCCGTGGTCACCAATAAAGGCGATACGACCACATCGTTCCTCCTAATTAAATCGGCGCGTCCGTCAGATTCCGGGCATTATCAGTGTAATCCATCAAATGCAAAGCCCAAAAGCGTTACAGTACATGTGCTCAATGGTAAGTAAAATCAACGACAACACATCCACAACAACTCGCACACAGCCACAGGATATCCACAAAAAATACAACAATGGGTCCTTGAAAAAACGCGGGGAATACACGAAATGAAACTGTGACAAAAAACGGAATTGCACAATGGGAATGCTAATGGGTTACACGACGAGTTTTGGCCTGGAAGACAACAAAACCTAATGGGTTGAATGGGGCGGTTGAAAGTAATAGCGGAAAAGAATGCGAGTGCAGCCGAATAAAAAACTAGAAGTCGACATGAGCTAATGGCGAAGAAAAGTGGTTTCACATTGCATTTGCTTTAGTCATAGAACGTACTAGATGAATTTAGTCAACTTTTCATGAATGCTCTTTTAATTGCTTAATATTTAAAATTTTTAATTTAATTTAGTGATTTAATTCAGTGAGTTGCTATCAAGCTGTTAAATGAAGTCAAGTGGATTGAGCGATTACAGTGAATGCAGTTATCTTGAACGCTTAAGAAGTAAATGCGCTTTTAATTTAAGTTCTAAACGCAAAGAGACATTTAAGCAAGCGAATTTGCGCGCTGAGTTAAGTACCGACAGTAGCTCAAGAATTTCTGTCTCAGACCCAGAAGCGAGATCCAAATCCCCCTAGAGTAGTTAATACGCAGACGACCCGGCCTGAGTCAGCATATCAATGGCTGAAATCAGTCCAAAGGCAGCCATAGAAATTGCAGCTGCTAAAGCTCCTCGGGCAGCCCAAGAAGTGACACAAAAGCCCAGAAAGATCCAGGCCAGCGTAAAGAGAGTCAGGCAAAACAGAGTGCCAAAGGGCGCCAGAGGAAACGGAAACAGAAAAGGGGGAAAGTTGCAGGCTACGTGGAGGTGACAATAACTATCCAACAAAGTGTTGTTTAAACTCGGCAAAACTACGTGAAAACATCAACAAAAGAGTGTAAAGGTATCGCTTCGGAAGCCAATGAGCAAATATTGATTAGTGAATGGACTCGCTATGTAGGGGGAAAGTGCCTGCTGATGGGGTAAGTGGTGTCTCTTTCAATTTTTCGAGCTTAACCACACGGGAGCTCAGCTAAGTGAAATCTGCTAGAAAAGTGGCACGTGAAAATTATCTAGAATGGAGCGACAGTGTCTTGACCCGCTTTCCCCTCACTTAGCTGGATAACCATTATCCTCGCAGCGCGCCACCTATTTATACTCATCTGCCGTGTCTGTAACCAACCACTCTGGAAACCGTCAATGTTTGGCAAGCAAATCTAGCCAGGGGGCAAAAGATATTTTCAGGAGACTTCCCAACATTCGAGGGGTATATGAACTAGGTAATAAGGGTTGTCAGCTCCGCAACTCCATGCGATACAACAAGTGACTTTATGTTTTACTTAAAAATGCTTACACTGTTTCTGTATTGAAACTCACAACATGATATATAAATAATTAAGTTCGAATGCTGGTTATTCCTATTCAGAGCATCTTAATTCCTCATGCTAAGTGGCTTCAAAAGCAGTGTATTTAAATGCACTTGCCTTACAAACTTTGGGGTCTCGGCCTCCTGCTGAATCTGGCACGCGTGCCACATGAAAATTATGTTTATGCTTCGCCCCTCTGCCGTAGATAGCCCCATAACCGCCACACCCTCCGACTGTCTCGGAAAACTCACAGCGGCAGCAGGAAAAGCTGGAAAAGCCAGAACAGCAGTTGCTGCACGCTACTTCCTTTGCGACTTTCACTAATGTCAAGTTGTCGTCGTTGTCGCAGCAACCGTGTCTGTTAGATAATGTCACACGGCGTTGTCCTTTCGCAGAGCATATACAATTATGCAGGCACTGCGAAAAAATCCTTTAACAGCCAAGCAAATAATATTTTAAAAGCATGATTTACTAAAGAGTACATTTTAATTATAAATTAATCATTTATAGGCTCAACAGTATTTTGCTAAAGTTATTAAGAACTTACATTACAGAAGCTGAAGATTCTGTTACTGTTAATGGCTAACATTTGTAGCATACTTTTTAGGGCAGCTCACACAAAACTTCTGCAAGGATCCTGTTGCAATGCAATAACTAATATCCTCCATGTAGTTTAATCAATCTAAGGAGCTTGTTAAATAAAAAATGTAGTTCCTAAATCGGTTTCAATATTTTACACCCTTTTCTCCGAGTGTTTGCGGTCTGGACGAGGGGCACTCATCCCCGTCAGCATATTGCGCATGCAGTGCGCGTTGTTTCCGTTAACTGCTTTGGCACACTTGTTTCTGATTATTATTGTGTTTTGTCTCTTGTTCTGCTGCTGCTTTTACCATTGTTCCTTGCCGTTACATTTCGCTTTGTTTGTTTGTTATTATTATGTGCCCGTCGACAGTGTTGTTTCTGCTGCCATTCCGCTTTTGTTGCCATCGTGTTGCAGCGCCAAAGTTTTCCACTCTTACTCCTCCGCGGCCATCTTGTGCTTACTTTTTGCATTATTTTCCCTTTTTATTGCTCATTGTTACCTGTAATGCATATACAGGTACAGGCATCAGGTATCAGGTATACAGCACATATAGCGACATCTGTGGTGTCTCTGTCTTGTTTGGCTTGCCGCATCAGCAGCAGCCACTGCGTCATCAATGGGGTCAGAGTTTTCGGTCTGGTTCGGTCTGGTTTCTGACTTTCAGGCTCCCAGGCTTCAGGCTTTCAGTTTCTGCCGAAGGACGGTGGACTTAGAGTGCAAGTTGGGACTTTCATTTCGCACCGAACCGATCCTTGCCAGCTGCAGTGCATAAAATTGTTTTTCCTCTGCTAGGGAATCAAAAGTTATTAGGGGGCAACACAAAATTTTTTGATATCTTTTGTTTGCTGATAGAAATAAAAATTCCAATAAAATAGTCCCGAGTGCTGGCAATTCGGTTTGGTCTAAGTAAACTGGGTGTTTTCAGGTTATTTACAATTTTATAATTTATCATAATTATTAATAAAAGAAAAGGTAACAGAATTTCCCATGATATAAATTTTTAACGTGCCAATATTTGGTTTATTTACATTTGTAATGTTTCATTGAGCCATGTTCTATTATCAAATAGTATTTACACCCAAGTAAGCAGGGTTCGCAGTTCTTGACTAAGTTCTTCACAATGTTGATTTTTCTTTCTGCTTGTAAACTCCAGTTGCAAGTTGCTGGTGCAGTTGAAGCTTTTGTACCTGCAACAGTTTCAGTAAGTTGTAAACAGTCGTCCGCTTTACTATTCTCGTTTTGCAGTTGCCTTTATTTTATGCCGCATAGTTGGGGATTCGTTTTGTTAGTTTTATTTAGCTGCTCGTTGTTTTGACTTTCGTGACAATCCAAGTATTGTTTCGTGCTTTTCCTTTATCTGTGCAGTTTTATTGTTCGACAGTTTTCTGGGTGCCACCACCCACTGCCCTTTGTGGGAGGTGGTAATCCGTTTAAAGTTGCTGGTTTATGTGAGGCTAAGTCTTGATATTCAAAGGTAAAGGGATAATCTCTGCTAAGGATCCATTTTTAATGCAGGAAACAAAATTAAAAATAAAAAATATATTTTGATAATACTGTAAATTCCCTTTCAGGAATTAAAAAGGTTATAAATTTCAATTTTTTAAATATTTTTTGTGATATGGTATATTTTTGATTTTTATTTGAAGTATCGCCCATTTTGGTGGTACTTACTCACAGTGCACACTCACATAGCCACAGCCCAAAACAAACTACTTAACGACTTTTCAGTTCGCCCAATGTCTGAGTATAAGGACAGCAATAAAGATGTAAATTAAACAGGTGTTTCCCATTCCGTTTCCAGGGGAGTTCCCAGCAGCAATGCAGCACGCGGCACCAGTGCATCCTCGCCCCTCGCCCACTCGCTGTCTGTTTGTGTACCTGTTTGTGTGCTTCTGCAGCTGGGCGCTTGCCGGTGGATCGCTGCGCTGCTGGGCGCCGCTCTGGCCACGCCCCCGCCGGTCCGAGTCCGTTCCGCCCGGCGGGCGGCGGGGAAGCGTCCTGGACCGCCAGTGGATCGATGTGCGCCACTCGCCTGCGACGTGCGGCACTTCCTCGCCAGCGTTCTGAGGTGGCGATGGCGATGGTCTTGGCGCTGGCACTGGAAAGGCACGCAGCAGGAGCATTCCTGGCACTATGTGAAGCCACAATCGCGCAGGGAGGCGGCAACGTGTAGGCAGCCCTTCGAGGCGGACATAAGGTGAGCTCAACGGCCAGCAACGGATCCCACTCAAGGCCACTCTCAACTCAATCGTAAGCTGTAACTATAATAACTATAACGTATGCATACAACATAACTCTATTGGCTATTGCGTTTTTCTATGAATCAGCGACGTATACGTAATATTTAGCACAAAACCGAAACGAGAAGAAAACAGAAAACGTAAATATATGATATACATACCTAACTATAGATGAAACCGAAATCAAGCCAAGTTGTCGCCTTTTTTTTATGTACGACTTTGTATCATACAATGAAGCTATCTAAGTCTTTGGTTCCCTTAGAAATTGAAAATTGTGTAAATAGGCTGCTTAGCATACCTAGAGGCGCTTTTTTCGATCGACTCTTTCCAACCTTTGTAACTTTTATAGCCAAAATTAAGCAGCAGGCAAAAGGCACCCTTCAGAAAGCTGCTGCTCAACACTGCATTAAACAAAACACAAGAAAGAAGCAAGCGGAAACCATTTTTCAGAAAATACCAACCAGAAGAGAAAACGCTTTCGACTGCCACTTTGCGACTGTTTCCTCGAAGCGTGGAGAAATTCTCATTTGCATTTTGCGTAATCCTAATAGACAGATAAATGTTCAACCGAAAGGCAATTAGCACGATGCAAACTAAAAACATTCAACTTCAAGTACAGGCTATAGAAAAAACGAAAAAAAAACCCTAGAAATTAAAGCGAAAAAAAACTGTGTAAAATATAAAAGAAACTTAAACCCAAAGGGGGAAAATTTAGCTACAAGTTAAAGGAAAATAAATAAAAAGGAGAGCAAAAGCAGAACTCGTTGAGGGGAGACTTTTTTTTTTGGCTGCATCTGAATGGTTAGAAATTAAGTCATAAAATATGTAAAGGGGAAAACCCTCGAATAAGTTGTTTCGTTTCGTTTCGTTCTTGTAATGTACAAATTAAATAAACGTAAGTATTACCCCACGTGCAGAGGAATGGAACGGTTTGAATTTAGGATACAATCGGCTGAGATGAAAAATTGTTGCACATTTCATAAATTTATTTGTTGTTACTCAATGCAAACGAAAATTAGTCAAGTGTTAAAAGAACGAAAAACCTTATGAAATATGGAAAAAGCTCTCTACAATGTTACATTCAAATGATTATTCTGACGTTTTACAAGCGCTTTTCGATTCATACTTCAATTGTTTATTTTCCATTTCCGATTCCTAGCTTTGATTTGGGCTCTTCGATAACTAAAATCCTTTGTCTGACTAATTTCTGTCATCACACCAAACTTTGCCATAGAGCACATAGCTAACCAAATACATTAAAAAGAAGGATAAATCAAGCGTTACAGAAAACCAAAAACTATTGATAAAAATTAAAGTAAAGGAAAAAGTTTCATTAATCAAGCTAAGCATTAAGCAAAATACAAATTAAACAGTAATAACAGACAAAACACTATTGAAATACAGCATGATTACTCAGAGACTAAACCAAATCCCGACACGTTTTCCCCCACGCTTTTTCCAATTACCATGTAAAATATCAACAGAGCATATTTACATTCAAATTCCATTCCATTTCATATGAAATTTCAAGAGAATAATGCCTTTTAAATTGTGCAGGCTGCAGGAATGGAAAAGCGAATTCAAATTAGAAATCCCATTATGTTTGATGAGGCGTTTTATAGTTATTCGATATTTATTGCAAAAATGTCAACTGTCGATCAAATGCACACACAATAATTCTTTGTTTCACGTCCATGTTACACATATTCAAACTTTGCCCAATTTCACATTCTGTCTACAATTCCAATTCCAATTTCATCAAGCATTTCAGATGGTGACAAATTCTCGAGATACTTAGGTCTAAGCATTCAAAATAAATAAAGTATGACATGAAAACTAAAAGACCGCATAAAACTGAAGTAAATATTGTATATGTAAATGTGTATTTATAAAACTACGACATCAAGAAAGCTATATATATATATACATTAAAAACCTAGTTTATTAAACACATAAAATCGAAAAACGAAAAACTGAATCAACAATGTTATTAAAGCTAAACAAAAACGTAACATTTGAAGGTATTTAATTGAAAAATATGAGCCATACAGAAATACGATAAACCGAAACCGAAGTCGGAGCAGAAACTGAAGTTAAAAGAAAACTTTTTAAAATGTAAGAATTTAAAATGTGCAAATAACAAGTGAATGAATGAGAAAACGAAAATAAAAGCAAAAACTGAAAAAAAGGAAACTAAAAGAAAACTAAAGCATATTATGTCAACTGTTAATTGAGTTGTTTTAATGGTCAGATGTTGGATGGGTGGGTTAATGGGCCAACAAATGTGTAATAAATTATGCGTAAGTAAAAGTGAAACAGGTCCTGCCTACTCTGCAACGAAGCTCAAACAAAGTAAGGACAAAACCCATTTTTCATGCCCGGAAAGCGGAAGCAACAAGGGCTAGGAGGATGTGGCATTAGCGATAATATAATGAAATGGGATTAATCATACGACATGTGGGCCAGCCGTAAGGGAGGCCTAATGAATGCCGAGTCCTTGCAACACATTACACACACTCTTACCTTTACCGGCTAACAAGGACACGGAGCACCGTGTTAGCTCCCATTTCCACCGTCCTTCTCAGCCGTCACAATTTAGAGACCCTGCGCCATTACGTGCCATTACGTTACGTGAGGCCTTACGTCGCTCGGTTTTAATAAATATTAGCACATTGTTAAACAGTTGAGCGCACGCTGATGGAAAATCAATATGTTCCCCCTTGCACTCCGCCCGCACAGCTCCGCTCTTATCCTTCGTCCTGTGGCGCTGCAAAGTATGTAGCACATACACATATTTTATTGACGAAAAGTTTCGCGGAAAAGCGATGGGGTTTTTGTGGGTGGACAGTGGGCAGCACTTTATGCAAGCAAACCACTCAAGGACAAGTGGGCAATAAGCGCAGCTTTTATTGTTTTATGTTTATTTACGCTTAAGGACAAAAGAGAGCATTGAAAATACCGCTGTGGAGCGAAATATTTTAAAGTGAAGTTTTAATTAATGTTCTTTATTATATCAGTTGTACTTTTATCACTTTTTCCCAGTGTATCCGATGTCGTGTGAAGCAGCAACGGCTGCGGCAAGGACAACATCATAATGTTTCATATATTATGTCCAGCCCTATAATTTCATCTCCCGAATGCATGACTTTCCAGCTATCTGTTCTCACTGCTACCTCATCCATGTGTAATTTGGCACTTTCAAGTGCTGCAGCTGCGAAATGCAATTGCATTCAGTGGTGTGACAGTGGCATTGGCGTGGGGCGAAGTGGGCGTTGCGGGGGCATGTCACACCCGCATTATAATGCAGCAGTTGCACGGTGCCGTAGGTGTTAATAGCCTGTTTATGGATGTGGCGCCATGTGTGAATCCTGCGCTAGTCGCACCAATGGAATGCGGTCTGGCATATTGGGTTTTGCGTTGGATTAGTACGCGCTTGCTTTCGGATGTTGGATTTTTGGGAGCAAGCGGACATGGAATCCATCAAACAGATGGAGATTGGTTGATTGATTGCGCCAGGATTGATGAGCTGCTGATAATTAGATTACAACAAGCGCAGATGATTGCTACGGAATGTCCCAAAGTAGAAAATTACATAAATCCAATGTCGATATGCGATACACAATCATATACTTCATTACTGAGGCAGAGAAAAGTTTTATTATTGGTATTGCGTATTCCTTAGTTAATTTGCAAAGTGCTTGCAGATTTGATCCACATGTAAATGCAAGGGAAATTGCCTTTTCCATATAGCAAATTAAAAGTCGTCCAGATGTCTAAACCCATCTGACAAATCTGGCTTGTTTCTTCTTCTGCTGCTGCAGTTTATGGCGGTAATACATTTTCCGTGGCAAATACACATCCCCTCAGCCCTTCAGTTTGCACACTTCTCTTGAGCATTCTCAGTTATTTTGTGGCTTTTTGCGGCCGAAGGTTTTATTGAATTGTTACAGCAGCCGATTGTGATAAATCAATGACAAGGCGACGGAGAAAATCCGCGCGTTAATAAATGACCGAGCTCCGTGCGGTTTATTTAATTTGCCATAAATACGCTTGCTCCTGGGACTCGGCCATAAAGTCCATAAAGTCCATCACTCAGCAGATTGACTGGGACAGGGCCATTGCTTAATTAAGGCCAAGCTGTGGGCTCCTCCGATTTCCATCTGCATCGGCCGAAAAACACAATCTGCCCCCAGCGAAAGTATTTTATTAGATTTCTCGCCCAGCTGAGCAGCCTCAAGATAATCAGCATTAAAATATATGTATATGTGCATAGGGTAAAGTTGCAGTCCAATACAGTCGGAGACGAAATAATAGTTCTATTCATTTGAAATGCTACCCAAGCTGCTTCGGTAATTGCGATTATTTCCAAAAATCGAAATTTAAAAGTAACAACTTTGACTTAAAATGTTTCTGGCTGAAGAGCTCAAGCCAAATTCTGGTCTTCTGATCCTGTCTGTATTATCCCAACTGCTAAGTCCGATTGCAGCATGAAAACTGCAACGTTCAACTCTTATTGGTTTAAGTGCCCCTCTGTGGAAATGTGTGCATAAATACGAAAGCTTGCCCGGCTGCTTACGTGTGTACGGACATTTATTACGGTCCATAATCCGCAAAGTCTTATGCGTGTCTGTTCTATCTGCCTCGATCCGAACCCTTCACCCAGCATGTGTGCACTGCCCCCCAAATGGAACTATAATTAAATTAAAAGTTTTACCAGCAGTTGCAGCCAGCAAAGAATGGGCAACGCCGAGTGGCCAGAGAAATTTCTTCCCCCATTAAAACGAAATTATTCAGCAGGAACCGCACCAGCTCGAACGCAAAGAGCTAAATACGCTTTGTAGCGGTCATTCGCCCAACACGTCGTATACTTAATGCGCTAAGCAGTTTTTCGGATTAGCTGCCGCCGAATGGCTAAAGAGTTCCGTAACTTGACCGCAAATAAAAATTCTTATTGTATCGAAAGCATTGTATTAAAAGACTTCGCTCAACGCAAATATAAAGAAACTATTATTTTAATATTCTTTTAATTGAATTATTTTCATTATTGCTCGTATTCTCTTCCGAGAATAACAACTCGTTTAACAACTCGCTAGCTATAATTCTCAGCACTTAACCTCTGCCGCTCAGCAGTTGCAGCACCTTCTCTGCCCGCCTACGGCTGTGGGGGCGTGGCAAAGCGGATTATTACCGGCGGCAACAGGAATAGAAAAATGAACCTGAGTAGAGTGAGGCAGGCTTATATTCACTTGGGTCTCCTTTGGGATATTTAGTGCTGTCTAACATGTATTTTCCGGCTTGTTTGCATGAAAGTTTAAATAACGCAGTGTAACGAACTGCTGCAAATATTTGAAATCAAATTTTTAATTGCGCTTAAAAAATAATTCTATTTTTGGTTGCCAAATACAAAACTGTATGTGTAATCCATATGCCATCGGTTTGCAGAGTAGTCAGCATTCTGTGAAGCCATTCTGTTATTCACGCTCCACACACAGATGCATATTTTGTTGTTGTTCTTTCAGCTGTATGGGTTTTTTTCTTGAATAAGGGTCAGTTTTATGCTGGAGGCGAACTCCGTTCTTGCTCTGCAGTTAGATTTAGATGTAGAGATACAGATACAGATACAGATACGAGATCTCAGCCCAAGTGTGCGGCTATAAATACATGTGTTTTAATTTCCGCACTTTTGGGTTAGTCCTGGGAACCCGAAATCCAAACTTCTACCACTTCTCTGCATCTTTTTCGATTCAGAAGCGATGCCGAAATGAGGTCTGGATTAAAGGCAAATGCGGATGTGAATGTTGCGTGTTTCCGCTTTCCCAAACTTCTCTTCGCCCTTCTTGTTCCTCTTGTTTGTATTTATGAGCACACAATGACCAACACTGCAAAAAATATTTAGATAATCAAATGCTTTGTTGCCTTTGCTAAACGGAGAATATTTCTTCTGAGAACATGTAAAATGAACTTTTCGCCAATAATATTGGTTGTAATCAATTTGTGGTTGCGAAAAACAACAAGTTCTGCAAACACTAAAGTTTTTTCTTACAGGAAGTATATAAATGCATCGCAAAAAGTTTATTGTAAGCAGACATTTTTTTCAGTGCCGTTACATATGTGTGGGAAAACTCAGACCGGACAAACGTATCCGCTGCAAGTTTTTAGTTTTTTCGATTTCGTGTTTATGTTTTTGTGCGCACTTCAACGGCATGAATGTCCAATAACATGTGTGTGTGTGTGGGTGTATGTGGGTGTGTATGTTGGCCACTTTCATAAACATAATCATGTGGCATACGACAACGGCAGCCCAAAAACATCCATCGATCCTTCCTTTCTGCCCCCCATTTCTTTTCAGGCGCTCCACTCGCACAACTCGGTTAAATGACTCATGAAATTGCCGCTGCGACCCATTTTGGCTCTGTATTAGTGAGTGCGGCTGTACGTGTGTGTGTGTGTGTGTGTGCTGGTGCTTGTGTTTGTACTCGGTGTGTGCGTGTGTGTTAGTTTCAAGTGCTCGTTTATGGCAAAGCAATATTGTTTGCTCCCGTTGCCGTTCGGTTAATAATTTAGGCTTAAATACATACAACAACCCAGCACATTGCGTATACGCCGTGCTGGACATTTTGCCAAACTGTTGACACGTGCAAACACACGCACACTGACAGATTGGGTTTACATGTGCCCACACAGAGAAAAAGAAACGAAGTTCTAGCCTTAAATGAATATACAAAATATGGTAGAAGTAGGTGTGAAAATTGAACAAATAAATCTTCAAATAAATGAAATCATCAAACAGGAAGCTATTGCTTGGGTTAAAGATCTCATCATAAATTCTTAGTCTTACCATTATCCCAACAGTCTGCGTAATGACTGAAGCCTGTTTAAGATTTGGCTGGGATCTCTGCTCCCATTTCTCAAGGTGCCGAAGTGAAGGCCTAAGTAGCCGCAAAGCCAATTGTCGAGAGCAGAGGCGACTGGCGAATTTCGGGGGAGTGGCAAATAAATCAAAGCGCTCTGCGAAAGCGAGTGCAAGAGGTGCGGGCGTGTTAAGTGGGCTCAGGACAGGGTTGATTGAGCGCGAACTTTGTGTAAGTGCGTGGCAGGTAAAAGGAGCGGGGGTGGAGGGGGCAGGGGGGGCAGAAACGACTGCAGGTGGAAGTTTTGGTTGTCCTTGCGGGCTGCCGAAAGCTACTCCCGCCTGTTTAAGCCACTTAAATGTAAATACAATTCCGACAAACACAAAATAAAACCAGCTAAGTACATTTAACAAACGGCGCTGGGATGAGCGAAAATTACAGGTAAATTTACAGGTACACATTTTGTATTTAAAGCATAATAATTGGAAAAATCAGTTTAAATGGAAAATCAGCTGTGTTAATTACACACCGATTTGGATAAACTTTGTTGTGAGGCATTTCAATTACCCAGTTCGCTTTGAAAATATTGTAATGCACTACAGTTTTGCATATGCCTGCAATAAATTATTGTATTAAATCTGCTGTTTTTCTTAGGAGACGATTAGGGTTTTTCATAATAAAGTTGTGCAGAGCTGCTGGTTAAGTAATTCGTCTTTCCCGGGACTCGTGAGCCATGAACTATGTGAAACAATCCACAGCAAACATCCTTCAAATGTTATCTGTGAATCTGACCACAAAAGTTACGAACACACATGCACACTCAGCAGGATAAGGTCACACACACACTAGTCAAAGGAGAAGGAAATAGAAAAGCAAAGGGGGAGGAGAGCGGAGAAAAGTGGACCGCAGGCTGCCTATATTTGCCTACAATGTGGTGCCATCAAATTACCGGTCTCATTTTCTATGCAGAGTCTATTATGGCCGAAAAATGTTGTCAGGCCAAAAAATGCGACAAAAAGTGGCGCTAAACTTCACACTGACACACGCACCCAAAAACGAAACACGAGGGCCACGAAAAATGTGGGAAAAAAGGACGAGAACGAAGGCGAGGACAAGGAGCAGGATGAGGAGCTGAAAGGCGAATGAGGATAAAAAAGCATTTCACATGCGTCGGACACCGCAACCGCAAATATGCAAATTTGTGCCTCGGACAGGAAGGCCGGGAATCCTCAGCTCGGATGGAATGTTGAACTTTGAACCGGTCTTGAGTTGGCCAACGTTAATGCGCCAAAGTTGGCATCACCATGGTCCGAAAAGTCAGCTCGAAACAAAAACAACGTGCCAAAATGTGGATGTCCACGGACCAAAAAGTTGAGTGGCGTAATAATGCTTTTCGGTCGTGATTCACAACTGAATTAAATCGTTTAAAATGCTCGCAAATTTCTTCTCTATTTTGTAGAGAAGAAGTTGTACTATAACTAGCAGTTCTTAAGTTGCTTGTTTACTTTTAATGTGTGTCAGCTGACTTGTTTAATAAATAACCGCAGATCAGCAGTGCTTTCATTTTTCACAGTGTCTTACCCTTTTTTTTTAGCACATTTCCTTTTTCATATTTTAGACTTAACTTGGCAAGCGACATTCATTCTGCTGATGATGGGGCTGGTCGGGAAACTAACACAATCCCATAAATGGGGGAAATGTCTTTGCAGTGCCAAATTGGCCAAGCCGTGACTCAAAAACCGAAAACTGAAGAGCCCGAAAATAGTGCTTTAAAAAAGCATCAGCAGACATCATTTTGGTGTGCAGAAAGGAAAACTTAAATTAGTTTATTTATGCTTTGTTTGGGCGGCACTCTGCTCAATATTTCAAGGCGGCTAAAAAGAGCCAGATAACTTTGTGGGAAAGTCTTGGGCATTAAGATTTCACTGATTGAGTTGGGCTTTCTGCGGCTTTGTTTTGACAATCCCGTTTTTTGGGCAACTTTCTCCTTAAAGTTGTCAGCGAGGATCTCTTCGAGTTTCCTACACCAAAGACAAAAGACAAGCAAACAGTGCGTAAAATGTTTGAGAAGAGCGAATTAATTACACCCAACATCAGCCAGCAAAAGAAACCCCTTTTTGGAGGATGGAAGGCGTGGCTTTTAATTGTGCCTTCGCATTTCCGCTTGGCTGGGTTTTTCCGGCAGCGACTCCAGCGACGCAACTGCAAAAAAGTTGCGACGAAAATTTACTTAAGAATTTTCCACGAAGCGCAGCATTAACTTTGCCGCAGTTTCAAGCCAATGATGACTCAGTAATGATCTATTTGCACGCTTTGGCGACACATTTTAGCAAAGGCTTTGAATAATTCAATTAAGCTATGCAGCTTATGGAGAATAAATATACCGAAGTGAATTCTTGTGGCTTATTTAATAATCATTTTTAAGGCACTTTGATTTTACTGTCATTATTGGATTATACAATCTAACTTACGTTACAATGTATCTTCTCCTTTTTACCAAATTATAAACTACGTTTTGTTTGCTCAAAAAAAAAAAATATTTATTCCATGTTTTATGTTAAAGGTAAATATTTGGATTTATTAGTCAATGTATATACCCCAAGCAGAAAAGCATAATTTAGCCTCCCTTTTTCAATATTTTATTTTGTCAAATTTTTTCTTGATGTTTAATTTGGCGCAAGCGATTAAATTTCATTGCTCCCCCACTTTTGTGTTTTGCTGTCTTAAACAATTTGTTTTTTCCAGCGAAGGAATTAGAATTTCATTGCGCGCAAGGAGCTTTCGGGTAGCAGCTCCTTGGGACTTGGCCCAAACCCAGATCCAACGTATAGGCCCTGATTCCGACCTGACTGACATGTCACCCGACTGGGGCCCATGGCCACCTGTAAATGTGTCTGAGATATGGCCCTGGCAAATGACAAATTAGCACCATCAATTACTGAAATTTATTTTGCCAGCCTTGTTTGCCTCGGCTCTGGAATTGACCTGCCCCACCAGCCCACTGGCCCACTGGCTGCCTACGGACTCATTTGTTGTACTTAATTTGGGTTCCGTGCGTTTCGACATGCACTCAGAGAAATTTTGTAGTACTTTTAAGTTTTAGATCTTACTATACATCTTAGTATATATGTATAATTTGCACATATACTAGCTCACTTGCCATTGATTCTACGTATCCATTTGTTTAAACATTTATTTTTGGCTTTAGTAACAGAATGTCGCTTTGCAATTCCTTTTTATCGGATGCAAATACAACCAATGCTGCAAGCGAACCATTTTTTTGTTTGAGTGTCTGTCCATTTTGGTGGTCATGAAACGGAAACGTTAAAAAAAGTCAACCAAATGAGCATTTTGGCATTGTTCCTCCAACTTTCACCCTCTTACTAGGAACACCCCCCTGCCCACCCATCTGCCACAGTCAAGTGCTGCAAGGGGGGTGGGGAGGGGTTGGTTAGCCGGATGAGGGATAGGGGGGAAGGGGGTGGAGTCAACCAAATGAGTTTTATGATGAGCTGCTGCGGCTGCTGTTGATTTACGTTAGTTTTGTTTGTGTTGCACTAGTTGAAAATGCTTGGAAGGCAACATCAACTAACTAACTGTTTTGTCACACACACCCACACACTCACACTCACATAAAGCCAGCCACCCACACACATGCACTTGTCTGGGTGTCTAGTGATAACTGAAAACAAAAGTTCGCCCTGTGATTTATGTGCCTTTGGGCTAAGCTCTGGATTTAGCGTGAAATTGTTCAGGGATACGACATTCAAGGCTGCCAAATGAAGGTTGGTTAAAGAACTCTAATTATTTAAATGAATGGAACCCAGAGCTACCTTAACTAACTTAAGTTAAGTTAGTATAAAGATATGTTGTCAAAAGCCACACAAATAAGGGTTCTATAAATGCAATAAACTTCCCCTTTTGCGTCAAAGTAAATGATCAATAAAAAATTAATACATTCATCTATTTGTGAGCTCAACTCTTTGCCCGGCGACTGACACTCCATCATTAACTACATATCAGGCTGCCCCAATCGAAAGCAAAGCTTGGCTTCTATTTATATTTATCATTTGTATTCCGCCCCCTTTTGGAGCACAGTCACCAGCAAGAACATCAGATCCAGAACCAGACCACAGATTTCCGCCCGAAAGGAACTCATATCAATGTCGCCATTGGAAAGGCAAACCAATCAAACATCAAACAGCATTCCATCATTGTCAGCAGCAGCAGCTACTATTCGTACCAGAATACATACCAGGCTATATATTCGGGGACATAGACAATGATGACCCGGAGATAGCCGGAAAAATGAGTGGGGACGGAGGTGAAACATTTATGAGTTCATGTGACATAATACTAAATATTCAAAGAGCAAATGTTGATGCATCCATTGGGCCAGAGCCATTCACTCATGCTCCCATTTGCCGCAGCGGAAATACAGTTTGCGGCCCATGAAATCATGAAATCATGAAATTCGCTGTAGTTGGCCACAGTTCTACTCGCCGCTGGAGTACGACTCTTCACTCTTCGGTCACTTCAAACAATGGCACCGCAATTTATGCCGCACAATTTGCAGTCGCCTACACTGGGAAAATCAATTGGAACACCTCAGATGCAGATACTTGGATCGATTGAAAATTAAAATGTGTAAAAGTGTAGTACCTTCCCAGAAAGTTATGAACTATGTCCGCTTTTCCAATGTATTCATTGGGGTCCAAGTTTCTTGCCATGTACGCCACTTTACAACGACGAAATGGAATAAGTTTTTCGATTTGCTAAACTATGGCTGATTGCTCGATTGCCGAATCCGAATCCAAATACGAATCAAAGTAGAGTGAAATCACTTGCACACGCTCCCGTTATTGACGCACATCCATCAGATTCAAAATCTGTATCTATACTCGCCCACTTAAGTGCATTATACATCATTTAAGGGGTGTGTGTGTGCAATGGAGCCAAACAAGCTGCTGGAACACTGCTGGCTTATCTATTGAAAATATACATTTAAATCCGAATCGATTTCGGTTGTCTGGCGCAAAAGGGCGAAGGGTTAGTGGGAAGCTGGTCGCTTTGGTCAACCCCTATCAACAAGTCTTTGGTCTAAAGCTCTTGAGCCACAAAATCCCTTGGTCGGGGTTGGCTTCAAGAAGGGATGTTCTTGGGGGTTTGCAGTGTGTGTGTGTATGGGGGGATTTCAAATTAAGAAGCAGGAGTCACAATCAACATTTAACATTCAACCGAGACTTGAGTGTTGTTGCTGGTGTTATTTTTATGCAAATATTACGCATATGCTGTTGAAATCTGACTAAGTGGATGCAGGAATGGGTATCAGGGGTGTGATGATTTCACGAGGCAAACATATTTGGGTATGCCAATTATTTCAATTATTACAATTAATTAAAATAATACCACTTTGAAATTATGAACACCCCAAAAGAAATAAAATGTTGATGGTATTGAATAGCACTTACTAAAACTTGTAATTAGTGATGTTGGCATTATTAAATTTCATGTTGAATATCATATATATTTTAAGAAGTAATGGCACTTCGTTTAGCCAACAGGTGCCCAGTCTTCAATTTATTAATATAATGTACAGGAAATGTATATTTCCATTAGAAAAACAAATAATTAATGCACACCCTTCGTTTTCAGGCCCTAATAATTTGAAGAATGAAGGTACATTCCACCTGAACAGTCAACCCATTTTGTAATTTGAAGAATCTGTTTAAATTTCATGTGCAAATTACCATATGTCGATGGGTTTGTGAAACAAATAATGTGTAAATGTGAAGGATTTTGTTTTGTGCAATTTCTGTTTCCATAATTCAGCAAACTCACGGAAAATGCTTTTTGATTGTTCCCAAATTTGCATTTCAAGCGGCTCAATTTAATTTCTGAATCACGTGATATACGAGTAATGTAATGGCCGCTTTCACATGCGATCCAGTCGTAATTTGGGTCGCAAGTTTGCGCTTTGACCCCATCGCCGAAACAAATAGCGAGGTCGCTTCGCTGGCGTCTTAAGTAAATTAGTTTTGGTTACGAGTATTAGCCAGGCATTAGACCAAGAGCATTTGCCATTCCGCCTAGAGTGGCGTTTGGCATACTAATATTATGCGACGCAGATTGAAACAAATACGCCGAATGCCTAATTATATTTTGTTCGTCAACCACAATGAAGCAGCTTATACTCGTACCAGAGAAGGGGCTTAGATTGCTTGCAAAAAACTCGGACTTGGAATAACAATTGCGTGGTACTGATTGGCCATGCACAGTAAAGAATATAATATATAATATTTAATGACAAAACAATGCATTGGAAAACATAATTAAACATTTTTACAAAGTTTTCTGAGTTTGCAGTTTTTCTATTTCAGGCCAAGTTTGCAAATGTCATAGAAACTAAAGTAGTTCACTCAAAAAGTCATCTTACTCACCTAGGGACTTCCCCACACGCATTGGCGAAACAAAAAAAATGTAGATAGTCTGAAACTTTCCCCAACAATGGTCGTTGTCCCTGAATTCCTTTGAGGGAAATTGGGAGAAGAAGGAAAATCAGTTTCCCCATTTTCTTTGGCTCGACTTTCCATTTGTTTGCGTCCAAGTTTTGGGTTCTGTCTGTGTTTTAGCTGCTGTATTTTTTTCCAGAAGCTGCTGCTCTGCACAGAATGTTTATTTTTGCTTACACTTATCAAAATATTGGGCGCACACATATTGTTTCGCCTGGCTGTCTGCATCAAGCATAAAGATATCGGAGTTGGGTCAACTGGAGAGTGCTGACCCCGACCCCTACTTACACCCCAACCCCTCCTCGTTTGCCCAGAGTCAACAGGAAGAAGAAGAGGAGAAAAATGTGGAGACAGGAGAATATAAGATGCTCTAGGTACCATATTAATTTCACTGCAAATATGAAATTATTAATAAATGAAAGCACATTTCCTATCAAATGGGCCTCATGGTTCAGTTGTGTACCCTTTAAGTCACGAAATGTTACAGAGTTAGACGGAATTTATTTATACTTCTGGAGAGTTCTAGGAGTATGCATAAATGGTTAGATCAAGTAATGCTTTCTTGTTCAACTAACTGACGAAACCCGGAAGTTAAGCTGAAGTGCTTCCACTGCCCACTGAGGAAATTGTAATGCCCTTAAACCGAAATATTAAGACAGTATACTGTATGGAGCAAAACAATGGGAAAGAGATGGGGATTGAGATGGGGATCGATACACAAAAAAATTATCTGCCATGCCACATTCTGTTGAATTTTTCAACATGTGCGTGTCAGTGTGTGTGAGTGCCGTAACTTTCCCCTTGTGGTCCGGGTTCAACCACCCACCGCCCTCCCACCCAACGACCTTCCCCAATACACCCAACTCCAACCCATTGTCAGCACACTTTATTTGCCCAGTTTGCCGCTGCTTAAGTTACTTTCGCTTTACGCTTGAATTTCTTACTCTTGCTGTTGCCGTTTCCTTAGCCTCTTGGTTTTTCCTTGAATCTTTTGCCGCTTTCTGGCTTTCCCCTTTGCTGTCGCCTGGTTTTCCCTTAGCTCAGCAGCTCATTTTCCAGCGGGCGTGTGTGCGTGCGTGATTTTTTGTTTCCTCGCAAGGCTTTGTTTCTGTATTTCCTGCGTCTGTTATTTTCATAAATAAATTTGCATGTCAAATGACATTGTTTATGGTATTTCTATATGAAAGACATATATCACTTGGCCAGATGGAATTGTTGTGCCCTCATCAGTCGCCGCTTTTGGGTGTGGGTGTGCATCACACGTTGTTGACATCTTTGTTAAAATATGTTTACAAGCTGAAATTAGTAACAGCGTTTGCCATCCTCTAGATGGGCGTACGTATCTGTATCTCCGACTTTGTCTGTCTGGATGTCAAAGTTGACAAGCGAAATGAATTCGTAATTGAGTTTTCCGATATGTTTTCCAAGAGCTCCAATGCTCCAAGAGCAGCCGCTCATGTTTAATTTGAATAAGAAATTAGCAACTTCTTTTCGGGATGGCACATTTTCCATCCCGTTTGCATTCCAAAAGTTCGTTTCAGCTGACAAAGACGGGCAAAATAATGGGACATTTTAGGCATCCTTTCAAATAAGAAAACCAGAGTTCATATCCATTAAAAATGCATATGTTCCTCAAGCTTACATTAAGTCAGTAGGGCATTGTTAAATTAACAGTATGGCAATACATTTCATATATTTTCACAATATATTATGCCACATTATTTGCTGTGATTTTGTGATTTTTTACTCTAACATACAATTTGTAATTTAGTTTCTGTATTTATGGGAGGCGCCATTCTGGCGGCGGTTTCCTCATCCGCATCAAAGTTTTTGCCTAGGCCGTAATTATTTCAACGTTCTTATCGACGCAGCAACAAACAGCCATAATTATTGAGGATAAGTCAAGCGCAGCACATTTGTTGCCTCTCTGCAGGATCCCCAATAAAATGCCTTCCTGATTAGCGTGCTCAGCATGTGCCGTGAACTTGTCTTATCTTCCCCGCTTGGCTTAGACCAATCCCCTCCCGAACTCGGAAAAAGTCGAGAAGAAATTTATAATATATCGCTGGGCTAACAAAGGGGATTGCTCATAAGCCAAATAAAGAGTGGGATGCGAGGCCAAAGAAATTATGTCACAGCTTACTGAGATTTTGTCAAATACTTGAGGAGAAAGCAAAGGAGGCAAAAAGATAAAAACTTGACAAGTTGCTTTGAAGAAAGGGCTTAATTGTGGTAAAATGCCATTATTTTTAAATAATTTCATGAAAAAAACAATGATAATACAGAAATTTTATTGCACACATATAATACGAGAATAGACACTACTTTTTATTTAGGTTAAGAATCTGTTAATAGAGTCGAAGGGTTACACCCAAGGACGTTTTTATATGAAGTGAGCGCACATTCTGCCAGTTATCCTTTAGCAAGGACACCAAAAAGTTAATGGATGTTGCTATGTTTCGGGCTAGTTCCTCTGGGAACATGTCAACATGGCCGACATTAACGGAAAGACATTCCATCCGTTTCATTTGCAGCTTTTTGGTAGCTAGTATCTTGATTTTGGTGCTCATAGACTCCGCATGACTCAAGGGAGTGAGAAACTTGCCCGCATTGGTGAGACCAGGACCCAGTATCCTTGGGATCTGCTTGATTATCGACTCGGAGGCTAGGAAGACATCGTAAGATTTGGACAACTTCTTCGTCAGCTTGGGATCTTTGTTCAGCTTTTTCAAAGCTTCCACGTCCAGGCAATCAACTCCAATGCTCTTGGCCTTAAAACAGTGCTCCTGATCCCCGAAGACGCAGACCTTTAGCTGTGGAACCGCCAGGTGATGTAGTAGTACACTTCCATGGAAGCGCTTGCACCTTTCAGGATCGTAGTCCTTGAGCCCAATCTGCAGCTCCACTGTTTCCAGGCAGTCTGGTCCTGTGGCCTGTGAGTTCTGCAGGATGTTTTTGACAGCAACGTAAATCGTATCACGCGAAACTTTCGACACCATAATTTGAGATTAGTGGTAGGTAATGAAAATATTTTAAAAATTTTATACGAACTTTACGAACGTGCTGTAGCACAAAATTTAAAATGCGTTGCTATGTTCAAGCAATATTTTGTAGACAGTTAAGTAATGGGTAGCCTTGAGGCAAATCGAATGCATTTTTAATAGTTCCTTATTATCTAATTCAAATTCAATATAAAATAATAATACGCAGTACCAGCAATTACCAAAACTTTCTAAGTGCAAATTTAATTGAAGTCCATTTGATTATTTTGTGCATGTACAAAGTCATTAGCTTGATTCGCAAAAACTCATAAATCGCTTGGCCAAATTCCTTCCACTGAACGAACTGCAGTTCCTTGTGTCCTTATGGTTCCAGGCTGTGCATAATTGATTGGCCAAGCTGCAATCGATTTTCCGACCTGAGGCTGAGGCTCCAGTGCACTTCGCCACCGGCGAAATTGCAAATTCCAAATGCCGCACGCCAGATGCCACTTTCCACTCGAAAACCGGCAGCTCAGCTGGTCAGGTTCAGCAGTTCAGAGGTTCAGAGATTCAGAGGTACAGAGGACCAGAGGTTCAGGTGAGTTCTCCTCAGGTGAGTTGGTGGGTTCGGTTGCCTTCGGTTGGGCTGACATCCGCCGAGTTTTGCGCTAATTAGGGGAGTGTTGCCGCCAGGTTTTTGGGCCAGCACTTTTGCAGCGTTGACAACATTTGTCGTCCTGGGGTCAGAATGCAGTTGGAAATGCAGGCAGGGCTTTCTGGCTTGTGTGTAATTATAAACGGAATTATAAGCTGTGGCCATGCTTCGTGTGCAGCGGAGATTAAAGTGGAAATTGCAATTCTCCCTGCTGGATGCTGTCTGCTGTCTGCTGTGATCAAGATCCTTGTAACGGGAGGATGTGCACGCACATCACGGCGACGATGAGGATTTGTTACCTGCCACTGCTAATTTACACATTTTGATTGCTCCAGACTGCCGATGGGAAATCACCGCTCCACGCAATTCCCACTCAGTCGCGTTGTCGCCTTCACTGATAACATTATAGGCCATTTTTCTACAGCCTAATGCATAATTTGCGTCCAGGGAATAGCGACAGCTAGCGAAGCAAGACACCTGGAGAAATATAATAATTATTATATATAAGAAAATTGTAGCAACCAGGAAAATCTCATATTATAACTACACTTAAAGTATCAAAGGAATGTTAAATGAGAAAGATGTGTAATAGTGTTTTAAACATTTATGTTTGATTTTTCACTGACACGTATAGCACTTTGTTTTTCTCTGTGTAGCACTTTCCCAGCCCAAGTCGACGCTTTTCCGGGTGGCGATGGGTGACTGCTTTGGAAGTACTTACTGCCCGTAGATAAGTTCACGTTGAGCTGCTTATTGGGCGGCATTTTCGGGATTTGCCTGTGCCAAGGAGTCTACTTCCTCGACTCTGGCTTTCCCTTTTAGCAAGATGGTGCTACTATTTCCTCGATTCCAATTGAATTGTCACCAAAGTGGGAGAAGTAAGCCAGTTTGCTGGTACGATTACAGGCTAATGGTAAATGACGTATCCAAATCGAAGGCGAAATAAATGAGAACAAATGGCTTCTTCTTTTATCTGCTAATTTGCCTCCCTTTTCAGCAATACCAATTAGTTTATAATATTTTCGATACAGCACAAAATTGCCAGCTTTATTAAGTGGCCACAACTCGCACAGTCATACAAAAGAAGTTCTCAACTAGATATGTGCCATTTGAAGAGACTGACCCTCCCACAAGCCATCACACAACTCACAAATGCTGAATGTCCTCCGTGTACTGATAGTCGATTTGCAAATGCCGAAACGTTCAATGGCCATATTATATAGAATATACGAGTATGTGGGCGAATATATTCCCTGGCCAAAGACATTGCCAGAGTTTTTCGCATTTTTGCACTTTCAGGCCAAACCTTTTTCTAATAGCAAATGTCAATTTATTTGGGGTAAAGGGAAAAAACTAATAAGCAAATACTTCGCATAATTTGGTCAGAAGCTTCAGGACCTTAACACGCCAGGGGACACGGAGTTTTGGGCTCGGACCACTGACGTAATCAAATCGACAATCAGTTAGAGATATGTATGCGCATCAGTGTGCCCGAGGGGTTGGGCCGGGCTCATTCGCCCCATATCCTTTCTATATCACTAGCACCCCCCAAAATCTTCCCTTTTTCTGCCTCCATATATCCTCCCACATATATGTATATCCGCATCCGATGGCCATGGCAAACATTTTGGCCGAGAAAGGGACACTCTGGGTGCCATGCCTGCAGCTGAATCTTTTTTTGAACTGTCCCTAACAGTGCGTAAATTGCCATTTTCAAATACATTTCAATCCGCACATACATATCAGAATGTATATTCCGAGAATTTTTTCCGGGGACAACAAAAGTTTAAATACTCTTGCGAGGCTATATGAAACTTGCCAAATGGTCGTTGAATGTTTTGCATTGCAAATCGATAAAGGGAATTAGCTTTACAGCAGCTTAACTCGTGTATTGTAAATAAATATGATTTTTGGCTTTTCCTTTATGTGCATAGAGGGAATATATTTCAAAGCTGTTTCAACGAGTTGGTTAAAAAAATAAGTAAAATATTGATCATCTAACATATCACGCATCAAATGCTTCTGTATTTCGTGATATTGGCATTTTTTTTTATTCAGATTTAATTTTTCCGTAATAAGTTACTCACTTATTTATTAATCCGTCTTCAGTCAGCGAATTGGAACGTCGTTAAATATTTATGAAAAGTCCCTCCGGCATTGCGTAGAATTTTCTTTATCGATGGCGCTGATGTTCTTGGGATGAATGCGATTTTTATTGCTTCTGATGCCTGACCTTTCCCATGTCAATCAGCTTCGAATGGCGACTGCTGGCGGATCTCGCATTCCGCATACGCCCTGTTGGCCCGTCCTCGTAATGCGAGTGCCAAACAAAAACTTCAATTGTCAACTGCTGACGCCTGACTCACGCTTCTGTTTGTTGCTGCCACTGCTGCTGTGTTTTGCCCTGTTATTGCACTGTCATTTTATCGCCGGCGTAGACTGTCTTTGATCTCGGCACGCGCCTCGAACTATGCTAACCATTTTCCACCAGACCCACCAGCTCCACCAGTTCCACCTTTTCCCGACCCCCCGACTTTTTCCCACGCACGTGCCTGAAATGTCAGCGTTGGTTTTCACACACACGTGGTCACACTTGGAAAAGTTTAGCATACCTTTGGACCGCCAAACACCAGACATGGTGGAGAAAGGTCGGCAAATTATAATGAAATTCAATGGGAATTTTATAGATTTTACTAAGGTTAGCGTACAGTAGCTAAAAGTCATTTTGGTTGTAAACCTACTTGTGAGATATATCACATTACTTTGGGGAATAGATTTAGATTTCAACCAAATCATAATAAACTTATTACAGACCATTTGCGGATTTTACGAACTTTCCATCATTACATCGAGGTATCATAATCCCCGAGCTGAAAAAGCTTTGCATCAGTACCTTGAGTAGATTAACAACATCCACCCGCAACATCCTACCGAATAGTTGCTGCTCCACCATTATGTTTTATAATCATTTTACAACCGGTGTGATATTTAGAATACGACCAAAAGTTGCTTCATCGTTTCTGTTTTCAGGGAAAGTTTGCCGCATGGCCACAGCATACTCGTATCTCCCTCGCCCACCAAATGCGGTTTTTAGTTGCCGGCGTGGGCGGATGGTGGCCAAAGTTGGTAGCAGCGCCACATGGCAGATGTGTTCGGCTGCCGTTGCTGTTGTTTCCTATTTTTTTTTTTATAGTGCTGGCCATAAAGTACTTAAAAGTTTCATTTTACGCCTATTTTGCTGGACGAGAGCCCCATTACCAGATGGATGGAGAGAGAGAGCGAGAGAGAGAGGGAGACACCAAGTGACCAACTGACCTGGCCAGAATTCACCAGATTTGAATGCCCGCCTCTGGCTGGCAAAAATCCAATTTGCCAACATTTTAACAATCATTGCCGTCGGCCACTTCAGCAACTCATATTGTGGCCATCCACTTTTAATTGCTTGCCTAAACAAATAATATTTGAGTAGCACATTTCCAGAGGTTTGGGTGCTGGCACACAGAAAACAAATGTGATCAAATCATTTGATTCTAAATCTGTCGCAAGCTATCTTTCGTAATCTAGAAAACAAAGTAATCTAATAAAAGCTTAGAAATAGAGGCTTTGCCAGTGTTAGATAAAGTATTTTGTTGAAGTGCACCAATTAATAGCTGAGAAAAAGCGTAAAGTGGTATTAAGACAGCCAAAAGGTCAAGGGAAAGGGCCAAGACGCTAGGCGATTGGCATGCAAATTGCTCGTCAGCTCGTCAGTTCGTCGAGAGCTCCAAACTGAAACTCATCCTTGCGCACAGAAAGTTGTGCCTATCAATATGCCGGCCTGATGAATGCCATCATCATCATCATCTTCTTGGTTCCCTCGTTGGTCCGACGTAGTAAAAATTTTAATAACTGTATTCTGCAGAGGACATTGAATGTCCTGAGCCAGCTTGTTTATATTTCCTTTCGCGGCCTCTCTGCGCCAAAAGTTTTTTAACAATTTATTTTTATTTTAGATACATTTTTTAAGCAGCTCCCTCGGTTTCGCCCTTTGCCTTTCGCCTTTCGCCGTTTGCCGTTTGCTCCACTTAAATACAAAACGTCCGCCCGCCTGCTAATGGCTTTTCTGCCCGGAAAAGTGGGCGTGGCAAAGTGGGTTCGGTTTGGCGGTTCCTGTAAACTACGAGTGCCTTTGGCCTGAGTGGGCAGAATGGAAAACGGAAAACTGATAGCTGAATTTTCTTGTGCTTCAGCTGCGGATCAATGCAACATGGCCACTTAAAAATTGTAAGGCAAATTTATCGTGATTGTGGAGAATTCGTAGAAAACTTAAAAAACTCTGAGATGCTCAAAGAAAACTTCTAAATGACCGCAATGGGATTAAATCTGTCTGCAATTGAGAGTCAAATTAGTCTAGATAGATGAAGAAGCTGGAAGGTTGGAAGTTTCAAATAATTTAGTACAAAAAAATAATAATAATTGTATGGCTCATCATCTGTTTTTCTTCAGTAGTTTTCACTTTGCGTAAAGAACCGAGCATTAAGCTTAAAGTGAGATTCCATAAATGTGGCTGCTTGAAATGGCAAACATTTTGTGGTCGACCTTTGTGCGGCGTGAATGCAAAATTTGTTGCATCCTGCGAATGCCATCGTCATTGTGCCATCTTTATGTGCGCTAATAAAAATGCAAAATGAGTGCCAACTAAAGTAAACATAAATCGCATAAAATACAAATTAAATGCTTGCCCAATGGGGCGACACTCCTCACTTTTCCCCCCATCTCTGCTCCTATGCATATCGGCCATTTATATGCGGTGCTTTCTGTCTACGTAATTGTCCTGCCGCCCCATTTCCGCCCCCTTTCGCATTCTCTGTTGTGGGTGTCGCCCTTGTGGCCTGGCATTCCATGGATTGCTTAGTTTCTTCGGGGCAGACTCCTGCACTGCAGTAAAAAAGTCAGACTTTTCACCATAACCCATTCTATAAAAGATATGCTTGTCCTTAAAGACAATGATGTCACTTTGTCTTCTTATTGCAACGTTAACCTACAACCTTATGTATATTAAATGTTTTATACATTTCTTGCGGTGTACTCTCATTTTCCTGCTTTTGGCCAGCTGCATGTCTATGCATGCAAAATGTTTTTCATGCTCGAGACTTCGCCAGGCGGCAAAGGAACCATGGAAAGGGGATAGAAGGCGACTCGAACTGTGGGATCTCGTTTCCAGTTGCTTTCTACTTTTTGTGTTTGCACAAGTGTCCGTTGCGGTTGAAAGGTGAACATGACGTTGGCACATTGCAGGTGCTCACCGTGCCACAGCACCGACCCAATCCACACCCTGCACCCCACACACCACACACAACCCCTTGTGTTAGATGAAAAATAAACACTATGCAGCATGTCCAGCTCCGACATTTTCCCTTTTTTCTTTGCCATTCTTCGGCGTCCCCTGCTCAAGATGATTTACAATGCTTTGTGCTTCTACCTGTCTGGCTACTCACCCCCCTAATTTTCCCCTTAATGTCCCCTATTCAATCCCCTTTCACTCCCCTTCACCTCTCCTTTCACTCCCCCTTCGCTCCCCCTAATTTCCCGAACTCATTTACCTGCTCCTTGCGCTTGTCGCATAATCGTTTCGGTCTTAAAAGCTACGCCATCGGTTGAACATGCATTGAAAGGCGTTCCCCCGGCGGTTGATCCTTGCCACGCCCCCTTATAGCCCTCCCCTTTCCGTCCTTGCATAATGAAAAACAACACAGCTCGAGGAAGAAATGAGGAGAATCGAGAAGAAAATAATAATAAAGCACTTGAAACAAACGTTTTCAGTAAATTTAACATTAGCTCCTATTGTTGGGCCATAAAAAATCCGCCAGCCCGAAGGAGGTAGACGGTGGTTACACTGAGCACTAAATTGGGCAGCTCTTTAATCAACTTAACTGTTGATTTTAATCACTACCTCTTTGTAAACCACTGCTTGGAAAGAAATCAAATCAGCGTAAATACGTAGCTCCATTCATTCCTACTTTCAAGAAGTATTCACTTTTGATCATTTGTTTATCTTTTAGGGCACTTTTAATACACGTTCCCTTCAACCCAAAAAGTTGCTT
Source organism: Drosophila yakuba (assembly GCF_016746365.2). Classification (NCBI taxonomy): domain Eukaryota; kingdom Metazoa; phylum Arthropoda; class Insecta; order Diptera; family Drosophilidae; genus Drosophila; species Drosophila yakuba. The sequence continues at coordinate 17,348,486 of NC_052530.2, forward strand.
AACTGTAGGTCGTATGAATAATATAGCCGGGTGGAACTTTAGTTTCCTAAGTGGAGCATTTCTAATTTTGTCAGTGCATGACTTTTGCGTGCGCTCCAGCGAGCGGCGGCTAAAAAACTTTGGCTGCCTTCCGCGAGGCGCCTGCAAGTAGGCAACAATATTCTTTGTTGTTCCTTGTGAGCGGCAGCCATGAAGTTATTATTATATGCGCCGCACTTGCATGTGTGTGTTTGTGTTGTGTGTGTGTGCTGGAGTTTACTAGCTCGGTGTAGCATACTTTTCAGCTTGCGTGGCTGTTGTGTGTTAAAGTTGGCCAGTCCTTCGCCGCGCCGCTGCCACGCCCCCTTCCCCCGCCCGTCCACCGCCCATCGGCTCTGTCAACTTGGCCGCACATTTGTGATTTATGTGGCAAGCCAACTGGAATTTTACACAGGCCAGCTTGGCATTCTTTTGGGCCTGCTCAAAAGTGGGCAAATTATTTCAGTTTCCATTATCGTGGTATACTCGTATTGCCATGATTGCCAGCCGGAGTTTGGCTCTTTGCTATTTATTTACCGGAATGTCGGACGGATGTTCATTGGCTGGTTTTTGTGGCTTATTAACCCACTTTTGATGCGCACTGGCAGCTATTCCGTCAAAATAAATGCATTGTCTTACCTTTTTTCTTCTGGCAAAAGGTCAAAGGACTTTCGCTTAAACGGCTTATGTTGGTAAAATCGATAAAATCAAGATTTTTCTATTGCCTGTCTATTTATATCAGGGCTAAGTGAATTAATTGGGCTTTTAGTTAGTAGATACCACGGCCTGAGCATGACATTGTTACGATTTTATCTGCATTTTTCCTGCAATTAGGAAGATAATAGGGAATGGATACTGGTAGTGCTACAACATTAAGTCATTTAATAGCAATATGATTTATTCAGATATGGTAGAATAATTTTATTTCATATACCTATTGGAAATGGTTTTAAATATCCAACTCCAAGTGCATTTTATTACAGTGCTTTTGGTTAGTTTGCATTACGAAAAATCGTATTGACCACTGGCACTTAATGTGGTTGCCAATGAATTGGAAAAAATGTATTTAGAAAAAGAAAGTTCTGTCTAATTGCCTTCGCATGTGAGCTTAGAGCCATTTAAGATGCCAAAAATGAAGTGACAGAGAGTTTATGAAATATTTTCCAAGTTATTGTGGCTATTGTTGAATGTGTCTGCCTTCTTGTTAGTTCTGCGCACTTTAACTTTCGGAAACATTGTGCAAACAAAAGTTGCCAGCACAAATTGGCCACAAATTGTTCATATTGTAACAACTCACTTAGGATCTCCATCTTCGTTTCTTCTTCTTGCCACTGCGGCCATTTCCCATTTCCGTTTTTTAACTTTTATGTTTGCATTTCCATTCACACGCACACTCACACTCACTCGCATGGCGACTGGAGTTGAGTTTTATGTGAGCGTTGCGCTCAAATTTTTTGAAACCAATAGTTGTCCAATCAATTTCAAGTGCCCGGCTCTAACTTAAATCTACATAAAAATGGGCGAACACGCACACGCAGCTCCGGCAAAGAAAATGGGGAAATCCGCACCAACACACGCACAAGGCCAGCCATAAAATTCATTGTTGACGCATAACGATGGCGACCAAAAAAGATGGCTAAAAAGCGAGGGAGATGGCGTCGTCGTCGTCGGCGGCGTCTAGGAATATCGCATGTATAAATTTCCACGACCGCCGACGAGCAGAAGATGCAGGGCCATTGGAAAAACCAACAAAACAAACTGCAGTGAGAGGAAATGCAGACAGAAAGCCTGAAGAATGGCTGCCAAAATGCTGGCAACAATGGGAGCGCTATGAAAATGGAGGGCTGGCACGTTGCTGCATCGGGATGCGACTGAAGGGGTATCCTTTAGAAAGAAATGTTATATTCGAAGGACATGGAAGATATGATACATTTACTTTTTTATTATATTAAGTTAAGATATAGAAGTGGGCCTCTAATTTTATGTTTCTTATAATAATAACTTTTTTCCATTTAAAATAAATCGTTCTAAATCTATGATTTAAACCGAAATATAAATAATAACTAAGACAGTCCATTCGAACAGTGACCTCTAGAACTGCACACAAGTGCTTCTAAATTGAAGCATGTACTTTGTGTTTGTCATCTCCGCTTGCCTGGAATATTTTATTTAGGGCCCAAAGCATTGCCTTTCGCAGTCGTGACAAGGCGAATGGCCTTTCTGATTGGTATTCCGACTGGATCCCTGGGCTGCCCGATTTTCGAGAAACAGCAATCCCCTCTGACAAAGGCATATTAAATTGGAAGAGCCAGGCGGCGCTGTGGACTGCTTGTGCGCCTGCCTATTTTGCAATTAATGAAAAAATCTAGCGAAATGAATTTTTTAAGTCAATAGCTGGGCCAACTGAGGGCCTGCCATCGAAATGGGTCATGTTTGCCATGGTGTAATGTGTAGAATGATTGCAACTTTAAAAAGCAAACAAACAAAGCCGAGCCGGTGGAGGCAATGGCTGTGACTACGGCTCTGGATCTGAATCTGGATGTGGATGTGAATCTGAAGCCCCCGCCCTGCAAGATAAATAGCAAACAGCCTTGTGAGGGAGGAGTAAGCAAACAAGGAGCGAGCAGAGCGAAGAGAATGCCCGCGCCCTTTTCCCAGTAACCATTTGTATGCCCTCGAACACGTTGAAAAAAGTAGGGTATTTAGAAAACATCAACTGCCATATATGGGAATTTCATCTTAAAATGTAGAGAGCGAATTTTATACCCTAAAACTATATATTAGACAATCGAAACACATTTTCAAGTGCTGAGTCTCAGAAGATCACTTGTTTCAGTGCATGAAAATCCTGCAGTTGCCAGTAGCAGACTTTGAATGGCAGGCGTCAGTTGGAAATTTGCTGGGCAGGAGAAGAGGAGGACGAAGAGGCGGGAGCCATCGAAGCGGCACTTGGCCAATGCACCGGAGTACTTACAGACTGGCTCAGACTGCTTCCTGTCTTCCGATTCCCTCGCTTCCTGCGCTTCCATCCACAATGGCCGCTGATTGCCAGAGTCGCAAGATGTCCAAAGGACCTCGGTTTCAGCCGCTCTCAAGTGGCCAAAAGGTGGATGGCTGCTGAGCGGAGTTCTCAGCAGTTTAAAGGAGTCTTGGATGCCCAGCAGTTTGCCCATTCACTCGCTTATCCCGCCCCCAATCTGCAAATCCGTCGGCTCATCTAAATGCAGCCTGCAGGCGGTATTCCCATTCGTCGAGTTGCCCACATTGATTACGAGCGCCAGCAGATGGGCTGAAACAAAGAGCCTCATCATCTGCATCCTACTGGGATGCATATTCACCTGATGCCTGGCTCCGATCTCAAGCTGCCGAATGGCAATAAAGGGGTACACAAGTAATCCGCTTTCACAGGACTAAGGGTCCTCGTAGACCAGGGCAGCTCTAGTGCAGTGGAGCACTGGAGCAGCAAGTGCTTGAATACGGCTGATTTTGTTAAATCGAAACAAATACTCAGTAGTCCGCATTCTTTTTAAAAGCACTGCGAAGAAATACCAATCTACTTATGTGCAATACTATTAACAAAGATTTTTTGATGATTAGTTTAAAAAAATTGCAGTTTACATCAAATTTTAAGGTTTTTTTTACTTTTCAACTTTTGTTGGATTTATTATGACATTAACTTGAATATGATTAGTTTTTTCACTTTTTCCAGTGCAGCTAAGCCGAGTCATTGGATCAGTTGCAGTTCTGCTGCCAGAGATACTGCATGAGATACAAATGTATCTATTATCCCTTCGTAATTAAAATTCGCCTCTAAACGTTTTATAAGTGCCAGTCAAATGAATTGCAAATGATTTGTAAAAACATCAGCCAGCAGTTTACAATTACCAACACACACACCCACACACACACAACCGTAAAAGCCAGAAAGCAGAGGGCAAAAGCATCAGTAGAACTCGCTGAATGGCTGCTCCTTTGGATCCTTTGGATCCTTTTCCTCCTCCGCGGCGCTCAAAGGCTTGTGCCTTCTGATTAAAAATGGCGAGTGCCAGCAGCTGCAACATCGGGGCAAATCGTTTGGAATGGGTTGGCATGGGTTGGTAAGGTATGGCGGAGCGACCCTTTTAACCCAGATTGAAAAAACTCGAAATTAGTTTTCATTTATGTTCGCTGCTCTCTGCTCGCTGCTACCCCCACAAGTTCGCTTTTTACTGCGCTGGCAGTTAATTTTTAATGGCTGGCATCTAAACTGTTGCTTGGCATGTAATTATGCGTGTTATGGCTTCCAAAGGCATCCAGTTAAGCGGCGGCAATGCCCACAACACTGGGCCCAGAACCCACAACAATGGTCAAGGCAACAGCCGCGCTCAGATATGCAGTTTGTTGGCAGTTTGCTGGCCGCCAAATGCTAATGCATAAAACGCGGCCTTAATGTGTTTGTATTCACATGGACATGACCGTTCCACAAATGGTGCTGGCTGCTCTTTCGCTAATGTTCTTCAGCGGCCAATAGATTATTAAATTAATGATATAACAGTCTTAAGTTGGAAATCGAAAGAACACTGTTAGATTAGCAAGACTTAAATGGCGAATTGTTTCAAGTAAATGGGAATTGTTTAAGACACTTTCCGCCCAAACTCAGAGGCCTCAAAGAGTTCGGCCCATTCATGTTCTATCACTCAATCGTTGTCACTCAACTGGGGCGCCAAAGTTGGGGAAAATGAGCGATTCGGATGGCGATAGCTGGAAACGCTTTTCCCAGCGATAAGCCAAACAATGTGCGAAAGTTCGAGCAGTGAGTTTCCATCGATTTCCGTTTAGCAAACGATGAAACACTAAAACCGAACAACAAAATAGCGTAGCGAGCGGTTTTGTTGTTGATGTTCGATGGCTGCTTTTTTGCAGACGCCACTTTCCCCTGCACTTTCACTACAGCATTTTGCACGTTTGCGTTGTTATCGTTTGCTTTGCTGCTGTTGTGCAAATTATTACATTGACCCAGTAAGCAGGAATCGCCGTACATATACGCATACACACGCAAATGAAGGGGGAGCCAGTGTATGGGTGGCCATAAAGAAAATCTGGAAAATCAGGAAAACGAATCAGAAGGCAGAAATTAATTGGGCCAGCGAGCAGCAAGCGTAATTAACTTAAGACTGTAAACATTTCTTTAATATTTCCTTCATTTTTTTTAATGCTCAGCCATAAATCAGATCTAAAACAAAAGTGTAACCTTGAAACAGAAACGGGTATAAAAGCATATTGATATTTATGCCAGAATGTTTTGATGATCCAAGGTATTAAGTGTTTAATATTGGAAAAACAATAGGAAAACAATGTCTCTAATAATCATAAATGTCTTTTAGAATGATTGAAACAAATACATTTTTCCAAAACGTGTTTTAAAACTGCCATTGCCCCCTAAAAAAGTTTCGATGAAATTTGGCAGCAGCATTTTCTTGGCCCGCCTCCACATTTAATCAGTTTTATTCAATTTTTCCATATTTTTGCCTTGTATCTTCCGTTTGGGTTGCTGCTGTTTCTGGCTGAACCACAAAGCCTAATTCAATAATGGCCGCAAGCGACAACGTCTAGGCACAAAAAATTGGCAACAATTTAAAGCGTAACCGCAGGCGTTGTCCATATTTTTTTACCCACTCGCTTTCGCTTCTGCCTATTTCCATTTTTGCAGTTGTCAGCTGTAAGAGAAACAATTTTTTTCTCGTTCGGCCAATGATAAAACAAGAATGCCAACAAAAAATATTTGTTGAGGCGTTGCAATTAATAAAGGCCACAACCACACACATTGGGCAGAGTGGGATTGTATCTGTATTTGTATGTGTGTGTGTGTGTGTGAGAGAGAAGTGGAAGGAGGCAGGACATTGACACGGCAACAACGGCGAGTAACAACTTGCAGCTTGTCCAGACGATTGCCGCAAAAAGCAACGAGGCAGGACTCACAAAAAAGTTGCGGAAAGAAGGCGGGACCATAGACTTGCTTGCAGCTGAAGGCACATAAATTAGGGGCGTGTCGGGTGCCACAACAAATAAGCAAGTGCACAGAGAAAAATCGTATGGTTTTGAACAATTGCATAGGTTTCAAAGTATATGGTTTCAAGTACCGAAATTTCTTCATAAATTTGCTCACTTCATTTACGGTACGAAATTGTATTCCAAATATACTCACACTTTGAGACATCATTAAAAAAAAATATAGTTATACTATTTTAATAAAACTAAAAGTTCATGCGTGTGTGTAGAGATCTGTATACACTAGTACATTTGCTTGCTGGTATCCCATTCCTTTCCTTTTGAATGGGCGTGTTTGCCGGCTGGCTGAGTAAATCTTCAATGTTGTTGCACAGGCGATAAGGAAAGATAAATGGGGCCTTAATGCAAAATAAATTAAGCACTTGTCGTGTGTATTACGGTTGGGGTGCCGCCAACTGGTGCTGCTCGGCATGCCGCGGATGACATTTGATTATCAGGCGGTTGCAGTGCGAGCGCCACGCGACTTCGACGCGACTTTAACCGCGTGCGCGTTAAATAAATCAATGCCACCGTTGACATCCACATTTGGCTCTGCGCGTGTGGGCATTTCATTGCTCCAGTGCGGCATAATCCTGCCACCAACTGCGCCTTAATTAAACTTGGCTCAAAGAATGGCATTCCGGCCAAGAGTTTAAGGTGCGTCCTACCCACGAAAAAGGCTCGCTGCCGATGATAAATTCACCAGAAATGCATACCTTTCCACCAACATTTAAGGGAAATGAATGGAAATTGTTGGGCAAGGATATTGCTTTTTATACCCCTTACTCGTAGACACTTAGAGATGGACGCACAGACGGACATGACCAGTTCAATTGTATTTTATTGTATTAGAAAACAGGCAGTTTACAAGATCTAACTGTTAACTTATTGGTACTTCTTTAACTACTGCATCTATATAAATGTAAATGCATCTGAATTGTATGTAAATCATAAGTTCGTTCAAAGTTGCCTTGGTTTAACGATCTGTTTGTTGTTCCATCAATTTAACGACAAATCACACGCGATAGCCTCTTTTCCAATTACGATTACATTTCGAGTTACAGGGGCTGCATTCCAAAGATACATATTTTCACCAGTTGATTGCCGACGGACATTTGTTTGTCTCCGGTGCTTGGAACCTGCTTACCTGCTGAATGCGAGTAAATATGAGTAAATACGGAATTTACTTTTCATTAAAATAAATGAATTGCCCACACATGCCATGGGCTTTTTTCTCGCTTCCATTCGTTTCAATTGAGTTTTACGCATGCATATTAAATGGCTGGTGTGACTGTTTTATTGGTTTATGCTGTTTGAACAGGCCAAAAGGGGTGGGTGGTTCTGGGTGCTAGTTGCACGGTGGGTGGTGGGTGGTGTTTGGTGGGTGGTAGAATGGTGGACTAAGGCTGTAAGCTCGCGTGTTGTCAAGTGATTAGCAGGAACTACAACGAGCCCAAGTGGGTGATCCTTATCTAAGCCATTTAAGAGCAGACATCCAGGCGTCTGGAAAGCCATAAAGCCTTGGACGCAATTAGCGGTTGTCTGGGAAGTTAAGCCAAAATCCAGACGGATTTAGCATAATTCTTTTTCTCTTTTTCTATTTTCCCCTTTTTTTCGTGACGTTCCATCAATTTCCACTTGACGCTGCATAATTAATGGCGAATATAAATGTTTTGAAGCCTAAATGCGTTCGTTCAGTTTGCTGGTTAATTCGTTTTGTTGTTTCAGTTAGAATTGCGGAGCGGATAGTTTTTGCCATATGCTATAAATTAATTAAATTGTTTATTTCCGCTAGTTAATTAAATGGCAACCAGAAAAAAACAGGGTTTGAATGTAATTTTTAATTCAGTATTAAATTAATATGACTAGCAATAGCAACTCATTTGGAAAAATGCGTTACATTTAGAACGAAAAAAAGGATTCACAACTAATGATTCTATATGAAATCTATGTTTTAAAGGGATACCCTTTAATTTATATTATTATGTTGCTTATTTATTCAAAAAAGTATTCTCTTAGTATTTACATAAATACATAAAGTAAATATTAATGTTATAAATTAAAAACATAACACTCGACTATTATTTGCATAATATTATTTTTTTCGGAGATCTCACCAAAGTATTTGCATTCAAATTGATTAATTTACATAGCCCTGTTGCGGTTACAAAAATTAGATGGCGATGCCATCAGCTATGCAACATAATGTATATTTTGTCAATTAAATTGCCGCAAATGTTTGATATTAAGCAGAAATTATTCCGCATGCTGCAAGGTGAAGCGAATTAATTGCATGTCAAACAACAATTGATGGGAATTCGTATCAATTGGGGGCCCATTGGAATCTTGTGTGATATGTGCTCTTGTCCTGGGGATAACAAGGAAATTCACTATGCGATATTGTCCCATCCTGTTCGGTTTTCCCCCGTTTCCCAGTTCCTGGCCCTTTCCCCGGTTTCCTCCGCTTTCCATCTGTTTGCTTACGACCTCAATTACATGCGCAAATAAACTGCAACAAACATTTGCCCAGAACTCATCACTCGAGTATTTAGGGTCAGGGGTGCAGACCCTTGGCTTCGTCTCCGATTCGATGGTGGTATTATTCCTCTTTTGGCGCGACAACTACTATAAATGCATTTCGAAAGGGAGGAATTGAAGCCCTGCTACTAAGATTGAGTTAGTAAAGACCTTTTCCATTTGCATCAGACGTTATACCGGATTAAAAGCTGTGATTTTAGATTTTGTGATTTTAGAAATATAAAGATCGAGTTGTGACGTTCTTGTTCCTAACAAGATTAGATTCTACGTTATACATTAATATAAGTTCAATTTATCAGTTATATGTTTTCTTATCTTTGGAAATACTTAAAAATTAATATATTTATTAGTGCTTAAAATAACTTTATGAATGTTGTAATGATGTGAAATGCTGTAAAAACGAACAGAAATGAATGTTCAAATGAATAATTTTTGTTTGGGATAATCACTTGCATTCCGAAACCCTTCGATTTCTGAGTACTTTGCTACTTTGTTTTTGGCTACCTTTTCCAGATCAAAAGTACTAAAATCGAGATCGTAGCGTATGGTTTTTTTTCAGTGTGTAGACCCCATTCCTCGCACCCCCGTCCCTTCTCCCTACAGCAGCACACACCATTTTCGTTTTCTTTCCGAGTTGCGTTTGTGTGTGTGGTGTGGTATTAGAATTTCTATGCAAATGTCCTTGTCACATTTGGGGAATTTATTTGAAAATACACGATGGCGCTTTCAAGTGCTGTGTGTGTGTTTGAGTGTGCTGAAGAGTCCTACAACATCACGCATAATAAGCAACCAAAAATGAAGTTGTGATGTGTTACCAAAAGCGTTTCCTCTTTCAGTTGTATCCAGTACGGAATCAGATTTATGACAACGCTTGTATCACAGAATCACCTGCAGCCTTGGCCATATGTTTTTGTAATGGCTTTTCCTTGTTTTCTGGTTTGGCTATTAAATTATGGTGTACTTTTCATTAGATGCCAAACAATCAAATGTTTTTGCTTAAGCTAAGGCTTAGTTATAGTTTATTTAAGGCCAACTTTTGATCCATCGTGGATTTTATATGGTAATAAAAATTCGCTTTTCGGAACTGGGTCTCGTGCAATTTGCTTTCTATGATTTGCATGTGAGTTTCGGCCGAAAGGCAAAGCCGCCACTCCGTCAAAAAGCCGAACTTGTAAAGGAAACTGTGCCACACACAGCAACACACGAGTGCTGGGTTTCATTTCATTTCACACACACACACACACACACACAAGTGCATTTTGACCTTCTTAATGTGCATAATTTGGGGGTTTTTCGGGCTTGTTGCGCCTAATTGCAAGCATGCAACATGGCGCTCAACTGGGCATCGATTGCATGGCCCGTAAATCTTCCCAGGTCTCCGGATAACTTTGGCCAGGCACTCGGCATTACTTCGCCTGTTTTTTGGTTATTTGTGTAGGGAACGGCGGAGAGAAGGGAATTCTGGGCATTAATTTCATATTATCAGTGGCCCAGTGGCTATAAAACGCGAGACTCAAACGGAACTTATGGCCAGCGTGGCAGCACAAAAATGTAATCCCAGCAGCATAAGTTTTGCGACTACTTTTTACCTATTTCTAAAAATTAGTAAATATATATACGTACTTATATATATACTTGTATTATTTTAGATTTATGTTCGTTTCAGTATAAATTAAAATATTTTGTAATACTTTTTAGATATATGCTACTTAGCATAACCATTCTTGCCATCAACCAAGCAAGTGTACCCAAATAATGTGCAGGTACCTGTTATAAAATTCTAAAAAGAATGGTTAAAGTCTAGCGTACTTTGGGGCCCCAATTTAATGGCGAAAACAGCGCCGGACACGAATTTGAGCTAAGGCCAAAAGCAAGTGCGAGAGCATTACCTTCTGACCCGCGTTTTCCCTGCTCCCTGGCTTTTCCTGGCGATTTTCCCGGCATGGAGAACTTTTACTAGCGCGCATTTTCGATGAGCTCACGTGCTCTCACTCTCTCTTTCTTTCTCGGCCCTGTGCGGACACAATTTCACACCGAAATGATTTCCAAAGGGTTTCCCAGCACCAGCACCAGCACCAGCTCCAGAACACTAGCACCTTCACCTGGTCTAGTGGAAATTTGAACGCCGAAAGATGCAAATTTACTATGCTCCAAAGTCGAAATAAATATTAGAGTGCAATAGGGCGGTAAAGTCTCGAGGAAAGTGCTTCGGTCAGCGGCCTTTTTCCCACTTTCCATGGAAATTAACGTTTGCACTGGGCTTATGGCCTGGATCGTTTCGGGGCCATAAAACTTGTTCATTCATAAATCATGCACAAAATTATTATCATTATGAAACTCGCCTTTCAGTATCATCAGATAGAATGGGAGCAAAGAAAAAACACAAAACTTCGCTTGCAAAGGGTTAAGCGCATCAGGGAAAGATTTTTCTTCTACTCCACCCATTTTCCATTCCTCATTTTTTTTTTAGCCCTGTCCCAACGTTGACTTTCGTTTTTTCAATTTTTCAACATCAGGACGGCTTGGGTTCTATGCGTGATGGAAGAAAAATGAATGTTGCATAGATTGGTGGCGTAGAGATTTTCGTTATTCCTCTGAATATACTGAATATACTGTCTGAATATATTTTCACTTTTTACATTTTATCATGACATTTGAGAGCGCCGGGAAGCTCATTGATAATTTTCCACTTCATTTCATATATGTTGTCTGCTCGCTCTGCACAACCTGATCTCCTATCATCCACTCGAAGATTTTGGTATTTCGAGGGTTAAAGTTTCGACTAAGCGTTGCATTTCAATCTTTTGCAAGTTTTTAACACACTTTCTTCCTCGGCATTTTTGGCATGTAACAAGTTTATTTCGTTATTGATATGCAGCCGGAAGTTTTTGTTTTCCTTCGGAGCCCCAATGAAAAACAAAAAAGAACTGAGGATGTTGGCTTAAGGAGTACTCTATGCTAAAGTACATAAGGCTATACGGCACTCACAATCAGCTTAGGGCTTATGCCGAAAATAAATCAGATGAACAACATGCTTAAATAAATAATAGTCCTCCAGTAAAAATGTATACTTCTTTTCACAAACTTTCCCAAATAATACCATTCGATATATGTATATTTTGTGCACTCACCTAACTGCATCGAATTCGATGCCCTGTAAATCCAGTTGGAAGAGTTTGAAACGCGGATATTGTTCGGCGAACTGAAGGCCAAACCCCATTTAATTCCCACTCGCACTTCAACGGCAATAGGAATTGCAACTGCAGCCTGAAGTTTTGCCAGTGCGGAGTGCATAAATCTTGCAGTTTGCGCGAATTACTTAGTGCAAAAAGAGGCGAAGAAAACTTTTAGCCGAGAACAAGAAACTAAGTCACGCCTACTCGAGAAGCTGCCAATGTTCTCGATACTATATACCACATATACACAAACCCACTCGATCCACAGCTCCATGCCAGCCTTCCTGAGTATGCAAAATAGCAACAAGCGCATTGTGAACACGGAAATTGAATCGAAAAGCTGCTCCTGCTGCTCCTTCTGCCTTAGCCGGTTTCTGGTTCCTGTGGCAGTTTGCCGCAGCTCCGGGCAAACAAAAATACTCTGGCCATAAAGTAAAGAAAAACAGCAGCTGGGCAAATGTAAGGAGCAGCTGGGGGAATACTTTGCACAGGATCTTGGGTGCTGCAAAATGTTAGGCGATTGGTTTTTAGTGCCCAGCAAATTGGTGCGACTGCTCATCATTCCCCTAATTTTATGTGCTACTGAATATCAACAAATGCTATGTGCCAATTAACTGTTTATGAAATCTAATTTAATTTAATAATGTAATTGGTCACTGCGTGTATTAAACTCAAAAAATCGAATTAAAGCCATGCCTTTACATTGCGACTCAATTAAAATCGATCTGTTCCTCCGAGTGGAAACCAATTTTTGAAATATTTCCCCCAACTATTCGAGCAACAATTTCATGTTTTTTATTGCACTAGTTGTTATTTTGCAACTAGTTGTTTCTATTAAGCTTTCAAAAGCATAGTTTCAGCTTCAGAACTGCAACCCCTCAATTTGAACACCAATTTTCATTGAACATTCTTCTTGCGGAAATTCCGCTGCTGGCAGCTCAATCTTTTCCAATAACCAAAACACACCAATTTGTTTATTTTCAATTGTTTTTTATTTTTATTTTTCACTCTGATCGATTGAATAGATGTATTTTCGAAGTGAAGTTGTATAGTAATGTGATTGAGCATCTGCTAACAAATTTAAGATTCGTGCAAGGGACATTACTACGAGTATTAGAATTAAGTACACTTTTTGTAACAATACTAGTAATTAAGTTATAAGAAATTCTCAACCCAAATCTAATTTCTGCCATATGACCCCTTTCCCACACGAAAAACTATAAGTTTTTAATAATGTTACCTCGTGGTTGAAACCCAATTCCCAATCATTATTTTCTTTACCCGACCTGGGAGTTAACCTGAACTTAAGCTTCGGTTTAAAGGTATAAGTTTTCACTTTCATAGTTAACCACATGAAGGAACCTGATATGAAAACCTTTCTATGTTCACTTGCGACTTTTCTGGAGACAACTTTGTGATAAGGGTTTAAAATAGGAGATGGGTAAATGTATCACATCCCACATCATATACAAGTGAAATTTGTGTACGTTTTCAAGTGAGACGAGGGATTCTAGACTATGTCCCTAGAATATTGTGTTCCATGCTGGACACCGGACCAAACTTCGTGACATTGAATTTAAGGCATGCTGACAGGTCTGACTTGTAGCCTTATAACGAAGAGTCTATGCTCATGTTCCTATCTCTAGAGAACTAGGCCGTGTATCTGGGCTCCTGTCAATTATGAGCGGAGGACGAAAAGACTACGCAGATGCCAGAAATTATTACATCAACTAATTGCAATTGGCAGTGAGTCGGTGTGGGCGTGGAAGTGGGGTTTTACCATCCTCATGGGTTCTTTTTCTCGGGGCGGAAAAAGTTGAGCGCAAATGAGGCAAAAACCGTGGCATACTTTTAGGCGCCCAGCCTCTCATCCGCGCGTGTTTGTGTTGGTTTGTTTGCAAACGCTTAAAGGCAAGGCAAACCGTGTCAATGACATCTGACACGTGACCCTTTTCCCTTTCCACACACGCACACACGAAGAGTCTCACGCACACACACTTGCGCAGGCAGCCATAAAGCAATAACCATAAACATTTTGTCAGGACATCCAGAAGTTGTCCCGCGCTGTTGTAGTGCAACTCAAGTTAAGTCAAGGAAGGTATTTCAGGCTGGGGCAAAAAGGAATTTAAGAATGCTAACAAAGTATGACAAATTAAGCAAAAAATTATAATTAATAAAAAAAGAAGTAAAAACCGTAGTTACATAAAATATGTATATTGAAAAGTTATCCATTTAAAAGCAATAGGCTCTTATTATTATTATTGACTGGCAGCAGCTATTTATATAATATACCAAAAATGTTTGCTTAAGTTGGTATAAATAGGTATCGATTTGTTGGCACCATTTCGCCTCTTTAACTTACCCTGTTAACCTTTTTCGGGGGTCGTTCCGACGTGATTAGATGCGATTGTGCGTGCAATTGAGCGAAATTGATGGCAATGCCGTTAAAAGGTATGGCTGGTCATGCCTTCGCCCAGGGCCACTCCCCCCGCCGCCCCTTGACCCCAGTGCGACCTCTGCTTTTCCGGTAAACGCTGCATTGGTTTCACTTACGACGTCACCATCATCGCTGCCACCGCCATCGCCATCGTCGTTCATAATTAATTTTCTAGTGAATTTACTTTCATGGCATTTTGGCTGACTGAGAGTGGAGCAGCGAAGGAAAAGCCCTACCGCTTTTTCGCCCGCTTTCCCAATTTCCCATCACTTTCCCCTCCCCCGCTGTGGGCACATGAAAGTTGTTACAGCTGCGGCGTTTATTTTAATTTGAAAACTATTTCCCCATGCCTTTCCACGCATCGCCTTCCTGCTTGACTTTTGTGGGATTTTTATAACATTATTTTCCGCAATATTGCGTATACGCAGCGTCCGCCGCTTTCGTTTTAATTTGTATATGGCGTGTGGCCAGCAACCGGCTACTGCCTCCACTCGGCGCTTGCCCCCGAATCGAAATCAGTTATAAATATTAGCACACAGCCCCCATAATGGCAGCATAATTGTGTGGCGTGCCTGGTTTTTTTGGCGAGGCCAACTTTTTGATAACCCGGCCAAATGAACGCTCACCTTGCAGTTTGCTGGTTTGTCGGTTTGCCGGTGGCCCGCAGGGTATGCAAATACGTATCGAAATACCCGGCGTAGTTAAGAGCGCAAATTATTTGCACGAAAATATTTTTGTGCCCTGAAGACTGGAGGCCGCCGGGTAACTTCCGGAAAAGTCGTCGTCCAACTTGCCACTTGGCGTGTGTGGCGCACATTTGGCTCCTCAGAGAGTCGTTGCCCCAGCCAAATTCCAACTGCCAGTGGTGCCGCGTTTTCCGGGATGCCCAGGAAATGAAGAACTGCCGAACTGCCTCACAGCGAGGGGAACCACGGAAACCAAACTGATAAAAACCATTGCTCCACTTAAGTCGACAAGTTATTTCAATTGACTTGCGCAAACCAAGTAGACAACCATTACGATCAACATTATATCTTTCATGGCTTGCTCAAAAAAATTCGCGAAAAAGTGGGATTTGCCGAAAAAAGCTGAATTGGTATCACTGTTGGGCATAATAAAAGGAAAATAATATTGAAAAGTAGCCCGCCCCACGAGAAGTGGGAGTGTCTGAAAGTGGAGGTATGGTTTCTGCGTTTCTGCAGACCGGCGATTACCTTTGATTGGTCACTTAAGCAGCGTTCGCGTTCCTGGATCGCTTTTTTTTATTGGCAAATGATTTATGGAAAGTTATGGAGTAGATACAAGGTCAGTCTGTAGTAAAACTTAAAATTTTCTAGTAATTCAACTGGGAATTTCGCGCAACACTCTTGAGTCAGAATTGTATGGTTTGCATTGAAGGCTTCCACGCGAGTTGACTTACTGTTCACTTTCAAGCTTTTTAAAAAGAGCTGCAGCAGACTTGAAATTTACTCTTCTAGAGCCTGTGTTCTCCTTATTCAATGAGTGAACCGGAACTCTGGCCACCGGTTGATCCGAATTAATAGGTAAGTGATCCGTTTGCAGGGCTATTTTGGCTTCGAAAAATTGTTTTGCACCACTAACACCCACTTTCGACACATCCACCGCCTTACTTCGGGCCAAACGCTGTCGTTCCCGATCCAAGAGATGCCACTTCCTCAATTCCAAGCGATTCAAAACAGTGCCGTAAATAAGAAGTGCATGGCAAAAGTTCAGGCGTTCCTCGTGATTTTCCACCACATGGGTCATTAGGTTTTTGGCTGCCAAATGGGTTTGTGGCATCTCGAGTTTTTCCAGGAATCTCTTCAGCTCGCCCAGACATATGTACCCATCCATATCTTCATCAGCCTGCATAAACGAGGAAAATGCGGTATCTATTTCGTTGTGATTGAACCAAGCCGAGAAGCGTTGGTAAACTTCGTCCAAGCTGAGTTCGCAATCACATTCGCTATCCTCGGAAGTGGCAGTCAGTTCTCTTTTCTCCATAACGATCCTGACGGTTGAGCCTTTTTTCTCAATATCTGGATATAAGGGAGTTCCTTGTAACTGATCTTTTTCTTTATCCAGATCCCGATTGAGAAAAAGATCGATTGTGGAAGCAATATCAATGCCACTATCCAAACTCAAGGTGGATGCGTCACGTATCTCCCTGCAAAGGATCGACTTTCGCATGTATCTGTACGAGCAACAGGATGTAAAGGATGATCCGGAACTGAGCTCCTCCTCCCCTTCTACAAAGGTGATCTCCTCAAGCGCCGCTTCATCCGACTCTTTGAACTGATTTGGTGTCTTATAGCCTGTGGTATCTTTCGCTTCCAAAATGTCCACCTTCTCTGAAACCTCGAAATCTTTCTCAGATACCCCTGCAATGTTCAACGTGCTGTCTATTTCATCGCAAACCATCAGCTTTTCCGGCTCGATTTTCGGATCGTTTCCGAGCGAACTCTGACTTTCGTTCGACGTTACTGCTGGGATTTCGAACTGGTCCCGGACGATGACTTCCTCTGACATAGTTGCAATGTAGTTAGTTTTTAAATTCAATGGCAGCACTCGGAATTTGTTTGACCTAAAGCTATACAAATATATAAAAAAGTACAATGTTTGATTCCTACGTTTTCTGAACCACTTTTAACATACTAAGTGACAGTTAAATCAACAAAGATGGATAAATATCTGTTCTTCGATTTATGTAATGCCATAAAAACGCCATATATTTTTCGCGAGTAGGTAAGTTTTCGTATTAGTAACCAGGACTGTTTGCTGAATTGATTGAATGGCAGCTTTCATATTCCCCACTTACAAGGTCCAATTTTTTACGGTCGGATTCCGTTTGCTCCCAGTCCACTTCAAATTAATGGCTTAGGTCGAACATTCGGCACGTCTTTTTGGTGCGGACCCTGTTAGCATGCCATGGCCATAAACAGTTAATTAAGCTTTTATTGGTTACTCTTTTTGGTTGGCGCACAGACGACGGTCTGACTGGCTGACTGGCTGACATTTCACGTTTTATTTGACAAACAAGCGGCCAAAAAGTGACGACCATAAACGGTGACCCAAGTCGCCTTGGTTGCGGCTATGTGGCTATGTCGCTATATAGCTTCTGATCCCCGTCCGACTTTCGCAGGAGCTATTTGCCGTGTTCTGGCCGCTCTGTTTTTTGCCTGGCTTATTTATTCACTCATTTCGTGTGCAAAAATATTTGGTGATAACGAGCTGGCAGCCCACGGCTACTTGTCATGTTTAAACCACATTTATTTGCCGCTGCCTTTGTCCCGGCGACAATAAAAAAGTGTACGTATTACGTATATATATTGGGGACTTTTTTGTTCTGCGGCTCTTGTATTTATTTGGTTTAATTTTTTTTTTTTTTCGTACTCAGCTACCCATACAAGAGAAACGAGCGGCAAGAAATGTCAGAAAAAAAGTTGCGGGTTTCAGCATTTAATTTACATAGCAAAGTTTTCCTTATTTCGAGAATTCTGATTATAAAATTGCCGGCGAAATGGGAACTTGCGAAACTGCCTGCAACTGGGTTAAGCCAAAACATCGACGGCCAGATAAAACGCCAAAAAAAGGAACACTTTGTCCTGCAAAACAGGGTCCTGCAAAAGGGCAGAAAGGCAGAAGGCTGCCAAAAGTTGTGTGACCCTTAATCGGTGCCCACAAAAGGCAAAAAAGACGGAATAATACGTACAAAATTAAATTAAATAAAATAAATAAAACTAAAATATATATAATAAATAATAGTTGTTTAGCCGCCGTTTACAGAAGTTAATATTCTAATACAATTTCACGTGACTCTTTTATTTTGATCTGTCCTTTAGCTTGGTTCAACAGCGACTGACTGCCGTGCTCTCTGCAGAGTGGCGAGTCGATTAGTCGATAAGTTTCTCGATAATATTGGTATGTTAAGGATGGGTGTATGAGTGTATAAGCTTATGACTAGATTGGCTATGTATAATTAGGTATGTATGACTAAGAGTAACGGAAGAGGGTAGAAGGAGCAGCCTACTACAACTCGGCCGTCCTGACAACTAGATCTCCCGATCGTAGGATTTTATAACAATTAACGTTTCTTAAAGCTAAGGGTCCTGTTTCTTATTTTATTCTTCTCAGTGGAGATACTTTTGAACGGTCTTAAACATTTTTTTGGTTTTCTTTTCTTCTTGTTTGTTTTCTTTGTTTTACAATTGCTTCTTAAATTATACATTCGATTTCGTACAGAGTTTCTTAAATTATACTTTCTATTTTGTACAGAGTTTCTCAAATTATACTTTCTATTTTGTAGACTCTTAATTTTTCTTTGCCAGTGTTTTATATTCTTTATGCTCCATACACCCCGGTAAGGATTGCGAGAAATTTGAAATCCATCAACATCTTCCAGAAGGAAGCGATCATTTTTGAGAACTTTGCTTATGACATAGGGTCCTTTATGCTTTGGGATTAACTTCTTAGCTATGCCTGTTGTTGAGTCAAAATTTTTAACCATGACGTAGTCGCCTTTTGTGAACACTCCTGATCGTTTTCGTTTTTTGTCAACATATTCTTTATTGTATGCTTGTGCTATTTTCTGACTTGCCTCGCCTTTATTTCTAATACTTTCTAAATCTCTTTCTTCAATCGTTTCTCCAATTTCCTCAATTTTTTCTTTTAACTCATCCATAATTTGTCCTTTTTGTTGTAACCCAAATAACATTATGCTAGGATACTGTTTAATGCTGCGGTGTTGTGTATTGTTCAGGGTATATTCGACCTTTTCTAAGACTAAGTCCCAGTGTAGACCTTGATCAGGTTCAATTAACTTGCTAATCATTGGACCAAGACTTCGGTTTATACGTTCAACTTGACCGTTGGCCTGTGGTGATCCTGTTGCAATTTTTATGTGTTTAACATTGCATTCTTTCAAAAACGAGTCAAAATCGCCAGACGTGAAACATGCTCCTCTATCTGATATGATACACTTAGGCCTACTGTATGCTCTGAAGTAGTCGTTTAACGATTGTATGACTTCTTTTGTGTTCGTAGTTTTTGTTGCGTATAGTCTGACAAACTTTGTGAATGCATCTACTATCACTAGAATATGTTTCTTCGGTCTAGCCAAGTCTACTGGACCATAATGGTCAATATGGATTATTTCAAAAGGTTTGTTTCCCTTAGGTATGTTGTGTAGAAATCCTTCTGTTTTTCCTGTTTTGGGACTGAATGAAATACATTTTAAACAGTTGCTGATATGTGTGCTACACTTCTGTTTTAAATTTGGAAACCAATAGTTCTTCATTATAGCTTCTATCATTTTGTCTCTTCCTACGTGTCCAAGTTCGTTGTGATATTTGTATAACACTTGTTCTTCCATTTCTATCGGAACGTAGAACAGCAATCTATTTTCATTTGTCTTTTTGTAAACTATACCATTTCTCATCTCATACAATTTATTTTCTGTGTTTTCTAACAATTGCCTGATTTCTTTTAATTTTGTATCTTTCCCTTGACATATAACTAGATTATCTTCGAAACTGTTTGTTTGTATTACCATAATATTTGTACACCTACTCAGTGCGTCAACATGTTGCATGCGGCTACCTGCCCTATGCACAATTTCAAAATCATAACCTTGGAATTCTAAAGCCCACCTGGCTATCCTAGGGTTTAGCTCTTTTTTGCTTAGGGTCAAAATTAATGAGTTGCAGTCGGTGACTATTTTAAATGTCCTCCAATGAAGATAAACTCTAAATCTACGTAACGAATAAACAATGGCTAAAGTTTCTAACTCGAAACTGTGGTATTTTGATTCAATATCTGTTGTCCGTTTTGAAAAGAATGAAACTGGGTGCCATTTCTGGTCCTCCTTCTTTTGCATAAGTACAGCACCGAATCCAGAAGAACTTGCATCACAATGCAATTCTGTTTCGTGTTTGTGGTTGTATATAGCTAAGACCGGTGATTGTATTAATTTATCTTTTAACATATTAAAACAAGACATTTCTTCACTACCAAATTTGAACGGTTTATCTTTTTTTAGAATGTCATGCAATGGTTTAGCTAGTCTAGAAAAATCTTTTATGAACCGTCGAAAATATGAGCATAATCCCAAAAAACTTTGTACTGTATGAACATTGTTAGGTATTGGGAAATTTTTTATTGCCTCGATTCCTTTGTCATTGGGCATTATGCCGTCTTTATTTATTATGAACCCAAGATATTTTATACTCGATTGCATAAACTCACATTTGTCTATTCTTAATTCAAGTTTATTTTCAACTAATCTTTTAAAAATTTCTTTCAACGTTTCTAAGTGTTCGTTTATATTTTCGGTTGCCAATAGAATGTCGTCCATATATATTACTACTTTGTTTTCTCTAATCATATCAGCAAAAATTTTGTTAACAAATCTTTGGAACACAGACGGGGCGTTTTTGAGGCCAAATGGCATTCGCAGCCACTCGTATTGGCCTAATGGTGTAACGAAAGAGGTGTATTTTATTGATTCTTTTTTAACATGCACGTGGAAAAAACCGTTTTTAAGATCGAGTTTGGTGAAAACAGTTTTCTCATTCATTCTATCTAACAAGTCATCTATAAGAGGTAGAGGATAGTTGTCTTTCATTGTCATTTTGTTAAGTTTTCTAAAGTCGACGCACATACGTAAGTCTCCAGTTTTCTTTTTCACTAAAACAATAGGCGATGCATATTCCGAGTCGCTTGGTCGTATAAATCCGTTTTCCAAATATTCGTCTAATAGTTTTTGTAACTTGTCTTTTTCTGTGTATGAAAGCCTCCTAGGAGAACAGCTAAACGGTTTCGGGTTTTTCAAACACAATTGTATTTCACTTCTAACTGTCGGTTCATTTGGCCTTTTTGCATTTATATAAAAATTTCTAAACAACCTATCGAATTCTAGTTGTAACCTATTGCTAACATTTTCTCCTATTTTGTATTCTAACTCACTTTCAGTTACATGACATATTCTTAGTACTTCCTTATCAAAGTTGTGATTTAATTGTTCGTAAACGTTTTTATCTTTTGGCAATTTAAAACTAACGATTTCTTTTGAAGTGTTAACAATTTCATCTTCTGATAATTTTGATTTACTGACATTCTTTTGTTGATTATCTATTTCATCTCTTAACGATATTGGACCAGTTTCTTTATGCTGTTGATTAACGATTTTATTTTCTAACGATTTCGGACTAATAATTGCATTTTTAGACGATTTTGGACTAACAATTTCATTTTCTAACGATTGTGAACTAACAATTTCATTTTCTAACGATTGTGAACTAACAATTTCATTTTCAGTAAACATTGATCTTTTGTTTATTTCCATGGGTTTTCTCAACGCAATCATTCCCAAGGTGTAGGGGTCTAAATTTAAATTGCATGCAGTTAAAAAATCTCTGCCGAGAATAACATTATACCTCATAGACTGGTCGCAAACAATGATTAAACGAAAATATATTTTTATTGATCCTTTCAATACATAACATGTGGTTTGTCCATGTGTTTTGAGAATACAGTTGTTTAAACCAAAATAGCAAGTATTAACTAGGGCTAACTTCATTGTCTCGTTAATAAGTGACTTTTTAATGATAGATATAGGACTGCCAGAGTCTATGAGGCATTCTGAAATTATAGGCTTATAAGCATTTTCAAAAAAATTAATTTTAAACCATCTTACATAATTATTAGTTGAAACGCTCTTCCTTGTGGGACATTGTGCCACCAGGTGTCCAAGTTGTCCACAGGAGTAGCACGAACCTGGTTCACGTTTGGGCTTCTTGCAGATGTCAGCTTTGTGTCCTCTTGAATTACAGTTTGCGCATCGTATGGCATCTTTGTAGTCGGTTGGCTGTACAGGTGGCTCCCTCCGAGCTGGCAAACGGATGTTCGAAAATGCGCGTAGCATCTCCGACGGAGTAGAGAAGCATTGAATCCGTGCTTGGGTACGGAAATTTTGCAGCGGTATGCCCTCTATCATCTGGTCCAGTAGTTCGTCGTCGTCGATGTTTATCCCGTTTGAGAGAGCCATCTTCTCGTCGTAATAACTGCAGAAATTCTCCTCGGTTTTCCACTTGCGACTCTCGAATTTTCGCCGGATCTCAGCCTTGGATGATTGCTCGCCAAAAGTCAATGACAGTTGATCAAGCAAATTGTCAATTGGTTCGATCAATCGAGCAGGGTGCGCATGTAACCAGACTTGCGCGTTTCCTTTAAGTTTAGTGATGAGTAAGATGCGTAAATGGTTGTCATCGATGTTGAAAGTGCGTGCGATATTTTTGACCACTGTTATCCAGGCACGCGCGCAAGTTTTCCCATCGTAATCGGTTATCGTCTCTTTGGCGAGAGCGAGAGCATCAACTGGAAAACGCTGGCTCTCCGCTCTCTCGTTGGATCGCTGCGGCGAGTGAAATGTTGTGTTCTCTTTTGTGGCGCCAGCCTGCGTAAACTGCGCCGTCTGGATAACGGAACTAACTGTAGCCTTGCTTTGCTCTGGTTGTTGTTGTTCTTGGAACTGCGAGCTCGATCGTGTTCCGTTAAGCATTGCCTTCGCTTCTGCTAGCTCTGCGCGTAGTTGCTGTAGCTCGAACATGTTTGTCTCCCTCTCACTGCCAGTTTCGGTTGATTCTTTTCTGTTCATTGCATTCACACTTACGTGATCGGTGTTAATTTCACAATTCTGAAAATCCAGTGAAGAAAAAATGTCGTTTCCTGGTGGAGCGTTTTTCTGGGGGTGCTCCGGTGGACAATCGCCCCGAACTGCCGTTGGGATGTCTTGCAGCCTCGCGATTAATTCGGTTTTTGTGCCCTCCGTATTTTGGCCCAGAATACGTAGCCAATCTTTTAGGGTTGTCAGCGAAAAGTCGTTCAGGATGATTTTATCGTCCATTTTGGATTATTAATCCCACTTCTGAGATTTTAGCCGCCGTTTACAGAAGTTAATATTCTAATACAATTTCACGTGACTCTTTTATTTTGATCTGTCCTTTAGCTTGGTTCAACAGCGACTGACTGCCGTGCTCTCTGCAGAGTGGCGAGTCGATTAGTCGATAAGTTTCTCGATAATATTGGTATGTTAAGGATGGGTGTATGAGTGTATAAGCTTATGACTAGATTGGCTATGTATAATTAGGTATGTATGACTAAGAGTAACGGAAGAGGGTAGAAGGAGCAGCCTACTACAGTTGCCCTTTTTTATTTAAAGTGATACACATTTTCTATTCCTTCTGGAGAGATTTCCTTTTGGGGAATGCTATGCACCTGAAAAAGTCTGCTTTCGGGCAGGAGAAACTTTTGGCTTGGCCCAAAAGTGTCAAAACAACTGGCTCGGAAGCTGGAACGCCCAAAGAAAGTGTAAGTTGTTGATTTCTTGAGCCAGTGCAAGCCCTCATTGGAAGTGGGAACACCCACACAGGCAACTCTGCCATTTGGCCAATGGCCAAGAGTCGCTTTTTGCCAGTGGGCTTCGACTTTCGGGCAGTTCATGAAAAACTGCAAGTGAAAATGAAATGCAGGCTGGCGCATAAATTACAGCCCAGCATCCGTGTAATATTTGCTGAAAACAAATAAAAACGGGCTGCCTACCGGTCGATCATAATTAATGATTGGCCCTCCACTTTTCTCGCACTTCGACTGGCAACCATAATAAATCTCAATATAACTCAAGTGACTGTAACAGTCTCAACTTTGGCATTTGATGGAAGGGTTGGTCCTTAACCATTTTTATACCCGTTACTCGTAGAGTAAAAGGGTATACTAGATTCGTTGAAAAGTATGTAACAGGCAGAAGGAAGCGTTTCCGACCATATAAAGTATATATATTCTTGATCAGGATCAATAGCCGAGTCGATTTGGCCATGTCCGTCTGTCCGTCCGTCTGTCCGTCTGTCCGTATGAACGTCGAGATCTCAGGAACTACAAAAGCTAGAAAGTTGAGACTAAGCACACAGACTCCAGGGACATAGACGCAGCGCAAGTTTGTCGATTCAGGTTGCCACGCCCACTCTAACGCCCACAAACCGCCCAAAACTGCCACGCCCACATTTTTGGAAAATGTTTTAATATTTTTTCATTTTTGTATTGGTCTTGTAAATTTCTATCGATTTGCAAAAAAACTTTTTGCCACGCCCACTCTAACGCCCACAAACCGCCCAAAACTGCCACGCCCACATTTTTGGAAAATGTTTTAATATTTTTTCATTTTTGTATTGGTCTTGTAAATTTCTATCGATTTGCAAAAAAACTTTTTGCCACGCCCACTCTAACGCCCACAAACCGCCCAAAGCTGTCACGCCCACACTTTTGAAAAATGTTTTGATATTTTTTCATTTTTGTATTGGTCTTGTAAACTTCTATCGATTTGCCAAAAAACTTTCTGCCACGCCCACTATAACGCCTACAAACCGGCAAAAACTGTGTTTAAGATTCTCCTTCTCCCTTCCACTAACTGAGTAACGGGTATCAGATAGTCGGGGAACTCGACTATAGCGTTCTCTCTTGTTTTTTTTGGGCTTCTGCAGCAACCGTTTGTCAAAAAGGCCAGCTTTAAGACCGAAACACTAAAAAACTGTATTCAAGTAAAAGACAAACACATATATATATATATATATATATACTGGTTTCCCTTTCTGGATTCTGGAGAGCCAAATTGATTGCTTGAAAAATTTCAGCCTCATTCCGGGCCATCTTTGGTCGTTCGGAGCCCTTGCCTTTTTTCGCCCATTTATTTTTTTGGTCTTTCGGGATTTCACTTAATTGAAACCTTAAATGTTTTTACATTGCGTTTGCCTACAGCGTGAAAGGAAGCCACAGCACAAGCACACACATACACCGGATTGTCCGTGGAGTAAAAAGTATCCTGCTTTCTTCCTTGCGAACTCGGCTAAACACACATGCACAAAAGCACACCAAAGTCAATCAATCAAACTGGGATTCACTTTGTTTTTTGTGGTATTTTTGAGAGATTTCAAGAGCTGCAAGTGTCAGTTGAATGTTGACCTTAGGATGGGTATTCATTTGATTAAATACCCATAAGAGAAAAGTTAACTCTTTCATTAAAAACAACTCTTCGCCTTTTGGTTATTTCTTATTTCTATTGCCAAAGGCCCTTGACCTTTGCCCGCAATTAAAGAGTGCCCTCAAAAGTGGGAGTGTATAGCCAATTTTTTGCAAGTATACATACATTTGAATGGCCATTAAAGTCATAATTTCACATTAAATGCAGACGTGACTGCGGCAAAGGGCAGACCACCGAATGTCCCAACGGGCGCCACATGAATCCAATTGAGGCGACCATGTCTTGAAGGCAGCATTTCTTTTTTTCTCTCATCCTGCACCACTGTTTTCCCGGCAGGCAGGCAGGACGAACATTAATAAGTCAATTGATGTTTGGGTTAACCAACCCACCGACGTGGCGAGGGGGTCGATGTTAGCCAGGCGGCGGCGGCCAGTTCGTCATTCGAGAGGCAGTGGCTCCCTGGCGACGACATGCGTGTGCTCACATTTATCCCAACGGGAGCTGGGACTAATTGCAATTTATGTACGCAATAAAACATTCGCCAAACGGCTGCCATTCGTTACGGCCGATGGTTATAAATTTATGAATAAAACAAATTCACCGATGGTCCCGGGGCTTTATTAATCAGTACACTGCCAGCACTCTGGACCCCCAGTGACCTGCAGTCAATTGAAGTCAATGCTCAAATAATCACGGCACATCCAAAAAAAAAAAACGGAGGAGCAGCATGAATGCCTCGATTGGGTAAGCCGGAGTTTGATTTAAAGCGCGGAATCAGGGCGTAAAGGGATTTAAAAAATTTACTACTGCATTACACAAGGATCCGACGGCGAATACAAAATTTAACTGCCGCAGTCGTTACGCTCGAGGCATTAAAAGTAATCTGCTTAGCGTTTTGCGGGAAATTATTCGACCAGCCAAAACAGGTGGCTAAAGGATTCGCAGTGGAAATGGTTTCAGTGGCGAACTGGGAATGCTCTGCAGAGAGTTTCGTAAGAAGGATATTTGCTGTTGCCATGGAAGTCTGCAGCTATTGTAAAGCCTAAGTTTCATTTTGTTTAATAACTTATTTATTGTATAGCCGTTATAGGCATTTATTGAAAGCCAAGTTACCATATTTGAAAGTCTGCCAAATCAGCAACTAGCAATTCCGGTAGATGTGCTTTTCCAAAGAGGCAGAGGATCCGGGGAAGCCGCTTTTGGCTTCTTCTCCATTTGAAGTGATTGCCGTGCACAATTCGCGCTAAAAGCTTTCACTTGCCAATTGCCGATGAAAACAAATGTGCCGCAGTCCGCAGTCTCCTCTTTTTCTGTCTTCACCCAATGCCTAGTCAACCGTTTGGATTGGCAGATGATTCTGTTTTTGCTGTTGTTTTGGCCAACAGAAACCCAAGTTGGCCAGCCGCTTTAAGCTGGAGAGATGTGAAATGCTGAAAGAGCGAATGGTGAATACCCTTAATAAATATTTTGATTAGATATTTAAAGATTTTTACTGTTCTCTAGCGTAATGTTCAAGCTGTAAGCACATACATGGAATACTATAGGGCTTTGGATCTATAATAATTTTCATAGCGTTCAATGGCAATGAGATGGTTAAAAAGCACCTCAAATAATACGTTCTACTCACAAATGGGTACCTAGTGGATCCCCCAAGTCAATTCCAAAATTCAGTAGACCCATGAGTGAGTAACTTGGAAAACAAAGCACTCAGAACTGCTCAATGGGGTTTTGCTATCAGGACTGAGCTAATTGAAAACTACTTTCCAGTCCAGTGTGTACAGTGTGTGTATACTCGTTCACTTACCCACACACTCACATTGATCAAAGAAGGATAGCAGGCTGTAGTCAGTGCTGTCAGCAGCCAAGAAATAGCCTTAAAAATTTAATATTTTCTGTTCTATCAACACTTTTTATCACTGAATGTCTTTGTCACACAAGTGTTGGCATGAAACCCAATTTCTGAGTTCCAACTCATCTAGAATATACGTAAATAAACGTGTATGTTTGGTTTAAATTTGACCAAAGCTCTAGAAAAAATGGACAAGCTCGCAGCACTGTCAACAGCAAAAACGATGAAAAGAAAGCCGAACATTACTCATACGCAACGTTGGTCATGGCTCGCCTATGCATCCATTGCAGTTCCTGGGGGCCAGAGGTTGTTGAGAGGGGCACGTCTAAGCATTTTGCATTTTTTTCTTGCCTATTAATGCCAGAGCATGCATTCTGGTGTCGTTGTGTGTAAGTGTGCTGAAAAAAAACACAAGCAAAACGGGTTACACTTTGTATATAAATAATAAATTATATATAAATTATAAAAAGCCAAATGCTTTGTATTCAGAAGAAGATCATTTCATAAAGTCCTTTATTGTATCTAAAAAAAAGTATAAGAAGTTTAAAGCTCTGCTATAAAATCTCTTGCCAAACCGCATAGTTTAGCGCTTGTTTTCTTTTTGCTCTGTGTGCCCGGAACGTAATTTGTTTTCACGATTTCCCACAGCGACTTTGTACGTGATGCGGCATGCGAAATGGGGCGCGTAAGATGACGCTGAAAGGGGTATTTGGGTCAGAATTAGGCGTGGTCTGCCAGCTTTGCCAGCTCTGCCAGCTCTTCCGCCTTTTGCGGCTGTTTACCTGAACTCGTTGAACTCTCCGCCAGGTGCCAATCACCCGGCATTCACCCGTTAATAGCAACAAATGGCAACACCTGCAAGTGCACTTCATCAGGCACGGCGAACTTAAGTGCATTCTCAACTGTTTCCGTTTCTTTTCCGCTGCAAAGAGCTCTCTCTTTCCCTCTTTGTGTGTGGCGTTTTTGCTGCATTCAATCTCCACGCCCCGCCCTGATTTAGAATTAATAAAGGCAGCGCATTTCCCCTTTATTTTATTATTTCTTTCTACCTTTTTGCTGTCGCCAGCAGCAGTTGATTTCACCTGGCATTGTCCTGGCCAACACAAGCACACTCACACACACACATGCAAATGGGGAGCTGTATATAAATGTGTTGCATACATTTCAGCGCCAAGATTTATGCACAAGCAACTCCGGATAGCTGCTGCATATGGGTAAGTTCATACTGCTGTCTTTTTAGGTTTTACGTTTATGCAAAGTGCAGTGACTAGTACTCTCCCTTTCCCACTCTAGCCGCATCCTATCCCTGTCCTTATCCCTCGCTCTCGTTTTACCTCTTCTGCTGTGTGTGTTTGTGTGTGTTTTTGCATAAAACTTTAGCTGCTGTTGTTTTTGTTTTTATGCGGCATTTGTGTCAAGTACACGACGCAGATTAAAGGCTACAGCCCGGGAAGATGGCACAAGGTGTAGACACCCTACACAGTCAAGCACACGGAAATAAAAGGAGTGCGCACGGCGAGAAAAGTTGTAATCATTTATAAGTTATTACCTACTTATATCTAAATTACTTACCTACACGTAATTACAAACAGTAAAGAAGAAGTAATCATTTTTAAGTCTCTTAATCTCAAAGGTATTCTATGTTATTGTTATATTATAATTATATATTTTATTACTAGGTATGTCTGGTTTTTCTCAGTGTCGTCAGCAGCACAACAGAAGAGCATCTCGGTGGGGAGAGATAAATGGCCAAGCAACGCAGCACAAATCGAAAGGAATTGCGATTTAATGGCATAACCTGTGCCAGGAGCCAGGAGCCAGGATTCCGTTCGCCGGTGTGTGCTTACGGGTATATGTTACTGTCCCATATGCCTTCTGATTGGACACAGTAATGGAACTACCTAATTCGGTGTCGTTTTGCGATTATAAAGGTGTCCTGGCCGATAGCTGTAATGGAGGCATTACTTCGAAGCGGTTTATGGCTTAATGAAACCTTATGTTAGGTCGAAGCGTAAGATGAAGCCATTCATATATTTATTGTCACATGAAATATCCAAAGTCAAGTTCAGATGTTTCGATTTGTGTTTATTTTTTTGTGTATGTTTTTGCCACTCAGCGAGTCGAACTTACCGTTCGACCCTCGGTATAATCCTTACCGCATTGCAGAAAGTCTCGTATTTTTAATGTTTACCCAACTCTTAACACATTACGCAGAGCTGACTCAGACCCGGGACTTTTGGCAATCAAAAGTGCATAACTGTGTATGTCAGGCAGCCGAAAAAAAGTGAGGCAAAAGCAAACTGTGGCCAAAGTAAACGGAATCGGGCAGAAAAGCAACCGGCAGTGTGTGCAATTTTACAGTAAATTGCAATAAGGTGTAAAGTCAAGTTGCTCCTTTTTCCTTTTCCCGTTGCCCAGAGTCACACATGCCACACTGCCGAAAAGGAGACTTTCCATTCTGGGTGCCTACCCCACCACCCCGCCACCCGATCCTGTTTCCTGCACACTGTTGCACACTGCGAGGCGTTTCCTTTGAGCTCAGCCCGCTGTCAGGCGGCACTCAGCCTTAACTCTTTGAGGGGGCGTGGCTGCGGGCGGAGGCTGTGGATGGAGGCGGGGAAGGGGGAGGCAGGAGTAATGGGCCAGCATGCAGGTAAGTAATATTCTTATAAAAAAGCATATATATCCGCGCGTGCATATGCAATGCACATTGCTCGCACAGATGGTGTCAAGATAGGTTTCTATATTCCCCAATCTTCAATTTAAAAGTAAAAAGGTATACTACACCCGAAAACTGAAAATACAAATAGTATTGCATTAGAATTAAATAAAATAATTTAAATAATTTCCTAAAATGTAGTTTTTGAGGACGAATTTTATTATTTCACCCGCAGCTGTGTTCGTCAACGGGCAGCTTTGCCAGCAAGATAAAAATGAAATGCAGCAAAAGCATTTTTAGCAAGCTTCGAATGACACTGGCAACACCAGCCAACTCTCGCTTTACTTTCTCCCATTCGTTTCTTTCACTTTTTTGGCCTCCTATCTCTCTCCTTTCACTATCGCTGTCTCTTTTGCGGGTGCGCTATGTGTGCCATTTATCACAACGACTTTAGAGACCCTCTCTCCCAGGCGCATTGTCTTTCGCAGTGACACAGTTCATAATTAAATTCAAATACTTGTACCATTTTCACGCGCTTATGACACAAAATTTATGAATGAGCGCCTGAATACAAAGCGTCTGTATGGAACTCTCTGCATCAGAATATTCCCTTACCATTTTCCGGCACTTTCCCGGGGCATCATGAGCTTCATTTTGGCCACCTGCTGGCTTTGGGCCAATCTCAGCGGGCGTTTAAAATTAATAACGTCTCCTCTTATGGAAAATATCTTAGATGGGCTTTCGCAAGCCTCCAACCTCTTCATTACTGAATTGTGTAAGTGGTATTTGGTTTGGATTTGTCAGCTGGCAGTG
This sequence comes from Drosophila yakuba, assembly GCF_016746365.2. Classification (NCBI taxonomy): domain Eukaryota; kingdom Metazoa; phylum Arthropoda; class Insecta; order Diptera; family Drosophilidae; genus Drosophila; species Drosophila yakuba. The sequence goes on from NC_052530.2 coordinate 17,379,032, forward strand.
GTCTGCATTTGATGGGTTCTCCAAGTTGGTGAGTTGCATCGTAATTTAAGTTGACACTTAAGGATTTCCCTAAGTTTTCAGTTGCACCTCAATTCTGGCAGAGTTTCCAGTTTTCCATTATGTTTTCATTTTTTTGCCACCTTTCACGCACATTTGACACAAGTCACGCGTAGTTTTTAATTAAAAAACTTTTACGTGCAATTATTTTTACCTCACCAACACACACTTCCGCTTCGGTACGCACACATAAATATTTTCCAATGAATTGCGATATGTGTTATTTATATTTGTTTTTATTGCAGCACTGCACCTGAAAGACCAACTTTCATTTGCTGAGCGAATAATTTACAATATTGCGTATACGCAGTGTTTACCGAGGCATCTTCAATGTCAACAGAATGTCACCCAGTTGAGCCTGTTTCTTTTTCTGTTTCTGTTGGAAAATTGGGTGTAAGTGAACAGCACAAACAACTTTCGCAAAGTGCAAACACTCGAGTAGAAAAGGAAAAAACCTGAATTGTGCTACGGAAAAAAGACTCTTCTGTCCGTCGTCGAGAGATCTCTACCATCCTTTCATTTCTATCCTTTTTTTTGCCTGCTGAGTGATGGACACTGGAGCCGAATCGACTGAATCATCTGATTCATTGATTAACGCAGAACGGTTCCTTTTTTTTAGGGACTGCGTCCTGCTGGGGCCTTAACCCATTGATGCCATTTTTGCAGCATCTGAGCTGTTCGAGCATGAAATTCCCAAAGCCTAATGAAGTGTAAAGGTCTATCGCATGAAGAAAGGGACGTACACATTGATTCTCTAACTTGTCGCATACCCTATAGAACGGAAAATATGAAAAATACTAGAAAGCTTTTTGTATTTTTATAATAAATACCAAGTCTTAAAGTTACCCAAATGAATCCTTAGGCTGTGTGCTAATTTTTAAAGCTTATTAAAGGGTATAACCCATTCTGTTCAAGCAATAATCCAAACGTAGCTAAAGCCCCTATGTTTTCCTATCATCAATGGCTGTGTCCCTTCGCTCCCTGTGTTTTATTATTATTGTTTTGCTCTCCGTATTATTTAGCTTTCGCTTTCCCGATCGCTTTCGATTCTGCCATTGGGTCATATATCATTTGGCCTATATGGTCACGGTAACAAGGTTTATTATTATTTGCTTTCCCACCCTTTTTGTTTTTGATATTTTTTCGGCTGTTGCTAATTTTAAACATCATTGGTTTTGCTGATTTATGGAATACCTCGGCGATAAGTTATGAACCCGACCGAAGTTTGTAAATAAAATGAAACACGTAAATTTATAGATTTGATTACGATAAATCAGCAGCAGTCAAAAAAAAAACCTATGCATGTAGAGAACATTTTCATAATTTCGAGTTATTTTTCACCGCCTTTATTGCATTAATTAGCATTAAATTCGGTTTATGGCAGAAAATAAGACTAACTGCAATTTAATTATGATGAAGGATCCATAACAGACAAGTGGTGTGTTTGGTAATTTAAACATGTTTTTTACTGGCAGAATACACGATGTAGTCTCATTATTGTTTTCGCCTTCCCATTGTTTCGCACTTAACAATTGTTTTGAAACAATAACCTTTAATTTACCAGCTGCTTAGTATGTTTTTGTTCAATATGCAACTATTACACATTTACATTACACATTTTTACACATTTTACTTAAAAACAAATCTGTAAAATGAATTACGGTTCTGAATGAAAATAAATTAAAACAAGCTCAATGCTCCGAATCAACTTTAATTAATTGCTTTATTTAATTATTTTTTAAGCCACTTTTTAACAATAAAATACTGTAGCAATGAAGTTGTACAATTTCTGTTGTATATGCTTACTTTGTTCAACTTTTTGTTTTAGTACTTCATATAAGATCCAGAAGAAATCTGAGGCTTCGCACATGAACCACTCCCGTAAGCTGGTCCTCGTTTTCCTGGGCAAATTCCAGTTTCCCTGGGGGGAAAATGGCAGCATCAGCCATGACAGCTTCAGGGGAGTGCAACTAGGAAATCAAAATGTGCATATGAAAGTAATTTCCACACTTAATAGGATACGGAAACTCGTTCCGGCTATACGTTTTACGATATCCCCTTTTTTATGCCATTGACTCTACCAGCCATGCACACATTTGCATCTCACCGGGAGTAAGGTGGAGAAAATATAAAAAGACACCGGAGCTTTTCGTCATTGAATGCATGACCTCGTCAGTCGGTGGAAAAATGGCCGCCCACTTTCCCACTGAATGTTTCCGTTCAAGTTTCCGGTTGGCATACGTTACCGTACTGTACTGTATAGTACGTTACCGGTTACTATACATATATAGCATTTCAGCTCGAGGCTTGACAGGTGGGGGAAGTCTGACAGGCTGGGAAACTGGGAAACTGGGAAACTGGGAAACTGAGAAACTGAGAGGCCGAAACAGCTACTCATTTGTCTGCTGTCAAATTTTGGAAATTATTCTACTCTCTCGGCTTGCAAGTGGAGCATGAACTGTTCGAGAACGAGCCACGCATTCTGCAGGTGATGCAGTGGAAGCTGCATCTTGGAGATACTGCCATGAATCCACGAGATACTGTTACAGATGGTGTGCCATAAACTTATTGTGGCAACGGCCAAACCGGATTGCAGCAGCTGCTTCATTTCATTCCCATTGCCCGACATTCCCAGCTCCGTTCACATCATTGATTTGCCGCGCTGCCAAGCTGCCGAGCTGCCACGCCCCACGAGCTGCTCGAACCGCCCACTCCGCATCCTGTTCGTCCTGCGATCGATGTTGGCAATTTCGTTTGGGGCTTGGCGCAATTTCACTTGCCATTGTCATGGCCATAAAAAACGGAGCAAGGAAGCTGCTTTGAACGCTCTGATTGACCATTGAAATTGCACGTCAGCTTGCAGAGGAGTGACGGGGGGGTGGACGGGGGGTGTGGGATCGTTGCACGTGGCGGATGAGTAATGTGTGCGACATGCCTGGCAATGAGCGGGTTGATTCACGATATACCCGATATTCCGGAAAGGGCTGGCAATTAATTAGAGCTGGCAGCTAAGAATAACTCTGGCATTGCAAAAATATGTTACGATTTTCCACAGTTCCCTGTCATCGAAGAATATTAAGATTGGCAAACCTTATAAGTTCCAAAGTTAAATTTATAGTTTAGCTGGTATAAATGTGTCATATTGGTATTTAACTTTGCCAAAATGCTTCTCGGTTGTGTGATGCCAATCTAGCAGATGACTTCAAATATTAGCATACTTGCATGCCCTGCCATGCCAGCAAGTTCAGAGTGAAATTTATAGTGGGGAAAGTGTGAACATCCTCGCTTGTTATTGCCAACAGCATGAAAAATTAAGTTTGCCTTAAGTGTGCCCCAGAGTCGAGTTCGCATACCCGTACATCTAGTTGCGTTCGAGATTCCGCAGACAATAGTGCGGAGATTTACATACAGTGCAGTACAAAAGTATATGTAAGTCGTTTGCCCCTCGAACCCGACTCGAGCACGTGTGCTTGGCTGTAATAAGCAGGAGACTTTGGGAGTTGCCTCCCCAAACAGAAACAAAAACAAAAACAAGACCAAGTGGCAGGCTAACAATAAAGTCAGGCGCTCGAATGCCAAATCAGACCCCCGAGTGTTGCGCTAAAGCAAATTATATTTATCTGGGAACAAAGGGGTAAGGAGGAGGATCCAACCCGCCAGATGGCAGATAGCAGATCCTCTGCTTGACGTCATTTAGTTTCGCATATATCGCTGAAATGTGTCACAACTGCGGCGCATTAGCTTGCCGTGGAAAATGGGGAAATTCCCTCTGAATTTCCCCCCTCTGCGACGCACAAATAAATATTTATACAACACACTTGGACCAGACAAACAAGCCAGCGAGTGAGCGAGTGAGTGAGCAAGTGCAAACAGAGATGGATGTAGTTAAATAGCTCAAGTCCCCGTGAAGCGTACGAGTACTTACCTGTGCACCAAGAATTATGCGAGATATGTATCAAGCGTCAAGTGTTGACGCAGCCGGGTTAATGAGCCAGTCAAACTGGCTGACTGACTGGCAGAAAAGGGTTAACGTTGAAGGCCAGCGGTGAAAGGGTACTACTGTATCTCAGATTTAAAAATGTTCGCTCTTCTCGCAGAGAACCGACTGCTTCTGACATCTTACATATTAGTTAAGATGTAGTTTATAATGGATTTTAAGTTATTTTGTATGGTTTGTACTTTGTACATAATATATTTAAACTCCCTCAGTATCCTATCCTATTTACTGTTATAAGATATTTATATATTTTTTCCAAAGATAACTAATTGGTAGCAGCTTTGAGGTATCTAAAACATTCCAGTTTGTAACTGATGTGCAAAGATTACTGCATCTGTTTGAGGTGCAGGTGCAGTTTGGCCTTTACGCTAGAGCGCACACTCGAATTGATTCAAATGTTTATCCAAGTGTTTTGCTAATTTCGTAAATCCATCTAACGTTTTTTGGTTCATCGAAGCGTGCTCCCTTGCCAGAGATAAGAATTGGAAAATGTTAATATATTGTGCATACGCACTGTGTACACCGAGCATGCCCATCTGCAGATGCCTGTCAATGGCTTTGTTTGCCTTCGATGAAACTGCAAGGCAGGAATTGAGTCATGAAGCCCAAACCCACAAACATTTACTGTAGACAGATGACAAAACTCCTTCATGTTTGCCCAACGGTGTCTATGGCTTAATCTTAGGTTACTCGGTTTGCAGAATGATAATCACTTATTTGTTTTCGATTCATTTGCAAAGGGTAGAGATATCAGGTATCTCGACTTGAGTTTCCCAGTCTGTGGCAGAGTGCCCAACTCTTTTCCATTAACTTTATTACATTCGTTATTTAGCATGTGCGAAAAATAAATGCCACCTACGCGTTACCCATCTAAAAATATGTTTGATGCCCCAGAGTACGGTCTTCCTGGAAGCTCGTCTATTTTCAGCTTACCATTAGTTTGATGCTTATGCGGAATGTACACATAAAAAAATCTATTATAATAATATTAATATAATTTTGAAAGAAAAATATATTAAACATGGCTTGCTTTAATACATAGGAAATCTAGTGCTCTCTGAGGAATTTTAGTGTTAGTTTCGTATCTAGTGTTAACCCACACAAAGTGAATTAACAGCCCCAGTTCTGTTCGAAACAAAGCGTTTATCACACCGCATTGAGCACGCCACTGCGTCGTACTTCTAGATGAATTCGTGGAAAACTCCTGAGAGTCTTGGCCACACCTCTTGTTGCATATGTTTTATGTATGTGTAAATTCGCATCACGTTCGGGAAAATGGCAAAACGTGTAGCCTGGCAAAAGGAAATTGGAATCCGATGTCTTTAAAAACAGCTTTCTCACAAAAAACGGAATGAAAGTGGAAAAGCCAACGCCTCTTACAGAAACTGCAGTCTTAAAACTCGGGAAAAGTGGCTTAAAGTAATGAATATTTAATATGGGCGAGTAACAAAGCATTTCCGTTTTCGCTTCCCATTTGCTTGGCAACCGCAGCGAGTTTCCTCTCCCACTTTTCACTCATTGTGGAAAATTGGTTTTAAATTGATTTACCATAAGTGGGGAAGCCGGAGAAGAGCCAAAATAGCCCACGTCAATTTGCAGGAACTGTCCCTTTTCTTTTGCCTCTAATCTGTATGCACATCAGCAAATTAGAGAAAATCGTTTTGCCATTGCAGTTGATTTCATGTTTAAGCAGTTTCACTTCAATTACGAGTAGTACATTTTATATTCCGAGTGTTGCCTGTTTATTGCAACTGCGTGAGGATGCGCGGACGTGTTGCAGCTTAATTGCAGCAGTAAGCTGCAACCTGAAACCTACAACGTGCAACGTGTAATGGGCAACATGCAGCAGGCAGCACGGTCGTCGGCAATTAGAAGAAGTCAGTTAAGAATTCGAGGGACACGGCAGGACTCTCTCGAAAAATGAGAAAAAACATCAGTCGACCACACGACGTTTAACAGCTGACAGTGCGCCTCGACTGTCTCCCTCTCTGTCTATCCTTCCTGCCATCTCTGTCTGTCGCTGCCTTGCCCTTTTATTTCATCGCACAAAATTGCTTTTGCCGCATTGCCAACAATTGTTAATGTCATTCTAACTGCTGACAGCCCACAGACCCCATCACTCACGAGTACACTGAAAAATATATATTGCAAGATTTTGCTAGGGAAAAAAATGCTCTCAACATATTCTCAATGCAACAGTTATATTTCCCAACCTGAATATTATATATTTTATATTTCAAAAACACCCAATCAAACTTAAAATGGAAATTTATGTCAGTGTCGTTTCGCATGTGAGCCGCCGTCATTAAAACTTTAACATTTTCACGGTGGCAGCAGTCCATGCTGACACTTTGGCTGCACTTTTGTTGCCACGCCCCCTCGGCAACCGCCCATGCATATGGTATGCGAAAAAGGGCAAACAAAAACATAACAAGCAAGAACTCAAAATGAAATTTTCCATCCATTGTCCCTGGGCTTTCACTTTTATACTCCTGTCCCCAACTGACGGACAACAAAATGTAACAAATTAAAATCCGGAAAAAAGTTGCATAGTTGCCCAAACGTGTCATTCCAGAAAACAAAAAACAGCTGGGTATATATTATTATTATTTTTCTAATTAATTGCAGCCCTTTATTGAACGCGTATTTCAGCCGTTTAATTAAATTGCTTGCCCACTTTTTCTGCAAATCTTTTTATTAGTATCAGTTTTTCAGCTTATGGAATTTAAGCAAGTGTTTTTCTCTATATTATAAATTTTCATAGAATACAGGGGAGTCTCAAAGATTGATATTAATATTTTGTAGTTAACTTAATTCATTCCAGGATAATAATTCAGTATGAACGTGTGTTATATTTGATTGGAATCACTATAAAGGAATTGCGTTTGATTTAGAAAATAATTCTGCGCAAATACTCAGATGGGTCTAAGTGGCTAAACGCACACACTCATTTGTTTTATTTTGATGCCCATTAACGAAAATTTCCACTAATTAATTATAAATGAACGCCATGCGTGCGGCTTCCCTTTTCAGAATTCTTCCGCCTCTCTGTTTCTGTTGCTGTTTCAGTTTCCGTTTCTGTTTCCGTTTTCGTATTCCATTTCTTCTTTTTTTTGGTAAAATTAATATAATCGAATTACTTATATAACCGCAGCAATGCTAGGTTGCTCCTTCGACGACACCACTAAGCCGCTTACGGTTAACGTAAGGAGGGGCGGGGAATTACTTTGCTCGGCGCCAAAGCTCGGTGTGTGACATTTGCCTTTGGTCGCTGGGGCGTATACGTAACATTTTGTTACTTTTTATAAATTACCCATACGCCTGCTGCTGTGTGTGTGTGAGTGTGTTTTTATTTTCGTTTTTATTTTTGCTCGTCTTTGGGAAAAGTGAAGTGGCAGAGCTTAAGAGTCAAAGCCGCTTTAAGCTCGCATAAAAAATGGCGACGACAACGAATGGCGAACGGGCAAAATGAGGGCCCTCGAAGCTTGATAAAATGTAAAATTATCGCACATTCATTGTTATTGTTTTCGGTTTGCCCCGCACACAATGCCATATATTTCTTCCCGTTTTCCCACTGACGCTTTCCCACCGGTTAACAGGCTAACTTAAACCCGCAGCTAAGTTAACGAAATCAAACTTGAGGAATTATGTTGATTTGCCTTAAAAAATTCCCCACCTCCGAGGAAGTGCGTCAACGGAAATTTTGCAGCTCACGCAATGCGACGGCTGTATTGCCGTATTGGCTATAGTAAATCACTTTAAAAATTAGCATAATCCGGTGAGTAAATAAAAATAAGTGAACGTCTTCTGGCGTTCTGAAAATCGCGATTTCTTTGAATTCTTTTATATCTGCTCTGCCCATTTCGACGTGAAGTCAGCGAAGGGAAAATTGGCAGCAAACACAGCGGCAGGTCAAAAGTTGGCTATAAGAGCCAGGGACGGCGAATATTCTTTCTTAAGTTGATTAAAGCATTGATAAACGTACGCCAGAATTTGCTTAAAAACTGTGCCCAACATGTAGTTATTACTTCACCTAATTGAATACCTCAAGTATCATTTTATTGTTCGCTCTTCCAGCCCTGCGTACACTTGATTTCGTCTTATGGTTTTTTTATGGCGCGGAAAACCCTTTCGCTGGAATTTGTTATTCAAATGGCAGAAACGCACACACAAATCAACGGAAGGAAGGAAGCAGCAGTAAAATGTATTGATCAATTAGGCAGAAATGTTGTGCATCGAAAGCATGTCTTGTGAACTCCGGACCGATAAACATTACAGATTACAGAGCATTGGGGGCATTTGTTAATCGTTCGAACTCACTGCCTCACAGTAAATTAATTCTTAATTACATATGCTGTGTAACTGCATGTTAATTTGTTTTAAAATAACTACTAAAGCTCGACCAAGACCATTGAAGACAGAAATGCATTCATAAATAATTCGTTGCCTGGGAGATGCCATAAGTCCGATGACTTACCACAAAAGCAAAGAGGTGGGCAAGTTTCTCCCATTTTATTCCTTCCAAGATTACAGCTTAAAATCGGAGCAAAATCGGAGCAAAAGTCCAGGAACGAGGCAATGCCACCCGTTTGCTGATTGATGATATGCCGACAAAAGTTGCCAGGCAAATAATTCAACAAAAGTTGGACGGGCAGGAATTGGACTTGGGATCGCCCTGCAGTTTATGAAAACGTTAAATAAAAGACAAAACGAGATGAAGCCCCAGTACGCATACACACACACATACACACACGCACACACGCACGACAGCTTGCAATTTGTGTTGCACAAGTTCTGGCCCGTTTTGGCCTGGTCTGTACGTGCTTACGGGCAGCTCGGAAAAGCTTATTCAAATGAAAGGCAAACAGAGCGACAAACGGAGCAACAATTGAAATCATTTAACATTTGCAGAAACCAAATACTCCTGGCCACGTTCTGCGTTTCCCTGTCGATTCGGTTGCACTTTGGCCCCTTTTGGGTACAAAATCCCACGAAAGTGTAGGGGAAATCGTTTGGGGGAATGTGCTCAAGCCAAATTGAATGTTAACCCACAGACATGTCAACCTTAGTTGGAAATAAATATTCGCATTCTGAAAACGATTGCGTTCTTGCCAGGAAAGATATCCTTTCCGGACACGTGCAATCACATATGCTTCAAAAGGAAAAATACATAATTTTCTGAATATGTAAGTTTTCAAGCTGAGCACGTAATACGCTAAAATGTGTTTCGAACGTATCAAATCATTTTTGGAATTAGAGTACATAAAATTTTCATAAATTTACCAATTTAGTGCCCAACGATTTGCTTAAGCTAATTTATACCAAGCTTTCATGAAACTTTCCAAACTTTGACCTGCTTAAGCAGAACCTGTCCTTTTGCGGGAATCCTTATTTCATAATAATGCAGATTCCATTTCAATTTATATTCCAGTTGCCAGTCTGCCCTGAGGTTTTTCTCACTTTTACATCGAATCCAGAAATTTACACACACACAAAAGAAAACTCAATTAAAACGGAATAAATTTCCATGCTGTTGGGAATAATTACGAATTTCAATTTATTTGCCGCAGGTTGCGAAAGGCAAAGGCAGTCACAGCCGCAGCCGCAGCAGTTATGGCAGCAAGAGCAAAAATAAAGAAGCCGGCAATCGCACTCAGCCTTATGGCCAAGTAAAGTTTTTCAGCCATCCAAGTTGGCAGACTGAGGACGGGGCCGACTGCCAACTGCCGACTGCCGACTATAATCGCAGTAAGTTACTTACTGACTGACTGACTGCGGCCTCGGGACTTTTGAAATATGCAAAGGGGAGTCCCAGATTAAGCGAAGGGAGTTATCGATCACTTCGTGGGAATTATGTTTTATAGCACACTTACTACCGGAGCTATCTATCGTGATGTGTGATTTAAGCAGTGTGCGCAAATATGTAAAGTAAGCAACTTTTTAAAATATGTAAGTGTAGACTTTTTTGGTATAGAAAACTATTGACTTCCTTTGATAGCTTTATTATACGCATACTTCATTCAAGAATTCCATTCATAAATTGACATTATATTAATATATACGTAGTTTGACCCTTTTTGCCGTTCCTTTATAATCGACCAATAACAAAAGATAACTCCTGTTTTTTCTAGTGCTTCTCTGTGACATCTATTTTTATGGCAATTTATGCGCAGATATTTTATGAATTTTTAATCCACAACCATGCTAATTTTTTCAGTAACTTTTTGCACACGCCGGCATTTATCAATCCGGAACACGTGAAGCCATAGCCACCGGAAAATCAATCACAAATTTATTTCCCGGTCTGCATAATTAAAATTATGCTTTCTCCTCACGGTAACCAAGCGCATTGTTGTGGTTTTTCGTAAAGGCTTGACAAATGCAAACCAAAAGCAGCGGAACGGAAGAAAAACTTCAATTGCGAGCTTCAAACTGTCAGAAAGCAGTTGGCAAAAATATAAACAACAAGAGAGAACGCTATAGTCGAGTTCCCCGACTATCTGATACCCGTTACTCAGCTAGTGGAAGTGCGAAGGAGGTCTTCAACACTGACAGTTTTTGGCGGTTTGTGGGCGTTCGAGTGGGCGTGGCAAAAAGTGTTTTGGCAAATCGATAGAAATTTACAAGACTAATACAAAAATGAAAAAATATCAAAACATTTTTCAAAAGTGTGGGCGTGGCAGCTTTCGGCGGTTTGTGGGCGTTAGAGTGGGCGTGGCAAAAAGTTTTTTGACAAATCGATACAAATTTACAACACCAATACAAAAATGAAAAAATATTAAAACATTTTTCAAAAGTGTGGGCGTGGCAGTTTTGGGCGGTTTGTGGGCGTTAGAGTGGGCGTGGCAGCATGATTCGATAAACTTGCGCTGCGTCTATGTCCCTGGAGTCTGTATGCTTAGTCTCAACTTTCTAGCTTTTGTAGTTCCTGAGATCTCGACGTTCATACGGACAGACAGACGGACAGACGGACAGACGGACAGACGGACGGACAGACGGACATGGCCAAATCGACTCGGCTATTGATCCTGATCAAGAATATATATACTTTATATGTTCGGAAACGCTTCCTTCTGCCTGTTACATACTTTTCAACGAATCTAGTATACCCTTTTACTCTACGAGTAACGGGTATAAAAAGCCAGCGATGCACAAAGGCAAGTGACAAATTGGAAACCCCAAAAAAAACTGGAACGCAGGCGAAACTATAAGCGAAAGGGTCCCCCAACTGAGCACACAATGCTGCATAGGAATGAATATACAGAGGGAAAAATATCTCGAAACTAACTCATAATTAGGTGTGCTTGGCTTACAATTGAGTCGAAATTATGTCGCTTCCACCACAAATATTTTATTTAAAAAACTTTAATTCATGCTAAATATTTGATGATATTGTTATCAGTTGTGTAATGATTTGTGTAAGGGAATATTTACATTAATGGTTCAATATAGTATATTAAATATTATTAAATATTTCTTAAGTGCAACTGCCAGAAATAGTTAAAGATGGAACCTTAGGCATTTGAGAGTCCTAAAAAGTCTTTGCGGTCTTCATTGCATTCTTTATTTTCTGTGTAGAAACGGAGATGGTATATGAGACGTGGGAACTGTTGGGAACTATGAGCTGGGAACTGCGAGCTGGGAACTGGGAACTGGGAGCCAAGAGATTGGGAACTGGGGACAGAAGCTGGCCGGGAATGGCGGCGACGCAGGAGGCGGGCATAAAAGTTTATCAACTAAGTGAAATAATGCTGGGCGTAAAGTTTGCCACCGCAGTGGCCGCAGTTGGGAATGCTCGGGATATGGTGGCAGCACTGTGGCTGGCCCGCAACAATAAAAGCCAAATGTTGCTACAATTTCTGGTTACTGAGTGGGCGACGGAGGAAGTGGGCTAAAAGCATGCTGCCAGCCAGGGAGCACGTTTTGCATAATGATGAATGACGAAGGATGCGACGAATGCGATGGCGAATGGTGATGGCGATGGCGATGACGATGGCAATGGCAACGGTGTCTGTGTTGTGTGCCGGTTGCAAGCGGTCTTGGTCGCAGCTCTAGTTCTAGTCCCATTCCATCTTCTCCTGCTTTGTTCCTCGTTGATTTGTTTATGGAGATCCGGAGGAGCGGAAGAAACGGTTGCACTGCAGTTTGATGGGACCACAGTGCGGTGGCAGTCGATGTCGAGACGTCGAAATTGGAAACAAATTATGCTCTAAGCGCATTGCAGAGTGCCACACGGGAACACACTGCTCCTGCGAGGACTTTCAGGACTCTGAATCGCTGTCTGATTATGTCTGCGAACTCGTTACGTGTGCGCCGTGTGGTACACAGAAGGTGGAGGGGCTGATAGCCTCAATTAGGGGCAATTAATTAATTTATTCGCGAAATTAGATAGTAAACATAAATACTTCATTATGGAAAGCATAGTAAGATGGAAAATATTCATGAATGTAAATGAAACAAAGCAATTGTTAGGTATTTAATGAGTTAGCTGTGCAGAAGTATTTGCCCCTAGAATTAATCCCTTAAGTTTAATTGTAAGATAAATTTATTCTTTTGAATAAAAGTCAGTTTTAATCTTCCTTTTCCATGCTAGCGATATGAGCATCATCTGGTGACTTGTTTACTTTTCCATATTTTCGAACGCACTTATGCATAAGCAAGTATCTGTATCTATATTACGGATCTATAGCCAATATTAGGAATTATTCCATCGTCTTTTGACAGTTCTGTCAGCGACAAAGTAAGAAACAAAAATTGCCATATATTTGCATCTAATTGGCAGGCAGCTGGCGGGCGAATCTTCCCCATCCGCTAACCATTCCCTTTTCGATGCAAAACGGTTTCCAGGACCGGGCTGCATTAGCCGGTACCCGTGAGTCCCCGATCCCCGATCCCCGAACACCGATCCCCGATGTCCGGAATCCAGATCCCCGATGCCACTCCACCGCGTCCTTCCATCAATCGGGATGTCCTGCACACTGCTTTAACGACGGTTTCGTGCAGCTAATATGCAAATTCCCTCCAGCTTTTACTTTAGCCGAGTTTTTCTTTCGCTGCTTGTACTCGTCCTCGTCCTCATCCTCGTCCTCATCCCCATCCTGTTCGTCCTTCTGCTCCTCCTTGTGTTAGCCGTTTCTGCAGGTTTCCCTCTTGGTTTTGGCTACATTCTGTTGCCATTGGCGGCGCATCTTTTTGCCTTTGTTTTGCTTCCGCTGCGCCATGTTCGCCCCCTTTGCCCCACTTCCTGTTCCCCATCGAGCTTATTATGCATTGCACATTTTTACATTTTTACTTAAAAGAAGGACCGAAGGGTGAAAAACTCCGCACACCGCAAAAATCGTAATGAAATTTTTATTGTACGACAAAGTAAAATATTTTTATCAGCATTTCTCGCTTGTTGCTTTTGGGGCGCAGTGAAAAATTCCAACGACATGCCAGCGGCTTCGGAAGGAAACGGAAATGCGAAGGTGGGCAGATTGGGTGGGCGTGGGCTTTGGAAACTGGCAAGTCAATCAAAATATGCCAAAAAGTTTTCCGCTTTCGAATTCCTTGAAAGTGCGGCCATATGGCTGGATCTCAGCCATTTGAGCTTGTATCCATGGTCGTTGCCTATAACTCTATTTGTTTAAGCAAATTCGCGGCTAAACACTGCACTTAGGTGCAGATCCATCGCCCACTTTTCCAGCCCGAATTTCCCGGAAGGGAGTCGCAAATTGCAGTGCAGTGCAAAGTTTTTGCCCTGCACTTTGGCTTTTTGGCCGGGTGTCAATTGGCTTGGGCCCTGGCCAGCAAACTTTTCATCTGTTTAAACGAAAATTTTTGGACTGCGTAATTTGCTGCCAATGTCTGAGGCGCTTGGTTAAACTTTTATTATTTTTAACAGAATTATTTGTCTCATTCATTGAAACTTTTTACAGATTTTACTTGCTATCTACGTAGCTATATACTTTAAGGACTGACCTTTTCTTAACCAAAATACGAACCAAGTATTTAAGTCTTTAAAATAGCTGTTAGCTTTGAAGCTTCCACTTGTTGACTTGTGTGGTCGTTAAAAAATGCACGGCAAAAAATATCAAAACTGCAGCATCCGTCGAGTTTTCCAGACGCAAAAAAGCCGTGGAAAAACCATCTAGTTGAGCCATGGGATGGAACAAAAAAGGTTTCCGGAATAAAAATATTGCATTCGATTTGCTCAGTTCTGTGGGGACGCGTGTGTGATTCCGAAATGGTATGATGTCCTTGCAGGCTGGGCGATGCCACTCCTGTTTTTCGAATCTGCAACAAAACTTAGCCAGACTTTGCCCAAATGGTGCATTTCCACACAGCAGAAGTATCCATTTTATTTTTATTTCCAAACGGTTTTCATTGCGCTTATGTATTTATTTATCTCCTTTTTTGGCAACTCTGCGATGTTTATTTGCCCAGCGAGCGAGCGAGCAATTTCATTAAATTTCATTTTATCGAAATTAAAAAGGAATTTTCTTGGATAAAACAAACGGAACAGCGATGCACTTAATAAACTCTTTTTGGATTCGTTAGCATCGTTGAGGTGAGGCTATTGTGGAGTACACTGAAAATAACAAGTGCAAGTGGTTTAAAATATTGAAATATTATTTTATCATATTGCATTATGACTTGATAAATAAATTTGTGTTTGAACTTGTATTCTAAAAAATGTTTAGTGTAAATGAGCAAAGTCACAGAAGTATCAAAACAAAAGGTACATTCATCTCACAGGACGAACGGGCATTACAAGGAATCGCTTGGAGCCCAGCTGTCAATTGGGAAGGACAACAACAAAGTGGAGGTGGGGCAACAGCAACAATAGCAACTGCAGCAACAGCAACTGCAACAACGGCAACTGCAGCAAAAGCAACAGCAACGGCAGCAATTTGTGAGCCGAGTGGCACACGGCAAGCAATGTGAAATGAACGCAATGCCACTACGTGATGATAATCGCACATGGGCCACATAGCTATGTGTTGGTGGCTCACTCATACACAAACACTCACACTCACACTCACACATGCATAGGTGTGCAGTTGGCCCTGGTAACAAGTTGCTGACACTCACACTAGGGCTTAACCCTCGGCACTGAAGTGCGTATTATTGGGTTAGCCCGCAAACATTAGATGTTTATGGTAAGCAGCAAATTTAAGTTGTACATGAATAAACTTCACATGCTGTTTGCTGCTCAAAAATAAAAGTCGACTTTAAAATATATTTTTTTTATTCCTTAGCAATTAATTAATTTTTAAAGACATTTTGAAAGCTCAACAACTTTTGCATTTTTTTTAATATTTAATATACAATGTTTGTTCGTTTGTTTTAAAGAATTAGAATTAGAATTATTTCTAGCAAAGCTGTAAGCGATGATCCATGTGCAAGTCCCCAAAAGGTTAACTGTCTGACGCAAATTGACAAAATTTCGCAAATGCCGGTTGCAGGTTTGGCATTTGACGGAGCTGCAAGTGGGTGGCAGTGGGGGGATTTGGGTATGAAATACGTAGTACGTACCATCCCCAGCCCACGACGCTCTCGTATATCCGCAACTGTTGTTGCTGAGTCACAACAAATCAGGTCTGCATTTGCATGCATTGCATTTTGGCCCAGAGGGCATGATGGCCAAATGCAGCAGTTGTCTAAGCTTGCAGTCGGCGGCATGTTAACTAAGTTGGCCACAAAGTGCACGGGGAGAGAAAGATGATTTATGTGGCAAGCGAAAGCTGAGGCTGAAGCTGAAACTGAATCCAAGGCTGAGGCAGAGGCAGAGTCACACTCGACCGCTGGCAGCGCAAACTTTTGCCGACTGTTGTCAGCCGGCAAACAATGCCAAAAGCCACAAACATGGCCCAGACGAGGCGGCGCAAAAATAGTGGGTAAAAATGAGCACAGAGCCAACTTTATGCATAAATATTTGCATGCAGACAGGCGCATGGGCCAACGGGAGAAACGGCATAGGATCCATCCTCTCAGTTGGCCCATGGATTTGAGGAGTTGGCATCGCCGGTGTGGGCTTGAAAAATTTGAGCATTTTCCAGCAAAAAAATCCGCGGGCTGAACTGTGCACCTGTTCAACCTCCGGAGGTGGATTCAAAATGCTAATGGACAACAGAAAAACGAGCTCTAGCAAAAAGTACACAAGATTTCCAAATCAACAAGAAAACAAATATTCCAGAAGAAACATCAACATCTTAGAGAACTTTTAAAATGTTTGTTTAAAAAAAACGTTATACAATTTTGTGCAGCTCTTTCTTTGTAGCAGCAACTAAAATCATTTTAAAAAGTTCGCTGCAGTTTCTCTTGCAGTGCAGTTTGTAACTCCTTTAATGATAGCTCCATATCTCGTGAAGCCAGAAAGTTTTGCGCAACAATTTACACAATGCCAAGAAGTCGGAGAAAGGAAAAAATGGCAGGCACTTTGCATATGCAATTTTAACAAGTGAAGGAGGTTCGCGGAAATTTATTTAACTTTTAAATTGCCAAATGTCTTCGGCTTTTGGCATCTTACTGTATATTTATGTATGTGCGAGTGTGAGTTTTATGGCTTCTTCGCATACACGTTTCTTGTTATTTCCCTCCAAAAAAGTGTTGGCATTGCTTGGAAATTAATATGAAAATAAGAGTTGGCAGGCGATTGGACATCGGAAGTTGGCAAATGGCGACACACTTGACATAAATTGAAAATTGCTCGTACTTCTGTCACAGAGAACAAAACAAAAAGCCAGCACGATGACCTCACTGGCTTTACACCTTTTTATGGGGTATATGGACGCCAGAAATAGTCTAACTCGCAAACAAATTTAAAACTTTATGGATTTTGCCCATGTATTTTGGTGTTTCATTTGTGAGCGGAGAGAGTTGAAAGGTCAGCCCCTTTGCCTGATTTAATGACTTGTCAGCGAAATGATGTTGACATACAGCAGCGAAATAAACCAGCTTTATTGACTTTTTATGAACCGCAGACCGAAGGAGAACCCAAAACAAAGCCCTGCCAACATCATCATGACCACACAGAACCTCACAGAACCACACAGAGCCACTCAAACACACCCGTACACATCCGCACACATCCGCACACACACACACACACAACGAAAGTTTCAACATAATTTTAACTTCCGGTCGGCGCCATTGTCGCATTTAATATGCCTGTATTTCGAGGGCAATGAGAATGAGAATGAGAACCTTTTATATCGAGGTCCTGTTTTCAGTGTGGACAGTCAGTTTTTTCCGCCCGTCCGTTCAGTACTTCCTGTAATGACCCCATCCAAGCACCGAGCATGGGGCAATTAAATAAATGTCCTTTCAGCAAACAATGTGCCAAAATGTGAAGTCACAATGCCAATAGCAACGGGGCAGCTGGAAGGAAAACAGGACATTCTCAGATTACTCGTTGATAAGTGAAAAAAGCATCCCGCTGCGTCAAGTAGTTTGTACTCCTAAAAGCGGAAGGCACTCATAGATAACCTATATATACCAATTTTAACATTTTAAAGAAAAGGGAATCAACTAACTACATGAATTCAAAAGCTTGTGGTCCATTAAAATATTTTCAAACCCTAACTTAAATCATTTCATTACCCTTCGAACACTTAAGCACCCATAAAATGAATTTCCAGAATGTGTTGGCCCCTTTCCGTCGCCAAACACATGCTCAGCCCCGCCTCCCATTTTCCCTCTTTTGCATTTTCCGACTGCGGCCCCCTCCCCTCCCCTTACCAACGTTACACCACCGCCCCTGTGGCCACACCCCTGTCAGCGGTAATTGACGATTCTCGCGCCCATGTTGCCGCTGACAGTTCCAGTGGCCACCAGAGGCACTTGCCGCTGTTGTTGGTCATAATTGCGCGTTGTATTAATTTTTTACTGAATTTATATACACTTCCTGAACCCCCAGACCACGACATTCGCTGGCAACATCAACACAAAAGAGCCTAAATGAGCAGCGAGTATAAAAAAAAACAAGTGAAAGCAAAACAAACAGACTGAAAAAGGGCAACATCAACATGGACGGAGAAGTTCCCCGATATGCTTGCTTCAATAAACTGGGAAATTTTTCGTTGAGCCCACACTGAAAAAATGTGAATAAAACTCTACAAAATGTTCATTTAAAAACTCAAAATTGCTTGCAATAAACAACGCTGTGCTGCACCTTCAGTGCAATTAGTTTCTTAGCTTGAAACGTTTCAAAAACAATTTCTCTCAATGTCCTTTGTTGCGCTCTTTATTCGCAAGGACGCAAGGCAACTGCCTGAGTGACTTCCTGCTGGCTCTTGTGCCGAAATTCGCCTGAAACGACAAATTTTTAATTTGTAACCAAGGCGTGCTTAACCCACACAAACTCACAACACATTCATCCCAAGAGGATGAGAGGTGAGGAGAAGTGGAGATGAGGACGTGGGAAATTGGTGAAAAGAAATAAATAAAATTTCGAACGTTTGTTGCGTTTTATTTGGCATGTGCTTTTGTACATTCTACGTCCCTTGTCCTCCAACGGCCCAAACATTTCGCCAATAAATTCAATGAGAGTGGCCCAGAGTGTCCAAGCAGGCCAAACTTAAAAGCTCAAAGACTTTAATTGCATTTCCCATTTCCCACCCATTATTTTCCCATTTCCCCAGCATTTCGTCATTGATGGTAGGCAATCAGCAGTCGGAAAACTTTTCAACAATACTCCCTTCCTTCATAGTTGTCTGCTCAATGGGTAAGGAATGAATGCTTTGCGACAGGAGAACTCCTGTTTTAAAGCAGCACTAATAAACTGCTTTTAAATTGGATAATGCTGACTAGCACGCTTAACTAGCACTTTGTTAATTTACAAATACATTTTCTAATTTATCTTTTCACAGTATAATAAAGTTTGTTTCTTCATTTCCTCTTGGCCAGCAAATGTGACATTTTTCACATCCTTCCAGCCTTTCCTGCTTGCATGTCCTGTGGCCGCCTAAATGGGCTTACCACTCTCTCATCCGTCAAGCAATTCTTACTGCATTGTGCTAACTCATGTAGCATTCAGTAGTTCTACATATTCCGTTTGCATTTCCCTTTGCTTCCGATTGTGCTAATTCGATTTAAGCTGAAACTCTGGCTAATGCATTGCGAAAACGCTGCACAAATTATGTAAACTTAATTCATAAATCAACAAAAATGTTGTCATAAATATTTTATTGCAATTAGACCAGTTTTTTTTTCCCCGTCGGAAAGCATTTAAATTAATTTGAGTCGGCCAAAGCTAAATTGCAAACGAAAATGGCATTTATCAACAACCGACAGCTGCAAAAGTGTGTGTTTGAGTGTTCACGTAGCTGAACGCACGTTTAAACGCCCTGTTGAACCGGAGCTGCCCAACCCTTCATGGTCGAAACGTTTTGCCAATAAACTTCACACAAAATCAAATTAAATTTGACAAAAGTAAAACGATTTGATATGTCTGTCTCCCCACACCACTTCCCTATGCCCCCTGACCTCCTTTATATTTTCCGGGGGCAGTCGCACAAGGGGTTGCAACGTCCTTGAAGGCGTGCGTGCGTCTACCCCATAACAATGAAAGCAGATGGCCCATTGATACGGCCAGAAAACAGAACTGAACTGAACAGAACATTAGCCCCATCTAAACTTCTCGGTGTTTATTGTTTTAATCTACAATAAAAAATATTAGAATGCGCAATTTTGATTATCATTTTACAGCTTTATGTGCGCCAGACACTCGAAAAGCACAAAAGTGAACCGATTTGAGTGGCCTGATTTCGGTTTAATGGAACATCTCAGGGGCCTCATTTCTTACACCCACACAAAGCCAAAGCCATTTAGACTGTTCATTTGGATTGAATTGCTTGAATACTTATTGGCTTGACTTTCAGTCGGCTTTCTTATTTATGTTAATACTTGGTATGAAACAATAACCTTTAATACCGAGATTTTAATTGCCAGTTGGCCCAAACTTAACTGGCGTGTGTGATGCGCGATTTGCAAAGGTCGTTTATTGGCTCAGAAAGCCAAAAGCTGGTTAGCCATATTCCACAATTACATTTACCGAAAACTAAGGGCTACTCCCTATTTGAGTATCGGTTTCGGCCAGCACCGTCTGCACTCCCCTCATTCATTATTTTCTTTGGCATATTTAAGCGCCAGAGCTGCACTTTAATGACCCCTCCTTCTGTCCATTTCCCTGGTGGAATTCCCAGTCTTTCTGCCGCTCTGTGTGTGCAAAATATTTCAACACCAGCCAACTGAACAACCAACTGGCTGACTGAATGGACTGGCAGTTGCAGTTGCCACGTTCAGCAGACGTGTTCAGTAGATGTGAATGTGGATACATCCTGGAGGCATTTTGTGGTTGGTGCGGCTTGGCCACACGGAATGCCTTTAGGCCCTCCGTTTCCATTTCCACCGTTTCCTGATTCGCAATCGCTCAAAGGGCCCGAACGAGTCCTGACCGCAGCATTGAGTGTCTTAAAGATGGAAATTAACGCAACGCATGGCGGTGAAGGGTTAAGAGGCGGTTTAACCGGGCTTAAAGGGTTCGGGGGTTCAAGGGTTCCGGGGTTCCGGGGTTCACTCCGCATAATTTGCATGCCAGCGTAGCATTTGCGGTGGACGTTTCATTTTTGCGGTCACATGTGGAGCAATGGTGAGTTCGGTCGCTCTGTATCTGAAATATGTCGAGAAATTCCCTAATGAGTTTTCCACTTATATGGGCAAAAAAGCAGCCAGAGTGGCAAATGCGGCAAGACATTGAGGAGTGGGGAAAAGTTTTTAAACTTTCACTTAAGATTTTTAGTGCCGAACTTGGCTGTAGTGTTGATTAGTTTACCCACATCTACCATGGTCCACAAGCAAGTCAGCCGACTTGGGAATAACATATAGCTGGCATGCATGATTTAAGATGTGTTTGATGTGCAAAACTTTGATGGCCAGGCAAGGGGAAGTTTGTCTTTTGCAAAGATGAAGACCCTCCCACAGGGAGCTCGCATTGGGCATGAAGAGACTTGGAAAGATCGTTAATAAGTGCCCAAGGAGATGATACTGGACCAACTTGATGGCCTATGATAAATTTCACTTAATGGCTTTAATTATCATAAATAGACCGCGCTATTTTGGGCGAGATATCAAAGTTGAAAGTACTTAAGTAGCCTGTTGTTTAAATACTGAGAATAAGCTAAACACATTACATTAATTAGTTGAAATAAATGATAATGTAATGAAAAAAGATTATCAACTCCATTTTAATAATGTTCGTATTGACAAAGAACATATATAAATGTTAAAAATTCTACCAACTTAAAAAGGTTTCCTTTCCGATTCAAGAGCTTGCCGCGCAGTTTGTTTTACCCATATCTCGCGCTGCCATCGGGCGTTGGTTGGCAGGTGGAAAACTAACACAGTTAACAAATGAAACCCAACTGACAGCTGTCTTACCCCGGTTTTTGCAACGCTTTAAGGTGGCCACATAAAAGATGGCTCTAAAAATGGGGAAATGCAAATTCGGACGAGTGGAAAACTTACTTTTCTCGCTGCTCGCAGGAAGGTCAAGTGCTGAAACATGCAGGCAGACTAGTAACCTTGATACGGTTGTCAAGTGCAATCGAAGAATATCTGTGGGTCCAAACTGTATATCAATTACTTTGGTGCGTGAATTCATCTGTATTCAAATATTTATTCAACTAGAATAAATGTATTTTATTTTCATTGCAGATACAAATATTTGTTGTTCTATGCTTAACAAATAAAATTTGTTGTTCTATGCTTAACAAATAAAATTTGTTTAAAATACTGAACACACATGCTTTAAAATCGAACTCCCTTAAACAGTAACTACCATTGTCTGGAACTACAGATCGATGGAGCTACAGTGCGAAGGAACGAAATTTAAAATTCAATTCGATTCAAGTGCGTTATGGGCAAAGCTCACCTGCACATGCGAATAGGTGGGTGTAGGTCATGTATACGATTTGAATAATGTGCGCCAATTATAATTTCTAATTCTGACGTCTGTAAGGCAAACAGAGCCGTCCAAGAGAACTTTTCCCGCTGAAAGCTCTCTTAGGCCACTCTCGCGTGTTTCGCACTTCCAGGGGTTTCGATTCTCGAAAAAGCTCTCTCACTTTCTCTCTCTCCGCATTTCTCGCTCTCCCGGTGCGAGCGTAATCAACGACACACCATCGACAACTATGCTCGTACGACAATGTTGCCTAGCACTTTTAACCTTTTGCCTGGTCGGCTCTCAAAAGTATGCTACGCCAAGAGTCGTGGGAAGTGGGCCGCACTGAAGGTCACTAATTGATTAATATGGAAGGGACAGCAGGGCGGTTAGATGTGGAAAAAGTCCTGGGAAAGGGGAAAGGGATGGTGGTGCAATTATGTTATTTGCCCAGCCAGGTAAGCCGGTGGATTCGACGAAACACAAAGGCGAGATCCTCGCAAAAGGGGCGAAAACTTTGGCCCACAGCTCAGTCAGGCAATTGATAATGACTTAATTAGCTTTTACAATAAGCGACCCCCACACACACACAGTTGACTGTGAAAACCCGTAAAGGGCTAAACTTTCCATAAAGGATTTAGCAAAAACTTTTGCTGTTCGGGTCTGCGTGCTTAACTTACATATATATATCTGACACACACATAAAGGCACCACAGAAATATATTATTGCTCCGGCAAAAGGATTAAAAATTTCATGCCTTTCCTAAAAAAGCCGGGGCTCGGGAAAATTTCGAGAATTCACATATGTGGGTAGGTGTGGGTGTGGCATTTGCTAGGTACTTTTCACGCAGTGCCGGGTTTTATAGTTAGCCAGCCCACATGTCACTCCCCTCTACAGTGTCCGACCCCCTTCCATCCTTCATCTGCTCACCAAAAGCCCTGGCAGTAAAAACAAAAACATTGGCAGCCATAAATGTGGCCGAATTTCTAAAAGTTGTCCAAATGTTGAGGGTGGTCAGTGCCCAATGGAAGTGGCCAGAAAACGCAGGCAGTGGGAGCTCCTGGGAAACGATTATTTAAGGTTTTCAGACCTCAATGAAAGCTGTCTATCATGTTGGAGTTGTTCAACTAGCAATATCTTGTCCATAAATCCGTGGGAAATGTTTTCCAAATTTGCAGCTATTACTATTTTTTTCTTTTTCCTTGCAGAACACCTGCACAAGCCGTACATTTTATTGGCGCTTGAAATATTTTATTATTTTCCGCAAACAATTCAAAATGTATAAAAGCAACATCAAAAATAAGAAATTATTTTTACAACAGCATTTTATTTATTTTTATTGCCTTAATGAGCTTAGGATGGCAATTAGGCAGCAACACGCCGTTTTACAAACTGCCAATCAGAGAAGTTAGTTTCCCCCAAAAATCCCAAACAATGTGCTCAACAAATCCCCCCACCATTAATGCTCAGTAAAGAAGCCTGAATCATGGCTTATCATAATTATTTATTTATTTACTTTAGTTTCGCTGGCCTTAAAAATGGAGACTCATTTTTATGTTTATGACGCCCGGCTGGCAACTAATTTTGATGCATGTTCGTCATTAGGCCGGAAGGCATCCAAATGGCGTGTGGCAAATGAGGCAGGAATGACGTGCCGGGGCAGGAAAAAAGGAAAAGCTGGCTAAAGTAACAGCCAGAGTGAAATGAGCGATAAGAAAGAAATACAAAACAAAGCAAAACAAATGAGGGAGTCGCCCAACAGGACCAAGAAATATATACACAAGTTAAAAATTAATTTCAGCAACAGAAAGTTGTTGGCTGGCGGCTTTCGGCTGAGTCTGCAGCTGCAGCTGTGGCCAGAGAGGGAAAATCTGGCACAATAAACGTAAAAAATTTAACACTTGGGAAAACAAAGCGTAGCCATGAATAAGATCGAGAGTAAAGTAGGTTCTTTTCCGTGGAAAAGAAAACTCTTAACCTGCCGGGGGGAAAACGGAAAAGGAAAATGACATGGCCCAGCAGGTGCGCCGCTTCCTTGGCCTGCTTATCGCACAAAGACATAAAATGCAATAATTACAATAAATACTTATTTATAATTTTCCACTGCTTGTACAGGATATTGAATTTTTAATTTCACTGCCCCTTCACGTTTCACTGATGCTTTTTTTGTTTCTTCCGAAAATATATTAATTTTAAGTGGAGTACCTGGTCGCTGGCTGACGTTCATTCGATTCGAGTCCACTTCGGATCCACCTGGATGCCCAAGAAATGGCAAGGTATGCCTTATAATTATTTGTTTTCAACATTTCGTGGGCGAGTGTGTATGTGGATTGAACCAATTTTAATTTCAATCCGTAATTACACACTACAAAGTGGCCATCAGCAAAGCGATTGGGTTTTATTTTCGTTCGCTCGTGGCTTTTTCCGTTTACTCGTTTTATTTTTAGCCGTTGCCGTTTACGTATCCGTTTGCTGGGGAAACTGGGGAAACTTTTTCAAGTGATTGAGCCTTGGCTTTCCCCACCACAGTTTTATTTACAGTGCCTGCGTGCGTGTGTTTTCACCTGGGCGAGGAAATAAATTGTGTTTCACAAATAGTTTTCAAGGTAATCACTTGATACGTCTTTCATTTCAACAGAGAAAGGCAACATATTCCCGATAGTCAAAGGAGTAATTACAATGTCCCTAGCACTGCAAAAGAAATGGCATTTCGCTTCTGCATTCGAAACATCTAAATAAAAAATAATAACTAGTTTCACCGAAATGGAAGCCAGTAAAATGCAGAATGCTCGAGTACTATTTAAGCCCCAGATTACATGTTGCTTGGCATCCTGATTCCTTGTTTGCTGAAGCTCTGGCGAACCTCTTCAGCTGAGTCACGTAACATTTAATATTTATGGTGCCGGGCGTTAACCCACATACGACCTTAACTCCCACTTCCAGTCCCACTTCCACTCGAGCTGTGCACTCGCAGCTGAAAAGGTTAAATCAAGCCACAGTTGACTTGATGGCAGTCTCGCGTTCCATTCACTACTCCGAGTTTCCTAATCACCTTCGACTGTGCTCCCACAGCCTCATCACCTGAAATCTGCATAACATTACCATTACCACACCGGAGCACTTCGTTACGTCTGAGAGGCAGAAAACCGGAAGCCGCAGGAATGCAAAATGCAAAATGCTAAATGCGAACTGCAGAATGCAACTCCTGAAATGCACTACGACTGGGTACCTTAAGCGAATCTTTTGATGTGGCTGCTGCCAGGATGGGGAAACACTTTTAGGCCCACAAAGGAATGTGGCTGGCTTTATTATTATTATGTATTTCTGTTCATGTATCAGCCTCAATTAATGTCAGTGGGAGCGAGTAACGATTTTGCCGTCATTCATGTCAGCAAACGTGTTTGAGTTGCTGCTAGCGTTCTTTATTTCACACTCTCTCACTCAGGAAAAACGGCTGAATGGGAAATATTATTTTTTGGGTACCAATATGGATCAAACACCTACAAAATATAAGTTAATTTATGATGCAATCGAAAATATCTGTGAAATATTTATTAAAAACATATCAATTACATGGACATAATTTGCAGCGGGAAATCTTTAATCAAATATATTAAATTCATAAATATATATAAAATTTATAAAAATATATTTATTATTATTATATTTATTATACATAATGTTTCCTTCCTATTTTATTTCCAGTGTTAGGTGAAGGGAGGGTCTAGAGCAGAGGCGCGAAAAGGGGCGTGGTAGGAGGGCAGTGTGTCAGGCTGCCATGCGTTTATTCATTCGTCATCCGTTTCCATTTTGTTGCTGCAGCATTTTCATTTCTTTCCTCTGCTTTTCCTGCCCGCTGCCCCACTTTCTCCGCTTTCCGCTCGCTTTTTATTTCCCCGCCACGAATGCGTATTGAAGTGTGGCAAAGAAATCAAAAGAATCCTGATGAGATGTGTTTGCTGGCGTATGTCTGTGTCCTTCGTCCTTGTTCCCCTATAATGTTTCGGCCCAGGTCCTCGCAATAAACCAGCAATGAAAATCACAAAAATAAATAAACTGATGCGAAACATAAGAAAAGCCCACTCAATAACAACATGGCATACAGGACTCGAAATGGCATCGAGGTTAATGTAATTTCAATAAAAATACACATAATTGCTGCAGGATATTGTTTCATCGCCATACATTTCGTCAACAAAAATTAAAAACAACGTAAGCAACTTTAATTTTAGTACAACCTTTTTATATTTGAAGCTAAAAATTGGTTCTCGTTTTCTATATTAAACTTCACAATCAGTCATGTTAGAAACTTACAAAAAATTAATTAACTAATGTAAACTGTAACGTAAACAAAAAAATAATAGTACCCGCGAGGAGAATGTGAAAGTTAATATTGAAAATTCTCGCAAACAGAATTAAAATATTAGACTGCTGAAATTTTACTGTGAACAATAAAAGGTGCAAAAAAACATTCTTATGTCAAATGGTTTTTTTATGATAAAAAAAAATAATAAGCTAATCACATTGGCAATCTAAAACAAACCTATTTAATTTAAATAACCAATTTATGTTGTAACTAATAATAGCTCTGAAAAAGGAATTTTAAAATGTCTGAATGCCTTGGCACTTCTATATATCCAATTATGCTCAATTATGCTAAAAAGCTGAGCTGTCAATAAACTCATTCACAATCTGCGGGCGGTCCACTTCATTCGAACGTTAAGCGAAAATATCAAACGGAAAACGGACGCTTGTCGTTTACACACACTCTCAGGTCCGCAATTAAAATTATTAAGTCCACTAGAGAAGGCGACACAGTGGCCACTCATTGCCCGGCGACGCTGGCGACGTTGGCGATGGTGGCCACGCATCAAAGGTGCCACGCTGCGTATGAGTAATGGCGGGAAAATCGGCCACGAGCTCCCGCGTGTCGTGGCCCATTTTTATTGTTGTGCTGCTGCGTGGAGGCACTTAAAACATAATGAAATATTTATAATAATGGTGTGTTGCTTTAGCAACTTGTCCCCCCTCCAATTTCCTTGTTGTGGGACATTTTTTTGCCAGCCTGGAATTATGAGTAAATTACTGCAAATCACGCATACCGCAGTCATAAATGCGGGCAAAGGACTTGTTTAAGTGCGTTTCCATTTGGCTTTACTTTGAGTGCTTTCGGTTTATGTAAGCTCTTTGCTCCAGGAATGTATTCTTAGGATACGATCTGTAACCCAAGAAAGTTTGTGTTTATTTTTAGACGGTCAGGCAGAGTCAAAGCATATGGAGATATTAAGATCGTAAAAATAAACATAGGCTTTGGCTGAACACTCCAAAAGCATTCAAACGTTTCCCATTTCATGCGTAATATTTTGTCATTTTGTCTGCTGTCACCTTTTTCGGCATATTTTGCAGAGTACTTTTGATATAACCATAATTCCGTTGATTGCCAAAATGGACACACAAATATTTATATTTATTGGCTTTGCTTTGTAGCAGCGATTTGCTTTTGGGTCTCGATTAGCATATAATACATGGAACAGCCACATTCCGTGTACGTATTTGTGTGAACTACAGTTTGGTGTTTCATGCGGCATTTCGTTGATTGTTGTTGCGGGTAAAAAGATTTTTAATTAAAATCAGTAGAAATTAGCGAAACAATGCGAGGAGGTGACTAATAATTTATTCGAATGCCGCAAAATGTTTCTTTTTGCTTGTTATGTTATAATTCCAGCTCCGCCATTCCGCAAATATATTTTCTGAGGGAAAATCAGGCAACAAAATTCGCAAACGAAGAGCCCCTGCCACCCAATTTACCGTGCATGTTGCACAACAATTAAATTGAATCAACTGAACATGCAATGCCAACACTGACAATTGCAGGAACAACAACGGGGCACTTCGGCAACAACAAATCGGTAAACTATTTCCACCGCTTTGTGTACCTTTTTAATGAATTTATCGTGTAAATTTACACTAACTTGTCACGTTTGCATTTGTGTGTCTTTCAATTGCTGACGCCCCAGTAATGTTTTGCTAAATCGACAATGGACCACCCACACCCACACCCACACCCACACCCTGTTTGCATTTATTTTATAATTAAATTTATAATTGTTTTGCGGCTTGGAATTAAGTATACGCAGTGTGGGCGCCTATGCAAAAGGCAAGGCGGAAGTGTAAAACAAGCCCGGTCGCAGATGTCCTTAACAACTGCATTTAAATATGGTGGAAAGTAATAATGCAGTTAAGCAATGTTTGCAAGTCGATATTTCATGTTTTAATTCATTAAAGTTGAAGAGGAAACACAGAGCTACAATGAAAAAGAGAAAAGCACAGTGAAGGTTTTGGGGTGACATTCTTAAAAATTTGCAGAATATTACATTTTATGTTTATGATAAATTAAGTTAATTATTGATAAAGTAAATCTTGATTTTAGAGTTATAATATGAAAAATGAATAAATTATTTTTAGTTAATCAAAATTGTGCATTATTTATATAGCATTTTTTCTAGTGTGTTCCACCAGGAACTTAAGTTCTGCCAAGCGAATCGAGGCTTTATCTGCGGTGGATTCATGGATATCGACTGGGCGGACTTTTGTGCCATTGTTTATGGGTTTGTTGATGGCCATATTTTCGTATAATTTAATCTCTGTGCCGTTAAAGCAGATACCATGCAAGCGTATTTATCCCATTATAATTTAAAGTCCATCTCAGTGCATCTCGGAAAATTCCTTCATTTCGCCTGCCCGACCGAATAAAGCGGCATTTATTTTAATTTGCCGGGAATTAAGCGCGGAAAGTCTAGGAGAACGTGTGCCTTAATGCGGCCACAGGACAACAAGTAATTATATTTGGTCGCCCGATGTTAACGTATTTAAATTCGCGAGATGGCGTGAAAACGTCAAGCAGCCCGAAGTCACAATTTTCCAGGTGGAAACCGCATTTTTCCCCCCGGCCTTTGTGTGTGCACTTTTCATTAAGAAGAAGCTGCCATATTTGTCCCTGTCAATATGGCCAGGACATCTGTGGCACAGTTAAGCGTAAATTCGGTCATATAACCTATAAAGGCAGCGATTTTTTTCGCATCTAAAATTGCTCAAAATTCTGGCCATTGCCACTTTCTTGCCGATGGCAGTAATTTCAGATTTTAATTAAATTCTTGTCGTGTTTGGCTTGCCACAGAAGCACACCTACCTGCATACCCGTACAGCCAGCAGCAGGATGACGAGGCATCATCGCCGCTCCTGAGCTCCTGCCGCTCCGCTCCTCCTTCTCCTGTCGCTTGCAGCCAACAAACA
The DNA here is from genome assembly GCF_016746365.2 of Drosophila yakuba. NCBI lineage: Eukaryota > Metazoa > Arthropoda > Insecta > Diptera > Drosophilidae > Drosophila > Drosophila yakuba. The sequence continues at coordinate 17,408,303 of NC_052530.2, forward strand.
ATCCGGATCCGGCTGCCACGCCCCCCATTCCGTGCACCTGGAAGCAATCCGGCCGCAGCCATGGCCGCCATACCTCCAGCAGGATGTTTCTCTATGGGTGTCACAACATTTGTGAAGCCCTGACGCAAAATTAAATACCGTCAAACGGCAGCCAACGGCACGAGGTGCGAACCACTTCTCATAAACTCTGATTATTTAGAAAATTGTAGAGCACCTTTTGAAAGGTGCCCATGGATGAGATTATTCTGGATTATCTTGTTAATTTGAAAATAATTTCTACGACTATCATACACAACTTTAAAACTGGTTACCACAGTTCAATAAATACTTTAAGCTTACCAAATTGGTAATTCCATTTTTTAAAGAAGTTTGAGCAGATACATATCCATTTGCTAAACTCATTCATGTTTAATTCGTTTAATTGCTAAACAATTGAGCGCAAAAACCACCCAAACAACAGACGATTCTTAATGAATTTATTTTATTGGCATTGGAATCCATTAGCCGACAAATCGATATGCTGTGGTGGCCAATGAATCGCAAGACTTTCAGATGTCGGCTTTCAGTGCTCAGCGTTTAGTTTTCAGTAGTTTGTGTCCGAGGCAGCTTTGATTGCCCCTCATTTGTTGCGGTGGCGCGACCCATGCCAATTGTATGCTCGGCGAGGCGTGCACATGGCACATCCACATGGAACATGCTACTACTATGTATGAATGTATGTGTGTATGTGCGGAGCAGGCATGCCACACATGCCACACCCCTTTGAAAACTCCGCACTGCCCCCGCTGATCGACCAAAAACAATGTGCCATGTGCAGTGTGCAGTGTGAGTGCACACGCGGTTAGGCAAACATTTTGCCAGCAATTGAACCATTGCCAGATTGTATTGACATTGCAATGGCGTACAGCTCGGAGCTGCAAGAAGGACCTCTTGCACTCTTCACCTCTGTCCGTTGCATTGTCCTTGCCGTTTGGTTTTGCGCCGTCCCGAAGGATTTTTTCTCGGAGTTGCCCGGTCGGGAGTGTCGACGACTGTCGCCAGCTTTCTCACGCAAATCCCTTTGAATTGCTGATTTTCCAGACTCAGCTATTTTATATTTACTGTAAGCCAACTTGCAGCTGCCGTTGCCAACTTGACTTCAACTCCTCAGCTGGGCTACTTGGAGTTGGCCCGCTGCTGCGTTGCAGTGTCCATAAATCTTGGCCAAAGCGGATTGCGATTGCATTGATATGCGATGTTGTCTAATGCCGTCGTCACTTTGCTTCCACCGGTTTTGTTTATTGTTGCTAGCGCGTCTGCGGCGCTTCTCGGCCATTTGCAATGGCAAATGTGCCAGGACCTCTAATCGCCGCTCCATCGAAGTATTTAAGTGCCTTGCAAAAGGCATTAGCATTGCAGCACCGACTTTCAATCGGCCATTCCATTGAGCCGGACTTTGGGTGGGTAATTTATGGCTTAGCTGACAGAAGATTGCGTTTCCGGGAGGGTTTTGTACTCCCCAGTTCTATTTCAGTTTACAAAAGTGTGGCTTGGAGTAGTACAGAAGCACTTACAACTATCCAAGTAAATGGTGTTTAATTAGGATTTATGTGGGTGGTGCTCAAATAATATTTAGGTTCTCAAAGTAAAGTGAAAATGTATATCTAAGACGCACCACTTTTGTTCCAGTCAAAACAGAAGCAAAAGGCTTGCAAACAAGCCCATAAATTCCTCGATGCTAAGGCAAAAGTTTAAAAGTTTACACAAAATGCTCTACTCTGTTACATTTCAGGTAAATTACCCAGTCTCCGGCTCTGCGGAAATTTGAATAGAATTTATTAAAAATTTATGCACTTTGCCGGCACACTCGTTCTCGAATTCCCCAAGCCTCCACACACATTGCCAAATTTCTAATTGAAAATTTTGTGCAGGTCCATGGATATTATGGACAACTTTGGCTTTGTTCCTGCGGATGTTCATCGGGCATTAGCCATGGAATTTTGGGGCAGAGGGAATAGGGCGAGCGTTGTGTGTGATAAATTGCTACATAAATTATAATAAACGCACATGGGGAACTGGCCATGGCCAGGGGATATTGGCCAGTGGAAGTGGAGCGCAGTCAACCACACATAGTTTGGCTAAAAATTTACATGAAAAACTAATTCCAGCTGTAGCTGCAGCTGCAGCTGCTGTCGATGCCAATAGCGATTTGTGGCGTCAATGATGGAATGCCATACAAATTGAGTTCACACTCCCCGGCTTGATCGGCATAATCATCGAAATTCATGAATCGGCACCACGATTACAAGCAAATGTTACACACAGAGCCAAGCATAATTTGAATGACTTCGAGCGACAGCCTGCGATGCGGCAGATGGGGAAATCTATCTACTTAAATAATGAGCAATGGCTGTAATTAAAGGCATTATACCATGCCCTGGAGCATTCGCAAGAGTGAGAGAGTAATGCCACGCCACAGTTGTGCAGTTGCAAGTGCCAACAAATTATATTAAATGCAAGTGCATCTCCGGCTCCGCAAAAACCCCCACTTCTCCATGGGAAGTGCGTTGCAAAGTATGCTACGAGTGCGATTTTATAGCCGCCCCGACATTTGTGTGATTTACGCGACGGGCAGGCAAAAATCCCAGCCCGAAATGAAATGAATAGATGTCGAGTGGATGCAAGACAGAGAATGGGACACAAATGCTAAGATGAGAATCTGCACTGCCCTTGAATGGCGCTCTACCACTCCATATACATTTATTTAAAAACTATTGTGAACAGATTAGAAAAAATAATAATATACTTAACACTACATTTCTCCTGGCACTTGTATAATGTAATCAAAAAAGTAATTTAAATGAGTAATGGAACTTGCAAACTCCTATATTAAAAAGTAGATGATTATTTCAGCCGGAATATATTTGTATAAAAGCAAAGTATCTTCCGATCTGTTTGCCCAGCCGAACATGCTCCAATGGCAACCAGCCTCAGATGGCTGAACAAACCCCACAAAAAACTTGTATATTTGTTTGGGAGCTCGTATGTAGAGCACATTGTGCATACAAACATGGCAGAGCGGCCACAAACATGCGTGTGTTTGTGTGTGAAACCGACTTCACACCTCGCCGACGGTGGGGCAAAGGAGAGGGGGTGGGCACTGAGAGGGGCAACTGAAGGGGGTAAAAACAAACGCTGTCGGCAATGAAATGCAATGCGCAAAATGCATTTTCCGCGACTACACAATTGAAGTAATAAATCACAACGGGGGCAGGAAAAGTAGGGGGTACCCATATTTTTGGGGGTATGCCTCCGAAAAAAAATGGAAAAGATTGGTGCAAGGTATGTGGAGCCACTGCACATGCTGCACAACGAAAAATAGTCATAATTAATATTCATTTTGTCGAGAAATGCCATCTCTAAATATTTACAAAACTAAAACCTTTTGGTGTATATTTCCCCAAACAAACAGTTTTACTTAATTGATACCTTTACTAAGATCAAGTTTCCAAGTCGTGCGGTGTTTCACCGGTTGAAGTAGATATTTTTTGCACTCTGTAAGTATGCTGGCACATGAATATAGATATACGTGTATTATATATACAAGAATTAAGCGCAATCATGTGGAAATACGCGGGAAATGCATATAAACCGGAGGCGGTGAGGGGGAGGCGCATGGAAATGAGAATGGGAACTGCAACTGCAATTGGAATTGGAGCGGCGACAGCGGCGGAGACCACCTATTAAATTGTGCACTCATTAATCATAGGCACAGGCCCATCGCCCAGCGCCCCTTTTGTTGTTACTTATTTTTACGTCAAGGCGGCAGAAATTGAAAGAGATGAAAAAATATTTGCAAATTTATGCACTTTTCACGGGCAGCAGAGGCAGCGGAAAAAATGTACGTAAATTTGTCGAGCCGGGTGAATTTAATGCACTTCATAAAGTGTTTTTCGGCAAATCATCTGACGGCGATTTTTTGCTGGCCAGCCTATTGCGAAGCCATATTGCGTATACGCCACAGTGCACATACTGCAAATGACTCAATAAAAAGTTCAGAGAAAGTATTTGTATGGAAATGAATACGACGTTTGGGAGTAAATTGGTTCATGCAGCAACTGAAAAGAATTTCTGAAATTAATTTAAATAAATTGTTTGGACATACAAAAAAACAACTTGCATTGTAAATAAAAGTATGTAGAAGTTGAATTCATTTCAAGTGTGAAATATACGCGGCCTGTTTGAGTTCCCGCCGTGTTTGGTCGGGCATAAATGTGAATGACTCTTTGATATTTTATTGGGATAATTGTACTATTTGCAGAAAATTAAATTTTAATGAAGATAAATAAAAAGTACAGCCAGGCAATTTAATTCAATCATTTAAGTTTATTTAAGTGAAATATTTTGGTTGTACACAAATGATAGGCTTAGAAGTGCGGGAATAATAAAATGAAATAATAATACAACTAAAGCCTATTTGGTCTAAAAATTCGAATTCACAAGCATTTATTTAAATAAAAAGAAATTTAGTGAATTCAGGCTCAGAAATGCCTAGAAATGCTGGCAGTTCAGTGGCATTCGAGTAGCTCTCCAGCAAATTGCCATTGTCCCACTTAGATTGTGCAAATGGAAAACAAAAACACAACGAGGCGGGGCTGCTATGCTTAATTAAAAACATTACAGCGCCTGACCTTGCAGCCCGCAATTGTTGTTAGGTGGATGGAAAGGGGGATGGGTGGTACTGAAGGGTCGAAAGGGGAGGAAGGGGGTGGACAGTCCGGGGGCAGGAGCACGGACCATTAGCAGTGGCAGCAACAAGTGCGGAGCAACAACTTATGCATAATGGGTCGGGCCAAGCGCCCTCTATGTCGTTTCCGCTTAAAGGCAAATGGCTGCAAGTGCGGCTTTCTACGAATCTCTTGCAATTTCTCCCCCTCTTTCTCTCTTTCAAGTATTTCATTTTGCGCTATTTCATTCCGCTTGTAAAGCTGTATTGTGATCAGGCATAAATACACAGAAAAAATAGTTCCATCTCTTCTATAAGTCACAATGTGTTGGAAAGGAAATAACACAAGAATAACTAGGTTTCCTCCTCCTTGTTTTGTTTTTGAACTAATTGGCTCTTTTTGATTATAAGTTTTCTTCGAAATTATTTCTCGCATTTAAGAAAAGTTGTGCCACTATTATTTTCCATGTAGACACCAAGTTAAATGCAAGAAAGCTTACTCCGCGGGAAGAAACATAATTAAAAAGGCGTCATCCACGCCCACATTTGGTGCAATTGCGGCAGCAACATCTAAAGGCACTTCCCTCCTTCCTCCTCCTTTCCAGTTCGGCTCTTGCCCGTCTGGCTGCGCCATTCTAATTAATATTTTAAGGCTTGCCAACAGGCAACAGTTACACATTTTCAGGATTGCAGCTGCTGAATAATTGAATTCGGTGACGAGGTCAGAGACACTCGACGCGCCCAGTCGTCCAGTCGTCCTGTCAACACATTGGCCAACTAAACTGGCGGAGTCACCAGTGACTGGCCCCCAAAAGCCATTTTGCAGCGGCTGTCTGAGGGAATTAAAGTTGATTTTGCAAATTACCCTCCCGTTTGAGCAGCGCTTTTGTTTAAATTCAGAGCTTGGCAACTGAAAGTTCGCAGTCTGAACGCGGCAGTGACTGCAAGAGGCCAGAGTGCAAGTGCGTGAAGAAAATCTCTGCAACAACAGTCGGTCGCGACTTTAGTAAGTCACAAAACACACACACACCTTGTATATCTCAGAGTTTCAGGGAGGAGGAAAATGGAAAAGAGGGAGGTTGGACCGCCGCAAAATGGCTGCCAAGCTGTCCGCCAGTTTCAAATGTGCCAGGCTCATTTTTAGTAGATTTATGCCAGTCCGCCCACTCATAAACTTTAGTTTTGGGGGTAATTTTGGGAGAATAGCGAAAACCTCAACATGGTACGTTTGCTTTTTAGGCAAAAAACTTTCGCATACATTATGCATATCAGCAGCTTCCAGCAGAGTGTTGTTTTATTAAAATATAGTACGGCTAAATATATATCTAGCTGTGCACAGTTTTCAATCCGTTCGTTGCAAATAGTTGGCGCCCCCACATTTTCGGCTTCTAATTACTTTTGTTTTTTAATAATCAAGCTCGACCCAAAACAGCACCAGTAACCGTAACCACACTGCGTATGCGTATTGTGTCCCAAATAAACTCACAAAACTGGCTGAAAAAACAAACTTTTTATTATTAATTTAGCGCTCCAAACTAATAAAGTAAGCAAGTTCGGTGTGAAGGGTTGAAAGGGTTCTATGGGTTGCTCTTTTACAAATTATACGGAATAATTTTACCCAACTCAACTTTGTGTGCGTTTTGTTGTTTGTTTCGGGCAAACAAAAATTCCACTGTGCTAAATGTTTCATGTGGTGCCATGCGATGATTGTTTGATATGGGCAAAAGTTAATGAGTATATTACGAGATAAGAAGTTTTGTAAGTGCTGATTGCCTGGATATTTATGGGTTTATAATATGCAAATGTGTAAAATGTTAGCATATTAATAAAATTTGAAAGTAATTTATGTGTAAGCTGCTTATGCTTGCCTGAAGTTACATAAAACATGAAGCGGACTGAATATTAAACATTTTCTTGCAGTGTTGTAACTTGAGTTGAATCACCTCTTCGTCCATAAGTTTTCTATAAACAACTTATGGAAATTGCGCACAAAAAACAAGTTATTTCTAATTTCAGTCATGTCAAGCTTACCCATTTAGAAGAGCAAAATGTCAACTGCAGTTAGCATTTTAAATTTCAGCAAGGGGCAGTCAAGCAGCAGGTGAAAGTAGGTGTTCATATAAGCACGGAGAGCAAACTGCGAGCAGCTTTCGCTTGCGAGTGTGCATGCAAATCTAGGTCATGCTGTTATTTCCGGCTTTTGTGGCTAACTGAATACATATGCACCAATACAACTGCAGCGATCACCTTGTGCTGCTTTGGCCAATTTGTGTTGCAGGGAGTAACTCGCAATTTACCTGCTTAAATATACCAGTTTTCAGATTTCAGATTTCAGTTTTCAGTTTTCAATGCCCCTGCTCGTGCAACGAAAGCCAAATGAGTGGGTAAATACGTTTGCATGTTGTTATCTGGTTGTTTTGCCGTCATCGTTGCTCACATCGTTTGAAGTTCCGAAATGGTTTTACAATGAAATTATAATCTAATTTTAATGGTTATACACCAGCAGAGTTGTCAAAGTCCCAATTCGGAAATCTACTGCCCACTTCTCTCCGCTCTTGCCCTAATTAAAAATCTTCGATTTGCTCGTATTGTCGAGCATCCATCTCTAGGCTGAACAATTGTTGAGAGATCTGGCCATATCTGGCACCAGAATTAGTAATAATTAGTTTGGCTAGGGGCGAGGACAAGTTGATTTGCTGACCAACTGTCACTGTCACTTCGCTTGGCAAGTACATGTTAAATCACTCCGCAGGCGAAGACACGTGCCAAACGAGTTGTTGCCAAGTAGAAATTACCGCAGACAGCTCTGAGACAAGTTAATAATGCTGCTAAGACCGACTGGCCAAATCCAAAATCAAGATGTTTAAGACGAAAATCAAATAGGCAGCTGCAAAGATTTTTCACTCGCAAATTCATTTATTCCTCAAAAGTTGCTAAAAAACATAATTGCTTTTTATAATGCTCAAGTAAAATGTATCGAATTTATTTTTAAAGATACTTTTTCCCTTCTCCAGAACTTAAACAGTTAAAAACACTTGTAACCATTGCAAATACTTTTGATAAGCAAGTAAATATATTTTTATTGCGCTGTAAATACACTGCTAGTTGTCAAGATAGTTCGTTTTTAGAGCGCAACTGTCATCAAAGTTCAACAACATAAAACAACGCCAAAACCCCAAACAGCATCACTGAACCAGAACAAAAAATTTAAACAAGCATGCCAGAGCGACAAGCGCTCTCCAAATCTACTCACACACACACGCACACACACACACACAGGCGTAAGGAGAGCACTTTGGCAGCTGCTTACATGTGACACTGCGGCCCAGATAAGTAGGCAACGAAAACGAAACCAGCTACTGCTGCATCTGTGTGCGGGTGCATGCGTGTGTGTGAGCTCTGGTGTCACAACATACTCGAAAATGTCATTTGCTTGTAGTTTTTGTTGTCACTGCTGGCGGTTGACAACAACAACGAACACGTTAGCGCTGGAAACGCTAATTATGGAAATTAAAAACTTGGCAAATATGTAAAAATGTGCACTTTTAATTAAATAGAAAGGAGCACCTAAAGGGTGCCCGAATGGGGGACAAGCATTCGCCACTCCGCAATGCAAGCAAAAGTTGCACCAAATACCGCCGCTTCAGCCACGTGCGAGCACTGCGAAAATTCCTCGTCCATGTGGTCCACATTTGCCAAATAATAACAGCCCAAAACATTCCACACCTAAAAATGTGAGTGAAATGGTTGCAGTTTGCAGCACATCCGCTAACTACATTTGTAAATTTAAGCCCATGACTTTTTTTTACTTTTCATATTGGTTTAATGTGCGAAAAATTATCAAATCCCCTTTTAATTTTTTTACTAGATTTCTCAACATAATATTTTCCGATGCAGCTTTAAACGTTTTTGAGGACCAGCAATCTGATCCGACTTTTCATGAGAAAATTAGGATGCTGCTGAAGGACGAAAATAAAAAACACACCACTCGTTGGAGCGCGTCGGTGTGTTTCTCAATTTGCATGCACACAGAAACTGTTTCCTGAGGTCAAAAGCTAAAAAAGCCGTGCCAAAAAAAAGGTAGAAGCGCTGCGGTTGCCTAGCAAATATTTTTTCCGAATATGCAAACTCAGCAGAAGATATCAAGTTAGCCGCTGGCAAAAGGTTTTGATTTACCAACCTGACATTGTGAATAAAAAATGTCAATGTTAATTTTCAAGCAATTTTTTTAAACCTTCACAAAAATGGTGAAATAGCGGCCGAGATCGTAATCTATGGCTCCACGTAAGCCATGTTTAGAGGAAGCAACTATATCATCCGACAGCTTGCGGTCAGCTTATAACGCTATTCGCCCACTTGCTCGCATTTATCACATTTATCTTTGGGTGCGGTTTGGACCACGGGGTGGCACGTTGGCCCACCTTGAATGGGAGGACAAAGGCCGATAAAGCATGGCATAAAGCATAACTACAAACATGCAGCTGTGCAACGGTGCCCAGTTTATTTGCGTATTTCGAATTTGAGACGCGGACTTGGGGATAAAATGCTGTTGTTTTCAAGGGGGCCAATGGGGGTATTTAAAGTGTAAAAAGTGTAAAAGGGGAAAATAGGACTTTCACGTTGGCAAAAACTGAGGGAGTAAGCTGTTATACTCGTATAGCAAAAGTGGAAGGATACCGAGGGGCGTCATAAATTTATAGAAGCCCGCGCGAAAACCGGGCAAAAAGTGAACGGAGCTAAATAAGTTTTAATCCCATTCAGTTGGATTTCTGTAAAGCGTAACGATGTGTGGCAAGTCCTTGTTGTTGCACCTGCAGTTTGTGTGTGTGGCTGTGTGTCTGTGTGTGTGTGGTGTCCTGTGTACCTGTTTATTTAGCTGTTTGTGTTGCGCGAGATAAGCGACAACAGCAGCTGGCCAGCCAAAAAAAGAGGAGAAATTCTTTTATCGTCGCTAGAAATTAACATGGACTGCACTAGCCTGCAAAAAATGTGATGAAATTGTATTATATAAAAATATGTACAGTTCCTGGGACTTTAAACCATTCAGTGGGCGGTGATAAAACAGATTTTAAGGTTAACAGCGTAACCTTGTCAAAGTTTAACCTTGCCCCAAATTTTAGTGACCAACTAAAATTGAGAAGTGAAAAACCAGTCAAAATCGATTTTAATCGATATATAGGAAAATGATTTTTCTTTTATTATTAAAGTAAACTAAGTGTAACGTGAACAATTTCCTGTTGATGTGTGCACTGGTCGTCCGGTAAAATGGCCCCAAGTCAAGCCCGGTTTCCAAAATGCGCCCGCAGTTAAGCGCCACCTTTTATCAGGCCAATCAGCGTCATGCATTGCTAGCCAACAAAATGCGGCCGAAAATTAAAGGAAAATGGGCTAGCAACAAAAAAGCTTCGACAGCCGGTTAGCAGCGTAAGTATCTATTTGCATTTTGCACGCGGAAATGGCTTGCATGTCGGCGGAGGCTACAGAGTATGTGGCTGGGTGAGCCGCATTACTCATACGCAGTGTGGGTCAAATTACACAGCCGCGGGTCAGCTGTGTGGGTGTGTGTGTGTGTGTGCGTGATAATTAGAACTGAACTTTTAATTGGGCAAGCATAAATGATTTAATGAGCCAGCCGCTGGCCGAACAAAATGAAAGAAGCCCAAAGGCAGAGCGCATTTCTCGAATGGTTTAAATATTTCCAATTAATGGACAGCACGTAAATGCGCTTAAGCGGCACTTTGACTGCCGACTTGCAGCCCCATCAGCAGTAGCAGAAATCAAAGCAAATTACAAATAATTAGTAACGCATTCTTCATGAACGTGGGGCAAAGGGCATAGTGCGCTCATTACCAACATAAATAGTAGCTAGAAGCATGGAAAGCTCTCTGCAAGCGGTAATTATGGCGTCTCCTCTTTGGGTGAGTGTAAAAAACAACGAACACTTAATTAAGCTGACGAAAAGTGCAAAAGATTTTTCATTCATTGGCAAAAAGGGGGCAAGGGCGGATCAGAAAAGAAAGTAGCCAGGAAGTCGAAAATAGTTTTATAAGTAGTTAATAGTTCGGCGATGTCAAAGGGTAAGCTCTTCTCAAACAATTTCAAAGATTTCAACTCGATTAAATATAAAATACTTGCTAAACTGAGAAAAAACTGACCAATTTAAATATATTAAATATGGTGGAAGATCAATTGCTCGGGGACAAAAAATGCTTACACCAAGTTTCAAGCCATAGTTTAGTTGGCGTTTAAATTGCATTACTTCTTCCATCACAAGCAATTGTGTTGAGGAATGTCTAACCCCTGTTTCCTTCTGAGGCAATTGTTTGCTCTATAGTCGAAGCTGCAGAGCTGTTTGTCTGAAGTCTTTGGTTTGCAAATCCCTTTAATGGTCAGCCATCCCTTGGAAACACTTTGCGTTAAGCTAAGCAATTATTTTCTATTTTCCTTACTCGTTCCCAGCATTTGCATTTTGCCAGGACAGGATATGCCACCACATCTCATTCTGCGGAGTTGTAGATGCTGGCGAGCATTCTGAAATTAGCTGAGCGGAGCTGCGGCAATGGCTTACTGCTCGCTGCTGAATTATTAAGTAGCCCTAATGCATTTCATGCGTTTCGAGGCAGAGCTCCGCGTCGCCGCCAACTCCTCTGAAGGAGTTGCCCCGGGTGGCAGCAGGTGCAGCACGAGTTGTGGCTGCTTTTAGCCGGAGCCTGGTGCCTGGAGCCTGAATCCTGAAGCCGACCGTTTGGAGCAGGCGCTCTGATTGATTGCCGGCCAGCGAGGGACAATCAAGAAGAACCGCAGACGATGGTGCCTTTCGGGGAAGCTCACTTGAAAACAACTAAAGACACCGAAAGAAAGTACACATATTAATTGAATACAAAGTAGTACAAAATACAACATAGTTGACGAAATAATGAATTTCCAACATTAAACTATTATTAAATCTGTTTGTCGAACAGTAAGTACTAAGTAAAAATAACCATTCAAAATACTTATTATATTTTTAATAAAACAGTATTAACTGTTAGTAACAACTTTTTTCAGGTAATTTTATATTTACTAAATATTACTTAAAATTGATTTAATAAACTACAATTATTTGTTTTGTCTGTGCAGGAGTTTAATAGCTTTTCAGCACCTGAAGCTGCCAAGTCTAGCCACCCCGTTTTAACAACTCATGTATTCGGCTTTTGTCGCTTTTATAACACCATTGCTGCTCAGGCACTCAGGCAACTCGTAAATTATTCACACATTCATTACGCGCACCGCCGCTGCAACATTTTGACTGATTTTCATTCGCACTTGAGCTGAAAGTTAGTCGAACCTGGGCGGCAGACCGCACAAACAAACATGGCTAGGAGCATTGGCATTGGCGTACTGCAAAAATTATGTAAAATTAATTGGCATTGGTGGAAATGAAAGGACGGCGACAACCGCAATTGGCAAATAATTGCGTATAGCTACCAAACTCCCAGTTAGCCAACTGTAATTAAAATAATTGAAACACTCTCTGTAGAACGGGTTCGCGGTCTAACCAGGCTAAAAACTCGACCGATAAATTTTGAATATTTTCCGCAGCAAACAATCGGCTGGCCACATGTATTGATTGCACAACTCAGTGGCTGAAAAGGGGATTATTATTATCCGGTGGATTTCGGCTAAAGCAATTGGCGGTATTGTCCAAATTCATCGATGCATTTATGAGTGATAAATTTCTCTTTGGACGAGTTATCGCTAATCAGATAATTGGGATAAAGTAATACAAAAGGACATACAAATATTATTCGTTATAAAAAGTATGGTTTATATAAATTCAGCTTTAAAGTCAGCTAAAAAAAGAAGGCAAAACAGAGGACCAGTAAAACTCAATTATCATTCAGGCCAAAAAGTCAGAGAGCCTGGCCGAAAAATTGAAGTTGGCAGCGGAACCGCGGCAAATGGAATTCAAACCGAATGACACGGCATGCAAATTTCACAAACTATGCGAACCTCGCGCTTTTGTTGTACGAAACTGGCAAACGGCAAACAATCAAATAAATTGAATATAAACTCACGTTTAAGAGCGAAAGCAAAACTGCCACAAAAACTGGGGGAGAACCTGGCTTCAAGGAGGAAAATGTGCTCGTGCCGTCTCTGGTTACAAATTACTGGCGCGGACGCATGTAAATTGCTGGAAATAAAAACGAGAAAATTCTCGGGGCTCCAGGCGGTGCCTAAAACTAGTCAACACTCCTCCGCCAGAGATAAAAACATCAGCATTTTGTTTTAAATTTGCCCGTAGATGTTTATATTTAATTTTCTTTTTACGACGAGCACATCGGGAAATCTGAGAAGGGTGCGGTGCGGTGTGTGTAGCATCAGCCCGAGGAAATTTACGTAGCCTTAGAATTTTCTTACCGCAGCCGAGCAGCAAAAGCCTCAAAGCTGCTTCCTCGGAGAAATGCTAGGAAATTCCCCAGAGAAGCATATGCCTCTTGATGATGTTTGTCCCTTGCCAGACAGATGAACATGCAACTGCTGTCAGGAACTTGGAAGCCATGAATTCCGAGAATGCAAACAGTGCAAAGGCTAAACTTTATATGAACTGAACTTTGCAGAAAGTTTTCGTACAATGCCGGGCCTGGAATGAATTCTTTATTAATCTAAGGCAGTGAATGGGAAATCCTAATGTTTCTAACCACAGCAGCAAATTGCCACAAATTAAATTCCACAAAAAAAGAGTTTTCTCACATTTAAGTTTCGTTTCTTGCACCATTTTGTCTAAAAGTTGACTATTATGCAAAATAGTTAAAAATACATTGAACGGCATTGCCAATTTATGCAATTTGCTGTTCGATTCAGGAAGTCGGAGGAGGCGATGACTTGAGGCAACATCTGGCAGTGCAAGAAGCGGACAACAATGTTGCGTATACGCCATGTTCATCGCAGTTACTTTGAAGTGGAAGAAGCTGCTGCTCGACTGCCAAGCTCCGCACTTACAAATCATTGAAAATTCAACACATTGCTAATGCGATACGTTTTCGCACTGCCAACACTTTGTCGTTGGCAAACGCACTGAATCTAAATAAATACACTCAAAAATAATTACTTCCGAGCAATGATAGGTGAGAGCAAATAAGAAAAGATGATTTAATTATTGCTATATTTTCTTTATATTTAACTATAAGAGTAATAAAGATTGTTGTAATAAAGATTCTGTTGCTATTCTGTGACTATAATTAACAGATTATTTCATTTTAGGATATTTCCCATTTTAGAAAACCGATTTGACCGATTAACATAATTTTTTGAACTGTGTGTGTACTTGGGAACTTGCGTTGGTGTGCGTTTGTGCCACATTGTGCGACACTTGTTATTAAGTACTTGCGCGCACAATTTTCATCGTAATGACAACCTGCAAGGCAAAATGCCTACGGCAAGCGAGAACATCGCACATCGCGTGCCAGGGCCGCGACATAAACTCAAGTGCTTGAACTCGGTTAGGGGTGCATTTGTGAGCGTGTTGGGTGGGCGGGCGATAACCGGGTCTAAAGGGGGTGGTGGGAGGTGGCAGCAGCAGCAGCACTAGCAGCAAGCCCGTACATGTGATTTGCATGTTTAGCGAAATTAGCGCACTAACAACAGCTGCCACCACTATTTGCGCCGCTGCCTGCTGCATTTTAATAACTGCAGGCCAGCAAACAAACATTGCGCATACGCCACATGTGCGCGACTCTCCAAAAGTATCGCTATCTCCCTCCGCACATATAAGCCATTATTAATTTAGCCAGAGAACGAGCACTCCGCCTGTCGAGCCACTTTAAATTAACTTTAATGGCTTCGTCCATTGCTAAGCCAATTCCAAATCCATTCGAGCCGGACTGGAGCATGCGTTGCATTTGTTTGCTTAACAACTCAATTATGGTTGTCGGTTTTTGGTTTTCGTTTTGAGAGTAGCAGTCAAAGCTATGAAAATGCTAAAATGAGTATGGACAAGTTGTCGGAGCTTAATAATTATAAAGTCTCAAAAAAGGGGAAATAGTTGTTTTATACACTCGCTCTATAAATCATGGCATTTGCTTTTGTAGTTTGATTAAAAATCGATTTAATACGGCACTATAAAGTTTGGTCATCTTAAGACTTGCGAAATTATACGAATTTGCGATCTCAAAACAAAACAAAACTTTAAGCTCCCAAGGAAAGTAATCCGAAACACTTTTCAAAGAGTAACAATAAAAATAATAGAGATTAATGGTAAACGAAAATTCTGGCCATTTTACATAAATTACCATAAATAATATGAATTTATTTGAGTTTTCCTCCGCTGGTCAGCAGAAAATCTTTATTGAGCCGGTGTTCATTTGTTAAGACTAAAGTGGTTTGCCAGAAAAGCAGCTTAAAACTTTTTACCAGCCAACATCAAACGATAAGAACGCTGAACGAGCTGAAAGAGATGCCAATAAGTTAAATGGCTTCACGGGTAAGTAAAATCTTTGCGGGTGTCGGTGGAGCATTTCCTACTCAAACAAATTTCAGTAAATTAGTTGAAAATATGCTTAAAGCTATTATTTATTTAGCAACCCACACACGTACACAGAGCGAAATGTATCCATCAAATCCGCCGAGAGCAATGCTTAATAAGTCATGCGGCGGCTTTATTAGATAATTTCATGATTTATGCATGTAATGCCTCAACATTTCATCTCAGTTTGGCCATCTGCCAAAGAGTGAATTTCCTCAGCTTTGCAATAACCAAAACTAATCATACATAAGATAATTACCCAGCTACTTTTGTCTACACAGCAAATGCCCAATGTTTACTTTGATATATTTCTATGAACACTCCGCTACAATTTCTATGCCCAAAATAGTTATTGTTGCTTATATCGTAAGAATAACAATTAAATTGCAACCCTAATAAAACAATTATTTATTTCCCTAGTCCACCACAGTCATGTTTGAATTCCTGATGATAATTTCAAATATTAGTTCTGTTTTTTTGAACTAATCTTTGTAGTACAATCAACTGCCAGAAATTGGCACTAAAGCACTTTGCCAATTGATAAGTAAACACATTTGTGTAAATGAAAATTCAATTTAAATTACAAAGCTTGTGCAAAGTTCTTGCTGCGCATATTAATATGTTGATTAAATTTTACTGGCATTATCCCCCACTGATAAATCAAAGTAAATACTTTAATTATTTCCTTGAGAGCCCAATTCAATTAGCCCAAAGCGACCTGAAATTTTACACGTGTGTACTTTGCGATAGTGAGGCGTATTTATCATACATTTTTGGGAGACGACATATAAAACCGAAAAACTTTTTAAAAATTCTATGCGTGCCACAAAACTTTTAGCGCTTGCAATTAAATTAGCCGCCACTAAACCATGCAGACCAAAAACGTGTCGCGCCTGCGAGTATGCAATAAGTTTTTCTTTACATACACATACATATATTCTGTGCACTCGCGTTGGGGCTTTATGATATTTTTTTGCTTATTCGCTGGCAGGAGGTTGAAAACAATGTGAGCTGCATGGGACCAGCTTACAACGCTCTGTGTCATTTTCATTTTACAACTCTGGGGCTTTCGCGCCGCATGAGCAAATTGATTAAAAATGTTGCCAAAGTTGCACTAACAAATATTTCTAGTTAACCACCCGCCCGGCCATGTGCATTTGGAATTTCACTCACACTCACACTTACAAAGCTGAAAGCAAGGGGCGAGGCGGAATATTTTCATTTAAATAATTGATTTTTCGCGTGCATATAAGGCTCCGACCACCACGCCGTATGAGTAATGCCAAAGTCAGGCTGCATATTTACTTAGCCTCTGAGTATCTCTAAGTGGCAGTTGGCTTTACTGCACGTCGACACGTGCGCATATTAATAAGCCGTGGCGCAAATCTTGGCCAAGTTTCCCAGCCACGTGTAGTTGTGAGGTTAGAGGTAAAAGAGCTCGATGTTTTGAAGAAGGATTTGAAATGAAAAGATAGTTCCAAGGACTGCAGTGAAAAGTGCAAGATAGTTTTAATTTTATTGAATATGGAAACTATTGTTTTTTTATAGAAATCGACTAAATAGAAAGCATTTTCCTGGGTGCGTCCGTGATAGGTTCATCGATCTAATTTCCATTTGCCATTGGAAAGTTCATCAACTACACAAATTCGACTGCAGCCTGGCCCAACTAATGATGTATGTCGCCCCAGGAGCTGGTCAGCAAGTTACTCTATAACCGGCCTCGAAATGATGTGCCAACTTTTGCCGAACTTATGTGGCCCACTCAACTCCTTTACCAATTTCGCAATTTGGGGTAGGTCATTGGGTGCATGTGTGGCCGCAGGCAATGAACTTTGGCAATTACAAGCATTACCTAGCTAAGCGGAAACGGAAGGCATCAGAACTCTGCAAGCCGGCTTTTAATGGAAAAAGGTTACTTTGCGACCGACCAACTTACGGACTTCCTCGGTCACTGCCCTGAAAATCTGTATCTAGCCGAAATGGGTCGACTGCACTCGATGGCAACCGATTCGGAATCCAATCTGCCACATTCTCAAACTGTTTTTTCCCTCCTTATTATATCTGCGAACATTTCCACAGAGCACCATTTTTGATCAAGTGCAATTCGGCTGCAGACCTAACGAAGTAGAAACTTAAGTTGCCAGAATTCGGTAACAGCTGTAATGTGGCATACTCTTTCCGTGGGGCTTCAAAGCTAAGTGAGAGTTCAAATTCTATTTTTAAAATTATACAATTTATGATTTCAAAAATATTCCTTTAATAGAAAAGTAACTTTTAAAACTAATTTTGAATGACTAGGTTTTTCCTTGCATACTTTCGTTGGCAAGACCATTAGCACTCCGTACTTCAACCAATTCGACGTGACTCCTTTTTGATTATTTATCTGGCTTACCATGCCAATCGTCGTCAGAGTGTGGCACTAAGTAGCAGCGTACTTGCTCCACTCCACTCCATTTCCAAGTGGGTCATTGAGCAGAGCCCCACCTCCACTTCCGTCTGTCCAGAGAGCAGAACATATGTTCCGCCCCCATCTGGACAACAATCAAATAGTCACTAAGCATATAAGCCACTTGCACATATCCCCGCTAATTAATGAAAACAATTAGTAAATTAGCTCTGCCATTTCCGCTCAATATCAACAATGCGGAAGGAGGGAGGGTGGGGATAATAACATAAACATAAAAACGTAAACGTTGGCAATAAATGCGAATTTCTATGCCCGAAATATTTATGCTAATTGAACTTGTTTACCCGTGCGTGTGTCCTTGTATCTCTCAGAGTTCCTATGTTTTGTTTATCGGATATGTGTATTTATATTCTATACACACAGCAAAACTTGGGTAATGCAGTTCGCGCAAATAGTTCGTATTCTAGTGACACCAAGGACACACTAAATAGAGAATTAAGCTCTTATTCTATTCAAATGTAGCCAAATATTTAAAATTTAAGGACGTTAAATATATTTAAGACTTAAACCATTTATTTGATGCCTATTATTACTATTATTTTTTCGAGTATTTGCTCAGTAGCCCGAACATTTAGCTGACGTATCCAATTTGCTTTGTTTGCGTCTGGAAATGGCCGCAGGTTGCGATTCAGACCGAGACTTAGACAAATTCTGATTTCTTGTGACAACAGCTGTGGATTCGGGCATGGTAAATATTTTATACATATACATATATGTCTCGCTGCCAGCTGAAAACAAAAGTATTGTGGAACACTCAACTTGGCAGGCTAAGATAAAGGGCCTTAGCTAAACTCAACTAACATTTACCAAGCATTTTTCTATCTTGGCGCCGTGATTTTGCCATTCTACCCTCCCATTGAAATGTTGATGCGAAAATTGTATTTGCATGTCAATTGCGCTTGTTTATCTCGCGTTATTATTTCTGACATTGCCACGAAACACACGTCGGTTCACGAGAGTCAAATGGGTGGATAAAGGCAGATATATTCATTGGTCAGGATCTGCGGCAGATTTGATGGCTCATATTATGTAATGGGAATGAGGCAAGTCATGTAATGTGTTTGCAAATCATAATTTGCATTCTATGCTGGACAATTGCCATGGAATGTAGGTAATGAAAATATATACATTTTTTTAAGTAGTTTTATGAAAAGGGTAAACAAACGGAAGAGCAAAAGAAATAAGTTAGGATAACACAGTGAAGATTAAAATCATAGAAATATCGTGGTTGTAGGGGTCAAAAGATGACTTTGACATTTAAGAAAACATATGTTGCCACAAATTAGGATTACGAATAAGAGAGGTGAACTAATGTATTTATTTAATAGCTTTTATAAGTATAAATAAAAAACGGATGATATTAAAAAACTTGTACGAAAACATAAAAACTCCCACTGTACCAAGGTAAATATGAAGACATTATGTTTATGAATACCTCACATAAATGGGGTGTAAATTGTCACATAAACCATTCCTATAGAAAGAGCATCAAATGAAGATTACTGCTGAAACTTATAGCTTTTGCATACACAAGCACTCTTAAAGCTTGCAATTAGATCGATCTATGACTCACTGCCGTCTGAGTTCGCGGCTTGTCATCAAAAATCGTAAAGATTAATAACCTCTGCCT
Source organism: Drosophila yakuba (assembly GCF_016746365.2). Classification (NCBI taxonomy): domain Eukaryota; kingdom Metazoa; phylum Arthropoda; class Insecta; order Diptera; family Drosophilidae; genus Drosophila; species Drosophila yakuba. Next base: position 17,427,609 of record NC_052530.2, read on the forward strand.
GGGCAATTAATGAAGAACTTTTACTGCACCATAAAATCCAACTATTAACGATAGTAGTTAATAAAGAGACTGAGGCGACGAGACGACCCTTGAAAACATTTACGAGCTGCTTTTAAGCGAAACCACAAAAACTGCCAACCGGACATAGCCATGAAATCTGAATCAGGAGCAGACTTTTATGCTGACAACATGTTAATGATTGGAAAATCTTACATGACTAGTGGCGAGTGAAACCACAAAAAAGGGCGGATATAAGGGAATTCAGATCATATGCATATATTTATGCGGTGAGTGACAGAATTCAATTAAGATACCCAGAAACAAAAGTAATTGAAAAATATGTCACAAAAATAAAAATGTCAATTGCCAGTGCTGGAAGATGGCTGAAAATTACTCCCATCCAATGGGGCCCAATTGACTGACATCCACATTAGCCATGGCCTTTGGGTTAAGCTCTTCCAGCACGTACGCTTCATGCATTTTTATAGGCCACCCGGGTCATAAATTCTCGCCTCCAAATCCACTGAAATTTGTACACCTGCTTGCTGGTCAAAGTATTATTGATAAGCATAAAACGCAGACGCGTGTCCAAAATGCCCAGTCGCTGAACCGGAGGACTACGTGAAATCCATACGCATAGGTGCTATACACATTGATGGCTGCTAATGCGAATCCTCGCCGGTAAGATGGCTGTAATTACAGTACCAGATTGCCAGGACCTGGCTGCGATTGTTATAAACTCGTTAGGACTCATACACACTCGTACACTGACACAGAATTCTTCTACCTGATTCTAATTTATATCAATACCGCCTTAAATTTATATAAACACTTTCAGTTTTAAAAACCCCGGAAACTAAAAACACATTTTCGATAAATGGACCTTAGAAATGTAAGTATTATTAATTTCAAAACGTTGTTTTATTTTTTATGTGTACCGAAAAGAAGTTGAATGCCTGAAAGCCTTGGTTGGCAGAATGTTGCTTTCATCAAGCAGTTAACCCCACAACAACCGATATAAATGAGACTAGAGAGAGAGGTTCAGATTGGCAAGAAAGAGAGAGCTGCGGGCACAAAAGCGAACTGCTTCCTCCCAGCTGCTGGTTGTACGAAAAATGCTAAAGAAAACACCAACTGCAAATTTTACTTTGTAATAACAGTTCCCGGTCACCCACACATAGATACCTACACACAAATGCTCACACCTACGAATGAGTGTACCTATACACTCATACACCCACAAAACATTTGGATGCCGTCTATTGTGCTGGCAGACTTCGTTGGCCAACCAACAAAATAAGTGATTTCTTAAAGTCCTGTTGAATTTTTCACTGGCTTTACTGGGCATAGTGTTTTATTTTTATATATATTGTACATATAATATGTAAATTGTACTCTTTAAGGCCTTATTTAAAAATACTTCATTTCACAGTACACTTGTTAAATATCCTTCAAGGCGCGTATGATAAAATGCATTTAATTAATTAAATTATAGATCTGCATATGGGTTGTAACATTATAAGAAAGTCTTATATAAATAGTTTAAGTATTTCGCTATGGCTGAATGATTTCTGAAATCTGCGTCGCCTGAACCTACTCATATGGTCTCATCGTTTTTTAGAATCTCTCGGCACCGTAATTGCGCATTCCGCTGTGCGGCTTGCAATTTATATTCCACTAGCTCACTACCACTGCCATACAACAAAGGAAATATGTGTAGGGGCGGGAAAAAATAGACAAAAAAATATTGAGGGGGGAGGGTGCAGGAATATGGTACAACTTAAAATGGAAAAAATATATACGAAAATGCTGCATGGCCGCAAAAGTTTTGTGTGCATCTGGCAGGCTAATAAATTTGGCAAATATTTAAAGAAATGCAGAGTGGGGACTATGGCAGCCGCAAAAACAGTTTTATTGTTATCATGTAAACGAATTGTTGCCTAACAAACTGGCCCAGTTCTCGTCCCCACAACTTTCTCCACAGTATTTCCCTGTCGATTTCAGTGCTCCACAGTACTGGGACAATATCAATTTGCAAGACAATGAATCGAAGTTTGTCCCCAGCCAATGCATCTGATTGCACTACCCTTTGTGGGCTACTTGTTCACTTGGCATCCGATTTTGCTTTGGCTTCCCTTACATTTTATTTTATTTTTTTTTGCGTGCATAGGCTTTGGCATAAACACATTAGGGTTTTGATTTCTCGTTTTGCCCTGTTAGCCGTTGAACTTTGTTTTATTGACTTTTGAGTGGGGAAAACTGTACTGACAAATTGCTAGATAAGTTATTTATCGAAAAAAAACTCAAAAGTTTGCCTTCCCTTTACACGTAATTGTATCAGCATGTGGGAACTCAACTTTTGTGCTATTAATGGTGCTCATTATGTTGCACTTTTCGCCGAAGGTCCTTTGTGGCCATGCAGTATTGGTAAATTTGATTTAAATTAGTTTAGTTTGATTGGAACGGCAGTGTGCAACTGGCAATTTCATCAAATATTCAAATTAGTTGCACAATTTTTGTTTGATTTTGCCATCCGTTATCCGGTGCCCCATTGAGTTTGTGCAGCATTTTATGCCATTTAACCGCAAATTGTAATTAAAAGCGTATTAGTTGTGGACGCTGAACACTGCAAATTGTTCAATCAGTCACGTTTTGGCTTTGACTTTATCAGGCGACAGCTTTCCACTCGTGTACATCAGCGGAGGTTTTTCGGAAAATTTTAAACCGATTTCACAGTATTACATAAATAGCGAATCAAATTTGATTGTATAATAACTCATTGGACCTATAACATTTTATTTACTTCTCTCGCCTGCCAATTTTCCAACTTATGTTGCTTTTCTCACGAAAAACCCACATTCTGGATTAAATATCAGAAAGTAAATGAATTCAAGGTACACACTTGATATGCATTGACATTTACTGCTTTCAAGTGCAAATGTCTGCCGTTAACGTGCTGGGTAAATGTTTTGCATATTCCCCCAACTTCCATGGGCTAATTGCGTATACGCAGCGTGTGCCCAGGATACTTGAAGAGTCATCGCTCATGTGGGCTAAGCAGGAAAATAATTAGACACTCAGCATTATTTGTGGGCCATCAAATTTAATTTAGTGCTGCCAAAAGGTCAGGCGTTGCCTATGACCACGCCCCCAATCAGAATCGGAAGGACATCCGCCCTCACACATACATTCATGCATGAGCCAAGCTGGGAAATAAACAGAAACAAACCGATTCGGGGGCTGTTAATTCTCATCACGTTTAATGTAATGGCAGCACGTTAACTTTGCAGCGCAAAATTGGAATTCAATATGTTTGCCGGCATATAAAATGTGCGCTGGTTCCTTTCGGGCCAACTTTTCCGTCGACTTCTAGGCAAAGTGAAAGAGCCTTAAATTATGGGGGCTGACTTTTGGCTGTCTGTCTGTCTGTATGTCTGTGCGAAAAGCCCAAAAACCGAATGCCAACTTTGGGCTGACTTATTTCAGCCTGTTGATTATTATAATGAATATTTAATATAACTTTATCCTTGCTGTCTCGCTGTATTTTCTTTTTTCCACAAAAAATTTAATAATTGAAATCAAAATTGGATTTTTTTATTCCGCTTTTCTCTCGCTGCTCTCTTGGCCATGTTCGAGGATTCCACTTGTGGCCCCCGTTGGCCTTGTCATTAATTGAGTTATTCAAATTGGTTTTTGCTTGTTGGGGCAGCACGCAAAAGTCCTCGCAGCGGAGCGTTTTAATTGTTTCATTTTGCGGCTAAATCCCAGTATGAGTGTGTCGTGTGCACGGGAAAAAATCATCAAAAATATTTATGTTCAATGGAAAAACAAAAAAATATGAATGAGGCACTTAAAATATGAATAAAATTTAAATACCGCTATAATATAACATATTTTATTTTTATTAACAGCTCAAAATTGGGGCTATAAACTTGTTAAAACTGTTGTTATACAAAAACAATGCATTCTTACCAGCCTTATGCCTATTCACATAAACATTATTTTTTCACAGAAAACAATTTGTAATGGGATATTTAAGTTTCAGTGGTGATATCATGCCATACATCGCTGAGTTTTTGGTCGCCATTAACCCCATTTATCTGGCGCTGCTCATCTGAGTTTAACCACTTGAGCAGATAGTTGGCTAGTGCCCAGGTCCTGGCGAGCGTCGCAGAGTGTCCCAGAGTCCTGCGAGTCCTGCGAGTGACAGCGAGGAACCCTTCAACTCCTCCATGTCGCCTGTTTACCGCTGACAGTATCAATTGTCGCCTGTCGGAATCGCGTGCTCGGCACATTACAATAAGTTCACTTACACATCCAGGCCAGACAGCATTATTCATGCCTCCACGGCGTAATTACATTTTGAATTGCTTTTATGGCCGAGAGCACGACCTTCGGTGCGTTTTTCCGTGTCGTGTCGCACTGCCTTGCCATAGTTCCTTAACGGTCGGTTAGGCCGTTTTGTTAATGACAAATGAAAACATTTTCCTGACATCTTGCGTGGGCAGCTGAAACAAGAGCAGTCAGTGCTACGCCACTTACTCCCCTCAACAATTGCGTTTAATTAACATTTTCAGCGAGTAACTCCCCTGTCTGCACAAAAATTCACATTTTTAATGCGATTCTCATCCGAATTTTTGGCGTTTGGCTCGCAGTGGACCATCCTGGGCCTCAGGACATTTGGTTTTCTCATTTGCTTTGCTTTCATTATGGAAAACATTTTGTTGAGGGGCTATTGTTTTGTAATATTTTTTAGAAAATATTTTCTTGCATCAGTAATTGTATGTACGTAAATTGCGTTAACTTGATGGAGAAAATGGAAAATTTAATATTTACTCAGCGTTTAGGTAAGCTTGTGGAACATTAGACTTGATTAATTTATTTCATTAACTTCAGCTTGGAAATTTTGCAAATGTCTTGGCGAATATTTCCAGGAAAAGCATTTTTTAGGTTTAAGGTTCGCACTCACAATAGCGGAGTAGCGGGTATTTAATATTCGAGGAACTCGACTATAGCATTCACTCTTGTTTGGAATTTGATTCATTAAATTCCTTGAGCCAACGCCATCTCAAATATTGACCTTCTTAATTAATTGGTTTTTTCTTAAGAAATCGGGCCAATTCGGTTAACCTTTTGGCAAACGCCTGCCTTCTCAGGGCTTAAATCTCAGTGCTGTTGGCTTCCTGGGGGCTAATTAAATATTTAAATATATGAAGCACTTGCGTCCTCTCAAATACGAAAATAAAAATCAAGAATTACAGCAACAAACGTATACACAAATATTTTTGCAGTTTTATGCGTCCACATTTTGGGTAAATATTGGCTCACAATCGCCCCAAAGCATCCACATTCGCGAATGTTGGGAAAATGAAATTATATACCAAATGGGCAGCTTCGGAGCCGAGTACTTTATTTAAATTTATTTATTTTGCATTCTTTGGACTCCACCGTTTTTGAAATAATAACAAAATCAATAAATGCGCCACAGTGGCGTCTCGTCAATAAACCGAATTTCAATCCAGATAACCGCAGTTGTTGTCGATTTATCTTGATTGTATTTGGAATTGTGTGGCTATAGAAAAAGTCTTCGAAAAAGTGGGCGTGTGGGAAAATCATTATCAGAATCGATGGCTGCGAATTGTGGCACATGACTGGAACCAGAAATGCTCCTTTCCCATTGGCAATACTCGCTCTTTGTCAAGTGGGCTTAGTCCAAAGCCCAGGGACCATTATAAAATGCGTTTTCAGTATGGGCAAAATGGCTAATGATTGGGCTGTTGGCCAGGCTTTAATCCCAACGATGAGTGAATGGATCACTTAGAGCCAACAACTGTAATTGACCTTGAGCACAATGCGTATAAGAGCTGGATGGTTAGGGGCATAAGAATGGTAAATGCTGATTGAAAGCGATTGATACAAAGTGCTGTGCAGCATATTCAAGGGGAAAACTCAATTTGCACAGGCCACAAGGGAATAACTCAATTGATCAATGTTTAAATCTGCAACATTCGTGTGCAAATAGCTTATATATATATACATATATCTATAGACAAACGTGCAACACGAACACAGTTAATCATCATAAACAAAGTCATTAGAACCATTACTTAATCCTTTCGACTGACTAATTAAGATCCACTCAGTTGTGTAGTTTCCAGCATAACTGACACAACTTTTGGCAGTCCCAGAGGAAAGAAGTGTGTTTACTACTTTAATGTGGCCAATTCCTATGCATACACTTAAATTAAAAATACAGACCGGGCCTGTGCTGAAGCCAAATGACTCTTATTATGCATTTTCCACTATTACGCATACGCACCGTGGGACCGGGTCATTTACTTCGCCTCACCTTGTGACTTCTGCGTGATGAGGGGTGAGCAGGCAACGGGGAAATGGATGCACAGAGGTGAAGGCTGGCTGGATACACGAATAATTTTCATAAGCTACACAATTTATGCAAAAATAAGCGCCACATAAAATGCAAATAGTTATTATTACACTTTTTCTTGCTCGGCCGGGCGTCAAAAGCAACCCACCTGCCTTTGGGAGACGCCTCGTTCCGCAGCCTTCGACATAATTATGTTATGCCCGGGAAAGTTAACGGGCTCAAGGACGAAATGAAGGGAAAGCATCGAGTGAGACGTAGTACATTGCGTGCCTCATATTTTTCGGGACTCCTTGTTGTGGCACGGGGATGTTGTGTTCAACACGAGATTATGCTGATACTTATGTTAATGACCCGCTCGCCCATATATCTGGCTTGCGTATCCTGGAATCGGGTCTTCGACCGAATTGCTTAATGGTAATCGCAATACCTAGCTCCATCTTGGCTCCAAAATAATGAACACTGCTTCTGGGTATTAATTACTGCCATAACTCACAGGACCGGGCAACTGTTACTATACGGAACATGGAATCCGTACCTCATCTTAATGCGTGTGCGCGGCGCAATAATTTGCCGAGTTCGTCCGCCTTGTTGGGCTGATAATTTATTATTTGTCATCTGTTATTATGTCATTAAGGCCTTTTTTATTGCACTGCGCTCTTTTTTAATTATCATTTGATCAATTTTTTCCCACGGCCTTCTTTCGTGGCGGCAAACGCGCATACATGTGTATGCCTCAATGTCACCCTCTGTTTTACATGGCAATTAACTTGTCGCTGGGAAAAGTGAGCGGTAGTACATCGCACCAGCCCATTAGCCTGCATTGGGGCCAAGTTGCCGGATGACTCCATTTTAATCGAATTTAATGAGTTAAGTAAGTTAAGCAAGTTATTTTCATGCATGACAGCCTTGCACTCGAGTCATTTCAGTGCAGAAGAATAATGCTTTTCCTCATTTCCAAATAGCCAAATGAAAATATGTTGTTAATACAATATTATACGAGATAGTTTAAACAAGGTTTGAAACAATAACGTCATTGTATGGAATATTGGCAACGAATTAATTAGCAAACAAAGGTAATTGATTAAGTTTCACATTTCGTGCATGAAAATTCCCGGGAGATTTATACTGTGAAATTGAAGTCCCAATGTATTTTATAGCATAAAGCAAATGCCGATGCAGTATTTTCATTTATACACCGTGTTTGCTTAACATTTTTTTGTTTATTCTACGTGGATTAAATTTCACTGTGTGTGCAGCAAAGTTCCCCTAGAGTTACATGTAAATGTCACAACAAATGAATAAATTAAAATTTCAATAAAACTTATTGGCAATAAAAAAGTCGAGCTAGCAGCAAATAAAGCACATTGTCGCATTGAAATTCAATTAAATTCGAGAGGAGCGCGAAATTAAAAGGATTTCGCCTCAATAAAGCGAGGTACAGTCGCGGCAAAAGGTATTCGGTTAATCAAATGACAGTAATGTGACCATAATCAAGTTCGGTCGGAGTGAAATTGTGTTAATTATGGACCGGAAAAGTGTGTTGATTGAAAGCAAATTCGATGCCGTTAATGTGACACATGTGTGTGGCGAAAAACTTGTTTACAATAAAAAAAGAATACCAATGCAGCGAGTTGCCATGGAATGCCCTGATTGGTAAGCTTTTATTACATTTTTAAGGACCTATTACACCTTCATATGCTATCAATTAAACGCAGCTCATGACCCCCAATTTTACACAGAATTAATTCTGGCAATATTAATGATCCGCAGCGAGTTTCATTAATATTCATTAATTCAAATTGAACATGCTACAAGAAATTAGCGTATCACAACATGAATTGTTGTAAATGTGGTTGGAGATAATTATATATTTTAAAGCTTGTGTTTTTCTTTTAAAACATGCCAGCTAGTTATAAAATATATGAATATGTCAACACGCAAAATAAGTTTACAAGAATTTTATTATTGCATGTCTAAGATGGTTCGCTTTGGCAAAGTTGGAGGACATTTTTAAAGCCGGCAAATAAATCAAAGGAAAAGTTTACTCTTTTTTTGGGGGAGAAGGGTTCTTAATGGCCACAAATCACGGCTTGGCTTGAGTTTGGTCTGAGTTTGTGTCTGCTGGCCGATAAGAAGGTATTAACCTCCATTTTCCCAGACTATGAGGTAATCAACTAAGTATGATAAGTGACCCTAAAGTGGCATTATGTGCACGCTCCTTTCGGCTTTGCATTTAGTGGGCGAATTCGTGGAAGTAAGGTCATAAAATATTTATTTGCATATTTACCCACTAAATTCAACGAGGTCAATGCAATCATTTTGCCGATATTTTCCGAAATAGAACATATGCACTTAAAACATTGGCTAAAAGTGTTTAATAATGCCTATGAATTTCTTTAAGCTTAAAGAGCTTTCAGCGGTTTTCCAAAATTATACTGAATTTAACTTTATATATGTTTTTATACAAGGGGCTTAAACTAGTATATAACTGCCCTTTATGCTGTGTCTTTTACAACTATAAGGTATCCTTGAGGGTCTTTATGAACTTCCGTGTTCTCAGCACTCATTTCGTTTTGCCTGTCAAGGGAGATAAACAAAAATAAGTCTGATCAGCGCAAATTGTCAGATTGCCAAGGGCGATGTCTTGGGTTCAATCAGTTGCGACTGTCAAATTTGTTCCCCCAATTACCATAATAATTCTGAAAGGGAAAAGGGACAATGAGGAGAGGAGGGGGGACCTTAGCACCGAGCAAATCAAGCGATGTCGTTTATTACAAGTGCGAGAACTTAATTAAAATGCTGAAACAAAGGCGGACGAAAGAGGGGGCGTGGCACATCAACTATGCACAATAGAGAAGTGAAAGTGATTGCCATGGCGAGGAAGTGAATGGTGTCGATGCTGGAGCTGGCAATGGTGATGCTGGTCGTGATTCAGAATCAGTTGCTCGGGAACTGCCACTGGTGGTCCTGCTCCAAGGACTTCCGCCCACCGAAGGGGCAGGAGGGGGAGCAATTCAGCTTGACTTTTATGATTGCTGCTTGACTGACTGGAATGGTAATGGCAAGTTGCTGGCGTCTTTTCACGCAATTTCAAATCCCAACTCAATTTGAGTAATTTGGCATTCGAATCCTTTCCCTAAACTACACTGCGGTTGCCAGTCCGCATTCTAGGGTGGCCCTTATTAATTAAAATTCATTTCTTTTTTTTTTAATGCGAACTAGTAAAGCGAACTATCATATTATATATTCATTATATATTTTTACTCACAAGTTTTAAAAAGCCTGCATTAATCATAGATTTGTTTTTTTTTTTCTTTGGTTATAACTAAGTTTTAAAAAATGTTTGCTAAAATTCTTTTAGATTTTTGCTGCACTCTTTTAGAAAGATCCATAGATGGCACTCCGAGTTCGTGTCGATGTCCAGCTCCATATCCCTGGTAACCATTATCATCACCGCTCCACCGAACATTGCATCTCCTTCCCTCTTTCGTGCTATCTCTTTCTCTTCTCTACCGCCTTGCTCGGACCTCTCTCTCTGTCGTAGTCGTCGCAATTCATTGTCCAAAGTTACATGACGCAAGTTGGTGGCTTTTGGCTATTGGTCGCAGGTTCCTATTGCTGCTGTTGCTCTGCTTGCTGTTGTTGTTGCCGGGCTTTGTTAATTTAGATCCCCAAACCACACACACACACTCACATATTTGAGAGAGGGTGTTCTCACGGACAGCAATAGCAACAGCAACACCATCACCAATACTTGCACAGGGTCAGAATGCTTTTGGCAAACGCATTTGGAGCATTTGCTTCATTTACTGCGTCGTTTGCCGCATTTTAATTGCTTCTGCTCACATCACACGACCACAGTGGCTAGTGGCTAACACGGATAAGTAGTATTTGGTGGGAAGTAAATAAGTTTTGACTTCTACTTAAGGATATACATGTACATAGCTCGAAATGACAGCTGATTGCACATTTGGTTTATTCAAGGAAGATGTAATTACTTTCGACGGAAAGTAAGACTCAGGCTTGAAGTTTGTACGAGTGTTTTAGACGTAAACGTCACAAAATCAATTACTGGCCAATTGTTGGTTTGAAAAGTATGGCAGCTGTCTGGAGACTCAGCCTGAATAGTTTAATTGCTGCAATTGATATGTGCCATGTGATATGTGTCCATTTAAGCACCAAAGTCACGCAAATGAATTCCAGAGCTATTCAAAAATGATATGCATAGAAAAGCCATAACCGATCGATGGAAAACGTTGGATACTCACTGTGTTCCAATGGGTAAAAGGGGCATGGCGCAATTGACGTGGCTTCATCTTTTCCGTTCCACCTACCCATTTCCACACCCACATACATGTGTGTGGGGAAAAGTTCGTCAATTCACTATTTGAATGCGCGACATCATCGAAATGCGTCCGTTTCCCCAACCCCCATTCTCCAACCTCCATCTCCATCCCTTTGCCATTTGGAAAAACCCTCAACCGCTTCTGTTCGACGCATAAACCTGAACGCCATTAAACGAAATGAGTTTCAGACGAAATTATCTTCGTGGCCTGTGCGGCTTGCGGCAATAAAAGGAAAACATTGGATGAGTGTGGGGAAATGGGGATTTCCCACTTGGCATTGTCGCGCCATTATAGTGGTCGTTCGATTTTAATGTTTAATGATCAGTTTCTAGGGCGCCCATCTATGCATTGGACATAGCAAATCGCCGCAGCTCCGCAAATTGTTTCATAACTCAGTTAGCTGTTAGCTGGCCATCGGCAAAGTTTCATTAACTTTGCCAGTAAATCAAATCAAACGGGTAACTGCACCTGAAGCACCTGAACTGCAACTCCTACATCCTTAGTGGGCAACGCTTCGCTGGACTGCACTTGACTCGCCAAGTGGCATTAAAACGAATTACAAGTAATTAAAGCGCACTTTTATTGAAAACAAGAAGCTCGCTGCGCTTTTCGTGGGAGCCCGAATTGCATGGCCACCACTACACATCAGAAGTTGGCCAGTTTTCTTAAAACTTCTCAGTGGCTTAGCGAATAATAAGGATTCACACTTCGAATAACAGCATTAGAACTTCACTTTGGGAAAATGTAAAAATATTTTGAGGAGCGTTTAGCCACTAAAATTTATTGTTTTACAAAAGAGTAATAAAAAGGGAGCAGATTATTTTTGATATTATAATTTTATTAATTTTAAATAAAATATTATTTTAATCTTATGCTTGTTTGAGCGATCTTTACAAAGTTAACTGAAAAACAATATATTTGTAATTTAAATGCAAAATCCCTAATCTGATTTCCCCCATCGTAGACCAAACTATTTACATTATTCCTTGAAGCGAAGCCACAAATAAAATACTACGAAAAGCACTACAAGTGTGGCGATGCTGAAACCCTCGGAGTTGAAGAATAAAAATACAACTAGCAAGGTATGCAAGGCCTTGAAAATTAATGAAAATTTGTAGCGAACAAGAAGGGGAGATTAAGCGGGGAGAGAGAGAGAAGGCTTTCCACGCTTTTCCGTTGGCTGTTGGAAAATCCTGGACTCATCCTTGGCCCGTGGTTGTTCCTTGATTGTTTACGTGGCGGTGCTCTCGCTTTGATTTATTGCATTTATCGATGGCAAACAATAACAATGCGAGCGGCAACAACGGCTCACTTGATAAATGGTAAAAGTTTTTATTTTTTGCACTCGCTGTTTTTGTTTATGGTAATTAAAAAAATAAGTAAATGTTGCTCCATCCCCGCAGGATCTGTTTGTTTTTGTTTATGGCTCAGCTGAATGTGCTGACAGTCGAGATTATTGACTCTTTGGGCGCGTGCTGTGGCCGATGTGAAAATTAAACTGGCTGAAACTTCGGTGGGCCAGTGGGCGGTATCTCAGTGAAATGTTGGGGCTGGGCGATTGGAAATTGTTGTTAAAAGTTTGGGCTTAATGCAAGATTACTCGGCATAATGCGGGCAAATAATGAATGATGGCTTATCGAAGGGTTCAACACTTTCCACTGCTCACAGCCCAAATAACAATGTCAGTAAGCCAATCTGTAATTAGTTGAGTTATCGCCGACAAGGTGTTAAAATGCGGTTGATTATAGGTGTCCAATGAAGTTTAGTACCTTGTATGCAAGGTATAGTTAACAAAAAAAGCATTTAAGGATTTTACAAATATTTTTGTGTTAAATACTTCCAGTAGGAATTCTTTTCTCTAACCACTTAAATTACATAATCAATATAAATGTGATTACTTGTCTGCGCCATCATTGCGAAACTGTGAGCGAACTTTTCTATCACTCCACATTTTCGTTTATTGACTCTCCCTTCATTTTCATCTGGGTATTTACTCAACCGTCGCAAATAACTAGATGTCTGTGTATACTTTGGAAATTATCACTTAATTCCCTGCAGCTGCTGTCGTTGCACCGAATTTGCAGTTTTCACGATTATGTAATCCCACTTGAATGCGGCTGTCGTAGCGAAAGCCTTGGGTCATCAATTTTCACTGGGAATTGGACCAGACCAAATGAAATTCGTATTTTAAATGAGCCAGAATTTGTCTGATATCAGTTAAATGATAGCCGCAAGAATATGGCAAAGCTTGAAACTACATCGGGAGAAATAGAAACGATACTTGTTTGGATAGAACTTAACATGGCATACAGTATGAAATGAATAACTACCTAGACAATGAATTTATTTTATCGGAGACGTAGACAAAATCGGTGCCGTAATCGACGATATACATGTGGTATTATGTAATATAGCTGGCAAGTATTAGCAAATTGATTGCTTTATTTCTCGACTCAAACTCCTAGGCGTAAACCTTTGCAAATTGCATTTGCCTGCTGTACAGCCCATTAGCTATGCACAATTCCGTGGGCGGTGGAGTTGCTGGCCACGCCCACTTGGGGCATCTCAGTTCGCCCGTTAACAGGCGAAAGCAATTACAAGTTTGGGTGCGTGTAATCTATTATTCCGCTGAAAGTGGTAATTCCGGTCAGTAAATAACACGCACGCCTTTGCCAATGCCAACGAAAGTGTTCCGCAGATTTGCTCGTGCGCTTGTGTGGGTGTGTATTTGGGTGTGTGTGTGTGTGTGTGTGTGTGTTTGTGTGCGTCGATTTGATTTTAAGCCACCAAAAACAGACAACAGAAGGCAGACAAAAAGTGAAGGCCCAAAGCTCAACCGTCTATAATTCCTGGGTAAAAGCCCATAAATCCATGGGGCCGCTGCTTACATATGCGCCATTTCACACCGTTACCGTTAGGCACACTCGCACACACACCCGCTGCACACACTCACAGAAACACACACACATTCACATAAGCCCCAACTATGGCCAGTTATCGGTGAAAATGGCATACGCCTTTCAACGAAATTGCTTTCCGCCTCTTTTTTCTCTTCCCTACTTCTCTTTTCACATCCTATATAAATATTAAATTTTACTATGGCTTAAAAATATTTTCCCTTTCACTGCTGCATTTCCGGCTTTGTTGTATCTGTTTTGCTTGCAAAAAGTTTAAACACGATTTTACAGGTGGATTAAATTCCTTGTTTTTCAAGCTTCAAAGGTGGTGAATTTGAATTTAAATTAAATCTAATGTTAATTTATCTGAATTATTGGAACAGAAATGTTATGTATTACTGGATTTGATTATAGCTTAAAATTGGTAATAAAAAAGAGCAGCTTAATAACCAAATTAAAAATAATTTAAATAGTGATATTTTTGAGTTGCAACAGAGATTATACAAATTGTTTCTCTCTTATCTACAAGCTAAATACATGTTTAAATTTAAACAGCAACTGCTCTCTAATGCTTTGTAGAAGTAATCTATTTTCTTGTTAGTCTTTTGTCCTCTTAGTCAGAGGATTAACTATAAATAACTATAATCACGTTGGCTTACACACACCCCAAAGGCCACGTTAGCAGTTTTGACAGTTTTCAATTTCGGTGGCCGCACAAATTAAAATCGCTTTGACAACAGAACCGCCGACAAAGGACCAAAGAACCAAAGGACTAAGGATGGCCAGCTGAGACTGCCGACTAAAAAGGGGCAAGGGCCGTGTATATTTGTCAAGTTTTGTGCTGCATGAAAGGGCGAAAAACTGCTGTTTGACATTGGCGATGGGTCCGAGGTCTTGGCCAAAGAATCTGAGGTTGAGCCCGGTTCAGAAGGCCACACAAAAGCGGCGGTCTCTTTTGCCTATTCGTGCGATTTGTTTGTTTATTTGTCGGCCTGTCTCTGTTTTCTGTCATTGTAGTAGTTTGGTCGCTGATTAGAATCGCACAAGCACAGTTACAGATGCAGATACAAATGGAGATACAAATACGGATACAAACGCAGATACATGGCACAGTTACAGTTACAGATACAGATACAGATACAAAATGCCGTCTGGCTTGGAGGTGTGTGCGGCATAAAAGCGAAAACGAAATGGCAAAACACATAAATACATTTATACACAAGCATATATCTCGCTTTTATTGTTATTTAATATTTCTGGGGTTTTATGGAAACGTAGTGGTTCCCTTCTCACTTTTGTACATTTTTTTGCAGACCGCAATTGTAATATTTTCCTTCTTTTTGGCGAACAGCTGCCGTCTGAGTGTCTGGCAAAGCCATGCGAACATTTCGCGACATTATCTGGCACGCATGTGTCAACTGCCGACGACTCAGACACCCACACTCTTACTCCTTTTGGCAAGGACACTCACACACACACACACACACACTCAGACGCACACTGCAAAGAGGTACAATAATAAAAACCAATAAAAGTGACAAATAAAAAGATTTATGTGATTTATATGTCTGTTTGTGTGCAAGTGAGCAACTTATTTTACTCTACGTTTAACATGTATTTTTTGGAAATACCCTTTTAAGGATTATATTATTAAGTCGGGATTTTCGACAAAGGCCTAGGAAAAAGATTTCCATAGCCTATGGCAAATTTATGGCTATTTGCGAAATAGATGTGTCTAATACGAAGAATTTAGTATAAAGAAAATAATAAACAAATTCAGATACAGATACAGAAAGAACTCAAATCATTTATTTGGAGCTGTAGAAGTTTTAAAGACATCATTGGCAGGGTATTCATCTTGTCGTTGCTAAATACCAAATAAAATGTTCCCTTTCGTCGAAATCTTTTTTTTCTTGACTGCTGTCACGCTTTTTGCCTTCACTTCGTGACATAAGGACCTACAGATGGAATAGCAGAGTGAAGGTGGTCCAATAACAATTCGTTTCCCTTTCATTTACATATGAAATGTATAGGAAAACAAAAAACAACACATTTAATTGTCTGTGTGATTTATGCACATTATACAATTTTTCGCCCACACAACGTCATGAAAGGCAGGAGTATATATTTTGGGAATTCCATTTAAAGAGTTCGCAAGGTTTAGAAGTGTGATCTACGATAGGAGACGAGCCTCCAGAAAAAACAAAAGAAAATTAAATAGAAAGTGTGGTGGCGGAATAAAACAAAGGCCAAAGTGGAAAAACAAAACAATATGCAAATGCGATTATATGGCACACTCGAAAGGTGAGTGAGGTGAGGCGAATGGGTTGGGTAATAAGTTTTCTAGGCCAGGCAGGAAGAACTTGATTGGCTAAGAAAGCTGTCCAGAGAGTTGGCCACATCGGAACAGATAAGCCGAGCTCAACCGGAAGGAAGCTCCGAAGTAGGCCACACTCAACTAGATACAAAAATCAAGGGAAGAGAACTTAAAAACTGTATTTTCAGACGAACTTTAAGGCACTCGAGGTGAGCAGAGTTCATGACCCCTAGCTTTGCTCCAACACTCGGCATCAATATCAATTTGCTCTCTCGTGTTACTGCGCTTCAACGAATTGTCATTAGGAAATTTGTTTATTTTTCATTTTCAGGGGGAAAGGAAATACAAACAAAAGGAAAATCGTCAGGACGGAGACAAGAATGAAGACGCCTTCATCGATTTTCATTCTGTAAATGTAAAAGCTTTTCATTAAAGAAAACTATATAAGCAAGGAAACCCGCCAAATAATTTACAATTTAGCTTAAGAAAAAGTTAAAAGGTAATTCTACTTGATGTCATTAAATTACACGGTGTCCTTTTACATTTTTAAGTTCACAAATATTGTAAATATGTATTGCGACTGTAAACAGAATAACGATGTGTTTCCATATCGCTGCTTGTTTGCTTTCCAAATCTTATATATTTGGGTTTAGTTTGAATTTTTCAATCTGATTTAATTGGATTGACACAGTTAAAAGCAAGCTATTATCTGTGTTGTAGATTTATACTGTTACAATAAGGTATAATTAAATCAGTATTTATTCTCATTATAACATTTTTTATCGCCCACCCAGCAAGTGAAGCATTATATTTCAAAGTTTCTAACGCCAACCAGTGATCAGTAGAAGACTCACCAACCAGAAGGCCCTTAAACAAACCATTAAGCATCAAGGCTTGTTTACTCGCGGAATTTACCAGAAATCGGCCAAAGAAGGCTTTTAATGAGCCCCATTATTTTGCCGTAAAGTTCAAGCGACCGCAAGAACAAAGTGCACAAACAGCCGCAGAAGAAACAGGGCCAGCACTTAGACTTAGTTACGAAAACCTAATGAACGGAGGGCGATACAATTCTACATCCTTTATTTGTCTCAAGCTGTCGCTGTCATAAAATCAGAACCATGAAAAACGACAGTCCTGCGGGGAGGAGTCGCAAGGATAAAATATAGACGACTATACACCAAGACCAAAAGACAAGTAAAAACACTTAAGACGAGAACAAATAAAAGCACAAACCAAATTAATTGCTCCACATGGCATGCGATATATATAGATATAGGATACGAGTAACATGCGATATTGATGATAATAAAAACCATAATGGTGAAGCCACAACACAGCCCAAGGATAAGACAAAGGGAAAATGAAGGGAAAATTCGATTGTCGCCTCCAGTTTTTTGTTGCCTCTGTCATAAACTCAACTTAATTTGAGACAAATGCGGCTAATGACGTCGACAACAGCAAATAAGTTCAATTGTGGCAGACGGTCTGTGTGGATATGTCTTTTGGCTCAGACTGGCAAATGTCTGCTAAGAGATTTGTGACAACTTAACTCAAAGCCGACAAAGTAACTTGAGACATTCGTATACCTGAAGAATAATTCCAAGTTGAGGTATATCATTTTGTTTAAAGGTTCTATCACCTCATGCCACTTTGTATATGATAGGTTTTCTTAAACTAGATACTCAAGTGATATGGATTTACATAAAGGTTTTCTGCGCTACCCTTAAATGTAAATGTTCGGAAATGACTCTCACGTAAAACGAGTAATATTCACATGCAACTTAGAAATAACTCATTGTTTGTCCCCCCGACAGGGTAAGCAAAGTTGTATCTTGGCCAAACTTATGACTTCCATAACTTCTGCAAGCCTGTTGTGTCTCTCCAAGGAATGACTTCGGTTGTTGCCTCCCAGGCACATAAGTACAATAAACTTTCAACTTTTCCGCTAATTTCAGCAACAAATATAAGGGCAATACTCTGTGTGCTTTGCTCTGTGCTTAAATTAAGAGTGTTTAAGTTCTGAAAACAAGCCGAAATAAATTCATTTCTGTCGCTAGGCGTAGACAAACAAAAAACTGGCAGCAAACTTTATTTGCCAGCAGGAACACACAAATAATACAAAACAAATACAAACCGAAACAAAAACAAAAACAGAGCTAAACAAAGGAAAAGTTGGGCGGGAAAATTTCCCATATGGTTGGAGGGAGTAAAGCTTATGTTGGAAAAGCGATGAAAAAAGAAGCTGCTGTTCAGATTAAATTGAGTTGTTTGATTGGAAAAGGAAGTCGGAGGTGGACTTAATCTTTATGAGTTTTAAATCGCAGATAAATTGAATACAGTAATAATGTAAATAAGTAATGAGCACCATTAGGCATACTAATTAGTCAAGAAAGGGAAAAGTTCATTCATCAAACGCAAAGAAGCTGAAGCAAGAGTTAAATAATTTATTGCTGTTACAATAATTACTTTTATAATAAGGATATGATATGTTTGCATTATCTGCATTAATGTATAACATAGCTTGTATTTTATGAGTGATATTTTTAGTAAATTCTATGTCTATCCTTGTTTCTACTTGAGTTTTTAAATTTTTCTCAAAATGTAGTTATGTATCTGGCATCTACAACACTCCAAAGGAGCCAACAACTCGGTGCGATTTGGCCCCCACTTTCCCCATCAACTCCACTCGATGCCAGTCAAAGCGGTTCGGTTTTACACGTTTTCATAACATTTTATGGATTCCGGCTGTCATGGCATTTGCTGCAGACCCCTCCCCACTCCCCTCTCCCCTTTTTATTGCTGCATGATTTTTTCTATATTTTATTTGTTTATTTTTTATTCGCTGCTGCTGCTTCTGCTGCTGCTCAGCTCTTTTTATGATGATATTTTGCTTGTTCTATTCTGGTTTGCTGTGTGGCGTAGGGGGCGGTGCCAACGGGGGGCGTGGCCTGGCCTGCAAGTTTGCTTGTTGTGTTGGCATGTAAAATATTTGTATAAAGTGCATTTATAACCATTTTATTATTTGTTTGCATTCATTCAAGTGCCAAACGTGTCGGTTCGGAGTTCATGGCAAAGGGCAAAGGGCGAAGGCGAAGGGCTTAGCATTCTCTGTTCGCAACGGTCAATTCTGTTGAATTATTTTGTTTAAATAATTGTTCGGCCAGAGCTTATGACTCGTTCGGCTTAGCACATCGAAAAATTGGTGACTTTATTACTGAATTCTCGAATGGAAAACAAACAATAACTGCAATCGATCAAAAACTTTATTTGGTGGACAAAGCAAATTGAATTGCATAGCATGGCATTGTAATTTATTAAGCTCATATTAGTTATTTGGCTACACTTTGAATTCATAAACCACAGTCTGATGCCTTTTTTATAAAGTGACCAGAGCAAATATTTATGTTCACAATTCTGTTGAATCATAACATTTATTGTGAATAATAGTCGGCTTAATATTAAAAACTTATGGGATCGTGATAAGTGAGAAGTTTTTGTATAAATTAATTGTGCAGTGCTCTAGATTACATGGTTATCATATTTACATCTGTCATTTTGGACATATTTAAATAATAGTAATTAAATTATTGATTCGATTTTACACTAATAGGCATTAGGCCTACAAGTAAATTTTATTCCTTTTCTAAAATGAAGTATATACCTTAATAGAATTTTCTTCTTAAGTCAAAATCACGTTTCCGCCAACCAAATTTGCGTTGCGTCTTTCAGACCAACAATCCAATTTGTCCGTAGCAACTGGGAGAAAGTACCACCGACCTGCCACGCCCACTTCTACGTTCCCACCAGAGAACTGCACGAGTGGCATTTTTTGACACTCTAATCACACTCAATAAATTTGAGTGTCGGGTGCCACTCACACCGGTCATCGCGGGTACTTACAAACACCCGCTCAAAATATTCGGGTGTTGCTTCCCATATTTAACTATATTTAAAATTTTTTTTGAAATGATAAAAAAAAAACAAGCAGCCACAGAAGCCGCAGGTCCGCCAGGTACTCACCCCTTTCCTCAAGCTCTTTCCACGTCCGAGCTGACAGCTGGTTGTAGCTCCTGGAAAATAGCTAGCTCAGGCACTTCCTCTAGTAGGTTGAAATCACATTATTGATATCCTCTGCTGCCACATAAAATCATTGCACCACTCACTCACAATTAGTATTTAAAAAAAAACATCGAAAAAGCTGTTTGCTTACGTAGGACTTTTGAGAAGCGCAGAGAATGGCACACATATTTCGGTATTATTTAGTATTATTTAGTATTTATAACTTAGTATTATTTAGTATTTATAACTTAGTATTATTTAGTATTTATAACTTAGTATTATTTAGTATTTAGAACTTAGTATTATTTAGTACTTAGTATTATTTAGTATTTAGTACTTAGTATTATTTAGTATTATCTTGATCGTTGCTTGTGCGTCACTCACCCTAAACTTTATTGCGCAGCAGGCACCCGGGTATTTTTGTGCAAGTAACAAAACACACCCGGGTGGCAAAACACCTCTCTGGTTCTCACCTTCCAGCTACCCATGGGCAGACACCAAACTCACTGTCCAAATAAGTAGGCAACACTTTGCGCTGTTCAGCAAGGGAAGTCAGCCCACAAATGACTTCGGAATGACAGCAATTGCAGGAGAAACACGCGCGTTTTAAAATCATCCGCATTATCATCAGCATTATGGCAGTTATGCGGGCCTTTCAGCCCCCGACTCTGACTTTTGCCACGCCCACAAAGTCGCCGGCGGCGGCTGTTGCTGCCTGTCATTCATTAGACGACACAGAATGTACCAGAAATGTGCAAAGCAGGATGCCGTGGAGCGACAGAAAAGTATATGTACGGTATCTGGAGCAGCTAAGAACATCAAATCAAATTACATGGCGACGGTGGCAGGAACACGGTCGCTTAAAAATCTTCGCCATTTGCCAGGCAAGAGTTTCAAATGCTTCAGTGGAGCAGGGTAGAGATGGTAATGCCGAAAGTCGTGATATACAACTGTAACCGGAAGAATTCTTAACTCAGATGTGTCACTAAAAATATATATGAGCTCAAAATAATTATAAGAAAATATTAAATGCGTTAAAATAAATACAGAAGTTTAAAATATAATTAAATATGTTGGCAAATATATTATATGGTTAAAAGAAAAAAGAAGTCTCAATTGAATTTTTGAAAATATGCTTTTTGTATACTTGCGAAAGTTCTCATAAGGACCATCTCCAGCTGGCAACTCTTCTCCGAGTTCTTTGGCTGTCTATCTCGTCTGTGTCTGACTGTCTGAGGCGGAATTCAGCAATGTTCCTGCAGCTGCTTCATTTATTTAATTATTTCCGAGTGGGGATTCCCCATCTCCACACCCCCCCTCGCACTGCCCCGCGCAGCAGGAGGCCTTCCTTCTTTTTGATGCCATCTCGCTTACTATGTGCAATTTACTTTATTGTTATACTTCTGCTGGTGTGTTGTTCTGTTCAGTGTTTTTGCTGCTGTGCAAACATCTGATTGTTTACCGGAAATGGCTGAAATTAGTTTTCGACGACTATCGAGCCAAAGGCATAATTGTGTGAAATCACAGACGAGCACTTAGCCGGCACTGATTAAAGTGCTTTCTCACACCAACTCCGTGGCAGTGCTTTTATTTCTCACAGTGTAGCCATAAACACATGTGTGTATCCGTGTGCCGGCATTGAAAAGCCATAAAAACGAAAATACGCAGCTCAAACAATTTTTTCTAGCGCCGGACGGCCTGAGTTCCTTTTTATGAGGCATTGATTTTATGATTTTTAGCACCCAACGGTGTAAAACTTGACAGCCGTGTCCTACCAAAAAAAAGGAGTGAAGAAGTGGGGAAGTAAGCCTTCACGCACTTAGAAGATGTGCTGGGATTTCCAAGGGATTCCGCCAGAGCTTAGGCATCAAAATGGTCGCTACAATGTCCTTTTCGGGGATTTTGGCTCCTTACGCTGATGAAAGGTCCTGACAGGTTCATACCTCTGAATGTAAAGGTGAGGAGGCGTATAGAATTAAACAAATTAAGGCGACATGAATAAAGTACAAAGTGATTGCCATTTAAAGATCATTGAAAATTTAATTTTTTTTGAAATATTTTTTAAGGCACATTTTATGTGATTATATTTACGAGAGCTTTTAGAATGCTTGTCAATAAGGGCTTCATTTAAAAATATTATTTTTAAGAGAAAACAACTTTAGACGGCTTATTTCTACGAACCGAAGTTCCTACTCATGTCGTGTGCTAGAGTTCCGATTTCCAGTTCATTTAACCACACGTCGAAGAAAGAGTTGGCTCCAATCTCAGCGCATCCACGCATCCCCGCAACTGATACCCAGCTCCACCAGCGGCCTGAACTCCCACTCCGCATCCTTGACAGGCAACCATTTGCTTAGCTCTTGGGCAAAGTCCCGAAACACATGCTCCCCGAGTTGCGCAACAACATAACATCATCCATCAAACTCGTTTTATATGGAAAACGAGGCGAACTACAAACAATTTTTATGGTAACTCAGGCCAGCGCCTTAACCCTTGGGCGCCTTGGTAGGGCTGTGTTTTAATGCCGCAACTTTAACACATAAATGGCTCAACTGCTGCAAGTATGTGCCTTTCCTCATACCCCCTGACTATGTGGAGCATACCTCCCACTTCGATCCTTTCCCCAAGCAAATGTCTAACTTTGGTGGCCTATTGTTCAATGGCCATGTTTTGTTTTTCACTTTCACCGACAACTGCAGAGCTATTTCTTACAGAGTTACCATATTGTTTGCATTTTCGTTATAATTAATTAAAATATTTTAAAAAGTTGATATGTTCATGGCTATTTTGCATATTGATCAAAAGTTATCATCGATTAGATTATCTCCCACTTTTTCGAATATTTAAAGAGGGAATAACCAAATTCTCTCTTGAAGAATTTAATGCTCTGCAAATAAAATCCATCCCTGCCATTGCAGAAGGTGTCCTCTTAGCGAATCCCTACCTTACTTCCACAAACAACCTCTTATTTGTGTTTTTTTATTTGCCATTGAAGCGTGTCTGATGCAGAGTGAACGGGTTGAAGGACACATGTGTGGGTACGCGAGGCACGCACGAGAGATTTCTGAATTGCCAGCCCGTTCCGCATCCCGCGTACCCCCGTTCCCGGATTCCCGCCAGGAATCCTCAGCTCACATCGGTCCGGTGATTCATCACGAACTGCTTCCGGTTGGCACAGCGCAAATATTTTCATAATTCGCTAACTAAGCCAAAAGCCGCAAAAACTGCATGCCGCAGACCGTAGCAAACCAAACCCAACGAAACCAAAGCAAAGCAAACCGCACCGAACTGAACCGAAAATCAATAAGTTTGGCGTACGTGTTACGCTCTATTGCTCCACGGGGGCGGGGTTGTTGGCCAAAAGATATAGACGAGGAGATATGGTGCCACAGAACAGCAGAGCGGTACTCATAGCTCCGGGCGGCATTTTGTGCACAAACTTTTGCTTTCGCTATTTTACTTTTTTTTCTTTTGTTTTTGTTATTATTTTGGAACTGAGTGAGCTCAAGCTGTCGATAACTTCATCAATGTGAAGAGGCAAAAAAAAAGTATGCAACAAAGTTTTTCGCCTTTTTTTCTTGGTCAGAAGAAGAGGGGCCGGGGCAGCCACGTGTTGGCCATCGGAGAGTTGATAATACAACAAACTGCGGCATGCCACTTATTAATGGCAGGAGATCCAAAGACGCCTCTGCATCTCCGAGGGCTCATCGCATCATCATCGTGGCTCATCATAACAAAAGATTATCGAAGTAACTTTTCCAATAATAGGCTCAAATGAATATGATTTGCAGCGTGCTAACTTTTCGGCTCTCTAATATATGATTCCACCAATTCGATTAGCGTTTTAAGCCAGTTGGCTTAAGCCCTGCCAGGATGAATTTAGAGCGGAGACAGGATTAAAAACAAAACAGATGTGTCAAAGTCTGCGCAGGATGGATTTTTTGCAAATTTGTATTTATGGGAAAAATACGACTAGACAATATTGGCTTAAGAATCGAAGGAAGAAAATTTATAAAAAGCTAGCATATAAAATTATATGTTATTTAATTTATTAAACACCACAAGAAGATGTTACTGTGTGCCTGAAGAACTACTAAAAAATATTTGAGGAACACCAACAGTGACCTGTCTGTAATTTTAGTCAAAGCTGAAGCTCAAAACTATGGTAAATCCTAAAATAACACCTCAAGCCCTGCTTCGCATTATTCGAGAAGATAAAGGAATGTCGGAAATTCCACTCGTTGTGACAGCAATCTGGATTTAAGCCTTGTTTACTCCGGTCACGCTAACAAGCCAAGTAAATAGAGGACCAAGGACCAAGGACCGAGGACCCGAAACCTCAGTACCAGTCTCATTAAGTGCCCCCCAGTCCTCAATACACAAAATACAAAGCTCGGCTCACTTTTCCCCCAAGATCCCTGGAGCAGGACACTGTCAACATTTCGTGCAGCAGTCAAAATTGTCTGGCAGGAAATGAATTTACTTTTGGGGCAGGGACACCAGGAACAGGAAGCTCGCTGTCATAGTTGCTGCCATAATTATCTTGTTTACAAGGTGAAGGAGCCAACCATCCCCGCCCACAACTGGGGCACAAAAAACCAACAGCAAATTGTGACCGTTACCAGTGGCAGTCATTTGCTGGCTGGGCCTTAAAATTTATGACTGCACAACACATTGGGTATATTAATTTGAATATGATTGCCCCTGGGCGGCGATGGGGAAGTTCTCAGCCAGTTCATAATGTAAAGCAAACAGCCAGATACAGATATACGAGTATATGAGGGACAGTGGGTGTGGAGCTCGGCATGTTAGTGTGTTCATAAAATATTTGTATTGCAGATTAGTAAAATGGACAATTCTGTTGCCCGCCGCCCATCATTAATTACAGTTTTCACTCTCGCTATGTGTATGTATGTGTATTCCTGGGAAGATAAGAAACTGGGTTTCATGGCTGGGCTTAGGCATCTTAAGGCTCGGTCCTGACATTTATTAATCGTGTTTGCCTGTCGTCTCGGTTCCTCGAAGGAATTCCTGGGCATGGAAATATGGCAAAAGGGGAGGTCATGTGGAAAATATATTTTAATTAAGTTAAGAAAACCATATAGCTTGAAAAATGTTCTATTGATAATTAATCAGCAATAAAATCAATGTAGCACCAAGTTAGTAAAAATAAAATGCAAGTATTCGTTTCTTTATTATTATACCCGTTACTCGTAGAGTAAAAGGGTATACTAGATTCGTTGAAAAGTATGTAACAGGCAGAAGGAAGCGTTTCCGACCATATAAAGTATATATATTCTTGATCAGGATCAGTAGCCGAGTCGATCTGGCCATGTCCGTCTGTCCGTCCGTCTGTCCGTCTGTCCGTCTGTCCGTCTGTCCGTATGAACGTCGAGATCTCAGGAACTACAAAAGCTAGAAAGTTGAGATTAAGTATACAGACTCCAGGGACATAGACGCAGCGCAAGTTTGTCGATTCAGGTTGCCACGCCCACTCTAACGCCCACAAACCGCCCAAAACTGCCACGCCCACATTTTTGAAAAATGTTTTAATATTTTTTCATTTTTGTATTGGTCTTGTAAATTTCTATCGATTTGCAAAAAAACTTTTTGCCACGCCCACTCTAACGCCCACAAACCGCCCAAAGTTGCCACGCCCACACTTTTGAAAAATGTTTCGATATTTTTTCATATTTGTATTAGTCTTGTAAATTTCTATCTATTTGCTAAAAAACTTTTGGCCACGCCCACTCTAACGCCCACAAACCGCCCAAAGCTGCCACGCCCACACTTTTGAAAAATGTTTTGATATTTTTTCATTTTTGTATTAGTCTTGTAAATTTCTATCTATTTGCCAAAAAACTTTTGGCCACGCCCACTCTAACGCCCACAAACCGCCAAAAACTGTCCTTCGCACTTACACTAGCTGAGTAACGGGTATCAGATAGTCGGGGAACTCGACTATAGCGTTCTCTCTTGTTTTACTGTGTAATCTATAAAGCATAAAACATGTCAACGTGTATGGACAGTTCAACAATTCACTGCTACAAACTGCAACTTGGGCCCGAAAGAGACATAAAGCCATTTGTGTCTTCATCTGTGGGTCCCAATCAATTTGCAGCAAAGTGAACCCGAACAGAGTCAACAATCATTTTGCAAAGATGTCTGGGTTCTTTGCCCGATTCCCGGGCACATTTGTCATTTGAATTAACCGAAAAACTCAGGATGCTTTCACTGCTCCCCGAGCAAATTTATCATCGCCTAGTTTCAGGCACTCGATGCTTTTTACCACCGCTTTTCGTCAAAAACTAAGCCGGTCTGGCACACGTCACGTGGATGGGTGGGAAATAGGAGACGGTTCGGAAAATGGGATAAATGAGAACCCTTCTGTGAGTTCATTAGCCCTCAAATGGGTTGAAATAAGGCGACGGGGAAAAAAGACTGTTGAGAGCAACTGCAAAGAAAATACAAATTAATAGCAAATTAATGAAATGTCGGCGGTCCCGAGCAGGAGGAGCAGCAGGAGGAGAACGACAAGGAGCAGGAGGAGGAGGACATCATGGCGAGTGGATAAAGTTGGGGCTAAGAATCAGCCAACCCGAAAAACGGTGCACAGCGCAAGAACTGGAAAATGTGTCAAGCCAATGTCCGCTGACTCTTCACGTTCCCTTACCAAGTGCACTGAAAAAAATCACTCAATTAACAGCTGCTTTCAAAGATTCAATATGAATAGTTTTGTGGAAATGTCACAAGAACAGCGCCAGAAAAAAACATTAACAAGCATACACATACTTCCCGGGATTTTTTCCAGTGCACCACGACCACGATCTACTGCAAGAATTTGCAGTAATTAAACAATTTCTGCAACCCTCCAGGGCGAACGTGAGGGGAAAGGGTGAGGTAAAAGGGGAGGGGTGCCTCGGCAGCTCGTTCATTACGGCAATTTTTCAGCTCAAGAGTTGCATTTTGTTTGCGCTAATATCCGGTAGGGGCTCCATGCCGCCCAAAAGCCCCCTCGACGGCATTCCTAAGCTTCCCCCACTTTTACGACGCTCTCAAATGTTATGAGTGCCAGCAAATTAGCTGAAATTACCGCCGCAAAAGGGGGCAGAATGGCAAAATGACGCTCTTAATTGTTAAAGCGAATTGCATTGCCTTTTTCCTCCACTTAAAGATAAGGAGCAAGCTGAAGCGGAGCCATCAGCAGCTCACCTTGATCCTTAAAGGCGCACAGCTCACGAACTCAAACAAATTGGGCGCCCGTCATTTCGTGACACCAAAACCTGCCACATTAATTTTCCCCCAGCAAATGTAGGCCAAGACAAAGAGGGCTCGGCATCTGAGAAAGGAGAGAGATTGAATTAGACAGGATACAAGGCAAACGAATGCGGCCAGCGCCTAAGCAAAGACGCCAACTATTTAGCTTGGCCAAAAAAGGACATCTTCTTTCAAGGATAATAGAAATCAAACAAAATGGGAGCATCCCAAGCTCAGACTGACCACGTACTGAGAAGCAGGAGAGATGGATGCTCCACACATGTGGAAAAAAGGAACTCATGCAATCCCCTTATCTGCCCCAAAAAGTGACCTTGAAGAGACAATCTTAAAGATTGCCGAATTAAGGATGTGTCATTTGTGTCTTTGCTCTTGAGTAAAGAACTTAAATGAATAGAGTCCCGAAATCAAACAAAATTTAATTCACAAAAAAAAATTATTCCTAATTTGTTTCTTTAAAAAGTTTCTTGACGAACACAAAAATGTCTGATGCTGATAATATTCAGTTTATATTCATTGCATATTGTATGAATACTACACCCAATGGGACGTCTGACAAACGTAATTCCCGACTCCTCGAGATATTTTCTTATTGAGGAAACCACCCAACGCCCACCTGTCTTCGCCATTCTTGACAAACTTTTTCACCTGCCTCAATCCTTTTCCCTGTAATTGAAGGCCATTAGATATGGCGTATGGCCCCCGTGGATATATGCGGGTATTTCACTCGGAAATGTCCCCAGCTGGGCGGGGCCATCACTCACTCACTCATTCACTCAGCGGCAATGCGATTACATAAATGTCACATGGACCGTGGGGCATAATCAGGTGTAGCTGGCAATGAACCGTTACGCAGAGGAAAAGCCAAGCCATGGAAAAATTATGCGGAGTTGGAAATAGGGGGAGTGAGGGAGCGAGAGGAAAGCAAACAAAATGCCCGATAAAAACGCGCTGGCCATCAATCAAAAGAAACATTCCAATGGGCCACGAATGCCGAAAAAGTGCTGGGGAAGCGGAAACGGAAACGGAAACGGAAGCATAACGAGCCCGTGTACAAAGAATGTTTTAGGTAAGCCAAACAATGGCCGAAAAAGGAAATGCCTTTGGTAAACGTTTAGCATGTGTGCTTGACTGTGCTGGTGACAATAAACAAACTGGCCAACAAATAGACGGCCTACAACTTTGTTTACACAAACACTTGGGCAGAATGTCGGCCACATTGCGTATACGCCACCGACAACAGAAACAACCGCACAGAGCAGGCCTAACCTCAGCTCCATGGGCGGGGCTCGAGGGGGGGCCTGGTTGCTGTTGTTGCTTGAGTATTTACGGCCTTGGTGGTAAAATGAAACACCCTTCAGGCAGTCGGGCAGCATCCACCTACAAACAAGCAACAACAACTCAACACAGGCCACGTAACGCGGCACGAATCCGAGGCACAGGTTACGCGGGGGGGTTGATCAGTTTCAAAACTAATTGAGATTACTAAATAAATAATTTATGGCTTTTATATGAGACAACAAAACAAGCTTAAATATTTACATAAAAATAAAAAATATTAATGTATAGGAATGTAGGTGCGTACTATGAATTAACAGCCCGTCTAAGCCTATTCCTTTGGCTTCACTCACGAAGAACTTCTGGAACCACGCGTGTCATATGCAAATGTGGCTTACTTACGCCTCACACGCACACTTATGCACGGACAATTGCTGGCAGCCATGAACATTGAGCTCCATGAGCTCCATGAGTTTCCCGAGCCCTCCAGCAGCCATCGTATCGCATGTGTGACAACTCAACTCAAAGGAATTTATAATATGCAGCTAATTTATCATTCCCTTTTGCCCCAGCGGCGGGGAAAGGTAGAAAGTAGTGGGAACTATAGCGAGCATCTAGATTTTCCATGCCAGATGAATGAAAAGCAACCGTAAACAATGCACATTAAGGAAACTCAACAGTAAAGTGCTGATAATTTGTGGCCGAGCCACGGACAAGTCGAGTTATCGCACATCCAGTTTTAGTGCTCACGGATGATTCGCTCTAGTCGAGTTTTTGTGGCTCGTTTGGTGGCAAACCATTATTCCGACTGCTGCTGGTGTTGGCCAGCTTCATAAAAGAGGCAAACTGGAAAATTGCAAAACTAAAACCAATAGAACTCAAAAACTCATTAAAAGAGTACAGCGAGCGGGTGCCAAAATGTGTCGCTTGTATTTTGCTATATGCTATATGCTGTTGCTTGTGCGCAAAAAATGTTCGCTCGCAAATAAAGAAATTTCCAACAAAAGTGCTATGGCAACAAGAATATGGGATATGAGAACAAAAATGCAGCACACCGCAAAAATACAATAACTCATTCAAAACCCAATTTGTTTCCGGCCTGTTTCCCCAACGAATTAATTATGATATCAGCATAACAATTTGCATAACCTCAAAACGAAAGCCAGACATGCACACCACGCCCATCCGAACTCGAATACCATACAATGGGATGCGTTGGTCTGGGGGATTCGGATCAGCACTGCAGGATGGATAGCAGGAAAGGGAAAAGGGAAAAGGGAAAGGGGAGACTCGCAAATGAAATAAAGCTCGTTTTCCCAAATGCCATATCAGCTCGCCAGATGTATAGGCAAAGATACAATACACGTATAACGACGAGGCCCAGCAAACAGCCCCAATCTCCACCAGTTCCGCATCACACAATCTACAAACATTCAGCAAATAGTTGATTGGGATACCCTTAAACTGGTGTATGGCATTTATAAAAACAAAAATAATAGAAAACATTCCTTTCACATTTCTACATTTTTAACTGCCTTAGTAGATGCTGACGTACAGCATTTGATCTTTAACAAAAATGGCATAACACTAGCTTAAAATGTGGAGTTTGGCCAGAGAATTTACGAACAAAAGAACAATTTAAAAACAGCTATAAAATAATAGAGTGTATTTCCCATTTAAGTATCCTCTGTTATCTGCATTTCTTCCTCGTTGCCAATACTATCAATTCACTGGATTTTTTACACCCAATCTCAATGCGGCAGTGTGTCTCTCTTGGTCTGATGAAATTGCATAATCGCTTCCAGTTGTTGCACAATTATTGAAATGTCTGTTGTGCGTGTGTGTGTGTGACCCTTTGGGCGAGGGCTGAGCGGGAGGTACCCCAAATTGGGGGCGATGGAACCGCAGAAAAGGGGCGAAATCAAGAAGGGGTCGTGGGAAAACCTACAAGGGGTTGGGATACCCAACGAGGCGGAAAATTCAGTGGACGAGTCATGCAAACGCAAACAAAATGCCATTTTTCGGTGTGCCAGGAAAAGCAGCCAGAGTGGTTGCTAACTAGCAATGTTGTCGGGAAATCAAAAATGTATAAGTGCCACGCCACTTAATTGTTAGGAACTTGCCCCCAAGGAGAAAAACTAATTTGGCGATTACATTTCGCCAGCCATCATTGATATCATTGGAAAAGTGAGCGGCCTGAAGCGATGGCAGCAACATGAACGGAGTCCAGGAATGCAATGAAATATGGAATAAACTATTATTCAGCATGTCGAAGAGCTGGAAAAACTGAAAATCTCATTTCACAGACAAGAAAATAAAGGGAAAACGACAGCTAGCATTGACAAGCCAAAGACAGAGCCCAATGAAGCGGGGGAGTAGGGAACTTGGCACAAAAAGGCAAAACCTGTCAGTTTCAGTTAGCCAGCCATTCAAGAGTCCCAGCCAGACAGAATATCAGAGGAGCAGGCATCGCAACGGGGAAAAATCGAAGGCAACTCGGTGTGCAACCGCTCCGGGAAGGACTGTGCGACCGCTTTCACATGCAACTTCCGTTTCCGATTTGCCTTTGTGCAATTTTTGCCATTTTTTCCTTGGCTCGAGATGTGTTCAGCACTGTGGGAAATCAGTGGTAACCAGCCAGGGATAGAGCAGTTAAAATGAAATATTTAAGGCATTATGTATTTAACCTCTTTAAAATGAATAATGTGGAAGTAACCAGATCGGATTTTACGCTCTTTGAAATATTTATACATAAACAGCTTAAACGTTAGCTTCTTAAGCAGCATGTGATCCAATTAATGCAATCCATCCTTTGAGTTTCTGTGAGTGCAACGTTTAGCCCCTGGACCAGTGGCGTGGTAATGCTGCTTGGCCTGTTAGTGACACGGCCGTTGATTGGTACAACTAGAGGCGACGGTTGCCAGATGTGGCACGGGTGTCGGTTACCATCGGGGTTACCTTCAATGGACTTGAGCACCGGAGGAGCACAAAGCCAGCTCCTCTCGCTTGCGGATCTGCAATGCTGTTGCTGTTGCTGTTGCTGTTGCTGTTGCTGTTGCTGTTGTCGGGTTAACCAGGATGAGGTGTGCCCCTTTTGTGTGTGGCGTTCTACACATGTTCCAATGCCAAATTCATGTTCACTTACTTTAAGGACGACGTCCTACTGGGTGCAACTACTACTAATTTAATGCAGTGTGGCTAAGAATTTTCTTGAGGTTTGGTTAATTTGAAGGCATTTTTAAGCTTACACAAATCTGTTGCAAAGTGTAATGTCGCCACTACATGTTCACCCTTCAACGAGGCAACAAGATTTCCTTTCTGCCATTTTCCGCTCCCACCAGAAGCACTCTCTACTCGACTTTATGCTTCTCTTTGCCATCCCACAAGTTCCACTTTGACAGAGGAACTTCTTACTTTTCCTAATACCAATTAGCGCTTTGCCCTCGCTTTTCCCTCCGGTGAGCACTCCGCACCGCCAGCAGAGAAAATTTATTCAATTATCTCTAGCCGAATGTCGGAGGAGTTGCATTGTGTCGCATCAAATAAAAGTCGCCTGCACTTTTATACAAATTAGTTTTGCCCACAGCAGTAACACGAAAACTACAACAGAAGTGTCAGAGTCGCGACCAAGTAAAAAATAAAAGTAGCTACAAAAGCTAAACAACACCATCAACTTAATAAATCCCACACTGCCATGGAGTCGACTGGATGGCTGATTATACAGGTAAGCCCAAGCAAACTCTGAAAGAAATATAGAATAATATTTTGGTTAGACTTTACTGGCAAACAAATACGCTGATATTACATTTATGTATGCCTTTCCGCTGGAATTTAATTACATATGAGTAGTATCTTTTTGTAATTATGTATAAATCTTCCTTTTATACTTCTTCTTGTTCTACAAAAAAAGAACACTTTTATTTTAAAATATTTATTAAATGCTTACAAAATTCTATATACTTGTTTTTTTTGTACTGAAATGTAATTTTTATTCAAAACTATTAATTAAATGGTTACAAAATTTATTTTCTCACCTGTAAGTGCTTAATGCTAAACAAAATTCATTAACAGAAAGAATTTTTAATTACCCTTTCCAGATAGGAATAAAGATACGCAGCCACATAAAAAGGGAGCGAAAGCAAAAGGTTGCAAAACTGTCTACCTTCACCCACTTTCTATTAGCAACTTACAACAAAGTCCTTGTTTTCTTTTCTTTTAAGCGCTAACCACAATAAAAATGTCAAATTGCGAAAAATGCAAGAAGGTGTAACTTGCAAGTGAACTAAGTAAATCTGCGACTTCGATTCACTTTGATTATCCGACAATATCGCGTATTCATAAGGATTATGGCCTGCACAACGGAAGACGCCAGTCAGCAATTCTAAGTTGGAAATTTTTAATTAAATTTATATTTCTCGCAGAGTGGCCAGAACTTTGAGGACGTGAAACATAAACACAAAGCCGAAAATAGAAACGCGGATAGGAAACCATCTCGAAAAGAAAGGACCAAGAAATAAAACACCAAGTGGAAACGAACAAAATAAAGGCTTGGTCGCAAAAGTTGTGACGAGTTCGCCGAGGAAACGGAATGCCAAAGTTTATCAAAGCATCGCCAACTAAGCCCAAGTCAACAATGGGGGTCAATAATATATGGATAATATAAAATACTTGTAATATGAAGTCTAAGTCTATGCACTTTCATTCTTCCTATCCAATAATAGGAAGTAAACATATAAAAACCTCTTAAAAATTAAATGAAACTAAATGTTGAGCTCAGGATACATTATCAGTACATCCATCGTCCGACTGCATTTACAGATGGAGTAGGAGTAGCAGTGAAAGTCACTGGTGGATTGAGGACCTCCCGGATGTCGACGGGAGATTGGGGCACAAATGAGCAGTTGCACCACAGCAGCCAGAATCCAGCTAGGAAATGCACAAAAACTTAACCTAATGAACATTAAGATAATGCAACAACATCGGCATCAGCCTTGCAAGGAGCCACCAGTCCCAGTCCAGTCCAGGTTCCCTCCTTTCGACTACGTATTTCTGCATTCGACCTCAGCCGCAAAACTTTTGCTTGCAACTTGCTTCAGAGGGACAACAAACTTAGCACAGTGTGTCTCCATTGATTTTACTTAAGTATAATTTTTCCAAGTTTTCAATTTATTAAGCTACTACTATTACATTACATTTTGTATAGTCTCATAACCAATATATTCATTCATATTTATTTAATGGTTACCCAAATTTTACAAAAGAAGTTTTAATAGATCAGAAGTAGAAGTTTTAGATCACTTAGTATAATTTATTATTATAAATGTGAAAATCTAATGATTTAGTATAAAATTCAAATACCCTTACAATTTTAAATTCCGATTCCACTGTAAAATGCCGGGGCGAAATGCATTGGCCAAAAAGTGGAAAGGAAACTTGCGTTTGCCATTTGCCAGTTTGCATTCAGCATAAAGTTTTTAGCTTATGTTGTGATTTTTATGACCCAAGAACGCAGGGCATCGAGGGCCCAGGAAGTGAAGAAGTGGCCGGCAAATGAAGATAAGTTTTATGTGGCGCGGAAATTAAGAACTTTGTTTATAGCTCGGGCCAATGTATGTCCGTTTGCTGATGAACCAAGCAACATATGGAAGGACGAGGACGAGGAGCAGGACGAGGACAAAGTTGAGGATGAGAATGGACTAAGTGAATCGATCGAGTAGACAAATTACTTGCGTCTCGGTGCTAACGACCTAAGGCCCCCCTCTACGTGGCGCCATTTGAAATGTGTTATTAAATGTATTAAGAATTCATTAGCTCGAGGGCCTAACAACTCAAGTTTCGAAAAGGCAGTGTCAATGGCGGATGCTTAAATATGCATTAATTTTATGCAGATGGCATTAACTTTTGACAAATGGACTTTCTAGAGTGAGGCCAAACTAATGCTGGAAACGCCCTGGATTTTCCATAAAGCCATCAACAAAGGCTCAATATTACTTGAATTTCTTGATTGAAACAAGGGGGGCAGGGAATTAAACAAACACAAGGGCATAGTAGGTAGGCTGCTCGACTTTACCCATTACGCAGTTAAAACCAACTTATATCTCTTGCAATATCGATAAATAAATTTGTGGACGATTTACCTATTTTCTATGAATTTGCTACGCCCAGCGTATAAGTAAAGACTAACTGGTTTATTTAAATCTAAATTAAAGTAATTTGCATATTGCTACTTCGCAAACTAATATGCCTTTCAATGACTGCATACATATAACTTTCACTCATACAACTCTTGAAAGCTTTCCTCTCATAGAGAAAAAACCAACTAATTAAGTTACAATTGCAGCCAAGGGAGCTCAAAGAAAGAGTAGAAGGAAGGGTATGGAGGGAGCTGGAGGGAATCCCAGCAAATGGCAAGGACAAAACACAACTTAAACCATATAAATGTCGTCAGGCAGCTTTCAGCAATTAATTATCCGCAAAGTTTTCAATTACAAGCCAATTACGCCCTGCCACCATCCATTGCAGAAACACACGCGCATTCAGGGAACAGTGGGATACTTTAATAGCGACTCACTACACTCCTAACAATGGGAAATATACTCGGATTGGCTTATTGAATATGGCTTTCCGTTCTTAATAAAACTTCGAGTAAAATTCGATTTCAGCAGCTGAATAGTTTAACGGAGCATTGAATATTACATAAAATACTCTTTAATGCTACTCACATTTATGATTTAAAACTTTTATATTACACAGATTTAGATTTAGAGTCAACTATTGAAACTATTGCTTGATCAGCTTATCATCTCCACCAGTATTTACTGTACCGCCACTGTCACGTGCAGCAGCGTTGAATGACATTTTATTGAGCAGCTGCGACATGGGTTCCTGCTCCTCTTGCCAGTCGTGGATTCCAGTGGCCACCCCGATTCCACTCCATCCTGCCCCCTTTCGGTCCATCAGTTTACCTTTTTGATGGAGTTGTCAACTGTCAGGCAGAACGAATCGTTGTGCCGATGACACGTTTTGCCAGCGCATCATGAAACCTTGATGACGCCAAAATGAATGCGTCCTGCCATAACGGAAATGGAACAAAAACCGACCCGAGTGGGCGGAAACGGAAGTGTGGGTGCGAGTAGAAACATTCGCAAATGGCTGACAAATATGACGCCGCAACAACAATGGCAACTGTTTTTGTTCATATTTGCAGACAGACACTAGCACAGGTGTAGGTGGGCGGACACCGGGGGGGAAACGGCGCCAAGTGCAAAAGGATATTGGTTTTTGGTGAAAAGCGGTTTATTGACATTTGCAATGCGTGCATAGCACTTAATTAAGGTGTAATTTTCAATATTGAACGCGCGTTAGGCAAAGCAAAGTTTTTGCAACGGTTTTGAAAGGGATGCAGAGTAAACAAAGAATGTTCAATACCGGCATGGTTGTTAGCAATATGGGAGGAGACCTATTCTTGTTTGTTCGAGAAGGTATTATGTTTACTGCTTACCTATGCCCATGTAAATCCTATATATAGACTTGATTATTTAGGAAGTCTAGACGTTGATCCACTCGATCAGGTCCTTGTCAAGGGTGAAATCTATTCAATCACCCAAAGCTGTCGGCCTAGATTTTCCCATTCATAATTTCCACTTGTCATGTCCCGTTCCACGAAATCGTTTAGCGCAAAAAGTGGAGCAATGACGGTTCATTGTTAGACGCCGTTGAACCCGACGAAGAGAAAAGCCAAAGGACCTGTAGTTATTGGCTGCCTGTCCCGACTAAATAATAGCTCAAATAAATCGTCAAATTGATTTCACTTATGTCACACACACAAGGCTACCCAAATCAAGAGCTCAATGGTGTGGTAAATTATTCACATCTAATTGACAAATTCTTGGCGGGGCTAAATTATTTTCAGTACAATTAAGCGAAAAACTTACTACTTATCTGACCTCCGATTGTTTTCATGCTCGGCTTTTTATTTGGGGAAAAGTTCAGTGCCTGAGTAAAAACTATTTTCAGCGCTTTTCATTATTTATGGAACACAAGCAAACCAAACACATGTCAGGCCGAAAGCCACGCAAAGCTAAAGCCCCAGTTGCAATTAAGTTCTTTCGACTTACATATAGAGAACATATAGCACGGAAAAACTGTTTGCTTGTAGGACTCCCGAAATGGGTTTATTATTGTATTAATCACTCAATTTTAGACCAACAATCTGTATTTCACAAAATTATAAATTCGAAAGGAAATCATTTGTATGTACTCTAAACAAGCAGAAAGTATTTTGAATAAGACAAATAATGTGTTTCTCTCAGTGGAAGAAGAACGCAGTGCAACCAAATGGGAATCCAGACGTGTCGGATGGAAGTCCTTTGAGTTGAGCTGGTCCTGGCCAATAAACTTGGTTCCTGCCTCAGCACATTTTGATTTAACTAAAATTAAAATCAGCTGCTTTCCCACCCCCCAACCGCCCAACGTCCCGCCATCGAGCACTTTCCCTCCGGCTGTCACTTAGTGCATGTCCTTGTGGACTAAGTGACCGTTTCCCACACATGCCAGTTCATATTATCCGGGCGCATTTATCTCGCATTGCCAATTGGATTTGTAATGTGACTAAAGCCAGACAAAACGACAGGATAACAAAGCAATGGCAATGGTCATTGAAAAGGACAATTGTGTGTGCGAGTCGCGCATTTCGAAGCTGACGAACTGCTGACCTGAAGATGGGGTACAGTTGTGTTTGTGGGGGAATCGGGGCTTAGTAGGTCGGGGATTATCCAAAGCTCTTTCAATATGTCGCAGGAAAAAGGACTTGACCTTTTCGGTGGCCCGGAATTGAATGTATGCGCAGTTTGGTTGCTGAATTTCAGGGATTTTAGTTTAACGTTAGTAAATATATACCTATTTATTGAAAATAATTCATATACGCTTGCTTAATTTTGTTGATTTGCAAATTTGCATTTTCTATCTACATTAAATGAGTTTCCCCCAGTTCTGGCCACAACTTGCATACATATGCAGCACCACAGGCACATTCGCACAAGAGTACAGCTAAAGGTGTTCAGTATATATCAATGCCTCAGATCCGAACTAGTGCACATCATTACCATTACCGTTCCCAGACTGAATGCACTAACCCAGGACTCGCAGGCCGACCCCAACCAAATCCGAATTCGAAAACCCAGAGTTTAATGCGCCGATGGTGAAGGTGATGCCGACACTTTCGTTTCTCCAGTTGTGCAAGGACAATTGGGGAGCGCACACACATGGATTGGCGAAACTGGCCACATGGCGGGTTATTGGCCAAATTTGGCTATGTCGAAAAGATCACATGGTACCTGCCACGTTGGTATGGAAAAACAGTATAGTCATCTTCTTGTTAACTCAAATGGATAAGCAGAGAAACTTTATTTAGAATTTTCCACACTTACAGCTTGGAAATCCAAACTCAAAGGCGACATTTTGCAACTTTTCGGAGTATAACTAAAATGCATAAACAAATTTTAAACAAACTCCTATTGAACAGCACTAGTCAGAGTTGCTGTGCACTCAGTTTTATTGTCCGCCTGCCCGACTCACAGACGGACAAACGAACGGACGGACAGACGGAGGAACTGCTAAACTGACGCACTGACATCGACGAACCGCACCCAAAGTGCTTGGCCCGGCAAGTGCATAGATAACAAACGAGTGCAAGGATAACGAAGCTACACGGCAAGGACTACGTTTACAAGCACAGCTACAGCTGCTACTACAACTGCGTCTGTGGCAACGGAAATAACGCGAAAAATGGTGCAACAGCAAGGGCGGGGAGGGGAGGGGAGACAGTGAAATATTGAAATACAATTGGTTTAGGATAAGATCACACACAGCCCCATATCTCTTCCTTCCTCCACGAGGACCAGCAAGGCGGCACTTAAAGACGGCGCCAAAGGATGTGGCATAAGTGGTTTTCAGTTGCCCAGCATTTCGCTCTCAGTCCAACCAGTTGATTTAAATGGGCTACATCAAATATTGAAAAAGCGATTAGCTGTGCAAAACTTGAAACACTCTCAGCGAAATGAATGGCGTTTGCCAGCGGGAAAAAAACACTTAAACTTGAACTGCATGAACTTGACACTCTTTAATATTTGTAATGAGAATTTTATTATTTAAAAAATGATTTTTGGATAGATTTTTATTTTACGGATATTATATTTTTCTTAAATTTGAGCTTGTGAGTTTCTTCCAGTCCAGCATCCACAGTACGAGAAGGGGGATAGTCGTCAGGTAACCCGCTTCGAAGTACTTTGCTCGCGACCTCTAAGGTAGTTAAATTGCGCGTCAGTGTCAGCGGCAGAATTGAAATCCTTTTCCTCTGCAGGCACTCTGAGTGTCCTTAGCTCCCAGCTCCCCGCTCCCCCGCTACCTCACCGCTCATACTCGTACTTGGTCCTGCGTCAATCACGAACCGCTTTTCCCCATTGAGTGGGACACGTTTTCATGGAACTTTTCCAGCTGCGCCGAAAACTTGGCCACAAACAAGGCGACACATGACACGTACTCGACTTGACTCCACTCCACTCGAAAGCAAAAGCATCGCCTCGACCAGGTCCTTTTCCACCCAGTCTTCGGTGGCGGGGATTAGTTCTAGTTTTTGTCAGTGTTTTAAAGTTTAAAGCTCTTTTGCGGCATATTTGCATATTAAGTGGCATGCGTTGGAAGTTCCAACAGCAGCCTGCTGTTGTTAGTTTCGCCTAGGCTTATGCCATCGCCAATCTCGAGAGAAAGGTAACCGCTTTCCGAACCAAGTTGAGGATCTCAAAAATCACTGCTGTCAGTGGGGGTTTTTCCGTTTGAACGCTTTCCGGCTCTGGCTCTGGCACACATTGCCACATTGCAAGTCTGTTAAGCTGGTAAGTCAAACTAGCATGGATTGATGAAAGCATTTGGTCGCTTGTCAAAGATTTGTTTGGGATTTACACATTTACAATACATTTGGAGGAACTACAGTCACTTGACTTACAATACTTAGTTGGGCCCATATGACACGGCACATTCTCAGGCATTTCAACAGTTGAAAAAGCATTAAAGCTGTTCAGTCTAATGGAAATCAAAGTACAGGCTACATAGAACTGATAAATATTAAAAACATAATGTAATAATTATAAATACCACAACTATGGTAAATACAGTCGTGGAAAAAAGGAGGTAAGCGGTCCTTCCTTGTCAAGTTTTTCGGAACAATAAATACAGATTTAGGAAATGTTCGCGTACGTGATATAGGTTGATATATATAGCAATGGGGTTTCCAATTGCATCAAGTCTTCAACACGCCTATCGTCATATGGGTCTAGCATTTATCACTTGTCAGCTGATACAAAAGTGCGCAAAAGGGCGATCAAAGTTTCTTCCCTAAACACCCTTGATGAATCGCTCCAGTTGGAGGCTGGCGGTCTTGATCACAGCCTCCGCCGGAGTGGAGCACCCGTTGACCACGCCCTCGACACAGGCCCGTATTGTGATGCGGTAGTGGGTTTCCGGTTCCAACTGGGAGAGGCAGTAGAAGTGCTGGGTGCCCTTTAGTTCGTAGCCACTCAAGGGCTCCTCAACGACGCATTTTTCCTCCACTTGCTGGACCACGGAGGCATGGGGATCCTGGCACTTGGGCAAGGCATGTCGGATGCGGTACTTGTGCTGGTCCAGGTCCTGGAGATCCCGTTGTCTCTGTTCGGTAGTCAGGCGGTAATTCTCGTAGTTAATTGCGGCTTCCCTCTCCTTATCCAAGGTTGCATTTGTGGGCGCCGGAGTGGTTGTGGGCGGTCTGGTGGGCGCTTCAGTCTTCTTCCTGGTCAGCAGATGCTCATAGTCGATCACTTTCTCGAACTCCTTTCGGCGATAGTCGTGATAGCGCCT
The DNA here is from genome assembly GCF_016746365.2 of Drosophila yakuba. Classification (NCBI taxonomy): domain Eukaryota; kingdom Metazoa; phylum Arthropoda; class Insecta; order Diptera; family Drosophilidae; genus Drosophila; species Drosophila yakuba. The sequence goes on from NC_052530.2 coordinate 17,468,061, forward strand.
GTAGAGGGTCGCACAAGTATATGAATATTTCAATACTGCAATTTCAAATAGCACTATATTTTCTCTACTCACGAAACATAAATGAGATTGGGCAACGCATCCTCGTAGGTGATTTGCTCTTTGTTGTAGTAATCCTCGTCATCCGGCTGAGGACCTGAATAGTAGGGCAGTAAACCAACGCACTCACAATCGCTGTCTTTAGCAATTTCGAGCTCTACATTCGCATAATTCTTGTCCTTTACCTCCTTGGTAATATTGTGCTTTTCGGCGGTCACAAAATAATTTTTAATGACGCCATTCGGACGACTCGGTGGCCACCAGTGCAGGAGCTGGAAAGGAGCAAGCATTTTAGGCTGAAAATCATATTTTTTTAAGTACTCACAATCTGGGAACTGATTTCCGAGCTGCCATATATTCGGAGCACAGGACTCGGCCTGTCGGGCAGCGTCTGGAAGTAAGCGATTTTCGAGTAGGCGTCTATCTGAATATGATATTCTGTTCTGGTGAGGGTCTTCACAAAGTATGCATACTGCGTGTAGGGCTTCAGACCGCTTATCACATGGCGTCGACTCTGGTTGGGCACAACGTCCATCAGCCAGCTGCCAAATTATAAACAGAAACACTATAGGTAAACTTCGTTGGGGCGATGAGTCCACACCCACTTGTCATGACCGCAACCATGCCGACCATCGTACATAGTCACGTTTTGCACCGGGGCTTCCTTGTAGTGATACGAATATCCTATTAGAGTTTCCATGCCCTCCCAGTCCATGTAGTCCATGATGATGCGTACCGCAGTGGAATTAAGGTCCTCCACTCTGGGATTCAGCGAGCGCACCGCCTCGCCACAAATCACGCGCTCGCCATTCGAATTGGGTGATACATCTGCGACAGATATATTCTCGCCGCTTTTTAGGGATCCCTGTAGCTGCTGGATTTTGTCGTAGCACAGGCGGGGATTGAGGTGAAAGAAGAGCCTGCCGCGCTGAATGATCACCAGGTGATTGGGTGGCCAGATGTGCTCCAAATGGTAGTTGTTCACCACGTACAGGGCGTATCTAGAAGTGGCAGAAATAATTTTATAAACCTCAAATATAATTGTATCCTCATGAGCTAACTTGTTTTCCACCAGCTTATCGCCTCGAATGGCATCTAGATTCTGCAGAAATGTGAGCGCCATCAGCTGTGCAGAGTGTATGACCTTTAGATATCCAGTGATTTCTTTCACACTGGCCAAAGCGTTTTCCAAGGCATCTACAATTTTTTCTGGAAAATGAAATACATGAATTCTAGAGTATGTGATATTATCATCTATGATATTACACACCTTTAATATTGGTAAGTTCGATGGTAAGTGAACCGTTGATGGTCACGCAGTCCTGTAAAACTTCCAGGTCCGCAGCGCTCTTCACGTGAAAATCGCCGTTGCACTCCACCTGGCAGTGGATGATGCCCTTGGCGTCCAGGTACTCCTTCTGGTTTCCCGGACATTTTTCCACACACTGATAGCCGCGTATCAGGGGAATCCTTCCCAGTTCCCGGCACTCCCTGTGGCCGATGCACCTCCTCCTGTTTATCTCATAGCTGGCGACACACTGATTGACACAGCCCATCCTGCCCTGGTAGTTGGCACACAGGGAGCAGTTTTGGGAGTAGCACCCAGTGACGCAGTTGTGATCACAACATTTTCCCGCACTATCACATCCACTCTGGCCACAGGCAATGGGGCAATCTCTAAGTCGTGGCGGTTGGGGGCGAAGTTGTGTCGTGTTGACGTTCCAGCAACGCTGCGAGGAGTTTCGGATGAACTCGAAGTCCGCTGACAGGCTGCCGCACAAAGGACACTGACTTTGCGGCCTGTTGTGCTATGGGTAATAAGAAAGTTAATTTCACCAAACAGAACTTTAAGCACTCAGTATGTACACCAAGTGGCAGGTACACATCACTGTAAGATTTAAGTTGAATCTCTAGGTGAATATATATAATACGGCAAAGTTATTCACTTGATTTACTAGATAAGAACATATTCTCAAGTATTAATGCTTGGGTGTAGCCCATAAGCAAATAAACAACCACTCACTTTGAGGGAAAAGTGCTGCCGCGTAGCATTGCCCATCAAGTACATCCAATCGACGGTTTCCACGAAGCACAGCAAGGGATTCGATTCGACGCGAATGAAGCCGCTTTGGATGCGCAACAGCTCCACCAGACCGAGCTCCCTGAGATTCCGATTCTCGTAGACCACCAGGGAGTACTGATCGAACAGCAGCTGCTGACCCCGGATGATCCGCAGTCGGGGGAATATTGACTGGAGGCTGATCAGACCCGTGCAGCGGTACACCATTAGGTAATCGCTGATCTCGGTCACATTGCTGGCCAGCGATGCCAGGCTGTAGTTGCCGGCTACATCCGTCAGATCCAGATCCAGATCCACATAGGCCAGTCGAACGTGACCCACCACGTGCGTACAGTTCTGCAGTTTCCGCAAGTCCGCAATCTCATTTATCTCCTGCGATCCGCAGACTGTTTGGTCATCGGATCTGGCCAAAACCGGCGATGCGGCGCCCAAAAACAGAAATAACAGCGGAACTGCGATCGAGATGGGTATGGACATGGGTATCGGGAAGGGGCAGGGGAAGGGCAGCAGATGCCCCATGCTGCCACCTGACACTTCCAATTGAGAGCACTTGACCCGGGCGTTCAAGGGGTTTTCCAATGGATCAATTAGCGCGCCCGCTTGAATGTCAATGTCGTTTTTCTCGCCCGATCGATTGCTTCAAAATATATATTTTCTGATATTTTCTCCGCTTTTGAAGAGAGCTGCGTTCGCGGCAACGATTCGAATTGGACTGATCTGATGGCATTCGATTCGAACAGCGTTCTGTGCCTTCGATCTCTTTAATTAGCCTCTTCTTTCGGTATTCACTTTGCTTTGTTTTGTTTGGTTTTGTTTCGCACTGTGGTTTCTTTTTTATGCGCCGTCTTCGTTTTCTAAACCCTTCGGCTACACCAGCGGAAAAACATACACTTTATATTAAAGTATTAAAAACTGTCTAAACGTATAGAAAAATCCAAAACCCTGCTATTACTTCATCGAAAGTTGGTGAACATAAAAGTATAAAACAGATAAACATACATATTTTTAAAGTTTTTAAGTTAGTTAAATACATTGCAGAATGTTGTTTAATTAGATAAATATTGAAAATGAGCACAATTTTGTATAAGTTATATCTTCTTTAAATAACATATTCAGAGACTGAACTATTTTTTCGACCCGGTGTATAAAAACAGCACGATAATGAAAATCAAAGGCGGTGGCTGTCGGGAGAGAAGACCGATGATTTCGATGGGGAGCACATTGGTAATATTTACGTTGATGGAAGTAAACATTTATGGGTATCGTAAAATATCATATGTACATGCCGATCTTGCAGTTAGCTTGTTTCTAGTTTTTCCAATCAAATTTAAAGTTTATATTTTGGCAGGCAACTGAAAAAGTCTTATACGAAATTAAGCATTGCGAGATTGCTGCGGATATAAATTCCTATTAAAAAGCAACCTAATTTGTATAGTCTTTATTAGCCTTTTGTAGATCAATAAGTGGAGCCTTTTGGGACACTCGAAAACTGGAAACCCTTTTTCCAATTCTGGGCACGCCACTGTTTCATCTGCTTGGAAATGGGGAGCGATTATTGTACGCATCTGTTACCTATCACGTTTTGTCTCAATGCCGTTTCCTTGTTGCCGGCAGCCGAAAAACACTTGTTACTTCTGCATCCGCCACAGCCCCCTGCCACGCCCCCATTCCCCATGTGACCTTGCAACCATTTGCTAACCGGTTCGGTGCTCCTCCCCTCCTCCTCCTCCTCCCCCTCGCTCCCCGTTGGACACCTACCGCTGTTCTTAACCTTTTTTCCCAGAGTGCATGCCTTTGTTTTTGTTTTTGCCTTTGAGCAGAAATTAAATTGCACCGGCGAACAATTCAATTAGAGTGAATGCAAAAAGCAGTGAAAACAAGAGCTAAAAAGGGGGAAAACCAAAGCTCCAATCCAATTGGTGCAGTGGTGAACACTGAACAACGCGCAATTGCCAGTTCATTAAGGTGCAAGTAGCGCTCACGAAGCGCAATTGGAATCGAAATAGGAATTTTCTAAATTTAGTCAGAAGCAAATTGAATACGCAGCTTGAATAATTTTCAAAAAAAAACAAAGAGGAATATATATGTATGTGCTAAATAGCCAAATTGTGCCAGCTTATGAGCAAACTGCATAAAATAGTAGCCCATAATTCTAAATTTGTACTCAGTTAATGTTCATACCTAATGTTCATGTTCATACCCTATACAAGTTGTGTAGTATATTGACTATACCATTAGATATGTAACACATGACATGTTCGCATGATGCTAATACATTTTACCATCCTAAATATCCACTGAAAATTAGTTAATAATTAATAATTATAAAATTTGTAATCAATATAGACAGACATTTATTATTAATAACTTAAATGCTGTGAAATGTACAACACGCTATTATTAACCTGAATTGTGCTTAAGCGCAACTTGCATGGCTAAAAACAAAACCGCCACAAACTGCATCAATTTTAACGAGTGCAAAATGCACAAATTCACACCAACAAAAAATCGCAGTAAACGTGTAAAAAAACCACACAGGCATAACTATCAATGATTTTTTTTTTTTTTGTTAGTTGATGTGCTCATTTTTTCTGGATTCCCGCCACCCGCCTGTGAATCAATTTTCGCAGTAATTTGCAGAGCCTGCGCTGATGGGAAACGCGCGGAATTTAATGCAGCATCCTTTCCGGCGGCACGTCAAACTATGAGCCCCCACCCCCAGCCCCACCAACGACCACTCCACCAGGGAAGCCCCCATAACCAGAGGCGCCAATTATTGAATATGCCAGCAGCACAGAGGCTGGTTGAAGGGGGCCAAAGAGGCAGCGGTCCCTCCAGCGATGATGAAGTAGCTAGTATTTAATAAAAATGCCATGGTTGGCAGAACTTGCTCTACATTTTATTTGGTTGTGAATGAAAAACTATTTCTATATTTTTACAGAAGAAAACATTAAATGTAACTTTTATTAGTGCTATTAATTTGATTTTATAAACTTCTAAAAATATATTTAAAAAACTTATTAAATAATTTTAGCTTGCAGCTCAGATATTCCCAAAAATGGTATATACTGAGCTACCTAAAACTAGTCAACTAGTTTGAAAGCTAAACTCAAGCTACAAGGATAATAAGATGAGTGCTTAAGTGGTTTTTTGACTAGAGGACCATCTCTGACTCACTTAATTCGCACGGGAGTCGGAAGATGGCGATGATGCGGAGGACTCCAGTCACCGGAGTATCCGAGGCGGCAAACACGTAACACCATTTTGCGGCGCGTGATGGGAATCGCTAGCGAGGACGTGTGCATATGCCTACCCGGGAAAAGCTGGAAAAGCAGGGAAAATCGGGAATACTCGTACAGTGGGTAGGGTCAAGGGATGGGAGCGCGAGTGGAGGTGGGATTGGGAAAACTTGGACATAAGTCAACCCGTGAGTAGGCGGCCCACGCACGTCCCTGCATTTAAGTGCCAAATTAGGAGGAGGCCTTGGGGCGGCTTGCACATGGCTGTTGGCCATAAATCAAGCGGTCGATGCAATTTATGGCGCTGCCAATTCAATGAGCTACTGCCTTGCTGCCTGCCTGCTGTCTCATCATGACCCATTACCATTATGATTGCTGTTATTACGAACTCCGACTTGAGCCGGAGAATTAATTAAGTTTGCTGAAAAATGCAATCCGGCAAATAGACAATGGCAGCAGCTGTTCCTTTCTACGATCCTTTCTTCCTGCGATTCTTGAGTCCTCCGTTCAGCTGGAGCAGTTGCATCCTGATTGATGTGGCACCTCGCAGCAGCTGACAGGATATTCAACCCGGCTGGCTGATGCAATTTGACACATGACAAGGCCAGCTGCATGGGAACTTCTCTAACACGTCCAAGAAGTTGGCCAAAACAGACCACACAGCAAATGCACTGCAGGTTCTTTTCACGTTAGGGACGACCAACAAAAAACATTTAAGTGCCAACAATGTTACTTCTTAAGTAGTCATCAAAAATTACTTAAGCCATTTAAGTTTAAAACACCCAAGCTACACACATTTTCTAAAAGCCTTTTTACTTTGCTACAACTATTACTTTCATTTCTTTGCCACACTTCATAAAATTGCATTGCTCTTCATTTGCACTTGCATTTCATAGCCTCAATTCAATCATGCTTACTACAGTTTAAAAGCTGATTTTAATCAAGCTGCTAACAAGTCTTGTTCAGCTAAATGGCGTTAAATGGAGTCCAATTAAAATTAAAAGCAAGATAGAACGCTATAGTCGAGTTTGTCGACCATCAGTTACCCATTACTCAGCTAGAGGGAGTGCAAACAAGAAGCTTCAACATATTTTAGGCATGCCGATAAAAGTTGGCAAAACAATCTACGTTTTCTAGCTTTTATAATCCCTCAGATCTTTACGTTCATACGGACGGACAGACAAACGGACACAGATCGACTCGGCTGATGATCCTAATCGAGAATATATATACTTCATAGGGTCGGAAACGCCTCCTTCTACCTGTTACATGCTTCACAGCAAATCTATTATACCAAAACATTATATATGTATATATATTATTCTAATGTCTTTGATTATACCCTGTTAGTCTGCTAGTAACGGGTATAATGAGTGCCTAAAAGTGTATCTCACAAATTTTACGTCAATTACTGCTGACAAAATCAATAGTACTTGACTTAGAAAGTTTATCAAAGCCATCCTATGATGGAAAATAGTTGTAATTGAAATGAGACTTAAATATTTATAGCACCAGCTTTTAATTGAAAAAGAACACAAGTATTCATGGGCATTAGTTTTGTTGGTATTAGCACTTAAAGATACCTTAATTGGCTTTAACTATTTCAAAACAGATGTTACATACTAACAAAATAAAGTAAATTATTTTCCATTAGCATTTTCGGAAATATTTCCATTGCAATGAGCACTCAAAATTGTACATTGTAAAAGTTCTTGATTTTTTTAACCGCCCCATTGCACATAAACTTCACTCTTAATCAGATTTTCCCATTGTTAGCCTTTGCCATTTTTAAAGCATCAGCTCAAAAGCGTTTCATATTTTACGGCTCACCTCATAAAGGCAAAAGGTTGCCTGGCAGAAAGTCAGGACGGAAAGTGCCCTCAGTTACAAGGATATGGGCAACCTTTATGCCACTTGCATTACGCATACGCCCTGTCGTCGCACAGATCTTCAAGTTTATGCTAAAAAGTCGCACACCAACGCAGCTGGCATGTGCCTCCTTGCATTTCTCCATTTTTATTGCAATATTCCTATATCCATGTAGCCCGTTGGCCGCCATCCTCGTTGCTAGCTCCATTTTATGCGTTCCTTTCATGCAATGCAAATCGTTTTAAAAATAGTGTATTTTTTACACATTTTTATGAAACCTTTTCTGCCATTTTCCCTTTGTTGCTTAAGCACGTAAATTATGTATTCTTGAATGCCAGTGTGTGTGCAAGTGCCACAACAATTTGCATATGTGCGCCGCACTCAGGTGGCAGCCGGCTTTTTTTCTATTAGCCACGCATAAAGCTTAATTTATTGGCGCTTGCAGCCTGGAATTTTGCGCTCTCGTTTCGGCCAGGAAGTTGCAATCATTATTTTTTATAACCTTGGTCACCCGCAGAAATTTGGCTATCAAAGAAAATTAATAATGAACAAAAGGAAAAGGGCGTGGTGAATCTCTGGCATTTTCACTTCTGCCGTTGCGGAATTTTGTGTCAAGGAATGAGTGCAATGTATTTTACGGCGTTTAATCAGCCAGAAAATGCTGAAAAGAATTGTGCATCTTTTACACAGGCATTTCATATTAAATAGACATGCAGTGCGGAATGCACACATTTAACAAAGGTAAGCTAAGTTTGTGATACGTACATTGCCTTTGAATATTCTGCCGTCTTTCGCTTTTACAATTGGAATTAAAAGCCTTATTAAATTTTCAGCTTGAATGCGACTTGTGGTGTGTTGATGGCCAAATTAATTGCATATCTGATGAGGCCCAGATTCGATCTTTGGCTGATTGCTGAGACACGCCTGTTGCGCTCATTTAGCATTTGCCACGGGCTTTGTTTGCCGATTTCAAATGGCATTGAAGGGCGGCCATGGGTGGCTGCTAATGCGCCCGAGTGCTAAATGCTTGGAAATGGATTGTCGGATTGCCGGATGGTTGGATGGTTGGATGGCCGGATGGACGGGTTGCGTCACGGATTGCCTGAAAACGATAGCGATGCATTGCGAGTGGGTTCAAAAGCACGGCTGAATGGTTCAATTGGGTGAAAGCTTGCAGTTTGATGGCTGCAATCAGGTTTCATTGATTGAACAACAGGATTAAATGCGAAACACACAATTATGGAAATCAGAAAATTAATAAGATGGAGGATTGGAATTGAAAGTAACTCACTGTAAAACCAGCAATCAGTTTATTAAAATTTACTATATCCCAATGAACTTCAAAGAATTTGTATAAATATTTTAATTTACTTTGAACAGATGTCAAAATTCTAAAACAAACTATACTGTAAAGACAATGTTGTGTGTGCAAATGATGTTGATATTTCGTTTCGAGTTCAGCTTTATTTAGCTCTTTTTAAGCGACAAACTATTATATATACGTTCAGCTACATTTGAAAATTCTTTTATTTTCCAATCCAATTCAAAATGTCATTCATGTTTAGTTATATGACTTTCAGATTCTCTTTAGAATATCCAAACCAAAAAAACGGCATATTTGTTCCTCATTGCAAATTCAATTTGTTTTGCGTAAGGAACAAAAATTCGTTTAATATTAATACTTAATATTTTTGTATGCATAAAACTACATATATATATGTCTAATTTTAAGCAAATGCTGCTCACGTTTTCGAATACAAATTGGATCGCACCGTTCTCTTTGTAGTGGTTCAAGCTCCTGCGGCTACGGTGCGTATACTTCATTTATTGGCCACATTTCGGGCACAATGCTTCACTGAGTTCAGTACTTCAGTACTTCTGGCCACCTGAAAAGCCTAAGCTTAGCCAGAAGTCATGGAACGGGAGCTGCCATCGCGAGCTCGTAAACAAATGCGCACCTCAAATTTGTAAAGATTAGCAGACAATTCGCACACAGTCAACACGGCCACATCTAAGCTGTCATCTGCCGCCTGCCATCGACCACTCTACATTGGGAAAAAGGACACTAATGCTTTAGTAATGTAGCAAAAGTAATAAAGATTTAATAATTTGCTTTTGGAAGGGCCAATTTTAAGTTTTAGCACGGTGAACTGAGACTTTTTGTAATATTTGCAATGCAAATTACCAGCAAACTAATGAAATTGTGGGACCTTTTTTCTCTGGTGCCTGGATAGAATTTTAGAAATAAGAGAGGGAAGGCGAAAGCGAAACAGGGACAGGCGCGGGATCCCAAGTAACCACCTTGTCTAATCTAATAGCTGCCGGCTGACAAACATTGACATTTTCTGTTATGTAATCAGACGCCCAAAGGTATGCCCAAAATACAAAGAACACGTGCCTGACACGCTCGCCACTCGGCAAAAGCTGAAAGTGGGGAGCGGATAGCGGAAAGCGGAAAGCGGAGGAAACGCAATAAATTGTCGCATAAAAATTGATGTTTTATTTTCAGCTTCTTTTGCACTCGCTTGTCCCCCGCTTTTCCCAGAAAATTTCCCATTTTGGGTTCTGTTGTTTTTCGCTTCGCCTTTTGCTATGCAAAACGTGCATGGAAATCGCAAAATTCTTTTCGGTTTTTCGGTTAGCTGAAACACAAACAAAAGAAGCCGAGCAGAAAGTTGCCATTGGGTGGCGAAAATGCTTTGGACTGAGGATCATCGGGGGTCATGATGAAACTGCTGAGCCCGACTTGCCCTAGATATTTAGCTGTCTTCATGAAGTGGCAGTCAATATACCTCTGCGCTATTCACAGCAATACGAGCATTATGTGATAGTCTGTAATAATTTCCATAACTAATATATGAATCTTTTGCATTCTGGCCCAAAATAAACCTTAAAGCCTTACCCTCCTTAAAATGTCACATTTAAACCGGGAACTTCTCCCCATACGCTCATATTTTCCACAAAATATAGGCGTGTCGTTCCTAAATGTAGTCAAAGCTGGCAGCTTCATGATTATTTGATGTCAGGCTGGGGTTATTTATAGGTAGCTGACATGACTATCGCCGGTGTAAAGTGTGCTCCAGCATAATACACACATAGTTGGAGTCGCCGTAAATAGACTGAAGGCGCCTTTTTAAGCCCAGGGTGCCGAAAAATAGGTGGTAAATTAATATTTGCCACGTGTATGGCTCGGAATGTGCGGAAGGAGCGTTAACCGCAGGGCAGACACACGTGAAAAATGTCGAATAATCCATTAGGCACAAGACAAGTGCCTCTTATCGCCAGACAGCCCACGCAGTCCGGACTCCGGAGATCCCAAGAAGGTGTTGCCGTCTTGGCCCAACTGTTCCCACCTTCCCTCAGTAACTGCACTTGACATGACCGGACAGTACGCCCTTTTGTGTTGAACTCCGCACCATCAACTTGCCCGACATGCCAGTCAAATGCTGCTCACTTTCGTCCCAAGCCTGCTGCATAAGCTGCTGGCCATCTTACCTTGGAATGAGTCCGAGAAGCCCGAGGTTACTTCTAATTGATTTTTGCCAAAAACCAGCAGACAAGCTCATGAATTATCCTTTTCGTACCCCAACTTACCCTAAGAAAAACACCTACAGAACACACTGAAAATATAATGTTGTTGTTAGTCACATTTTAAATGGATTTAAATTGGATTATTCTCAAATTTTTCACAACTTTGTACTTTTTATTGCTCCCACTCACGTCACTCCTATTTATTATAAGTCCTGATCCAAATGATGTTGCCCACAACATCAAGTGAGCCAACGATAACCTGACCTACAAATTCCAGCAAACCCAGCTCAAATATTATAGCCAACTTCGTGCCATCCAGGCTAACAAGTCACGGCAGGAAACTCAGATACATATAGGGGAAAAAATGGGGAGATGAAAAGCCAAAATGAGAGTGAGATGGCGAAGAAGGTAACGCGATAGTGGAGCGGAAATTTGAGCAATGCAGCTAAATTGCGTTTAACCAAGCGAGCGAGCCAACTCGCACTGAAGGCATTCAAAAACCCCAAGCCCAATCCAAAGCCCAATCCCACTCACAATCCCCTTTCTGCCGGAACCGGAGAGCTCAAGACCCGGATGGCTAAGAGTCCCGAGGGCCAAGAACCACCTTCCATCGCGAAGACAAACTGCGAGCTGAAAACATAAATTCTTGATTGCAATAGACGTCGACAATGTTGTCACCGCCGCCAGACTCGCAGGCATCATCATCATTTTGATGTCGCCACCTCATGAACTTGCGCCATATTTCACTCAAGGCTACCAATTCGGAAAGGAACACGCCCGGAAACCAAATAGTGCTGCCAAATATGGGCGACAAGTAAATCGCCAAAAAATCCGTGATAATATTATTTCAATTGTAAATTGTGATGACCTATTGCACCCACTTCATATAATTATTTATTAGTGTTCCAATCATTTTTAATTTGCCAGCACTGATGCCAACCCCTTCTTTGGCCAAATTGCGCTGACCAAAAGTAACAAAAGGAACACGTGACATCTGCGGCACATAAATAAGGAGACGGAGAGAAATGGCCGGTGTAAATTATTGCACGACAACATCAGCGAGTGGGGCTCAATTTTGGGGCTTGGAAACCTATTTATAGAGGCCGAAACTCTATCGACGCTCACCCAAAAAGCCCCCAATCAATGAGTTTTCCTTCATTTCGCCTCGTCTACTTTAGGCAAATTAAGTGCTTAAATTTCAATTAAAACTTGTACCTGAACTTATTCGTGGGTAGGAGAATCGGCACTTGGCTTAGCCTGCCATCGCACTGACCTCATTAATGCTAAACATCCGCGATATTTTATAGTAATTAGAAGCAGTCAAATTGAATTGGCATTAGGGCGTGTTTTGTTGCCAGGCCAGGTCCTGCTATAAAAAGCAAATGTTATTAGGGTTAAACTTAGGAATACATTCCTTGGGTTGGAGGCAATTTGCTGGGAAATAGACATTCAGATTGGCGTAAGCGGAAAATAACTTCTGGGAATGGGAAAGCCAGATTGACGATCCACTCGGAGTTTGGGAATTTCCATAGCAACATGGTTGAATATCCCCTAATTGAAGGGAAAAGATATGGATTACATGTATTTATGTATTTAGCCAAATCTTGAAACAGTTTTGCATTGGACTTTCCAAGGAAAACGATTGTTCAAGCCCTAAATTACAAGAGGGAACGGAAATGTTTTGATTGCAAATCAATGACTACTTCGTGAATATATCTGTAATACTTATTTTAAGTTCGCCCACACTGGCGCAGAGTAATAAATGCATTCTATTCAGTGGCTTGGAAGACAGAAATAATTTCTTATATCGCCAACCGAAGCGAAGCGAAACGAAACGCAGACACGGCCACAATACAATTTGATTTCCATTTCGTGGGATCTCTGGCTTTGATTGCCGCTGACCTACTTGCTGCCTGATTACCCCGCCAAACACACACACACTGCGATACGCCATAGACACTCCACACACACACACACACGTGCACAATCAGGAGAAGTGCTCCTTGTGGCATAGTTGGCATAACTTACGGCGCATGCCGCATTCCTGGCTGGCAAATAACTTTGCATACTTTCGGCGGCACGGATAAGTCGCCTTGATTTATGCAGCAAACACTTTCGATTAATTGCCCACAGAACTGCGCTCATTGCACATGTGAATGTGTGTGTGTGTGTGGGGGGAAATGGAAATTTGGGCAGAAGATCATCTTGGGGGCGAAAAGTCATCAAAACTATTTCATTAATTTGTTGCTCGGCTGCTTTGCTGCGGCCCAGAAGTCTTTAAAACTTTTGTTTGTTTGTCTTTGGCCAAAGTTTTAATCGCATTTGTTTGTCACCGCTCTTGACTCTATATTTCGGTGGCAATCTGTCTCACTAACTCAAAACTTGGCTTGCTGGCTTCAGTCAATATTTAACTTGTATATCCACATTTGGACAAATGTTTGACTAGTGAATGAAGGACACTTTCATGATAGGCGCTGGTTATTGGAGTGAATGGAGCTGGGATTGATTAAACCACTTTGAAAATTACATGAAGACTTCTCTGACTTACTATGAAAACCAGACAACGCACCTCAACCAGGAAAAGCTGCAATGAGTGTTCAAATCTTTCAGATACATTCTATAGAAAGTTCAACTACCTAACTGAAGCATTTAAAGTATGCACTGTTTGACTTCACTTACTACTGCAATTTGCAGTTGCAGCATGTATCGCTTATGCACAAACATCTGATTAACGTTTCTATCATTTTCAACTTGGCCCTGCAGCAAAACGATTTTATATTTCTGGCCAGCCTGCCTCCTCCGCAAATTCTTCCATGTGCAGCGAGCGCCGCTGAGCTGTCAACCGCACGGATACAAATACGGGAAGCAGGGCGCCGGCTCACAGGGCGGATGGGTAATATGGAGAACTTGGGACTGTGATGGGGCGGGTGCGGGTGCGGCACTTGGGGAGCCAAGGATGAAGCCAAACTGAACCTGGGTGAACTGCACCTGACGCACGGGCAAACACACCAAGGGCCAACTAGCTCATCCCCATTCTGCCACTCGTTTTTGGACCAGCAAACCCCCTCTATTTCCCCAGTTGCTAATGTAGTTTACTTACGCTGAAATATTTGCCTTGCCAAACTGCATTTCCATTCCAGGGCAGGGAGTCGATTTTTATCACTCGCTTGAAATTTGCATGCGGACATGGCAGTCTGAATCTTTGAAAGGATTGCTAAAACATTGGAAAGAAAAATATATATTCGATATGAAGCAAAACATGTGCTTCGGAAACAGAGCTTAAATATTTAACGTAAAGCTTTCCAAAATGATTACACAATTTTTGTATCAATATATTGGTATATATATATGTATATATTTCTTTCTATACTTGTTTACCTTCATTTACTTTTTGGATATCAGAATCACAGTGCACTCCTTAGACAGAAAACAGAGCGTGTCCAAAACTGCATTGGCAAAAGACGATGGCCTTGCAATTCGAAATACCAAAAAAATCAGCAGAACTTGAGTTCCTGTTTTTAGTTAAAATTAAGATAATTATGTATGCTGGGGAGTAATAAGGAGTGGACAGGATCAGCCGCAAATTGCCGTCATCATTCTTGGAGGAACTCTACCTTTTGTCAGGATCTCTGCTCGCCTGTCCGAGACTTATGAGAAAGGCCAAAATGTCATGTACAACAGATAAAAAGGACACAGACAGGGACACGGACACGGAGGCTAATGACACAAAGAAGCCCGAACTGCAAAACAACAGAAAAGGATTGGGCGAAAAAAGCGCTGCAGTGAGAATAACAAATTTAAATGTACTACTAAATCTATTACGAAAACGCTACCACCATTTGAAACATGTTTAAAAAAAAAGAGAAAAGGGTGTAGCTTTAAAGTTCGATTTATGAAATATGAGCTTACTGCTTATGAATGGTTTTAGGACTCATTTGGTTACTTTGGCTTTAAGTTAATATTTCCACAATTCTCCCTCTGTGTTCTATTTTCTAACATTTTCCAGTGTACCAAGTGCGAAGGACGAGAGTAAAAAAGGGCTATAAAGCTCGGTTCCATCCGAACTCCTCCTTCTTCACCCCTTTTATCTCTGGTCTAGGCCATTATTGTGCTGGCTTTATTGTTTTTTGTGCCTTTGCCATCTTACTCATTTCGCTGCCGTGACTCCTTTGCCTTTTGTTGAATTGAAACAATTTGTCACTTTTTGGCCAAGTGCCTGTGGCTGTTTTTTGTTCAGCAGAGTTGGCTGAACCTGTATTCATCTCCTTTGTAGTTAATGAAATAAATGAAGAGCAAAGCGCAGATGGGCCCACAGAAGTATACATAATATTTTTGACAGTATTTTATTGCAAATTGCCATCTCATGTTGGCTGCTCAAAAATTACGGACTTCCTGATTAGCAATAAGGTAAGTTAAATTACCAGGAAACTGCGTTTAGCACTAGCAAAAAATGTATTCATTTACATTTAAATTTATAGATGCTGATTGTACTACTTGCACATACACATTTCCAACATATGCTTAAAAACACTTTATGAAGTGCTCTTTCAGCCAGTCCATCGATAAATGGCTATAACTCGATGTACACAATGAACTGCATTTCATTAGCGAACCGCACTTGCCACGTGTAAAAACAGCAACAAATAAATACAAGGAGTGGAAAAATCAATCCGGCTGGCAAATTTCATTGAATTGCCAATTCATTTGCATAAGTTACCGACTGACCATTACATTACATTTCAATACATTAAATTAATGCCAGACGGCCACTTAGAGCAAATAAAATAAAAGCAATTCAGTTTGCTCATACCAGCAGTTAAAGACCAGTGGAAACAAAAATAAAAATACAGCGGTTAAAACAGATTACATTCGGCTTCGGCTTTCCGGAAAATCCAAACAAATAAATAAGATTACGGCCGGACATCGGAGTTGGGGCTAACTTGACCTACGGCAGACCCGCTTTATCCCAAAACAGCCACTGAAGCTCCAAGTCCCTTGGCCGTTTGATCTGCTGCACCATTTCCCCCATCCACTTTCCACCTGTCCTCCCTTTGAACTTTGCCCAATGGTCAGCAAATCGGCCTAAATGCCTCAACAGGAAATCAATTCTCCACAGCCTCTTGTGCTGGATTCTCGCACAAAACCACGCCCACACAGAGCGAATCACCCTGAAGCAGGTCCTTTTCCCTGGATGCTGGCCAACACCTGGCTAAGTGAACTGGCCCACTCTCTGAGTATGGAAAATGTATTTAATATTTAAGTATAAACTATATTTTTTACAACTATTTCAAGGAGTATCAGAGATCCACTCTTAATTTGTGCATGCATAACCTTTACACATCCAACTCTTTTGTCTGAAGTCGCACTCGTGGCCAAACATTTTGCGGCATGCCCCTCGAAATTAGCCCTCCATATGTCGCAGTCCAGCGGTCGGAACTTAGCAGTCCCTAGAGGTTCATTGTGCCCAGGACGGACTACTTCAGACGCTTCTGCAACAGTGGATGTTGCACATTGTTGGGTGCTCATGTCTGGGGCACGCTTGAAATGCAACATTGCACCGGAAAGCAGCGGAAGGCCTTTTATATGCCCGGCCAACTTCCGGTCCATAGAAAACTAAGCTCTGCTGCCACTGCTCATTCTGCAGCCGATGTTGTTTTTGTTGCCACTGGTGGCAGGTGAACAAAAGTTGTGCCCTTGCATATGCTTCATTGTTGGGGTTTTTTCCGCAGTCAAGTGGAACATAAGTGTGGCAGCCCTTAAACTTGGCAAATTACTTGCGCACTTTTCGCTTCTACTAGTTGGTCACTAAGAGTTTTAAACAAATTATTTATTTTTAACGCTTAAAATTTTTCTATAATTTTAACTAATATTTATAAGCGCTCTCGTTACTTTTGCACTTCTCTAAACAAAAACCCCAAAGATAAGCCGCACGCTAAAATCAGTCAAGGGAAGAAAGACGCAGGTTAATGGATTTCTCTTGTGATATTTGACTTGACCCAGACCCACAGCCATTCCGGCTTATCCGTAGACATCTCATTTTATTCATTCTTTATGCGCGTCGTGAATTTTTCAAGTGAAAAGTTTACATTTATTATCGTGGGGAGTGGGGGTGGGGGTGTGGGCGCTCTGAAAAAGGGTGGGGCCAAAGGGGCATGGGACAAACCTGTCCTTCGAGGGACAACAAACAACACATTACGTTTAATTGAATGTTGCGGTGTGTCGCCTTTCCGACTTTTTCTTCTTCCGTTGCTTGTAAGACATTTCATCCTCCGGATCCCTTTATCTCACTTGTCTTACACTCAAAAAAAAAATAGGGGTACCTTAAGAGAACAACCACTTGTGCTCCAAGCAAAAACAAGTCTTTAAAATAAAATAAAAAATAAATACAATTTAATTCGTTTCCATTATTAGTAATCTAAAGTAATGGTTAATAAGGTTTCTGAATATTTTCCATGTGTAATTGTGTATGAGAGTCTGACACGCGCCGCGTACGAAAAGAACAGAAATTATAATGTAGTGTAAATATTTAATGATGATGTGGCTTTAGATTACGCTACCGTCACGTGGTTGCTCTTAAACGTGCTCCCATCCACAGCGAAATCTTGACCTGACCTGGTCCTCTCCCGGCCAAGTCAATGAGCTGAAAAAGTCGCTGGCGACAGGACAGTTTTCCGCGCGTAGGCACAATTCCTCGAGCGGTGGTCACTGAACTGCAAACATGCCTCCGACTGCTGATATGCATACAAAAAACAAAGGCAAATGAAAATAAACGAGAGATTTGCCATTTATATGGCAACATTTAATGACAGTAAATAAAAAATGTAACCTATCTGAGACCCAAACGTTTACTACTGTAGGTGAATAAATCTTTTGAGCCAAATAGGTTACAAGAAAATTGCATTTGGAGGGAGGCAGACATTTTTAGTTGCCATTGACAATAAAAATATAAAAATGACATAAAGATATACATTTTTTATTTGTATGTAAACTTTTCAGTTATTGTTTCCATAAAAAACATATTAAATCAGAGTCAGATCGTAGGGCTACAAGTTTCTTGTTTAAGATGTTTGTCAGCCTTAGGAAAATTTTATAAAAAAACGTTTATTAAATGCAAATCATTTTAATATATTAAAGTATCACTTAAACATTTTACTTTTAATTAAGAAATTAGTATTTAATAACTACCTTAGGTTGGTAAAAACAATAACCGCCAAAATTCAAATTTAAAAGTGCACTAAGCTGCTAAATCATTTCGATTTATCGATACCTCTGTCGGCCATCGGTGTGAACCCTTACTTTTAGTTCTCTACCAGGCGTGAGTCTCCGCTAAGCAATACCAGCTGTGGTAGTCAAAATGAATAGCTGAAATAGAATAAGACATTTATACGTTTAAATGCTTCTATAGCGAAATGATTGCATCAGATAATGATTTATTTACCTTTGGCAGTGCAAGCTAGTAAACTTTCTCACTACTTTCCCATCATTCAGCAGGAGGTTAAGCTCTGGCTACAAAAGAGCCAGCGGGCCATCGCTGCGCACGGTTGAGTTATCGCACTTATCGAGTGGCGTGATTATTCGATAGCGACTGATAGAGAAAATGTACGTCATGTGATTGTGGATTCTTTTTTCGCACGGAGCAGTCACCTGTCGGCCAAGAAAATACAATTACGCCTGCAATTCGGTGAGTGTCAGCTGGAAAATTTGGAAATCCGGACGTGCTAACACTCCCCCGATCCGCAGACAGTGAACAAATAGCAAGATGGCGGCCCAAATACGCACCGTGGTGTCCCAAACGTTCCTGTGGCTTTTCCTCGCCGTGGCCACCATCCTGACCCTGTACTTTGTGATGACAGGCAAGGGCGAGCGGGTGAGCGTGGGCTGGTTCCTGGCCTCCTCGAACCCGTACATGTGGGCCTGCCTGGGCATCGGGCTCTCCGTCTCGCTGTCGGTCGTGGGCGCCGCCCTGGGCATCCACACGACGGGCACGAGCATCGTGGGCGGCGGCGTGAAGGCGCCCCGCATCAAGACCAAGAATTTGATCTCGGTCATCTTCTGCGAGGCGGTGGCCATCTACGGCCTGATTACCGCTATCGTGCTGTCCGGCCAGCTGGAGCAGTTCTCGATGGAGACGGCCCTGTCGCAGGCGGCCATCCAGAACACCAACTGGTTCTCCGGCTACCTCATCTTCGGCGCTGGCTTGGCCGTCGGCCTGGTTAATCTGTTCTGCGGTATCGCTGTGGGCATTGTGGGATCGGGAGCCGCCCTCTCGGACGCCGCCAATGCCGCCCTGTTCGTCAAGATCCTTATTGTGGAAATCTTCGGCTCGGCCATCGGTCTGTTCGGCCTCATCGTGGGCATCTACATGACCTCCAAGTCCAAGATGGGCGACAAGGAGTAGGCGCCGTCGCCAGCCATCCAGTGTGAGTGTGAATCATTGTAGAAACAGCAAAGGTCTAGATAGTAGCACTCGCGGCGGAGCAACTGAATCCTTATCGCTGATAGGCTGCATTTCGAGACTCGCGGCTATGAGAGTATTGCAGCCACATGTTCTTGCATTTGATTAGCTCCGTAATAAGTAATTCAAATGTAAGTTCAAGGCTACGGATTTGTGGATAATCTCTTAAGTATGAAGGAGTTACCAGCCCTTTGAAGATTAACTTTATTCAACCTCTTGATTGCCAGCCTTTCTATGTTTTGCGAGTGCTATTGTTACGACCTCAGCCAAACTCAAGTCAGCCACGAAATAAACTTTCACTCTCTCCCACAGCCTTCGCCACTCCATTCTCATCACGAAGAACAACAATCAGTCATCAAAGCATTCCCCCATCCCCGCGCAGACACGCACAACACCAGTGTTTGCCTATTTTTTGGAAATTACGACTTGCTATACGCAGTTACTGCTTGCAGGAGACTCCCGACAAACCGAAATCCGATCAGCCGAAACGCTTTAAACTAGGACTTAGTTACTTATTAAGATGATAGTTGGTTAAGTTGGCAGTTGGTTTTCACGCCTCGCACACTTGCAGTCACCAGCATCACTCAATCGACTGTGGAGTGTGCACGGTGTGAAAACGACGGCGATTTGTTTATTTAATTTCTTTGCCAAACGAAAGACATCGTGTGTGTGTGTCCGTGTTTGATTTTAAGTAGTTTGTTATGTTTGTTTCTACGCTGGCCCTTTAAAGGCTAATTCAGAATGTATTATATTAACTACCGCAAAACGATAAACTTGTATATTTCAAGCTACTGTTGGAGGCAGAAGTTGTAGAAGGATGCACAGTCGCATTATTATTATTATAGAAAGTATTCCATATTAAAACAAATAAAATATATACGTTTTGTTTATCAATATGTGTGAAAGTATGACTACGGCGATGTCTTATCAGAAGCACGCGCTAAATTGTTATGAGTGCGTTACACACTTCATCCATATATATGGCATCTATTTGTTTTATCACATGGTATTGAGTTTTGGTGCGTTTGATGCAATACAAGGAATACTATTATTAACTCGAATTAAACTTGTTTTGGAACATTTTTTGGTCAGTGTATGTGGGGTAAACATCAATACTGGTGAGCTTTTGACGAGTCAGCAGTAAAATGAAGCCCAACTTTTGCTGCATTTGCTTAGCCAAGCATAGTATACTGTGATGTGAATTTTAATTACGAGCAGTTTCGGTTCATTTGCGATTGCATCGACTTCTGCAGAGGCAGCCTTACAGATATAATTTAACTACTTAGAGGAAAGAATGTGCTCTTAAGCCGGGAGTAAAGATATCAAAAATATATTTTTGCAAATGACGTGAAAAAAGTGAAAATCTGTGAACATTTCATTGAAATAAATAAAAGATTATATGATTATATATAAATATCACCTGAAACATATAAATCAGTTTTATATAACCGACCAATTTCTGGTTGAAAACTATTGCCATAACGATAATAATGTGTGATCCAATAAATATAAAAGGCTTTCCTTAAATTTGAACGCCCGCCGAAAAAGTTCCTACAGTTGGCAGCCCCTGGGCCCAGTGTTGCATTTCGCGGCCATTTTAAAAGTGACAGCTTCTTTTACCGTTCCTTTTGTATCCTCTTTCTTTCTGCGCAAAACGCTTCGCAAAGTCGCACGCTTTTTGAGCTTTATCTCGATTTAACTGCCCCAAAATGTCCGAGGAAGTGGTGGAGTCCAGCAGCCAGGAGGCGAGCCAGGTGCCACCGCAGGAGGAGGAGATCTGGGCCGAGGATGCCACCACAATAGCCGCCCAGCAGGCCACCGAGTGGCCGGAAATCAAGCTCTTCGGACGCTGGGCTTGCGACGACATCTCCATCAGCGACATCTCGCTGCAGGACTACATCGCCGTGAAGGAGAAGTTCGCCCGCTACCTGCCGCACTCCGCCGGACGCTATGCGGCCAAGAGATTCCGCAAGGCACAGTGCCCCATCGTGGAGCGCCTCACCAGCGGACTGATGATGAAGGGGCGCAGCAACGGCAAGAAGCTTCTCGCCTGCCGCATCGTCAAGCACGCCTTCGAGATCATCCACCTGCTGACCTCGGAGAATCCGCTCCAGGTCACGGTCAATGCCATCGTCAATTCCGGTCCCCGCGAGGACTCCACGCGCATTGGACGCGCCGGCACTGTGCGCCGCCAGGCCGTCGATGTGTCGCCCTTGAGGCGCGTCAACCAGGTAAATGTTCCAAATTCTTATCAAAACCAACGAAGAACAAAGTCGTAAAAAGTTGTAAAGAGCTTTATCTCGAGAATTTCTTGGAGTCAAAGTATTTAAAAGTAAATGCATTTTTATAAATTTTTTTTTATATGTAGACATTCAGTAGCCGTTAACATACATTGAGCTTTTTATAAAATGCTTTTTATAATTTGTATACCTCACAAAAACTTAGATTTTTAACTGGAAAACATTAGCTAGCAACATAGCATTTTAAATTTTTATTTTAAAGAACAATAAAGGTAATTGAATGCTCTCTTGCAGGCAATTTGGCTGATTTGCACTGGAGCACGTGAGGCTGCTTTCCGCAATATCAAGACCGTGGCCGAGTGCCTGGCCGATGAGCTGATCAACGCGGCCAAGGGATCCTCCAACTCCTATGCCATCAAGAAGAAGGACGAGTTGGAGCGCGTGGCCAAATCGAATCGTTAAGCTGCGACTATTTCTTCATTTTCATGAATTGATGCCGACTTACATAAGTTGCTATGTAATCATTTCATCTACTAACTAAATACACAAATGTATTTTATTCCTTCTGTTTTTATTGGCATTAATTTTTGACTAGATTTTGTTTTTTTGTCAGTTCAAAAGATTTCTTTGAACCGTGCTAACTTAAAATATATTATTTAGATTCTGAAACCTCAGAGCTATTCGGTTGCAAGATGGCCTTTAAAATGAATTTTGGATTATTTTTCGTGCTATTTGTGTTGGGTGCCGCCTCCTTGGGCGCGATTGGCGTAATCCTTGCCAACGTGATGACCGATATGGGTGAGCGCATGGGTCTCGGCTGGTTCCTGTACACCTCGAACCCCTTCCTGTGGTCCGGCATGGGCATCTTCCTCGCCTGCGCCCTGTCCGTTCTGGGCTCCGCCAGTGGGATCTACATGATTGGATGCAGCGTGGCGGGCGGCGGAGTGCGATCACCTCGCATCAAGACCAAGAACCTGATTTCGGTTATCTTCTGCGAGGCGGTGGCCATCTATGGCCTGATCACGGCCATCCTGCTTTCCGGCAACGTCAACAAATTCAGCAATCTGCGGCTGATTACCGACAGAAATGTCATGGCGACCAATATGTTCACGGGATTCGCTACTTTTGGGGCTGGTCTCTGCGTTGGAATGGTGAACGTGGCCTGCGGCGTTGCTGTGGGTATCGTGGGTTCCGGCGCTGCCCTGGCGGATGCGGCCAACTCGGCGCTCTTTGTTAAGATCCTCATTGTAGAGATTTTTGGCTCGGCTATCGGACTGTTTGGCCTGATTGTGGCCATTTACATGACCTCCAAGGCGGAAACAATTAATTAGACCATTATATAAGAAAAAGTTAATTGAAAAGCTAACATTTATTTGGTAATTAAAGCTAATCCTCCCCATCATCGTCGTCGCTGTCATCCGCTTCGTCATTGTGGCCCTCCTCGTCATCGTCTTCCTCGTCCCAGTGCTTGATTTTCTTGTTGGTCATGAAGTCCTCGCGCAGCACACTCCATTCGGACTTCTTTTTGCCACTGGATCCCTCGTCATCGTCGTCGTCATCCGTTTCTTGTTCCTCTTTCTTTACTGCGTTATCTACGGCTGTGGACTTGGCGCGCTTGCCGCTCATGAGGACGTCCAGGAACTTTCGCTTATTGATGTTGTTCAGAACGGCATCTTGTCGGCTGTCCAGCGGACCCGCATCCTCAAGCTGCTGCTGCAGATCCTTCTGCTGGATGCGCACGGCATTGAAGAACTGCACCACTCCTCGGGTGGCCACTTTGCGGAGGGTTCGTTCGCGCTCTATGTCCCGAAAACTGGGCTTCACACGCAGCTGGAGGGGCACATTTTTGCGCTGCTGTTTGGTGAGCGTGGCATCCAAAGCAGATACCTGCGGCTTTTCATCGTTATCGTCGTCGTCGTCTTCCTCGTCCTCCTCCTTGACCTCTCCTTTCTCGATCTCAAAATCGAATCCTGGCCTCTTTGTGGCTGCGGCTTTCTCGATCCGCACAGCCGCCTGGCTGTGTTTGGCACGAGCTAGCACGGTTTTATTTTCGGTCTCCGGCTTTGTGGTCTTCAGGACTTTCAGAATGGAGTCCGCCCAACCGGCGTTGCCCTCCGCCTCGCTGCCGGAGTTCTGGCTGCCCTCGGAGTCGGATTCCTCCGGAGAACTGTCGCTCGCAGGAGCAGGTGTCTTTTTTACACGCTTCTCAGTTAAAAGAGCCATATTATGTGAGCAAACAAGTGGATCCAACTTTAAAAACAAAACGAGCGTGTTTATCACGTTTTTAGAGATGGTAAAAGGGCCAACAGGTCGCACTATCGGCAAAACAACATAAATTAGTGAAGGTACAACTATAAAAAATCTAAAAATAAATTTACAAATATATAAAATAATGCATATCTTTATAATGAAGAAGATAGGAACATCCACTTAGCTCTGTCTGCAAACATCTCCCGACATTGAAGTAGAATTAGTTAAATTCCTAATTAATAGGTTTACGCGAGTTTACTTTTCAGGGAGAGCCCTGTACCAAAATCGAAACTGCCATCTCTAATACAGCTATGGCGCCAACATCTGGTCACTCTGATCAGTGTGTGCGACTGCTTTGGGAGTGAATTTATTTATTTGCAAAAATGGACCTAAACACTCTGTTGCAGCGCGCCCAGAACCTGACCAATGAGGCGAAGGCGGAGTGCGAACTGCCCGCCGTGGAGCGGACGCTTCAGCAGGTCCTGCAGGCCACCACGGAGCTCCACTCCCGCGTCACTCAAACCGGCGGCAAAGAGATTCAGGCGTGAGTAAACAAATCGGATTTAAAGTGAATTGTAGTCTAAATATACTTCCTTTGCCAGTCACATACTGCTGGGGTCTAAGGGCGTGGACCTGCCCAAGCTGAACCAGAAGCTCGAGGCGCTGAGTGCCCGGAAAACCTTCGAGCCGCTGGACGTAAAGGCGGACACGGATGTGCGCACATTTCTGAAGAACGAACGCGAGAATGCCATCCTCTCGGTGATCGAGGACACAAACAAGAATGTGGGTAAGGAACTAGAAAACCAAAAAATTGCTGACTTTTCCTGCATTTGCAGATCAGCGACTCGGTGAGCAAGCAAAAGTGGGCCAGTATGAACAAAACTTGGAACGAGGAGAAGACCCGCCTGCTGGACGCCCTAATTGCGCCATCACAGAACTTTATTGACCTGCAACGCCTGCCGGAACCCACCATCGTAAATCCGCATTGTCAGCCAAGTTCCTGTCTCGATCCGCTGGAACTCGTATACGCCCAAGAGTTGCGGCAGTACAACGAACTGCTGCTGAAGGGTAGCCATCGCCCCAATCTCGTCCAAAAGTTCGCACATCTGTCCCAGAACTTTGGCGAGTCCAGGCTCACGGACATGTGGACTCTGCTGGCTTGCGTCACCCAAATAAGCGAGCCGCTGCGCAGTGATCCCATCAAAAGCCGCCAGCAAAGACCGGAGTTCTTTACCCATGCGAAATCTTACCTAGAACGGCGCTACCGCGTGTTCATGTGCTCCCAAGTCGGTGGATCCTATGCCAGCAACAGCTATCAGTTGGTGTTGGCCTTTGTTAGCCATCGTTTTGGAGCGCAGCAGACAATCGGACTTGTGGACACCGTTGGCGAAAGACCCTTATGGCCGCTGGTGTACTACGGATTGCGCTGCGGATCGGCCGATGTGGCCGTTGAGTTCCTTCGTGAAGCTGGCAGTAGCCACGATGAGTTTGCCCAGCTCGTTGCAGATAGAAATGCGGGCGAAACCAATTCCAGAATTGAAAACCAACTGCGACTGCAGTACGCCAACAAAATACGCAACTCCACCGATGCCTATAAGAAAGCTGTTTACTGCATCCTTTTGGGCTGCGATGTCAATGAAGTACACGGAGAAGTGGCCAAGACCATAGACGACTTCCTTTGGATCCGGCTGGCCATGATTCAGCCCGGTGACGCCGCCAACTATGGCAAGCTGCAGTCACTGATTCTAGAACAGTATGGCGAAAAGTATTTCAATGCTAGGCAGCAGCCGTATCTCTACTTCGAGACCCTTGCATTAACCGGCCAGTTTGAAGCGGCCATCGAGTTTCTGGCCCGCCGGGACGACAATCGCGCGCATGCAGTTCACATGGCCATAGCGCTGCATGAGCTAGGACTTCTGGGCGGTGCACGCAGTGTGGCGCAGCCCCTGCTTTCGATCGACATTATCGATCCGCAGCCACTGAGGCGCCTCAACCTAACCCGTCTTATCCGACAGTATGTGCAGCGGTTTGAGCGGACGGACACCTCGGAGGCTCTGCATTACTACTACACCCTGCGCTGTCTGAGGGATCCCAAGGGCCGCAACATGTTTATGGCCTGTGTGTGCGATCTTGTGGTGGACAGCGGTGTCTTTGATACCACTATTATTGATCTGATATTCGGCCAGCGGCAGTCGAGTGACCAAGACGAGGTTAACAGGTTAGTTGGCAGTGTTACTTTATTTTAGTCAGTCTAAAGTCTAGTCTCTTGTATTGTTAGTGGACTCTTCCGTCAGTTCGAATGCCCGGAGTTCGACACTCGCACCATGGCCGCTCTGGTGGCCGACGAACTTGCTACCCTGGGAAACTTTGAGATGTCGGCGCGGCTCTACGAAATGGCGGGCAAGTACAACCTGGCCTTGAAGCACGTTTGCATTCTGCTGGCCCAAGTAGTGCAGCTGCCCACGCTAGGTGGATCGTTAAGGGAACGCCTTGGCCAAGAGGCTCAGAGATTCAGCCAACTGTTGGCCAGCGACAGCATCGAGGTGGAGCCCAAAATGAAGAGCAGCTTTGTGCTGCTGCAGGATCTGCTTATCTTCTTTAACTTTTATCATGAGGGCAAATTTAATGCGGCGCTGGATCAGCTTAGGCAGACGCAGTTGATGCCCAACACGACGGACGATGTGGATGTGTGTCTGGCCAATGTCAAGCGACTTAGCGGCGAGGTAATCAAGGTGCTGCCCGACGTTATTGTGGCCGCCATGGAAATCGCCCAGCGGCAGTACAAGCAGCTGAAGACAGGAACGGGCAGCTCACTGGAACAGAGCCAGATGCAGCAGCTCCGGCAGCGGGCCAAAGGCCTATCCAACATGGCAGCCACTATGCCGTATCGCCTGCCCAACGACACCAACAGGCGACTGATTCAACTAGAACTGGTTATGCACTAGAATAAATCTAATTTAAGTTATGAAGAGAAGCAGTACTCTACTTCATTAGAATGAATATGTGCTCTTCCTCCTCATCGCTGTCTGTTGTATCCTCTTGTTCTTTTTTTTCCTCCAACTGCTGAACGCGAAGAAGAGCAGCTGCTAATTGCTGTTTAAGATCAAGACAATTGGCGCATGGATCGTGTGGCTTTCTCTCCTTGAAACTTTCCTCGTCGATGCCAGAATCGTCGCTCTTGAAACTTATAATGCTTTTATTAGAACATGATTTCATGCTTGTGATGCTCTTTCCAAGGGGATCCTCCTCTTCCGTTCCTAAGTGGAACTCTGGAATGGCGTCCTTTCTAAGGTTTCCCTTGCTATTTGGCAGATAAGTCTGACGAAAGTGTCGACCGCAAATGAACAGCCACTTGTTGTCCAACGTAAGACGACATATTTCCATCCATTCCTTGCGCATTTCGGGATTCGCGGGAAAGAAATGCAGTCTTTCTGGAGGAGATCGTGAAGGGCAGTTCCTGACGCTGCATCTGCGGATGAAAACATTCCTGCTTGGCTTACTGACTTGGTGCACCACTTCTTGCTTATCTGAAATATTGAAGAGAACAGGTTAGGGGAGCCAATTAGGAGTCTGCTCTGATGCACTTACTCAGGTAGAGTGTGGGAACCGCCCAGGAAAACACTTTGGTCTTGCCAAAACACTGTGTCTCAAAGTGCCGCCTACACACCCGACTGTTAAACAAGTTCATATATTTTATGTCTCCAATGTTGTCCATCCACTTCTGCCTGACAACAGGATTTATGGGAAACTTATACATGGAGCTACTATCCTGCTGGCCACTCTCATAGCAATTGTCCACGATGCAGCGAAGTTTTCGGTTTTTCATATTTTTACTACTAATATGGTTCGGTGAAATGTTGGTAGGTGAAATGGAGAAAGCAACAAGTGTTGGTAGGCGCTTGAAACTTAAATTTGGGTCAAGATCAGGAACTGGACATTGGTCGAAAGAGGCGTTATCTAAGGGGCCTTTTTCAAGGCACTTATAATTGTTTCGGGAGAGCATTGCAAGACTTTTGTAAATAACTTATTTAAATTTTCAAATTGTTTATTGCGCTTCAACAGAAATTAATTCAAACGAGCAAACGAACTTTAGTGGGCAAACAGTAATTGGGTTTAAGTCTCCGGTAAGTCTGTGCTCCCACCAACTTAGCATGAACACTGATCACGTGATACACTTTCATTAAAGAATGATTAGGTGCTCATTTCAAAAGTCGTTGACTTATATGAATTCCTAATTAAGTCAATGAGTTTATTTATAATGTTCTTGAATATCTGGTTTTACTTTACATACCTCACATACTTTATAAGTAACCTACATGTGCCATGCAACGTTTTGTTATGTATTATTTTAAAATAAAGTAAATAGTTTCATGTTAATTGTATTTTTAGGAACAAAACTTAATGTTTTAAAAGTTTTAAGCAGACACAATATTTTCAATTTGGCTTCAGTAAAACATGAAATTCAGAAATATTTCGATTTATTTATTTATTACTGAATATCGGATGTCTAATTTTATGCATATATCTTTTGTTAGTGTATAACAAAGTTGTATTTTGTTTCTCCCTGTGCGTTTCATTTTCTAAGCTAGTCTAATGCGTCGGTGCTATCTTGACTTTGTTTATATTAGTGCATGCATTTGATACTTTTTTACTGGACAAAGGAATCTTAGTTAGAAAGTGATTTAAAATGACTTCGTCCGAGACATCAGCATCGGCTTTCTCGAGCTCGGACACAGCCGCTCTGGAGCGTCAGGCGGAAGTGGAGCAGCCGGTGACTTTGGAACAGATTTGGAATGAAAACCACCGGCGATCGTGCGTAGATTGGATTCGCAAAAGTGGTTACAAAAGGGTGTGTATATCGGTTATGCATTTGGGACTAACGTCTAAAGCGCCTCTTTCCAGGTGTGCCTGCAATTTCCGGACGACTATCTGCCCCACAGCAATGCCATTAGTGTGGGCCTGAAGGAGTTACTTGCGCCGGAGGACGTGAAGGTCTTCATCCTGGCGGACACCACATACGGCAGCTGCTGCGTGGACGAGATTGCGGCTGCCCATGTGGATGCAGACAGTGTGATTCACTTCGGAAATGCATGTCGCAGTAGGGCCACCCGACTGCCGGTACTATATCTCTATCCAGAGTTGCCGCTAGACGTGAATGTTCTCCTGGACAAACTACTAAGTCTGCGCGCGGATAGCAAAGATCGACAGTTGTGCGTCTACCTGGACATTGGCTACCAGTATCTGTATGGGGAACAGCTGAAGAAGCAGCTGTTGGAGGCCCTTGAGCCCAAGGAACTGCTGCTGGAACTGTTTCCGCCCATCGAGGCAGATTCAAAGACAACTAAGGAGACCACGAGCCTCGAGAGGATTTGCATTTTCATAGGCGCCGATAACCAGCGATTCGCAAATCTCTCTTTGACCGCTCCGGCTGCCGTGCAATGGCACATCTACGATGGATCCTCTGGCAGTCTAAGCTCAAAGAATCCCCTTACGGCTCAGTTTATCCGGCGCCGCTATTTCCACATTGAAAAGTGCAAGGATGCACAAACTCTGGGACTCATTGTGGCCACTCTTTCGGCTGAAGGTTACTTAGATGTGGTGACTCGTTTGCAAACAATGGCAAAGGGCAGGGGCATAAAGACGCAGCTTATTTCTGTGGGCAGGATTAATCCCGCCAAACTGGCTAATTTCCTGGAAATCGATTGCTTTGTCCTCATCGGTTGCCCGTTCAATAATATGTACGACTCCAAAGAGTACTATAAGCCCATTGTGTCCGTCTTTGAGGCAGAGATGGCCTTGAATCCCGCTTGGCACATGAGATACCCCGAAGCGTATGTGACGGATTTCAAGCAACTTCTGCCGGAAGGACGCAGCTTTCTGCCTTTTGATGCGGCAGACATACCAGAGAACGATGTGAGCTTGGTTAGTGGAAGGCTAAGGGGAGCGGTTAACGATTCCCTTCAAACGGCTGGAGATCCCGCCTCGCTAGCTCTTGCCACACAAGCCAAAATGGCTCTTATGACGACGGACACCGGGCTCTCCTTCGAGGATCGCACCTGGCAGGGATTAGATCCTGCTCTTGGACAGACGGAGCCCGCCAAGTTGCAGCAGGGACTCAGTGGTATTCCCATAAACTATTCTCATCAATAAAGGCCAGAACAACTTATATAACTTTTAGTATTATCGGTTTACTGATCCTCTGGGGGCGAAATTTTCTTTTGAATTAAACTACAATGTCCAACAACTGCGGGGTGGAACCTCTTAAACCCTCAACCAGTACATAGAGGAGCGGATTCTGTTGTAGTCGGGCAGGTTCTCCACGGGACCCACAGCAGCGACGGCTGGGCACCGATCGTAAATGTACTTCATAGCCACGTCGCGCACATTGCCCACACTCACGGCATCGATGCGCTGCTCCAGCTCGTGCAGCGGGATGCGGCGGTTGTAGCACAGAATCTGGCGTCCGATGTCCTCACAGATGGGCGTGGTGCCGTCCAGCTGCAGAAGCATGTTGGTCTTCAAAAGGTTCTTGGCGCGCTCCACCTCAGCCTCGGTAACCATGGTGCACAGACGCATCCACTCGGACTGCACGTTATAGAGCATGTCCTGGGAAAGATTCGCAAGGAGTTAGTTTAGGTTAAATCATTGGTTCCCATTTCCAAGCCTAAATTGTAGACCTGGCACTCACCTCACACTGCAGAGGGTCGCACACGAAGTAAATGCCCCAGAGACCGGTGTCCTTGTAGCATGTGTTGAACGACTGGAAGCTGTGGCAAAGGTCTGCAGGGGAAATATAGTTAACAATTTCCATGACATGACTGTCTTACAAGTGTACTTACTGTCCTCAGCGCTGGCACGGGCCAGGTTGGAGGCGTTGTTGGCGCCACCGCCCTGGGAACGATCCCAGGCACCCACCAAGGTGTTGGCCACCATCAGGGGGATGTTGTCCTGGTCGGTCCAGCCGCAGCCCTCGACGGCGATGGCGACATGGGCCAGGGGCAGGGAATCGTCACGCACACGCACCTCGGAGCCGGTGAAGCGGCAGGGAGTTATCTCCGCGGGCAGCACACTGGCTTCCAGGCCACCCAAGCTGTTACAGGCGAGCTTGACCAGATCATCGTGCTTGACGCCGCCAGCAGCGGCCAGAACGATGCGCGAAGCCTTGTAGTGGGTTTGGATGTAGTCGGTCAGATCGGATTTGCCAATGGACCTGAGGAAGTAAAGATAATAATTAAAGACTAAACATTTTATAATTTAAGATTAATATACGGACTGGATGTTCTTGGTGGGTCCCAGGATGGTCTGGCCTAGGGGTGTACCCTGATAGGCGGTGGCGTGCAGATGATCGAAGACCACCTCCTGCAGGTTGCTCTCCACCTCCTGCATCTCGCGCAGAATTACCGAGCGCTCGCGGGCGATCTCAGCCTCACCCAGCTTGGAGTTCTGGATGATGTCGGCCAGGATCTCGACGGCCTTGGGCACATCCTTGGACAAACACTTGGCGTAGAAGACGGTCTGCTCCCTGGAGGTGTAGGCGTTCAAGTGAGCGCCCAGGTTCTCAACCTCCAGTTCCAAATCCGTTTGCGAGCGCTTGGCGGTACCCTAAAAAAGGCAGAAAGGAGGTATTATATGAATTTAAAACACCAAACCAGTGGGCCAACCTTGAAGGCCATGTGCTCCAGGAAGTGGGCCACTCCGTTGTTCTTCTCGTTCTCGGAGCGCGAGCCCGCATCGATCCAAAGGCCCACGGTGGCGGTGGAGGCGCCGGAATCCTCGCTGGCCACGCGGAGACCATTATCCAGCTTGGTCACCTGGGTGGCGGGTATGTTCAGCAGAGTCTTCTGTAGGGTGGCAGCCGACTTGTAGCGCTGTAAGTTCGGAAAAACGGGGAAAACTATATAGTCCGGAGTTAAGTAAAACACGCACATAACCTCAAAGTGCTTATAGTGGTTTTTGCAAACAGTTTTCCCAACTATTTGTTGGAAAAACTTAATGGCTCTTGATTAACTGACCAAATAGATATTGTTTTTCTGTTTTCGTACCGGAATACACCAAAATTGCAACCAAAAACACAATCATTTACAATTACGTAATTTAAGTCCTGAGAAGCGTAATCATTTGGTGGCTGGCTGGACTTACCTTGATCATGTCAACGCCCCGCATGAAGGAGCGCATATTCTGCGTCACGCCAAGAACTCGCAACGCCATCGTTTAGTTAATTCGTTTAATAGCCTATTACTAAAAAATATTTTAGACTTTTTCGTCTGTGGCCGCGGCGCTGATGAAAAATTCACACACAAACACACCAATGCACTGCCCTACGCAAAGTTGGCTGCGGCCAATCAGCTGTTCGTGGAAAATAGCTCAGGTGTGCACACACTGTCTGAAACATCAACACAATTTTTTCGCTTTTCCTAGTTTTCCGGCTTTTTATTGAAATAGACACTTAATTTGGATAGCTAACACAAAACTCTTGGCCGGCCTGAACAGCTCGGCCTACTAGTTACGAAATGGCGGGCAATTTCTGGCAGAGTTCGCACTCGCAGCAGTGGATTTTGGACAAACCTGATCTGCTACGGGAGCGTCAGCACGATTTGTTGGCTCTTAATGAGGATGAATACCAAAAGGTGTTTATTTTCTTTGCCAATGTGATTCAGGTGCTTGGCGAGCAGCTAAAGCTGAGGCAACAGGTTATCGCCACGGCGACGGTGTACTTTAAGCGATTCTATGCGAGGAACTCCCTGAAGAACATCGATCCTCTGCTGCTGGCGCCCACTTGCATCCTGCTGGCCTCGAAGGTGGAGGAGTTTGGTGTTATTTCCAATTCACGGCTGATCTCGATCTGCCAGTCGGCCATTAAAACAAAGTTCAGCTATGCGTACGCCCAGGAGTTTCCCTACCGCACCAATCACATCCTGGAGTGCGAGTTTTACCTGCTAGAGAACCTGGACTGCTGTTTGATTGTCTACCAGCCGTACAGACCGCTTCTGCAGTTGGTTCAGGACATGGGCCAGGAGGACC
This sequence comes from Drosophila yakuba, assembly GCF_016746365.2. Lineage (NCBI taxonomy): Eukaryota > Metazoa > Arthropoda > Insecta > Diptera > Drosophilidae > Drosophila > Drosophila yakuba. The sequence goes on from NC_052530.2 coordinate 17,500,803, forward strand.
AGTTGCTCACCCTGAGCTGGCGCATCGTGAACGATTCCCTGCGCACCGATGTCTGCCTGCTGTATCCTCCTTATCAGGTTTGTGATCCTAATCATATCAACAGCGTCCTTACATTTCAAGAACCTATTCCTTTTAGATCGCTATTGCCTGCCTGCAGATCGCCTGCGTTATACTGCAAAAAGACGCCACGAAGCAGTGGTTCGCCGAACTGAATGTTGATTTAGACAAGGTCCAGGAGATCGTGCGTGCTATTGTCAATCTGTACGAGTTGTGGAAGGACTGGAAGGAGAAGGACGAGATTCAGATGCTGCTGTCCAAGATTCCAAAACCGAAACCACCGCCTCAACGTTAGGAGAGCCTCACATTCATTCACAATTAGCTTGTATTGCCGTATTATGTGTTTGTCCTCATATAACCTATTTATGCCAATTAAACGAAGGTTTAAGCTAGGTGACTAAGCAATTAAAACTCTCATTTACGACTTATTTTCTAATTTAAATTACAAAATTTCTTAAGTTTAACATGTGGTTCCGAATCGCCCTGCTTTATATTGTTCACTTTGCCTACAGATACTTGGCTTGACCTCTGGAGAACTTGGTGTTGAGTATCTTGGCTTTGTCCACAATCTGCTTAGTTTGATTCTTATCGATCTTGTTGAGCTTCAAGTCCACATCCCTGCTGAAGGGTCTTCGTTCAGGCTTTGAACCCGATGCAGCCAGTTCCTTTTCCTTAAAATGATAAATATTTCGTATCAAAAATAGGACTTAAATATATTTTTCTGCGTACCTTTTGTCTCTGCTCTTTTCTAAGCTTCTTTTGATGCAGCTCCACAAGAGACTCCTCTCGCTTGTGCTTCTTCTTGTGCTTCTTGGCCATGCTTTCCTGCTCGTCATCCCGCTGCTGTTCATACTTGACCTGTGCCATTTGCTCCAGTTCCTTCGAGCTGAAGGACTTTGGGCCGGATGCAGCAGCAGCCGCTTCACTCTGCGGGGTCTTCGTCCAGGATGAGCGATCGCTAAAGTCGGGTCGCTCTTTTCCCTGGTAGAAGGTGCGCTTCATATTGCTCAGGGCAGCAAGGCCGCTCTTTAATCCCACATCCGGCAACTCAAGCATCCACTCCTCGCGGACATCCTGGTCTGTCGATGTACCCAATCCACCGCCCTCCAGAGCTGCCAGTTTCAGAGCCAAGGCACGTTCCTCCAGAGCCACTTGACTGGCATTCGGCAGAGGACCAAAGGTGCCAGCTAGGTCATCATCGTCCTCAGCGTCCGCTTCCTTCATAGGAGACTTTTTCCGGGCCAAGTTGCTGGGCATAATAGGTCCAATCATGGTCTGCGGCTGTGGTGCGGTCTGGCTTTGCTCAGGAGGTTCCGGCTGCTGGGGCTTTCTCAAGTGCGGCGGCAGAGCGGGACCAAAGGAATCTTCGTTGCTCGCAGCCATAGCTGGCGGAGATGCATTCAACAAATGTGCAGGTTGCGCATAGGTCACAGGATTCTCTTCATCTTGCTTGCTGCGCTTTTTCTCCTTGTGGCGACGCTTTTCCTTCTTGTGCTTTTTTGATTTCTTCTTTTTGGACTTGTCCACATCTCTGCTGTGCTTCTTGTGCTTCCGTTTCCTTTGTCTTTCGTCGCTGGACGAACTGCTATCACTACTACTGTCGTCGCTGGACATAATCTGCAAATGAAAATAATGAAATAATAAGTAAACCAACACATTTTTGAAAGAGGTTTCACAACTGAAGCAAAAAATAGATTAAAGAATTTTCACAGTTCCTTTGCTTTAGGAAAGAGATAAAAAGGATCACAGATACTTTCTCGTTACGACCAAACACCTTCCTTCTGAGAATCCCCAAGAAAACTCAGGTCTTTGGCTTGGGCTAAACATATATTGCAGTTAACAACTTTAAAGCTTAAAATTATTTAACAAAATGCAGCTGGATGGGACAACTTAGTCGGTAGATTGGCAGCCAGGGAATTAACCCAAATAGAAACCTAAACAGCGAATGTTTTTTGAGCCTTGCGGTAGCTATAGGCCAAGGACTTGAGAAGGCCAGCACTGGGAATATTTTTGAGCGATTGCGTGACACTACTGCGCCACACAATGTCGTTGACGGATGCTTGCAGCACCTCCGGAAGCTGGGAGGCCAAGGAAAGGTGGTTCACCACCTGGGTGTAGTCACCACGACAGGCGGCATTTCGCTGCAGTCGCTTCTGAAGCTCTCGGGGCAACCGTCGCAAGTGTTGGGACGTAGCCGATGAGGACTTGTCTTGCTCGAAGATTATGGCTGGTTTCCGGCTCCCTGGTTCATGGCCCTTCATGTTAACCGCCACATAATCGGAGAGTTCACCCAAGGAGGGTTGGTATAGGGCGAAGAAGTCGTTAATTTGCGGACTAACTATGTTGTGCACTTTCTGTTTGTTTTCCCCGAAAATCATACGGAAATCGCCTTTGTAACTCAGTCCTGCGATGGTGTGGAAAAGCCCGTAGGCGGTGAACTTCTCTGGTAAAAGTAGCAGAGCCACTTGCAGGGCGGATATAAGGTTCCTGTCCAGCGCAGCCTTCAGGGGAGGATTATCAGAAGGATTGACCAGATTCGTAACGGGCTTGTGCAGCCTGCCAGCCAGGTAAAGATGCCGCCAGTCCAGCAAATCCTCCAGCAGCTGTTCCTGCGACACCACGCCGTACTTTATGGTAATGCCCACATCCGGCAGCGGCACCAAAGTGTTGCAATAGACGCCGGCACCCAAACGCTCCTGGTATTTGGCAACAAAGTTCGGTCCCAGGTGCCCAAGGGCGGAATAATGTTCCGGATGGCGGTGCAGGTTCTCCGCATGGAACCCCTGTGCATCACGAACGCAAAAAACCAGATCCACCACGGTTCCCGGTGGAGGACGCTTGTTGTTGCCATTGCCCACTTTTTCATAGCCTTCCTGCTGCTTAACGCCGGATCCGTAGGCGAACATATAGCTGACACTGCCCAACGGAAACCGCGCCACTGTGCGTCTGTATAGGTCCAACATCTTGTGGTTGTTTTACCTTCTAATGGGACTAAACTTAGGCTTTATAATTACTTTATTTAGCACGTAACTCCGTTTCTTCTGAATGGAGTTGATGCTTCTCAGTCGGGCTGTCTGCTTTTCGCCGGCGACGGAGGGGTGTACACACTGGTAATCAGCTGGCTGAAAAATTTAATGGTTTTTTCACTTGAACAATTTTGCGCGGTCTTGGAAAATAATAGTATTTCGCTCGCTAAACTGAATTTAAAGCCTTATTAAAACTAATAATACGATAAAAAATGATTTAGAAATTCATTTTTAAATATTGGCTCTCTTGAATGTGTTGTGAAACGTTTACATTAGCTGTTTAAGAGTTTAAGTACTTAACAAAGAATATATGTACATTATAGGCCCGAAATATTCCGAGGTTTAATATAATTTCATGGTTTTTATAAAGGGATTTTGATCAAAGCAGGTTCTGTGTGCAGTTGAACATTGAAAAATCATTATTCCAAATTTGGCTACAATTTGTAAAATACACCTTCATATCGATTCAATTCGATTGCGGTCAGCACCGTTTTAGTGCTGTATAGTGATCAAATTTTGCCGCCGGTAGTGTTGACAAACTCCAAATTTAAGCTGTTGTTATTCTAAAAAAAAGAAGAAGAGAAAACACGCACATTTTCCACAATCTGTAAAACGAAAAAAATTTGTACGAAAATAACACGAAACATTTAACAAGTAAACATTAAACAGACATGCCGCGACCCCCGAAAAGAGTTCACCAGGAGGCCAAGGAAGAGTCGGCTCCACCAGAACAGCCGCCAAACAAATCCGCTCCAGAAAATGTGGAGGCATTCACAAACGTGAGTAGCGATTTAGCCAATGTACATAAGCGTATTTCGTTGGAATCCATACGTTCTCTGCTCTGACATTTCAGCAAGGGTTCAAGAATGTTATCGCCGCCACGAAAGCAGCCAATGCGTTTCCACAAGGAACAGCCCGCTCCCTTTACCTAAGCTATCCGGGCTACGCACGTGTTATGGACGACCTGTCCCAACGGGTGGTGGCGCTCATCGAAAACGTGCTGAAGGCCAACAACATCAAAGGCGACATCAGAAAGTAAGGTTCTACCGATGAGATGCGTTCTTGGTTGTAGCTTTGATGTTGACCTACTTGTTGAATTGTTAAGAATTCATCTTAGCCATTTAAGTCAAAGTTGGGTCTTATGTCTCTAAACAATAACACAAATTATTTCTTCAAACAGACGGCAAGTGGAAGAACAGTTTGAGATGGTGCAGGAGAGCAACGACATACTGTTCGAGCGCATAACGACCAATCTGGACATAAAGAGTGGTCTGCGAAGAAATCCCCAACAGGTCGTAGAGACCCAGGTGGACGTGATGAGCAGCTCTACTTCAGCAGAACCAGCAGAAGTTTCTCCACAAACCCAAGAGACTCCAAAGGCGGGTAGCTGGAACAGAACGACAGGAACACCCCAACGCAACATGGTTTCCGCTCGTCTCTTTACCGCCAAGAACATTGTTCGCCCGCAGACGCAATTTAAGGAGCCGGTGGATAACAGTGCCCAGAATCCGTTTGTTCCAAGGCTCAAGGAGAAACCTAACTCTCTCAAGCCCCTGGCCCTGCTACCCGAATACGATGATGCCGGCAATATCCAATCCTATTTGCATCCCTACGAGTTTGAGCTGCTAAAGTTTCAGCCTGCGGCGGATCAACTCCAAAAACAAAAGCCAGTGCTTCCAGCGTTAATGGCAAACACCGAGCTTATGGTGGTTGATACGGTTGAAAAACTGGAGCAGGCATTGGAGGAACTCAGGCAAGCGCCCCAGATCGCCATTGATGTGGAGCACCACTCGTACCGCACTTTCATGGGCATCACTTGCCTGGTCCAGATGTCTACTCGCAGCAAAGACTATATATTTGATACCCTGATCCTACGCGATGAAATGCACATACTGAATTTGGTACTCACCGACCCCAAGAAGCTAAAGATCCTGCACGGCGCCGATTTGGACATTGAGTGGCTGCAGCGGGACTTATCGTTGTATATCGTCAACATGTTTGACACGCATCGGGCTGCCAAAGCCCTGAACTTGGCCAGGTTATCGTTGGCTTATTTGCTGAAGCACTACCTGGATTTGGATGTGGACAAGAGCCTGCAACTGGCCGATTGGCGGATGAGGCCTCTCCCCCAGCAGCTTGTGGACTACGCTCGCCAGGATACCCACTTTTTGATATATGTTTACGAACGCATGACAAACGATCTGCTGCAGCAGCATGCCGATCCGGGATTACTGGGCAGTGTCTATCAACAGAGCACGGATGTCTGCAAAAAGCGGTATAATAAGCCTCATATCGGACCAGAATCTCATTTGGATTTAGTTCGAAAAACGAAGCGCTCTTTCGACAACCGCCAACTGTATGCCCTTCGCGGAATCTTCGAGTGGCGCGATGCGACGGCGCGGTCAGAGGACGAGAGTTACGGCTATGTGCTGCCCAACCACATGATGCTGCAAATCGCAGAGAGTCTACCAAGGGAGATGCAGGGAATCCTCGCCTGCTGCAATCCTATTCCGCCACTGGTGCGCCAACAGCTGCACACGCTTCATCAGATTGTCCTCAAGGCGCGCGATCAGCCGCTGGTCAAAGTGAGTTTCCTGGCGCTTTCAAGCAGCGCCTGCAACTCGTTGAACGTTGGCGCCTACCCCGAAAATTTTTCATTACCAATCAATTGTAATTAACATTGAAATGAAGAACATGTTTTGCCTTCACCTCATAGTCCAATTCATTTAATGTCCGCAGGCTAATGTTTAATGTTTTTGACTTTACTCATTATTTCAGCCGATCCTGGAAGCCCGCAGCAGTACACAGGCATCGCTGCCTCCCTCGACCAAAGACTTCAGCAGCAAGCTCTACTGTCCACACGATTTCTCGCATCTGGAGGAGATCCGCGACGACCTGCCAACGCTGTTAAAACGTAGTTCAACTTCAGGGAAACTGGAGATACCCAGATCGGAGGAGGTTGCCAATGAAGGCCTGCCCATCGCAGCACCAGCAATGGCTCTGTTCGAAAAGCAGTCCAAGCCGACCCAAGAGGAGGAGCAGCGCTGGGCCCACCTTCGCAAGGAGAGCCAGACTTTGCGTATGCCGTACAAACGGTACCTCGCCATCCTTCCGCTGATGGTGCAACTGAAGGCTGACCAGTTGGCCAGGGAGCGAAGTGAGTTGCAAAAGAGGCAATTGTGTCCAACGGCCCCAACTGTGGAGCAAAACATTAAGCTGGAGGCACATGCCATCAAAAAGGAGGAAGATGTCGTGTACTCCGTGCCGCTGAAGGAACAGCTGAAGCGCAAGCACCCACAAGCAAACGGCAAAACAGATGCGGATCAGCAGCCAACTACCAGTAAGAGACCCCGCAAGGATGAGAACAGACAACCGAAACCGCCGGTGAAGACTGAACCAGTCGAAGAGGTTCAACAGGGTGCAGGCGAAAGTGATGACGAGGTCGTGGAAGTTCCTATAGAAAGGCAAGCGACGGAGCGGCCAAAACCATCGCCAGCACAGAATAAGCGCCAGCAGAAGAAAAATCAGTTCCAGCGCGGATTCAAGGCCAAAAACCGAGGAAACCACCCGCAGAGCTCCAGTCAGCAGATTCCGCAGCACACGGGTGAAGGCAACTTTGACTACAAGAACGTGGACTTCCGCCAATTCAAGGGAGGAGCGCAAAGAGCCCGGGGCACAGAAATCAAACAGCAAATTCGCGGCAAGGTGAGTGCTTCATTTTTTTTTACTTTAAAGTATACTTAAAAGCTGCTTTAGCTTTTATTAAATTTCTACTTCCCGCACTAATAATAAATTACGATTTTTTTAGAACCGTCCCAACAATCGCAACAACAAGCAGTTCAACAAGCTTTTTACATTTAGTAATGTAAGGAAAGAAGGCAAAAAATAAACTGCAATCGTGACGAAGTCTGTTAAATATATATAACTGGTATATATGTGGATTGAATAGAAAATATGCAAGCAGAACGAGAAGTGAATTATACAAGTTTTTATTTTTTTTGATTGTTTACACATTCTCATTAAAGTTACAAAACTATCATTTCTTGTTTCTATCAAGTTTTGCAATTTTTCTAAAATATCACCTATTAAATAACAACCGTAACTATTCATTAAACTAGACTATCGGATATGTTGTTAAGGTTGGGTTTGTTGTTAAAATTTTATGAATAATGTAAGAGATGTTCATTGAAAAAATATTGGAAAACCAAATAATAATTAATAGTCGTGGCAAATATCATGGCAACAGGTTTCTCCGAGTTTCAATTTAAAAATTATTTTATATGCATTCAAATTGTTAAAGCTAATGTTGTAAGATTAGGACTTCTTTGACTTAAATTCTCGAATGGATGGCATCAAAATTTTCAAAATCTAGCATTCAATACATCCAATACAAGTAACGACAAATTAACTAAAAAAACTGTTTCGGGCATTTAAATATTCAAAAACGTTGGGAGAAATACCGACAGCTGTCGAAGGAAAACATGGACTAAAATAATAAGATAATTCCTCTATCTAACTTTAGCTTAAGTAGGATGTGGAAAGTGAGTCCCGGAAGCTCTAGTGTTGGCTTTTAGCCACAATCTCAAGCTTGAACTACAGAGTTTTGAACATTTTGTCGCCCTCGATGTCCATGCAGTACTCCACAACAGCATAGACCACCAGAAGTCGTCGCTCCACTCCTTTTTTATGCTTATCCGTAATGAGGGGATAAAGGGTATCCTGCTTGGAAAGCCGATCGATGATTTCCGTGAGTACGCCGCCGGAAAAGACTTGCAAGCGATCCCACGTGGACTTTCGCAGTCTGGAAGGTATACATGTGAATAGTTATACGTGTTTATAAGGTCGGAGTCTTACAGGCAGCATTGGTAGAGTGGGGCAAGGATGTCCAAGTGATCCTTGTTCGGGTTTCCAAACGCTTTTCCATTGTCGATAAGCACCACGCGCTCCTCTCGCGTCTCATAGTGATGCCGGTCCCCGTTTTGAATTAGGTAATCAAAAATAGCGGCATCTATAAGGTCCAGCAGACGAATTGTCTCCATTTTATTTTTCAACGACCTGCAAAGTAATATTTTTAAACTCGTAATTGGTACCGTAGTGTGGAACTTACTTGCAGTAGGTCATGTCGTCCTCCCAAGGCGCACGCTTGTCATCCTTGTAGGTGCGTTGCCAAGGCGATCGACGCTTTGCCAACGTTCCAGGAACAATATAGATGAGCACACCTTCAATGTTGTGCCTTTCGTCGCCACAAACGGTCTCCTCCTCGTTGCAGTAGTGACACTTCCCAAACAGGCAGTACTTTTCCTTGCCATCCTCGTCCGTTTCGATGTTTATGGTTTGCTGGAGCTCGGGATCGCCTTTGGCATATATCTCTTTCTTCAGGTTTACCACTCGACCCACAACGATGGGCGTCCATCGAAAGTCGAGCACGGCGCCCAGATAGAAGGCATATACTTCCGCAGTGTGCCGATCCTTGCCACTGTACACCAAGCCATCGATGACCTCGTCCCGCGGATACCATTGCGGCTTGAAGATGACCTTTTGCTGCTGGGAGAGGCGGACCAGGAGCTTCAGCTGCGTACCCCGACCCAGGTTGCTCACCCGGGTGATCGGTTCGCGGCGCAGTGTTTCTAAAAGCTGTCCCATCGATGAGTCGTATAAGGGATAGACCTCGTTTTCATGGGGCCACTGAAAAGTACCGAGTTGTTAGTGAATATACTTAGCAAAACATTATAATATAGAATCTCGTTCCCTATTAAGAATCATTTGCTTCTTTTGTTTGCATAAGCAGCCACACATAAACCGCGGACACAGCATAACAAAATAGGTAATTCTGGCAGATTCACTAAATAGACCATAGACCTACCCAGTTCGCAATGTCCCAAAGGACACTGGCGTTTTCGTACGGCGCCGCCTTGTAGTTCTTGAGCAGCTTGTTGCGGAACATGAAGAAGCGCGGATTGCGATTGAGGTAGTTGGGTTTGAGGTGGCGCATCTTGTGCCGGATCATGTTCTCCAGCGCCCGAACGCTGGCCAGATGACCCTCCTCGGCGCTCAGGTAGTACATGAAGTAGAAGTTGGCACCGAGCGCCAAGCCCAAGAGGCTGGCCACGATTCCCGCGATGATGACGCTGCGCTTGTTCATCCTGCAGCCTGGGCGTTAGCCTATTTTTAATATTACGTATGCGCAGCGATAGCCGCACTGGCAAATTGCTGAATTCTAGCCGAAATGTTGATATGGCCGGGCTGGCACAGTGGCATGCTGCTGTTGTTGCTGCTGTCGCCGCTGTTCCTCTGGCAATTGTTGCAGTTGTTGCCGTTGCACTTGCAATATTTGCCGCAGTTCTTGCAATTGTTGCTGCTGCTCTGGCGATTGTTGTTGTTGCTGACGCTGCCCTTCCTTTTGCTGTATTTTTCGTTTTTTTGGCAGACATCGGCTAACAACTGTTCGCATCAGTCCATTGTTGTGCAAATTAATTGTGGCCGCATCTGAAAACGTGTAGGCATTAATTAAATTGTCAGTACTAGGTACTAGAACGAGTCCTGTTCCGGGTTCTAGTCACTTTGCTCACCTACTGCAGCAAGTCAATCAGATCCGGTTGTTGACACAACTGAGCACTCAAATTCTTGGCAATTGGCTTATCTTAGTGTTTCCGTGTTTCGGGATAAGATCAGATCAGTGACTACCAATAGGTGATGGTATGAATCATGATGGTTGAATAGTCTGCTCCTTCTAGGTGGTTATCCCATTGGTGTGTCTATGCATTCGATTATCTAGAAGATGTGTGAGATACGAGATTTGTGTGAACTGTTCCTGGCACAAGTAGCTTTCTATCTGACTTATCCGTTTGTTTACAAGCGTGAAGTGGCCCCTTTGGGATTCTTGGCCACAATTGCCCAATAAATCGTGAGCTTCCTCTTCTGCTGCTGCTCTAATTGGCCGCCGTCTTGTTTTTGGCCAACATCCACATGTACACACAGCCCACTGCACGCATTCGGATTCGGAAAACAAAGAATTCTACTGCCGCACTTAGGCTGCCTCTCCGATTTGGCCGATCGTGTATAAATAGCTTTTGTTTATGTCGGTGAAAATGGGGAAAACGTGCGTTTTTCACCGGCGCAGGAAAATGACAACAAGAGAGAGGAACGCGATGTAAACAAAAAACAGCTGACTTAAGCTGTTGCAGCCCTATTGGAAGTGTGTGAGTAGATCTGGCAACGCCGAGAATACCCGCCAAATTCAGTTTAAATAATAAACTTCTGCGATTTCGTTTTATTTCTGGCCCTATTTTCTCAGGTGGCCAAATGTTAATCAAAAACCTTAGTCAACCCACAAAAGGAATGCCGGCTAAAGGTCAAATGCTCACACACGTTAAAGTTATTATAAAACCCACACAATTCCGAATTGCACAGATGAGTCCTTGTACGTACACTGCAAGAATTTAAGTTTGGATTGCTTTGACCAAGTCTGGATTTATCTTAAATGTATCTTATCTTAAATAAATCCTTAAAATACGATTTTTAAAACAAGATAGGTTTCTTCAGTAAATAATGCTGTAGTAAATTTCAATGTTATTCACCTATGCATTTCTTTACATTTTTGGCAATTTTTAAGAGTGCAGACGTACGTAAAGTTAGCTTAGTTATTTTTTCCATCGACGTGGATAGCCTGGGAGGTTTACCTTGCCTCGGGGCTCCCATTGGAGCAGTGCGCATAAAGTGCACCCACTCCTCAACCGGAATGAAGGAGAAAAGGGGGCTAAAAGGAGTGAAAGCAGGGAGAGAAGGAAAAGCTGGCGACGGAGGAAATCGAGGAGAGTTATCCCAGGCCACATATGGCGCAAAATAAGCCGACAAATGATAACGGCACTCGAGCAAACAACAATAAAGGATGAAAAGCACGAAAATCGAGTAAATGAAAGAAATAATGGTGTCGGGAGTGTACAACAAGTAACAAAACGCACGAACGTGTATCCCCCATCCCTACCTTCCCCCTCCCCCACCCCCTTTCCAACAAACCCCAAGTCCCACACTTTCCTGCGCACTTTGGGCCCCCGAAAATTCAAATGCCGACAGCATCCGCCGCCACATTTGTTGCTGGCCTGGGAAATCCAAAGGCAGTTGGCGGCCAAAACGCAACACCCTCAGTGTCGACACATTACGATTACAGTTGAATTTTGCCAGCAGTCATATAACTCGCAGAAATAAAATGATTGGATATTAAACAATTTGTAACAAACAAAGATGTTTGCAGACTATTGGTTTGGGTTTGTTAGTTATTGATTTCCCAACAGAAATTAAAATGCTTTAAAATAAATATTTATTGAACAATTGATTAGTAACCCCGCTCTTAAAACTACTAAGCTCTCATTTATATTTATATATTGTCCATATTTTTCGCAGTGCATGTAGTGAGTACGCAAGTGCCAGAAAATGATCTCCTTGTTTTCATTGTTTTGTGGGTTTTCTCGTTTGTTTGTCTGTCGGTTCGCGTGGGATGTGTATTACATACTGAAATAAGCCAATTTCCGAATCTGGCTTGTTTGGTGAGCTGCAAAATGCATAAGTTGTAAAGGCAAGGCCAATTCGGGAATTTTTAATCCAATTTTATATCCAAATTCAAATCATTATTTAATCAATTGCTTGCAGCGCTGCTATAACATTACGATATGAAGCGGAAAAGTGTATCCTTTACGCGTAAGAAGTGAACCTATTAGTATCCGCACATTTCTAATTAATATCAATTAGGGATCCACACTCACACCACCGCCTCAGTCAAGTGAAATCGAACAAATAAACAAAACTTTGTTTAGTTTTGTTGTTCAATTAGGGGGGAAATTGTGAAAAGCCAATGGAAGTACTCAGTTCTTAGTAATTGGGTCAGATGTCGCTAACGAGCATGACAATTACACAGAATGTTGCCCAAGGAATCAATTTCGGCCAAAAGAAGGGGGTTCCCCTTGACGTGTGTCTATGCGCGTAATGAGCTTTCCCAATATTTAGCGGAATTTGGGAATTTACAAAAGAATATTGTGCAGAAGCCCAATCCTTTGGAGTAAAGGGATGTTGGGACGATATCTTTTAGTTTAAAGATGCATAAAGTATCCTTGGGAAGCGTTGAAACAACGCGAAATCTGCGCAAACATAATTTAAATTTGTATCGCCACTTACACCTCCTTTATTTTTAGCCCGAAGCGAAGAAGAGGCTGTGAAAAAAATCAATTAATTCACACACCAGCACAGATGTGAAAGTTACACACCGCGTCGTGTTAATTGCCCTTGTGCCCCAATTCATGTTTTTCCAGCGCTCTTTTTGTTTGTCTCCGCTGGATGGCGCTTTCCTTAATGGCTGTCGCTCTTATCTGGCCCCTCATGCGTTTTGTAATTAATTGGCAGACATTTTACTACCGTGCCACGTTGTCATAGGTCGTTCTGGGCGTCACGTGCTGTGTGAAGGCGAAGGGTAAGGGTGAGGTGAAGGCGGCGGGGGTGGTGGCAGCTAATGATTAATTACAATTTAATTTGTTTGGCATTTTGCAGCGCTTTAACGGCCGCGTTGGACGATGACAAAACACAAATGTCCATCAGGCATCCCGAATCCCGAAGGATTCGTTTAAATTTCAACAACTGCTTGCCGCCAAATAAATTTGTATCTGTGTTCAATTTATCATGTTTGCTGCGCGTTTAATTGAATTTGGTGTCACAATACAACGGGGATCCATCTAATTAATTGTTTTTTGTTTTTCTTCTTTGTTTTGATTCGCATTTATCTTCAATTCGTGCCCTTCTTTGCTTTGCGACTTTGTGCTTGCTTGCCTAGCTGCCAAAAATATGCAAATTTGGGCTTATGAAAACGGCTAATGAGTCCGCCTTTAAATTATGGGAACACAGAAAATAATTTCTTTAATTCGAGATTTCTTTTGGCACTTGAACTGCATTGAAAGCAATGGTTTCAAGCAAAATCTGTAAAGATTTTTCGTGACAAGTATGCCAGGATATTTTTTACGACTCTTTTCTGTCCTCCGTTTGTGCAACAAAAGGACGTGAAAAATGGGCAACAATTTCGGGGGCCCAACGTGAAATTAACTCATTCGTTGTGGCCTAGAATAACAAAAGACACTCGCACACACACTGGCACACCCTCACACACACACTCACACGGACACACAGTCGTAAATAGACGCTCCTAAGCTCAAGGAACGTCATTTTTCAGACGGCCAAACAAAAAAAAATGAAATAAGGAAGGAAAAAAGGAGAATAACTCGGCTTCAAGTGCCGCCACACGGAGAATTTAACTTGTCAGAGTGTTGGGCCCACAAAATGTGCGAGTGTGTGTGCGAGTAATGTGTGTGAGCCAAAACACATGCTCGGTCAGGAGGAAAATATAAACAAACGCTCACGCAAAAGCTTCGCGCTCCTTTCAGCCCGAAAAACTGTGCCACGAAAAAGCTTTGTGCGTAAAGCTGAGGAGCAACAGTTCCGCGCGAGAGAGCGCAAGAGCGGCTGCAGCACGGCAACACTGGAAGTGGACGTGGACGTAGACGTGGAAGTGCTCTCTCCCTTCTCTCGCAGCGGAGCAACAGTTAAGATTCCGCTCTCACCCTTCGCAGTCCCCGGACAAAGTTGTTGTTGCTTTCGCCACTGCGAATGCTCCACCTGAAAGCTGTTGTTGTTGTGGAATTCGAGTCAATGGAGCAGAGGAATGCACGGTAAAAAACTGATAGTCAATTAGGCTAATGAAACGGTTGCAGCACATTACACACGTTTTAAAAAATTTGAGGTATATTAACGATGGTTGTCGTTCACCTCGTCGTATACTTAATAAAATATTAGTGCAGTGTAAGTAAAGAATATATTCATTATGCTAAGGTATAAATATAATATGAAATAAATTACGAATTTTTTTACTATGGATTATGAGACCTTTTTTCCAGTGTAGCCGCGCAGCACAGCCCTGTCGCTGGGTGAGAATGTGTGAGTGAGCCCATTCTGGCCGCCCAGGACCTTCTGGTGCTTTTATGGCCTGTGGAGCAGTGGAGCTGTTGCTGCTGCTGCCGTTTTTGGCCAGTGCCTGGATTGCTGTTGGCGCGAGAACAACGCGCGCGTTCTTGACTGCGTTTTCCCACGTTTTCGGCTCGAGCGTTTTTTTATGTGACTGAACTAACTGAATTGTTTCGTTTGTGGCCAACGTGTGCTAGTTTGTGGCGTTTTTTGGCCATCCACGTGCGGTCGTTACAAGTGTCTTGAAATGCAAATAAACGCGATTCCAACGGGAGTGCAATGCATCTTTTATGGGCGCCATTAAAGCTGCTAACTGGTATGTTTGGGCCATTGCTCGTTTGGGCCATTGCTCGTTTGGGCCATGTAAGCCACATAAAGTTGACTGTTGACTAATTGTGTGGACAGTTTGTCAGCTAGGGATATTTGATTGGCAAACCCTCAAGATCGCGTTTCAATTATGCCTGGCTTGCACAATTTTTCGATTTTCCGAGCTAACGAGCAATCTGCACTCGATGGATTTGAAGGGGGACGCAGCGCATCCTTCAAGGTGTTCAATGTTTAGTGTTTTGTGTCTGCTATCTACTTGGCTTTCATCTTCAATTTCCGTTGCGCATTCGCGCGTACTAGATGTCATTCGCTGGCTGCTTTGTTGTTGGGTTCGTTGCGCTGTTCTGGCGCATAAAACACCAGGAAAATTACAACTTATTGAGTTGCAAAGTGCGCTGCTAACCACGCACAGAAGTACCCGAAAAGAAAGGAGACGCTAACCCAGGCAGACACACTGTGCCCCCGGGAGTATGCTACGTTTTTTTCCCAGTTTCTTTGGCACTGAGAAATAAATGAAAACCCAAATACCAAAATAATCGTGCTTGGCAGCCCACTGAAATGATTAGCAATAATAGATGAGATCTATTATGAATATACCATAAATTCATTTCCTAAGTGGCCTGACTGCCTTAAAATATTAATTTCTTGGCCATATTATTGTTTATTATTAGCATATTATACTGTTACATGGTGTAGTAATGTTTTCCTATGGCAAACATTATTTTTCACTGTGCTGCTCCACCATTTGCATGCACAGCGCCACAGAACATCTGCACCTATCTGTGGCCCCATGGTCGAGCGCTACTTTAATTCATCTGTTCGCATTTTACGAGCCACCCGAGGCACCCCCCCAGCAGCTACCCCTAGGAGCACCACCCATCACAAACCACCCACCACCAAGCACCCCCTGCTCCACCAGGGCCAATCACAGTGGGTCAACAGACGGCAGACAGCTGTAGTTGAACGAAAAGCCGCAGTCGTGGTCACCAGCACGTGCATACATGAATTTTGCTGCGGGTTTGCGGGTGCTCGCAGGTGTGTGGGAGAGGTCCTTGGTCTTCGTTTATTGCAAGGATAATTCCTATATGGACGCGTATATTTGTGAACCTGTGGCGTTGCCAGACTTGTTGATCCTTGCGTTATGCAATTTCACAAGTAATTTCGCGTCGCTCAACTTTCTACTTCAAGTCCTGGTAAAAGCTTATCGATTTACGATTTAATGGGGGAGCGGAACCCAAAATGGAATATTAAACGAAATACCTGTGAGGATTATACAGACCATGGGGGGCTTTTACCATACTTCAAATTCTTATGGTGATGATGACAGTAAATTCTCATCAGCATTTAGCTAGAAGGCTGTCCTAAAAACAAAGTGTTATTCCGATGGCGTGCTCTAGAAAATATTAAATTATTTCTGTTAGATGAAGACCTAGTATTTTGAGTTTGTAAGGATATTGAATATTCAGAATTTTTGAATTTACTTTACATTTATTTTATTGTGTTAGAATGTTACAGATATTTGAGTCAGCCCGTTTCAGTTTCAGTTTCGCTCCTTTCTGGACAGACTTTAAGCCACTGCCTTATTAGCGATAGTCTACTACTATTTCACGCACTGCCAACTGCCAAATCTACTACGTTTCTCGCTAGCTGTTGCTGCCACTGCTCCTTGCAACACGTTGCCATTAATACGTACTTCCCTTGACACTTGTGAGCCAATAAACTTGAAAAAAGAGCAACAGTTGCCGCACACAAACACACGCCACGCACACCCAGTGTGTTTGTGTGTGTGTGTGTGTTAGCCGAAGTGGAGCCGAGTGGCCGAGTTGTGCGAATTGTGGCATTCCCAAATGTCCTGGCAGTCTTGTTTGCTCATAACGCAGTTGTCCTTTGCCGTGCTCGGTTCGCTCGCAAACGCTCGGCTCCTGAAATTCCCTCGGTTCGCTTTTTGTAGACGCGCCGGCATTTTGAGAGTCAGTCGCTCAAGTCACCCAGAAAGGACCTGCTCCTTTTCGCTCCCTTGGCTCCCTACCTAATACGCACGCACGGCTGATATGTTAATTCCGTTCTTTGGCATCACTTAGGAAACAATTAGCGCGCTAGTTTCAGGCCCCCTTCCCGAAAAAAACCCCACTTCACTGGGCGCGGCAGACGGAGGCAAGTGAAAAGTTTTAATTGTCTGCACATTTTCATTGGAAAAGTTTGTTGCCTTTACGCACTTAATATTCATGTGGCTCTGGGTATATGAATTTACGACCATAATCATAATCATTTCTTGCCTTTTGTCCTTGCCATTTGCATTTATGCTACGCTGGGATCCCTTTCACACAACGAGAAACTCGGGCAAATTATTTTGTGTCACTTTATTCATAAATGATTGATCACACATTTGACCATTGGTCTGAACATCTCTTGTGCTCATTCATGAATAATATAAACGGTCAAGTATTGCTTTCCTAAATGTGACTGTGTCAGAATGAGTCAGTGGATAATAATAATGAAAGACATATGAGGATTTTAAAAACGTATTACAATTTATTATTAATTTTTGAATGTGCTGACTAAGTCAACGAATAATTTACCCATATTTCGAACTTTTTCAACATGAATTAATTAAATGTTTTACCCAAGGCTGTAATGTTTGAAAAATAACAATCAAAAGAACCAAAAATAAATAAATAAGCCTATTCAAAGAGGGTTTTTGCCTGTGTAACTATTTATACACTTTTCGCTGTGTGTTTGACTGTTATGATTAAAATCGCCCGATGAGTTTCAGTTGCTGTCCGCCCCATGTTATTTTTCACCGACTCAGTCTTGCGGCAAATGGTTCCCATTGTGTTTGCTTTATTTATATTACTCTTCGTTTACGGATATTTGCATTATTTACATTCGAGGAAGTGCAGCTCCCTTGGGACTTAGAAAAACGGAGATGAACGTAATATGTTTTGCACTCTTCTATCAAAAAAGTTAAGTTCAAGTTTTCTTTAATCGTGTGCCTTTAAATTGAGCCTTCTTACGGCCAGCTTTAATTCATCGTTTTAAATTAGTGTGACGCAAAAAGGACATTTCTCTGTTCAACCCAAAAAAAGTGCCATGGGAACTGTGGTATCCCTGTCGTTGAAAATCTCTGTAAGATTTGTTGGCATACCTGTGACTTGGGAAAGCCAAGGGGCAGTTTTTATTAGCCAGAAATGGAAGCCTTTTAAATTTGGTTCCCCTCAGTTCCATTCGGTTGTTGTGTGTTCCATGAATTATTCAGCTGATTTGATTTCTTCATTATCCCCGTCTGTCCACTGTGGCTCAGTACCTTTTGGAAGTTTCTTGTAATAATCCTTCATTTATTAAATCCTGCACATTTTTCATCAGATTCCACCAAAGGATAATTCGTACAATTTCCGTTGTTATCCTTTTGGTCTGCGAAGCAAATGCAAGCAGTTTTCGTTGCGCACTATTATTGTAATGGAATGTTGTATTTCAGTATTTACCCAACACGAATTTTAATATCTCTGCGAAGAATTTTACATATTTCGGCATTTAATCAGGAATTTAAACACATATTCAATTTAGAAAAAATAATGTTGAGCTACGATTTGGACGCATATAATTATTATAGGGCAACATAAATATTTACTGCTGAACAAAGAAACTCCAAACTTCATTAAAACCTTTCCACAATGTTTTACTTGATGATGTTTCCACTTTTAATGGAAATTATCCCACACATCACATCGAATTTCAAGATAAATTCCACAAACGCCGTGAGTAATTGGCTGACAAAGGTATTATTTCTGCAGCATTCAGACTAATTGAAAATTGGAATTATCTAATATCATTGGCAAAGTTTGCCAACTTCCCATACAGATGAGAAGCTAAACAAATGCTCCTCGGGCGAATCAGAATTGAGCAGATCCTTGTGTGCTGCTGCCTTTTGTTGGCAGTTGTGCTTTAATGGCTGATTTATTTTAATTACAATTTGCACTTACTAGTGATTAATCTGCTTGCCTAGACACGCCCATGCAAAACAGCCTGGGCCGAGCCCAAAATGCTCCCCGAAAATATGTGAGAAACTGACTTCGTTTGCAGCGCAATCGATTTTCACGTTAATTAAGCCCTAATTACTGTGGCACAGAAACACAGACACACAGAGACGCAACTGCGGGCCTACAAATGAAGTCACACTAGCCCAATGAATTTCGCTGGTTCCGCCGCATTCCCAGCACTCCATTTCACTACACATTTCACGGGAATGGAGCTCGGTTGGTTTTATTAATATCCACCTGGGAAAGGGACTGGCTGTGGCTGCTTTATGCTACATTCCTGCTCTAGATGCATAGATGCCAGGTCCCAAACCGCATTGCCTTCGAAATGGGAACTCCGGAGAACGCTGGAGTGCAATAAGTTGACAGGCTCCGGTGAACCATTCGTGATAGTCAACCAGATAGTCGGCCAGATTCCATTTGGAAATTTATTTTAGTGTTAATTACACGTGCAACATAAACGGCAAAGGCGAAACTTTTACGGCTAGGCGATGGTGAAACTAAAAGTTTAAAAATAAACTACCGCATGAGTTTATGCCCGGCTGTTCTGCGGCGAGAGTAAAAAGAGCATTAAATTAGATTAAAATGGAAGCTTCGACTTCAGAACTCCTACCAGAGTTGTGCGATGTAAACTTTATACAAATGTAGTTAGCACCGAAACTCGCTTATTAAACACGATGTTTGTGTTTTTTATTTTGAAGCCGTATCTTTTTAATTTCCGCCTCTGGATTTTGTATATGTTTGCGTCAAAATACCGAGAGAAAGAGCCCGAAATTAAAGGTATGCCTCCCAGTGTATTTAAATTCATGCCTGGCGGCTTTAGCTAGACTTTGCCATGCATTAAGCAGGCAAAAGCAAAAATTGCGTATACGCCGCGTAGCGCGATGTGGCCCGCTATGCAAATGAAACGACGCTTTCATCGAGATTCTGGCCGCAAAGCAAACAATTTTTTAAAGCCAACCAAGTCAACTGTTTGTTTGTTGCCGAGTTTGTTGTGGCTGCTCCTCTCTTTTGGCCTTGTTTGTGTAATATAATATGCATAAAAGGAGAAATATGTGTGTTCGCTTTGACATGAAATAATCAAATTGTCACAATGTCGCCCGGCTTGACGTGACATTTTTCACATTGCGAGTGCAAATTGGGTTCTGCAAAACGCTTTGTGGGCTGCATTAAAATTTTAACAATTTTTGCATTTTACATTTCCGAAACTTTGCGTTTGGCAGCAAACGCATTAATATTACTGTGGCGTTTTGTCGACGTTGCTGTATTTGTTGTGTGATTGATTTCACATTTTGTATCAAATTAAAATTAAGTTTTACCGCATTCTATTCGGTGTGGAACATCGCAAGACATTTGATCGCCTGTGCGTGCCATTGTCCCCATTGCACTGAAAGAAATGAGGGCGCATCTGGAGTCCTTAGGAACGACAGGCCATAGGATCTGACAGCTGTGCGTCGGCCCAGATGAACAGACCCCGATAGAGATATCGATTTAATCATTAGTGGCTGGCTGCTTTGCTGCTTTGCCGCTGGCTGCTCAAGTGAGCATTCTGCGAAGGCAGCGAAATGAATTTCCATTTTTATTGCAGCAGGCCCACACACTCGTGATGGGCAGATGACAAAGCCAGTCTTGGGCCGAGAGTCAACGGCAGTCCCAGTTGGACAAAGGACTCCTGCCAGGATGATTGCGGCCTTTTTCGCTGCCGCAAATGTGATTATGTTAGTTTGGCACAAATATATTCATTTCCCCATCCATTTTGGCGTAATGATGGCTGCCAAATTTTCCATCAAATGGTCGTTTCGTGTGCGGGCACTAATTAATATATAATTTTACCAAATAATTAAATATTCTGCTGGCATTACACGTTTACCAATAATATGTAACATGGAAGCCATTTGGCAAAATGACGGATTTTATTCGGTTATCAATTTTCCATTTCAACTGTGCCCCCAAAAACAACTAACTTACTTTACAACGGGAAAATTCAGAGTGAGATTACAAGTTCAAATAAAATGTAATCCTTCTAAATGACATTTAAAAATGGACAACTGGAATGTTGGCTCGCATACCGCGGACTTAACTTCTCCCTGCAAGTTTTGCTTTGGTTTTATTCTTTGGACCGCCAGCATTCATCAAATTTGCAGTTTGGCAAATTTATTTGCTGGCTAAACGACTTTTTAAAGAGCTGTCGTCGGTTGGCGTGTGCATTTTTTTTAACTGACATGGATTTATGAGGCCAACATCTCCCTCCCAATCTGGAGAATATCGCCCTAAATGAGTCGCTCTTCGGGAGGGGATGGAATATTTTTCTCATCGTTAGTGGCCCCTCTTCGTGCTCAGTGACATTCAAAGATTGATGCCTCCCGTAAACCCAGGAATCTCCCAAATTGTGTGCAAATTTGTTGGGCCAGGCAACAAGTCAACGAATTTTTACCAAGCGCAGCCTGAAAGCTTCTCTCTTTCTGTAAAAAGTCCTTTTTTTTTAAGTTTTTACATGCACTTTGTGGTCGATTTTCAGGGGGTCCTTTTATGTTTGCTCAATCGCTTGAATATTCTGGCATGCAACTGGTTGCTGGATAATGCTGTCGGATTGAGCAAATTTAATTGATTGGGGCGTGATGGATATACCATAGTCAACCCATATGGTGGCCACTCGCTGGCTGACTGACAATCTGACATTTCGGGCGGATTTCTACCAGATTCTTTTTAGTGGCATTTTGGGGCTTTTGTGTGCACAGACATTTTGATTTATGAGCTCGCAGGACACGGGGTGCTGGGATACCGACACACCAAAATTGAAATTTTACAAAAAACTTTTAGGCCCGCAAACAACAGGAAAACCAACAAAAATAAAAGCGAAAAAAAAAGGACGAAGAAAAGAAAACTCATTGTATCGTGGCAAGTCCTTCTGGTAATGACAACGCTGGCGGGCATAAAACTTTGCATGTCTGTATCCAAATACACACATCCAACTGAGGATAGCACCTAAAATTGCTGCCTGGGAACAATTTGATGCAGTCGAGAGGATAAAGTGCCAGCAGTGCTGGCTAATGAGTCCAGGGGGAGGTGATTTTATCGGGCACAGGACATGGGAACAGCCATCTGCCCTAAGCAATTCCGGTTATTAAAACTTTAAGCGTTATAGGATGATAAATTGAGGCACATGATTGATGCTCAAGAAGGTAAGAGAAAATAAAACGATTCGATTCGCCATCAATTCTGTGAAAAAGCTAAAAAAAAGTTGTGAGCCTAAGAAATAACGTATTCATATTTTTGTAAAAACAACCGAGAAATTAAGAACACTTTTTGTGTCGATTCCCCAGCAGCAAGCCATGTGAATTGTAGTGTAACCCCGGTTTTTACAAGTAATATGCACATTCTCCACAAAATGGGCTTTTGTTTTTTATTGTTCATGGCAATGCTTTTAATACACCTACCACCAGCTGGCTATGCTAACAGTGGCTATTGTTATAAGACCTATATTAAATGCAAACCTCATCAGAAACAACATGGGCCACTCTGGGTATCTATTCAGCCAGTCCAAGCTGAACTCAAATGATGCCATCTGTCATCGTGTTAGCCCGGTGAAACTCAAACAAGCTGGAGAGACGTGTGCATTTGTGGCTTCTTCAACTCAATATTTGCTCGCCCAAATTCAGGGCAAATAATTTTTGGGAGCGCACAGCACACTACACATTCATCTTTGTTCATAAGGAGGTGCTGAGCAGGCAGTTGCCTTTGACCTTTTGGCGAACTGGGCCCAAAAGTGGCAGCTGGCCACGCTTCGTCAGTTTCACACCAATGCCAGCCAAGTGAAACACGCCCACACATCCCTGCATATACAAATATTTGGCCACGTTAATGACTCGCTACGATGTTGATGCACGGCAAGAAAATCAACTAGCATCTGATTATTTGTGCCCAGTTACATTTTAAAATCTTTTAAAGTGTACAAACTGAATGCCATGGCAGCTGCATTTGGCTCATCTGCCCGTTAACCAAGGTTGAATAAGATTTGCTGGAGACTATTTTTATAACCAACCGTCGCTCCCTTGATTAGTCTAAGAGATGTTGAATTCATATCAACAACACTTTATACAAATCCTGACTACACCATTGTACTTAGGAAGCTGGCGAGATTTTGCATAACATTGAGCGCATTTCATTTAATACCAATTATGGCGTGAATCTGAACGCCACTGCCACGCTCCAAAATTTCGCTCCAATAAACAGCATGGACACGTAATTTTCTATGTGGCTGATGGAGACCTTCCTCTCGCACCGTCATAATTATGCTAATGTAGCCTCATCGCCAGCTGAAATGAGCAAATATAGACTCAAATCAATGGTGGCTGCAGTCCAAGTTGCTGCTGTCTTTGTTGTCGCACACTGAGCGAATTTGTGAGAACTCTTGGCCTTAGTTAGTTCCTGTTTTGCTCACACTGAGCGAATTTGTGAGAGCTCTTGGCCTTAGTTAGTTCCTGTTTTGCTTCATATATGTATACTGAGTTTCTTGAACTAAAAATATAGATTTTACTACTTATTCCTCAGGGGTGGTCTGCAGAATCATTAACATTGCTTGAGCTCTTGATTTCCCAGTGCACTTGTGTGTTCAATGAGATTCTAGATGTCGAAGCTGGCGAGCAAACGAGCAAAGACACACAGAGACGGCTCTTCATTTAATTAAACGTTGCATGCAGCAACAAATGGTTTCGATGCCGGAAATTGTTTAGGCGCCAGCAGTGGCGTACTGGCCAACAAACAGGGATAAACAAATTGGCGGAGATGGACTGGACTGCAGTGGTTCTCGGCCAGGAGCAGCAAAAGTTGCTACCCTTTGAGCCCCACTGAAAACCAACCTGCAACCCCTAGGCCCCAACCACCAACCCCCTCTCCCATGAAACGTCCTTGTCAGCCCCTTGTGCCTCGTCCCCCCAACGAGCTGCCCTTAATCGCCGTTTAAGCTTTGTGGCGCAACAATTGTTGGAGCGTAATTAATGCGATTTGGTTATGTTTCCATCGATTGGCCCGGCCCGCACATGTCCTTTGCAACGTAGCGGGGGGTAGCGGGGGATAGCGGGGGGAGGGAGTCGGAGACACAGCCCGTCTGGCCTTAGTTGCTGGCTGGACCATTAACTGGTTGGCTGGTTGCGCCTCGCGCCAATCTGATGCATAAACAGTATCCGGAAAATGTCAGTCGTAAAGCCATTTTTCCTGTTTGTTGCACTTTATTTTATGGTATAACTTTTTCAAAGGATCGTAATTTAAAGCGTGTCCATTGCGCCATAATCATTTGTAATTGCAATTTCAAATGTTTCTCGTAATTGTTGTCCATATGAAATGTTGCTGTCGTTTTAATAGCTCGGTATTAAGAGCTGCTTTTCATTCATGTCAAAGTTATGTTTAATTGAAATTCAAATATCTCTTGTAATAAAATAACTTGTAATTTGCTGATTGGTGTAATTAGTTTGCCTGACATCTGTCGTTTAATTAGGTATTGCAATTCAAATATTTTATTCTAACAGACGTGGCATTTGACCTCCGCACTAAAGCACCTTGGATGTCTTTTAAAACAATAAGAGTAATTCTCGGCAACTTAACCCCTTGCACCCACTTACTTGTCCGCCTTTTGACCTCCTTCTTTTGTTGCTCTTGCAAATGCTGTTTTACTTTCAGCGGTGTTGGGCTTGTCCTTTATGTTTTAAATAAATCATACGACGCGTGTG
The DNA here is from genome assembly GCF_016746365.2 of Drosophila yakuba. NCBI lineage: Eukaryota > Metazoa > Arthropoda > Insecta > Diptera > Drosophilidae > Drosophila > Drosophila yakuba. Next base: position 17,524,971 of record NC_052530.2, read on the forward strand.
CCGCAAAAGCCGCCACACACAAACACAGCGGTGCACTCTTGCGGACGCACACACACACACATACACACTCGCTCACACACACAAGTCCACAGACACATGCCCAATAATAAATGTTAAGGGGTTGGGGAAAACTCTCCCTCTTCTCTCCATTTCTCAACGCATCTTCCGGCCATGTGGAGTCACCCGTTCCCGGCCTTATGTACATAAATGCGGATTTTTTCTTCTCACTTTCGATGAATTTCATATATGCTAAGTGGTTTGGGCTTTGCTTTGTGAAACTCTGCTTTCGCACTTCCTGTGTGGGAGGCTCTAATCCTGGCAACATTAACAACTTTTATGTTCGCAATGTTCCTGGAATGGGATTTGCCTTGCACAACGAGGGAGCAACGAGCTAAAGTCAAAAATAAAAATTTTAATTAACAAAATTCAATTAGATATGATAGAGTGTTTTCCAAGTGTTTCCACATCGATTCAAACTAAACCGCAGCTCAAATTGAAGTGGAAATGGCCGGAAGCAGTTGCACTACTGAAATATTTATGTCCGTAATTCGTATGTGAATTGCCTTCGATTTGTTGTCGCTGTGGATTTCCTCGGAGATGATTTCGGTTGCCTGCTTAAGCCCGTGTATATGTATGTGACTTAATAATTAATGAGTGCATGTGGGTCATGGGACTGGTGCATACCGAGTCACGCAAGTGGCCATCGCAAACTAAGGTTCCTCCTCCACTTAACTTAAACGTAAAAATTAGTCGCGGTTAGGTTTTTGGACTCAACTCAGCAGTTCATTGACACAAAATCGATGTTCTAAATTTGAACTTGGTCCGAATTTGGTAGACCCAAAACTTGCCCGACGAACTATATATTATTCACGGAATAATTTATAAGCGATGTTATGTAATTATTGCTATGGCTGCTAAGACTAGACTAGCAAAGTTGTTGGCTGTTGAGAACATCAATTTGACGAGCTATTAACCAAAGTTTTAATAGGCATTCTACCTAAACTATTTTCTTGATCCGAGTTGCACAGCTTGACGTATCTTAGAACTTAGCTGAAGAACACTTAGGCAAGTGAATATTACTCTCGAAAGTGAGTAGTCTTACATAGATGAATTTATATAGATATATTTACTTAAATGGGAAACATACTATTGTCGATGAAGCATTGTCTACGCATAACATTGAGTCGATGTTGTCATGACTTAATAAGATTATTATGACCACAGTTTTGTAAGCATAAGAGGCTTAACTGCCAGTGGTAATCCTTCGGCTTGAGCCGAACTGTGCCGAAAAACAAATGACTTCTCACTTGTCACCGAGTTTGCCTGGCGTTTCCCCCGTTACGGGGATACCCCGTTTTCCAGCTGACTCTCCTCCAAGTCTCGGCAAGTAGTCAATGTTGTGAACCAGAGAGACAAGCTTGTCGACAAGCACTTGACACCAGCAAGTTAGACGCTTAATGTTCATACGTACATAGGTACTGGGGGTGTAACCAGACTTTTACCCACTTCCCACTCCCGGCAGTCATGCCTAACGCTTATTTTATAGTAATATATGCCCCCCTGAGGAGGGCAAAAAGGCGTTTCTGGGACACGGGACTAGAAACATACACAATATACACACTCATCCAGGTTTACTGCTCACTCTCCTCCACGGCAGCTCATATCTATCTGTGTTCCACGGTCTTTTTGTGTATTCGCTTATGCGACACTTTGACATTGATTGCGCTATGTGTGCTCTCGATTGTGGTGTCGACCCGGCCAATGAGCCACTTAGTCAGCCCTGTGAGACGGCTTTGGCAAAGAAGTCTTGCCAAATTGAAAAAGATGTGCCATGAATTTGGGGTAAACTGGATAAGCATTTAAATATATTATCTGCCATTGAAATCCAATTGAGCAATAAATCTTGCGTTTTAAAACTTAGTTTCTAAGGCAAACTATTCCCACTCGTTCGTTGCTTTTCACTTTAAATAGGTAGGTCTGGCAAATTTTATCAAGTCTATTTATTTAAGAGGGGGGAAAAATAGGATTTATTATATGCGCTCAGTCGGGTCTCTACTGAAAGAGGATTTTTGTATTTTATTTATTATTTTTCACATTGTCCCACATTCAGATTCAGTGACATCGTGTGTGTGTGTGTTTGGCAGCTCCAAGTCCTAGAATCCCGATTCATTGTTTGTTCTCCCCTTTGGCAGACTGTTGCATATTTATCTTTGATGTGACAGACAGTCTAGTAGTATCCTTCGACATGTCCTGGCTTTCCTTTTGTGCTCTCCGCATTCGAGGAAGTTGACTTTGACCCTGGACTGTCTACTGTTTGCACAGATAGTGACCTTACCACCGAGTTCTTTGATAATGACAGTGAAATATTGAATGGCAGATACTGTTTGTTGCTCTTGCGTCCTGTTTTGGTTATTCATGACGTGCCGCTGCATTGCAGCTCGAATGATTTTCTGCTTGGTCAACGTGACGTATGTGCAATGTGCATATTAATCTCTCATCTATCCGTACGAAAGCAAATGGTAACGGCACACAGCCATTAGCCGGATGAGACATCACGGTCTTCCTGTGGCATCCTTGTCTCAATATTGATTGTCGTCGGTCCAAGTCAAATTCAATTACCAGGATCGAGCTGCGTATTCCGGAAGCTCTCTCCTTTGTCTGTCGGTCTCAATGGATTTTCCCTTCTAAAAATAGTCGTTGCCTGGCATCCCGGCGCATTTGGAATTCGGTATTGGGACCTGCTTCACAAGAGGCATCCTTATCCTTAGCCCCTGGCTGGGTTATGTCGATGTGCTTGTGTGCAGAGGCGGATAATACGTATCCAGATCCTTTGCACATTACGTATACGCAATGCCGGCACATGCATCATTAAAAATTCAGCAAGTGTAAATTAAAACAGAAAAAAAGGACCACACAAGACGTCACCAGCCTGCACGTAGGTGCATCTCTTTTTCTTTCCATTTAGTTTGTTATGCCTTCATTAGGAAAACGTGCTGTGAGACATAACGAATCAACAACTGTGGTCAGTGTAATAACACTGAACATAGTTACAAATTCCATGAACACAATCGACAATTATTAAAGACGAGAAATGTCAAATTTTAAAGCGAGCTGCCAGTTGATATGAATGTTGTTTAGAGGCTATTAATATTGGGAGAAGATGAGTGCCGTGCAGCTTCCATGCGGTAGCCCAACACTGCGCAACAGGAATTTAAGACGAGCCAGGTGGCATCAAATGCTTAATTACATTTTCACTGCACGCAGGCGGGCGTCAGTTGTGCACATGCGATGCATCCATCATGGGGATGCAGGATATTGGTGGACGGGATCCGAAGGATTCTCATCTTCTAAGCAGCGTCAGCATGGCACAATTGATGCTCTGCTCTGCTCTGCTGCCATATTGCATGTCTTTAGTCCTGTCTGCCAGCTCGCCTGTCAGTCAGCCGGTTAGCAAGTCTCGCGATACACGCATGCACAGAAAGAAAATAGGCCATTAAATAGGAGCAGAAATAAGAAAATTCTGGCTGTTATGTCTAATGATTGGAAATATGATATATGTTACCAGTTAAGTAAATCTTTCAGAGAAAAAAAACTGCGTTCTCGGTTTAAGGATATTAAAAGCTGTCCCTCAGATTTGAAATGCAAATATATGTACAGATAAACACATTTTCCGGTGTTTTCCATTCTCATGCCGTAACTTTATGACATTTTCAATTTTCCGTTTTATTTCTCCATTTTCACCTACACCACCTGAAATGAGCGCTTTTGTCAGCAATGCCGGAAGGCGTCTTAGCGAGTGTGTGTATGTGTGGGTGTGTGTTTGGCTGTGTGTGGGTGTGCTTGTGCCTGTGTGAGTGTACGTTTGTGTGGCACTCGTGAAGTCGATAAAACTGTTGGACTTTGCATGCCAGCCTGCCCCGCTCCCCGCTGCCCCCGCCACCTCCTTGCCAATCAAGCATCGCTTTTGTCCTTTTCTGGGCCGCCGCGCTGAAACTGTCATTGTCATTTAAATGTCTTTTGACTGTTGCTGTTGCGCTGCTCACATGCCCACGCAAACACACACACCCACACACACGCTCACACACAAAAGGGCCAACTATTCAGAGAAATTAAATTGAACATGGAGGACTGTGCCCTTTGTTTAAACGCCGCCACGAGAAGGACCACTACAGTCGACCCACCTGAATGACAGTAACAGGTGGCTGTGCCCTCGACAAGTGGCCGAAATTCAGTTGCTCTATTCAGCTCTTTATCTAATATATATAGACACTAAAAATAAAATATAGTAGATGCTGGACGTATTTACCTAACTTTATTATTTGGGTACTAAAAACCTTATTCTTAAAACTTATACTTGCAAAAACTGCTCGTCACTAATACTTTCATCTGGTCACAATTCATTTAGCTTGGTGTAAAAATAAAATAATTAAATAACGAAGGACAACTGTTGAAAGGTGTAAAAAAGCATATTGTGTTGTTTTGCATAAAAATATAGTTCGTTTTAAATGCAGAAGAGTGGTAAATATTATTGCTTGATTGACGAACTTGCCACAAGCTTTTTCTATAAATGTGAGTGCTTAACCAACCATTTAGGTTAAATTAAATGGTAAATAAAAATAACTTAATTAATTAATTGACATTACATACATTACACAATTGATTACACATCAATTAATTAGACTGCCGTTTGTGAAACGCCTAATTAGTATATCGACACCTTCATAAGCCAGTTATTTACGATTCATTTGGGTTAATGTTCTGACTGCATCACATTGAATGAATCCTCCTTCAATCGGCTTTGCGATTGAGTTTGAGGTCTTAGTTTATTGGGGCTTGCATCTTAATGGACTTTTGGAGCAGTGGCTGGCAAACCGTTTGCCAAAGTAATTCGATTTTAATGGTTACACAAACATTGCCACCTTATCAAATACAAATCGTGTGTACAGTGTACACCGCACGTTCACCCTTGCCTGAAAGCTGTACTTGTATCTAAAATCTACACCCAAAGCGTGTATTTCTGCGTTTGTTAGCACCACAAATCCACATATATAGTATGTACTTACGTAAACGAGCATATCGACATTTGTATGGTTTGCGGAGGGGATTTCCCGCAGAAGTGTGCGACACGCCGATGTGTTCAATATTCAATTAATCATCTCGTGTATTTATGGCTTGTACAGCACGATGAAAAACTGGGTCAGCACCGGATGGTTCGTGATCCTGGCCAGGAGCTGATAGCATTCGACTTAATAATGGGAAGTGACAAAATCGAAATGCTGAAATATTGATACGTGGCCAAAAGTCTACTTTCCTCCTCGCTTAACAATGTCTTTAAAAGCTTTTGATTTTTATCTAGATTAAAAGCGGATTCGGCATACTTGATTAATCTTTTAGGTTTTAACCCACTTATACTACTGACATTTAATAGATTTATTTTATTTATTTTACATTTGAACTTTCCTTTCTGCCTTTTCCTGCTTATTCGATGAATTTAATTGGATTGTAGTGGATTTCTGGCCGCAACTCCGAAAAGCATAAACTAAAAATGCGAAGCAGGAAGTTCTAGGAGCATATTGCCTGAAATATTCCACGTTTTTTGAATATTCAGTCCTGCTACTATTGAACATTTTAATTGGCGGTTGAAGAGCAGGGAGAGTATCTACTTCGATATTGGCCCAATTTTTGCACTTTATTCTTTCGAGTAGAACGCTGAAATTTGCAAAATATTCACGGTGAAATTTTTGTTTCATTATTTTACAGGTAACAATTGGTCCGCCAGCAGGATGATGCGCATTTCGGCCGCAAAGCAGCACAAAATCAAAATCAAATTTTAGGGCAGACAGCGGCGAGGGACGAGCAACACACAGTTTGAAATTAAAAAGTCGCATTTCAACCCCGCGGTCATTTCCCTCTATTTGCATACACCGCCATCGCTTGGATACAAACCGAATCTGGAATTGCAGTTGTCCCTTTGGCAAATCGGTGTAGCATGTCAAGTGGACGCAGCGCCCGCCTCCCCGCCACGCCCACCCAGACCGCCAACAACAAACATAGGGCAGCAGCAGCCGCAGCGGCAGCAGCAGCAGCAGTTGCCGCCGGAGAGCCCAACAGCAACAGCATGTTGCAGTACGGCGGCAGCAACACGAGTGGCACGGTGCCGACCACAGGGAGCACCGCATCTGCAGCATCTGGCCTGGGAATGGGCGTAACCGGGGGCGGCATGAGCGTCATGGGCGGCGGCATGAACCTGGCCATGGGAATGGGCATGGTCGGTGGCATGGGCGGCATGGGTGGAATGGGAATGGGCGGCGGCATGGCACCATACACTCTGCACGGCTCCACCATGGGCAGCAGCTGCGAGTCGTCGAGTGTGGAGCGCATACCGGTGGACACCATCGATGCACTGGGTCCCGAACTAGCGGTGGCCACATCCCAGGTCCTCGAGAATCTATCCGAAAACGAGCGCAAGATGATCATCGAGGTGCTCAACAGGGACGAGTCGGTGAGGCAGAGAGATGCCACCAGAATGATGTAAGTGGTAATTCATTTGTTGCAATCAAAGAAATTTAATGAGAGAGTCCTGCGGTGGGAGTTTAAGTTTAAGAAAAGTCTTTTGAAAATATAAATATAAATAGTTTACTAAATGTAATACCATTTTAAAATAAGCCAAGTTTTGTATTACAAAAGCAGTTGCCAGAGCAACTTTAGCAAATCGAATGAAGACTTCTGTCATCAGCTTTCAATTCAAATGTTCATTGGATATTCAAATAGTTTTGCAACAATGCAAGCAAAATCGCACCCCAGATTAGCTTATTTTTTGCGCAGTCAGAAACGAAAGTGTCGCATTTCCCCCACCAAAGGACTTTCTCATTCGATCTCCTTTACTTTCCTGTGTAATTTTGTAAGTTAAATCGAAACTCGCCCCAGAGCCGAGCTGTCTTACTGCACTTTTGCAACTAACTAAGTCAGGTATTTCCCTCTTCTTAGCATCTTCTCCACTTTGCCCTTGCTTTCCTAATTAAATGTGTCACGAAGACAGAAGTTTTTTGGCAGACAATGCACTTTGCCTTCGCCACTCGAACTGCAGCGCTAATGCACTTGAAACAAGCTTTTTATTAACCGAAAAAACAATGCCACTGCCGAGCGTCAATCCCCTCGGCAAACGCACGTATCGCACATTTGGAGACCGTAATTTATGGCTCGACAGTTAGCGGTGGCACTTCTCCGAGCTCCGGACTCCGGACTCCGTGGTCCACAGTCCTGCTCCCTTTTTGCAGTGGGATAAGCCCAGTGGTACACGTATGTCATGGCTTACCTGCAGGCACTTCGCCGACAAATCACTCGCGTCTGCCACTGGCGTTCACCCAGTCATTCAGTCTGTAAGTCCCAGCAGGTTCGCCATCGCCAGCCGGGTGCTCTAAATTGATATGCGCGGAAAATTGTTCCCATTTTTCGGGGGCAGACGCCTTTTTGTTAAACGTATTTACAGTGAACTTTCGATTAGCGAGCTTTTATCGTTTAAATGTAATTTATTGGTTTAAATATTTAATTAGGAAGTGCTGGCAAGGCCACGAAAACCACAATAGAGTTAATTTGACTTTTTAAAGTGTCTAAAAGTATGTTATGAATGTAATACAGCGTAATTGAAAAGTAAGATTGAATTGTAGCATACTTTTGTGCTATTTCGAAGTGATACAAATACTCCGCTATTCTACAAAACATTTATTTTATTTAGATAACTATTTTTACGCTGGAAATTTCCACCATAATAATTGGCAGCTTTCGATTGTATACTTTTTCATCTCCTGCTAGTGCAAAGTAGGGAAATAATGGTGGACGAAAGCCGTTCGCGCTCCACTGAATATATAGTTAAAAGGGAATTAAATGGAGGAGCTCGTTCGCCAAAGGAAGCATTTACTGTACTTAACAGAACAGCATCCCCTTCGGCGGGGGAAGAATCTCTCCATTCAGCTAAGTTCCCCCATCTGCATTTCAATTTCTTGGGGCATACTCGCGTCCTCGTGCTGGTGGATTTCGTGACCCTGGTTGGATTGTTTGTTGTTCTAGTTCCAGGGCTTTTCCACCCGCTTTTAATGCGTCGTTAGCCGAAATAGGGAACAGGTGGGGCAAGGTCGGTAAGGATGGTGGGTGATGGGTGGTGGGATTCGAGTTTTATGCTGCATTGGCATTCAAATAACTGGAAAGTGTTTTCATTGTCACGCCGACGCTGCCGCAAAATGGAAAGCAATTTTATTGTCCTCTTTTCTTCTTGTGCGACATTCGTTGACAGTACTCGTACACGTTTTCGCTTTTAGACAATTATTTTTAAGGCCTACGAATCGATACAATGAGTTCAGTTTACCATGACGACATTTCCACAACTTAAGCCTTGACATTGCTCACTTTCTATGCCGTATTTTAAAGAAATAGTCTAAAACATGGCAAAACTGGCCGTACAAGTTGCCTATTTAAAGATTTTGGTAAACAATCGAACGAGATGATTTATTTCGCATTCTTTAAATTGAATTTCATTTGCAAAAGAATTAATTGCTACGCAACAATGATGGTGGAAAGCCAGTTTTACTGCTGCATAATTAATTATTTTTATGATATATTACGTAATGCAATCACAGCGAAAAGGCATTACAAATTTATGAGGGTCATTAATGACTCGACGTGCTTTTGACGACTTGACATATATTGTACTTGCCCCGAGTGCTTGCTCCTTGCTCCTGGCCAACTTAGTACACTTTAATGACTGGTTTGTTGCGGCCATCATATAAACATATAAGCGGTTCCATTGGCCCTGCCGGCACAAGTAATCTAAACACATAAATCCCTTCCGCCGGCAACAAAGTTGACTGCCCATCCGATTCCTTTCGTTGGCCTGGCTCATTTGGCGGCCGTTGCGCCTTACAGTCGCCTCTGATTGCTTAATCGTGTTGGGCACTGTTGGGGCGGAAATAGCTAAATTGAAAAGCGCCATTGGAGATTGGCAGCGAAGGCAGCAAGGCGAAAGGCGACAGGCGAAAGGAAGTGCCTGCCAGCCAGCAGGTCACATGTGGCAGGTCCTGCGTTGTCCTTTATTCTATCCAGCCGTGGGTGGACATCGATCCTGCTGGGACAACAATTGATGAAAGCATTCCCATTAACCCAACTAGGTCCACCTAGTTCGAATTCTATTGAAATGTAAAATGCCAATGGGCTGTAGTACCCGCTTTGCTAAAGTTTGGGTTATGCAAAAACGCCATTTATGTAAGAATTTATGCTGCACTTATTACCATTTATTATTATATATATTGTATTTTATTAATTTACATCGTTTTTATTTTCGGCTAGTAAACGGGGTTCCCAGACCAATAAATCCTCTTAAAGTACAATTTAATGTGAAATTTAAATGCATTGGACCCAAGATGGCAGCAGCAACACACTTACTTCATTTCCGCTAACAAACACACTTGCACACACAGTGTGCAAATACACGAATGGCACGAATGAAGAAGGGGAGGGGGAAGGGGACGGGGGAATACACATTCATCTAGCTAATAACACTGATAATGTTGGTAATACTTGTTGAGTAAATTAAATCTAATGGAGCGCTCGTTCATCATTCGCCGGCAGAGGGAACTTAATTAAATGTTTTTGTTAGCCGCATTCGAAACGCTGCTATATTGGACGTGAAAGCTGCACAGAAGTTCGTCTGCATGTTTTCAGTTATTTGTTTAGCAATAAGATATTTTCTTTAGCTTTAAAAGTATTTCTTTCTAGATGGCATTGCATAAAATGTACATTCATTATTACTGGCATTCGAATAAAAACTAAACTAAATAACCGTGATTACACCTATCTCAAAGAAAGCAGGTCAGCAATAAGTTATCTCATCGCGTTCAGTCTAAAACTTGATAATCATTTCTGTACAGCTGAGTATACGCACGCCTACTTATAGGTGCCTTAATAAATGCAAAACACTCCCATTTTTTTAATGTGTAGCGAGACAGAGCTCCGCTGGCAAGGGCCCAACTACTTTGACTTGTTGCGTCGCAGAATTTCTGGATTTTGCCGTTGCTCAGCCTTGGCTTTATGCTCTGCGTTCTGGCCTTAGCATTTGCCTTGATAATGTCGTTGATTACTTTTAATTATAATCTTGCTGCTAGGCTACGCCAGCGAATCGCTGCTCATCTGCCGGGCGAACTTCCACATCCACTTCCCGGTGAGGGCCATCAAAAATGGGAACTGAAAACTTTGGCTCAGTCAGCGAAAAAGGCCTGTGAAAGCCCTCAGTTACCATGGCATGCCGGAGTATACTTTTATTACACCTGGCTTTATGGGCTTGGTCATCAGCCAACTTAATTGGCCGCTTAACGCCCACTCATCGCCTGGGATCGGCTCATTAGGTGACACCGAGTCTGTTGACCGGCTCGAAGGACCAAAAAGTGGCAAGGATTCTGTGGCGTCGGCTTTGATTACACATCACCTGACACGGGTATCCTGGAGCACTTGCAATTTAGATGTAAATTGATGTGGAGTGCTCGGGGCAATTCTACTTGTAATTAACGCCACATAAGCCACATGTGCCAGATGTTTTGTATGGAAAACAATGGCTCTGGGGCCAGTAGACATTCCCAAAGCGCCACACAACGCATGGCCGGCAATAATTAAATATACTTTTAAAATGCTATCCAACAACTATGATATTTGTCAGTGCCGCATGTCAACTATTACTGGCTATTGTTATGGTTGCAACTGCACTCCAAATTCCACTGCACTCGGGGGCATGTGAAAATGTTTTCTGCACGAATTCACATGTTAGTGGACGGGAAAGAGTGAAATCGCACTCATATGTAGGCGGATATTGGACACTCTGTGGATGAAAAAACAGAACGGACATCGGAAACTTTAGTTCACCTAAAAAATTTGTATTTTTATTCGTAACTTTTTCGCAATGCAATCCAAATATGTATAATCTTTTTTTTGGGCGTCCAATTATGTCAAGATAATTTATCACATGCCTAAAGGTTTTAAATATCAAATAGCTTAAGGATATTAGACAAGTATACTGGCACGCTTTGTTTGTGATAAGTATTATCTGGGTAATTGAATTTAATAACAAACGGAATGCAAATAGTTTTGCTATCATGGCTCGTTTTGTGGGGACATTTTTTCCTATTAATAATATAAACTCAATTATGCAAACAAACAAGAAGTTTAAATGGGTTTGCTTTGACAAGTTTTTTTTTGCCATAAATAAGGTTATTTGCAGAGAATCATTGAAGTCATTTCATTTGCTTTAATTTGTTGATTTTATATTTTTGCTTACAATTTCTTTCTTGCTGATTGATATATGTAGCTAGAGCAATTTTCATTTTATCAGATTTAATTTCAAGTTATACAGAAGTGGCAAAAACTGGTGGAAAAATTAATCTAAGAAAATATTAATGATTATCATGATTCTACCGCTTAATTATTTGATATCACAGCACTTAGCTTAATAACTTAAATAGCCACACTAGTATTCAAATTGAAAGGTTCACTTTCCCCTGAATTCACTTTAGTGCCTTAGCGAATATGCCCTTGCAGGAATCAGATTGCCGCCGGGCAGTGTATAAATATGCACCTAAATGCATCCAGTTTGGGAACTAAGTGCACTTCACGCGAATCCGGGCATCAAAAACCGAGGAAGAGTGAGAACGAGAACAATGCGCTTTCCTGAGTGGCTTTCTCATACGTAATTAAACTGATAGCGGGCGACGTCGCCGTCGAGCATTCGGCCTAATGATAATGCGAGAAGGGCGCCTCAGGTAGCAATATCTGAGTATCTGAGCAGCAGAGTATCTAAGTATCTCATTTTCTGACCAAGAGAGAGAAAGAGAGTAAGAGCCGCTTTCAACCTGTTGCTTTCAACCGCTGGCCGCGTCGCGTCGTTTCAATCCCAAATCCCACCGATCGACTTGGCAAACCGACTTTAGTCAACGAACGCGTCTCGAACCGAGCGAATGTCGTTCCGTTCCGCTGTTGAACGCTGTGTAAGATACATGTGTGCGTGTGTATCTGTGAGTGCGATGAGATTGCCGGTTTAAGATTTGTGTGATTTCATTCCTTCTACCTGTGCCCCAGAAGTGCTCCTCTTCGTGTGTCTTTTATTCGGTCTGATATCAGATTTATATACACACCAATACGAATCGAATGTATCTCGAAGATACCGCACGCAGCGACTGTAATCAACATCGAATGGATGTGTATGCAAAGTAGCAGCAACGAAAGCAACGAACCCAGCGAACTCCGAAAACGAATTGGATAATTTCTTTGCCAAACAACGCAGAATTTGGCGGATCTCCAGAGTTTGCACAAGCCATTTCTACGAACGACAAGTGGTCGAAAGGCGGCGCTGAATACGAAAGTATCTCGCAACCAGTAAGGTAAAGAATAAAATAATCAAAGAACCAATTTAACCTGGGCTTAAGAAAGTTCAGTACGACTTCTTGTATGTAGAAACATCTTTGGTATTATATGGTTCAATCTTGCCAGAACAATTGAACTCAATATCGGATATCCCTTTGGAATTCATAGACTTTGTTTAAATCTTTTTTGATTGCAAAATTATAGTCCAAAAAGCACGTAATTTTTCCGACTTAACCCGTTATTTGCTGGACTTCGAAATAAAAGTATGTATATTTTCTTTCGACTGCACACATCACCATGGGCAGATGCTTTCTCTCTTTGGTTATACAAGCGATTGTAATTGCTTTCCTCGCAACTTAAAGATGGAGCTTGCACAGGAGGAATCCGCAGCCGGGCTCTGATTATTTTAACGGTTTATAAATTTAATTAAGCTGCGGAGTCAAAGAACAAAGAATCAGCGTCACCGCAAAGGTAAGAGATACTTAACTGTCTCCTTGTTTTTGTCCCCGGACATTTCGTCGCAACGTTTCTGTTTTTATATCGGTAGCTGTAATCGTATATGTATATGTGTCTCTGGAGAGGCATACTGTGAACACACGGCACACGCGTGTGTGGATGCACCCACTCCGCCCGAAGAACTTGTATCTGGCAGATACTTTTCTGTTTTCTACTTTATTTTTCCCCAACCAGCCCGCGTCTGGTCTTGTTGTTTACCTTCCCGTGCTGCAAGCTCAGCTTAATTCTTATGCACGTCTGAGACTTTTTGATGTTTGCATAGCCGCCGCCGTGACATCGCCGAAGATTCCCCACCATTACCATTACCAAGTTCAAGATACGTTTGGAACTGGAGCTGGAGCTGGAGCTCGATTCGCAACGCGACCATGGCGATGCGGGAATTACGAGTTTGAGGAGCAATAACATTTGCTTTCAACTCGGGTTTGGCATGACTAATTCACCGCAGCAACAATGACAAATAGCGCAGGTATCTGTTGGATACAGCAGTGTATCTTGTAGGTGTGAACTTATTTGAGGGCGTTCTCGAACAATAGTTGTCAATGTTGTCAATGGAAAACAGACTATGTAATACTTGCCTTCTGAAAATCACACAAAATATATGTATCTAAAGGGTTAAGCTTTATTTCTCACGCCATAAAAGTAATCTGTGTTATATTTATAATACGATAAGGCGGTACGCAACGGCTTAGAAACCCATTAAAGTGTTAATCAAAAGATTAAACTTCACTTTTTAAAAACTCCATGACCCTAAATTTAAAAGATACATTTATAATATTTATAAAAGTATATCTGAGGGCGTTCTCAAACAAAAGTCTTGAAGCTTGTCAATGGAATGAACTGAAATGTGTTTTCTACGCGTGTCAGGCAAAGGCACGTATTAATCATGTTGCATATATACTTTAAAGCACAAAGCCAAATCGCAATCAGTGAATAAGAAACCTAATCATATGAATTTATAGGATTCCTTTTAAAGAATAGACACAAACAAATAAATTACATATTACTTTAATTTGGTCAAAGGTACATAGTTGCTTTGCTATCTAAATTCCGTCATTTGCAGAAAGGTATTTTCCGAAAGGTATTTCAAAAACTAATTTATTTAAATAAATAAACCATCTGTGTGATAAAGACACTTAAGATAAGTGGTTCAGCACGTACTAAAGTATCTTGTAGGTGTGAAGAGGGTGTGCTAGGCTCGTAAAAGATCGTGTTGAGCAGAGCGAACTGAAAAAAGATTATACGATTATACTATCATTAATCATAATATCTTGATGCCATTATACTGAAATAATTTATGTGCTATGCAACGAAAAGGTGTTTAAAGCCCATTTCAAACACCAAACACTACAGACAAAGACTCGTTAAAATCCAATGGCACTTTATCTTAAACAAATGTAGTTGCATTAGGTATTCCTCCCACACTCTAACCGCATTTGCTGATTTCAAGAGACACGTTTAACAAGAACTTGAGTCACCTGTGTGGAAAAGTTCCCTCTGAAAATAAGACGAATGTATGTATCTCGTATTTCTGTCTGTCGGCAGCCAGATGAGTTTAATTAGCACTTTGCCGCATGGCCAAAGTAAGTTGAAAAAATGCTTGACTTTCGACATGACACTGATTTTTCCAGAACGCTAATGGTTTTTTTTATATGCTAGTTTCGGAATAAACGTATTACGTACTATGTGGTGCTTTTGTCTTCTGCTGGGCGATAAGGTTAAAATAGGCTAAGTTGCGAGCGCTTATCAGATGCGCCGTAAAATTAAAGCACACTTGCTGAACTTATTTATGTGCCCAAGATCCAAATATTTGGACATTATGTCATGTGTATGCCGGCGGATTGGGGATAAGAAGCTTGACAGTTTTCCAGATAAGTTGCCTGGGTGCATTGACCATGGAGCTGTGAACTCTGGCCGACGCACGAGGTAATTGGAGATTTTCCATCAACTCTGACTTTGGGCCACCTTTGGGGGCCACGCCTTTTCCCTTTTCCCTCTTCCCCCTTACCACTTCCCTCATTAATCATTCATGAATATTCATTCCAAGCCACGCCCCCTTTCGTCGGTCCGAACAACATTTATCATTATCATTTCGCCAGCTTCCTGAATTTTCCATCTCGTTTGCTTGTGGGCCTTTTTCTATTTCCGCTGCAAACATGAAATATCTTTTAGAAGTTCGGCTGAGTATTTTTCTTGCCGCAGAAACTTATTATAATTTATGCAAAAAAACAGTGACAGTTATTGAGTTTAATAACGATATTTTTCTTTCACTTTGCTCTGCGATGTATTTGCATTTTTATCGAAATGAAAACAGCTGCCACAACTGAGTGAGTTAGCTTTATGTGAGACATTTCTGGGCTGGCGTTTGGGTTGGGCTTTTGGCCGGTTAGATGTCTGGCCAGTGATAAACCCACATCAGAATAAGCTGGTCGCGAAAACTGTAATCAAGCCAAATGCAAATCGGGTTAACTGTGTTTTAACGAGTGTCATCAAAAGTGAGCCCAAGTGAAGATGACTCGCAAGATAAAGTGATGAAAGTAAGGCTGTTAATCGCGGTAAAAGGTTCGTTTAATACCCTTGACTAGCTACTGACTTTAAGTTCAAAGCAAAATTGGCCACGATTCGTTCATTATAATCCGCCAGATCCGATGGTGCAATTATCTCATAGACATGCCAGAATAATTATAGGCAAATTAACGCTCTGGCTTTGGTCACAGAACCCAAATTGGTCAAATCACATTAAGCAGCGCAATTGAGCCGCCGCACAGTCAAACAAAATATACACATAATCAGAGACAAAAATCTGGCCAAAACAAGTCTGTCAATGGTTGCCGCCGATTTTGTTTTGTTTTCGCGCGTTTTGTGCCTGACAAATTCAATGGCCAAAATGGCTGTGAAACACTTTTGTGAATGTGACGGAAAAATCTGTAAACAAGCTGCAAAATGGGTCTGATTTGAACAGTCATTGATACGTTTGTATGAACGAATAATAGTTTGGATGAATGTAGTCACTAGTTTTTACTTGGCTTAGAAATTAAACATATAAAGCACATTTTATTTAAAATTAAAATTATATATATTTCTTTGCTTTAATGTGACATTTTTCTGACCGCAACTGTAAGATTTTGCCTCTGAAAGTATTTCCACATCGAAGGCGGTCAACGGAAATGCAATTGAAAACTTGTAAAGTTTCAATGAACTTTGAGAAACGATGAATCAGAATCATTGAAATCCGTTCAGTAAATAAAATAAGCAGAGTGTTATTTTCTAGCTTAAGGCGCAGAAATCGTAAAAATTTTTGGGGCAGTAGCTACAAAGTTTACTAAAGTGTGAGTTGTTTTTGATTGGTTAGCTGTTGCTGTTACACATATCATTGCGCATGCTTTTCCTTCTCTATTTTCCAATATATTTTATTTTTTATTTACGTGGCATCAGCTGCCTTGAAGTGGCTGCAATATGTCGCCGCATGGTCTGAAATTCTTATTGAATGCCAGCCCAAATCAAGTCGAGTGTGGAGCGTTTTATTTCATTTTGTTTTGCCAACGCCAACGGTCAGCGGTTCAAATGTTAGCCAGATATAATGGCCATAACAATGGCCATAAGCTGGCTAAAATTGAATTGTCTCTATCTGGTGTACGTGAGTGTATCTCACTGGGGGCTAGTAAGCCACAGATGAATAAGCTTAAGCTGCACTTAACCATTTAATTATTGATTCGCTCACGAAACGGATACATTAGCTAACCAAAGGTAGAAGTTCCAAGGTAATGGAATGTCGGCGATCACAAGAGTTAACCGATTAACTAAAGTAATCCATTTTTAAGGGCAAAGACCGTGAACCCCAGTATGCCACTGGAAAAGTCGTTTACACCCACTGATTATACCAAAAATACTTTAAAAAATATCAACAACTTTTTTATTATCTCAGCACAAACAATCTTAATTACCTTAAATTTAATCAGATATTTGGTTATGATTATTGTAATTATTACAAACCCTACGCGTGACTTTGTTGTCACGATTCGAGTGCGTCTGCTAAATTAGCATAATAATTTTATTTATGTACTTACTATTATTATTATTGTCTACGGTGACAGTCCATGGGCAGTGTCTGCGGCGGTCGCATTCGCTGGCTTTGCACTCAAAATAATTGTTTATTTATAGCGGTCGAATGGCGCAAAACCAGTTCGAATCGCAGCGCTAAGAAAGCACACAAACAAATCGCTGCCCCAAGGGCCACAATAATGGATCGTATATTTATGTGTGCATTTACGGCAGCCAATGCTGATATCATCTTTGGATAATTGCACGCAATTTTCACTCGGCGCCCACATGATAATCGCGAGATATACATATACTACTTTCAGCCACTTCGAACGATATCTGTGGGCTGCATTTTGCGTGGGCATTTAGATCAAGAGGCCGCTTTTGAATGGAAGTGGCTGCTGGCATTTTATAGCCACCAAAAGTAATTTTTATGAGCATCTATTTCCTCCGTTTGTCTTTCGGCACCGGAGGGGACATTAGTATGCAATGCCACTGCCACTGCATTTTCCGTGTCAAGCATATGCGTATACTGGCTGCCAACCTGCCGCATTTCCACCCGCCAGCCAAACAGCCAACCAGCCAAACAGCCAGCAAGCCAAACCTACGAGCCATGTTAACGACATTGCATTTCCTTCATTTTCCTTAGCATTTCCATTTTCCATTCCCAGCATGGCAAGCAAACAGCTAACAACAACCCACTTCTCGGGCCTTTTATTGCTTTGTTCTCTGGCTCGCATTCAATGTCTCAGAGCCTGTCTTTCATTGTCCCCTTTTTTGGTCTGCCTCTGCAGAGAGGAAAAAGTCATAAGCCATAAATAAGCCATATATTCTGTATTGCAATTTAAGTTTTAGTTTTTCAGGGCTCACAATAATCAAGGGACAATCAATGCAACTAGGCTCTCATTACAAGACAGTATATTAGCATAGCCCGGAACAAAGAGGTTTGGTTTATAATTAAGAATTTTGCTTAATTTTTTTTTTATTTACTAGGCTATTTTCTCTCAATGTTCCCCTTTCTGGGCTGGCCTGAAAATGGGGCCCCCAGATGCTTGTTGTGGCACGAATCCGTTGGAGGAAAGGTTCTTCGATTCGAGTGACCAACGAAGCAGAATCAGCTCAATTACTCAACTTTTGCAGATCTCGTTTCCAATTTCATTGCAATGCAAACACATTTGCAGCCACACGACGACTCAACGACTCAACGACTCAACTCCTATTAGAGCCAGTAACGCTCTTCCAGGTGGAAGAGGTGCAGACACGCCTGTGCACACAACCTCACATCTTTTTGGCCAACTTGAAGATCTGGCCCCAAAAAAAGCAAAAAAGTTTCGGCATAAAAAGTTTGCCAACCAAGCTGCTCTTCTATGACCAGAGTCGCAAAGACAAAACAACCTCACACCGTTCGGCAGACTTAACTTGAAACAGAAACTGGGTTGTGATTGTGCTGGTCGCTTCTGTAAGTCTGCACTGAAAGAAATTAAACCTTGAACTAACCACAACTTTGTCAATACACAACTTTAGTTATTCCTAGTTAGTTCAACTTGCATGTTTTCTATTCATTATATAGCTACAGTTTTTTCAATTAGACGAGCTCGCAGCAGCCAAAATGAGTTTCATTTGTTAGTTTGCAGTGCACTGAAAGCATAAATATACCTTTTTTTCTGCACGTTGAGGCCGAAACTTGGAGCCAAAGTTATTTCCAGGGAAAGTTTCCGCAAGCCGTCAAGAGCATGTACCGAAATAGTTGCCAAAAAAGCGACTTTGCCAACATTCTTAAGCCTTCTTCGACTGCCAGTTATGAAATATAAACCTGCCTCCTCCGGTAGCCGGCTAATGAGTCCAGAAATGGAAAGTAAAGGTTCCGCACGCAAGTGAAATGTATGTAAGCCCGGTCCAAAGTGCACTTACGCTCGCATCTGCGTGCGTTCGAAGTTCGAACCGTATTATTGTAAACAAATTTTCCAGCTGCCATGTCGGTAAACCGGTTGGTTGCTCCGCTACGAAACCTGGAAACCTGACCTGCTGCAAAAGCCTGGCCAAAGAATGGGTAAGAAAGTGAATTTCATTGGGATGGCCAATGGGATGGCGGCAGCCCCGGCAAAGTCTACTTGAAGGTGCAGAGCAGCGAAATGGAAAATTAAGCACATCCTGTGCCAGTGGGGTGCATCACATGAGGTAGCCAACTTCCAAGGGGGCGTAGGATTAATAATAAACTGAAGCAAAGAAGATAGGTGGGAATAAGGAAATTCAAGCAAAAGCGCATTTTTTTTTGTATCTTCTACCAGCGGAATACAAGTATCTAACGAGTATTAAATGAAAACTCATTAATTACTTCTTGAGGTTTAAAGAGCTGATCTCCTCTTCGGTGAGGATGGATTTCTTGAGCGCCGAAAGAACTTCAGGCGGCTGCTTGGAGAGCACCTTCATCCGCTCAATGGCCACAAGCTCATCCTGGCGATTCTGTACGTTGTACACCTCCTGGATAATGTCGGCCACCTCCTGGGCGGCAGCTTTCCTGTGATTTTTGGCCTCCACGACCATGTGGGCCATGTCCTGGTAGCATTGGACATCCAATCGCCGCGTGTTCTCCCGCTGGGCCACCTGCATTCGATACTGTCGTTCGCCGAAGCACATGGGATCCTTGGGCATGACCAGGGCATCCTTCACTGCCTTGTCTCGGAAGAACTTCTGCTCCTCCCGCTGGCTGAGCAGCTGTTCGCGGATCTCCTGCTTCTTGGCCATCTTGGTTCTGGCCTGCTCCAAAGCCAGCGCGTTCTCCTTGGCCTTCTGCTCGCGGATCAGCAGACTGGTGATCAGCTGATCCCGGGACTCCAGATCGTGCTTGATCTGGCTGAGCTGGAAGCCCAGCCGAGCGGCATTTATGTCCCTGGCCTCGATTTCTTGAAGGCGTCGTTTCTGTGCCTTGGACACATAGGCCGCCGTAACGGGTCCCAGGGCATCAAGGAGTCCTCTCTCCGGCTTATTCTTTTGGGCCAGAGCGTAGGCCTCGCGGGTTTGCTTCAGCATGGCTGCCGATTGGTCGAGGGATGCGAGAAGCACCCTGCGCTGCTCCGCCTTCGTGATTGCATCCTTTAGGCCTTCCTGCTCCACTATGTCCCTGCATTCCTTGAGCTCTAGACGACCCTCCGCCACGGACTTCTGATGATCTTGTATCCGCTTGGTGCGACCTTCGGTGATCTGGGCCATGAGATCCCTACGGAAGATGGCTGCCTTCTGAACCCTTCTCTGCTTCTCCTCCCGCAACTCCTTTTCCACGGCTCGCTGCTCCGCCAAAGCCTCGGCCCGCTCCCGCTGCTTATCCTCCACCGTCTGCTTGATATTAAGGGTGATCTTGTTCTTAACAGCCAAGGCAGTGTGTGCCCGGGCCACCTCCATCTCGAGATCCCTCAGATTCTCCACATTGCGATGGAGTTGCAGGCACCTGCTGGCCTCCACCTGCTGGCGGGCCAATTCCTTTGCCAGGGCCAGGGTTACATCCACATCGGTTTGCTCCTGCCGCTGGCCAGGATGCAGATGACTGTTGAGCACGGCGGCTACTTCCTCCACCTGGTGTTTCACCTGCCGGTACAACGTGGCTTCCGCCACAGACGACTGTGTAAACATACGGCACACATCCTTGTCAGAAACACAGTCGTTCTCGCCATTCGGCATTGGTTTCAACTGGGTCAGCAGATTGGGAACGGGCTCCTGGGCGGAGGTGGCGAAGATCGAGAGTCCCGGGTTATCCCAGACCCCATTGCCAACGCGATCCGACTCCGTTTGGAGATTATGCATCGTGGTTATAAATAGAAGCTACAGGGAATGAACTATTGGAAGGTCCTTTTCGATTTATGTAGGACTTTTGTGGCGTATTAGTTCACTTAAAATGTTCTTGTGTGTTTTTAACCTAACGAAATGTACTGACTAACTGAAGTCTGCTAGAAATTTTTCCGATTTTATGAAACGACAGTTTTCGGATGGATTAATATGTCTAAACAGTAATCTAAGGCCCAACCCATTTGCCAAGTATTAAACAAATTTTGTATTTAAATCTTAAAAGGTTTCCATGTCTCTCTAGGTAAATAAATATATAAAGAAATAGGGATTTCCAATGCGTTCAAATTTAAAATGCTGTAAATTACAAGGAGTGGGTAATGGAAAATGAACTGAAATAATAATGGCTAATATTTTTATGCAGCGAGTACATAGACACATTTCTTGATGTTTGGTAGCTGTCATTGACCATGATAACAGAATATAACCTTCATATCGATAAGCTGGCTCACCGTAATTGAAAGCCTGTGCCTCGGTAATTTCAAATTACTTTCTCTGGGAGGTTCTGGAAAGGCATTGTGGCTTTATGCAACTACTTTTCCTGAAGCTCGGAAATATGCACTCGAATGTGGGCTGTCGGAGGTCTGTGTGGACTTCCAGTGGATTTGCATATTTGAGTGGGTTTTGGGCCATGAGGCCAAGAGATCTTTCTCTCTGTCTCTGGGTTGCATGGCCGCATTGGGAGCCACAAGCTCGATGGGGGCCAACTTAATGGGGATATGTGCATCAAAGTAAGGCTCAAGTGCTTTCCCTTGCGGGGGCGTTGCTGCCCCGGCTATTGGCTATGTATACCTATGAATTTGCATACGAATTTGTATGGGAAATCACAACCCAGCTAAACGATTGAGTTTCTGAGCTCGAATGCGTTGCACTCAATAGAAATAATATTTCTCCTGCATTTAAAACAGCCATTGAGCTAAAAAGGAATTTTTAATAAAAAGCCAATTACTTGCAGAGTACTGAGTGTATTGCAAAATACGCCAAAGCCAACTGAAATTCGTGCGATAGAATTTAAATTGTATACAATTACATTAAAAACTTTTTAAAAAAATGCATTTTTAATTGAGTAATATCATAGGAAAGCAACTGAAGGCTGGGGAATTCAATTATCATATTAAATCAATTTTATAAATTTTGAATTGTTTGTGCGCAATTAAATGTTCTAGAGCGATCTGTCGACCATTTGTATCGTCTGGCTTCCATAATTTATATATAGTTATCTAACTGCTGAGCGCTGGTTAAATGCTGCCCTGTCATCGCCGTCTTCATCATCGTCGTAATCATTGGAGGCAGAAAAGAGCGCTGCTCCCAGACCATCAGTCACTGTCCACGACAGAAGCTCTTTGGAGGAGTCTCTGGGGCAGAAGGCAGGAGGGGATTGAGTTCGAGGCATGGGGGGTTGGGGCATGAGTAGCTCCAGTCGCAGCTGCAGCTTCCGAAGGCACTTTCCTCGACGCATTCGCTGGCTGTCCATGCTTTTTGCCGACCAGGGTCCGGATAACCTTTCCATTTTACAACTGTCAACGGCGCAGCGAACGCGATTTGCCAGCGG
Organism: Drosophila yakuba; assembly: GCF_016746365.2. Taxonomy (NCBI): domain Eukaryota; kingdom Metazoa; phylum Arthropoda; class Insecta; order Diptera; family Drosophilidae; genus Drosophila; species Drosophila yakuba. Next base: position 17,547,313 of record NC_052530.2, read on the forward strand.
TTTGTTTTATTTACTTTTTTGTGTCCCCCTCCCTGGCTGCCATTTATTTTCCTCCTGTTTTCCCCAGTGCCGTAATTACGCGTAAAGTTTTGAGCCTGCATTTGAAATTGTACGCCATTTTCCCCGAAAGTGTCAACGCATGTCGGGGCTTTAAAGTTTTGAAAAATGTTAATTTGTTGTCGTTGCCAATGCTGCATTGGGTTTTTCTCTTTTATTTTCCCGTAACCACTGCAGCTGCTGTTTAGTTGAGTTTTGTTTGTTTGTTGGCTGGTTGGCTGGTTGGCAATTCGAATCGAACGCGTCTGGCATTACATGACACTCATTATTGCACATTAAGTTGGATGGATGATGGAAAGTGGTGGTCCGACCCTATGAGACAGCAGAATTGCTGGACTGGGGGTACAATAGAAAGCATTGTTGCTTACCTTAATTGATATAATAAGTATATCTGCCACTCGCACGGAAGTTCGGCATTAAGTCTTTGGCCAGGTCATCGTCAATTAATCAAGCCATCTTCGGGGAGAAACTCGCCACGTTTGGTTCAACGAACTTTTCATTGAAGTTTTTACATTTAATGCAAGTAGTACCAACACAGAAGAATAAATTGTTGATTTAAATTGGTTTTTTGGAACCATGTTTAAGGTAAGAATTAGTACCGAGATATTATTCCAGCTGTAAAATCCTTTGATATCTACTGATTTAGGAAACCCTCTTCCAGCAAAGGCAAGCCTTTCGCTATTTGTTGACCCGGAATGTCCGACAAGTGAGGAATGTACACAATGGCAAAGTGCTTGAATCGCCATGTACCGTGCATATATAGTGGTTTCATAGGGTTTCTTTTATTCCACTGGGCAACCACATGAAACTTTACCCCTTGACCCTTTGGTCCCTGCCAAGATCGAAGGCACTTGACTGCTGGATTTGTGCAGTTGGTTTTATTTTATTTATATACTTTGACTTTAATTCCATTGAAAATTGAAACGCCTTCGTAACTTTAAACGGGGCTATCAATAATTTCAGGCAAAAAAAGGCAAAAGATGCAGGACGGCAGCAATACGGCAAAACTTTCAACTGCAAGTGGCAGCCAGCCAAAGACAAAGTTTCAAGTGCAATTTTCATATAATTTGCATACAAACAAACAGACGGTTCACTTGGGGCACGACCTCAGGTCGCGTTTATGTTTTATTGAAAATGAAAATATCAATTTGCCTTTCAGGTTACATATAATGACATTTTACAAAGAGGTTTTATACCTTGCGGATTTATTGATTCTTTGCGAAACTGAAAGGGAAATGTATTTGATACAAATAGTTCGATGTTTTGAGGATTCTTACAAAGCAGGCAAATGTTTATTAGGATGTGAAATGGAAATCCTTTGCACAGTTGTTAAAAGGAAAATATATATGTTTAATCCCATAAAGGAAAACAAGAGTATATTGAAAACTCATGTACTGGGATTCAGAAAGTAGCTTTAGAAAAGAAAAACGAATCTATCAGATTCATTTAGTTTCTTGGTAGCCCGATGAAAGATTTTCCAAGGAACAGAATCATTAAGCCGGTCAGCAGATATTCTAGAGCACATTGTCAAATCTTTTAACTACTTAAACCAGGAGAAGGCAATCCTCGGATCCATAAATTGTTCTGTGCTTTGTATGCTGGCGTTATGCTTCTATGGGTGTTTCTGGTTCAAGACACAGAATGAATTTTAATTAAATTGTGTTTATAAATAATGGCCTTTTGCCCGGGCCTGCCAACAAATTGAGTTACATAATTATGCGCGGGCTGGCTGCGGTGGTGGCCAAAACCCAGAGTGGGGCAAAGGCAAAAAGGCCAACGGAGGCAATCAGTCAAACCCAAAACAACGATACAAACAAGTGGGTTTCGCAGGGGGCGAATGATACGGGAGGTTGGGTGGAGTAGCATTTCATCGATATCAAAGTCTCGATGCTTACACACTTAATCGAATTTAGCGACAATTTTACCGAGTTTCCATTAGCCGGTTGTAATGGATGATTTTCCAATTACCGGTCGCCCTGCCACTTTCAGTTTTCGCCCCCTCTCAGTATTTTCTGGTGATCACACTGCGTATGGGTAATGGCAGTGGCAACAGCAAATGCCGGCGATGCCAATCGCACGCACATTCGTCATCCACATACACACGACACAAGCATTCACTTGCTGGGCAAAATGCAAATCGATGGGGGCAATGTCAGGGTTTTTGTTTCCTTGTGGCTTTTGCCAAATTGCTCGCTTTCTTTGTTGCCCGGAGTTATGTTGATGTCGCTCCATCGAGCCGAACGGCCACATTTTGGCATTTCCGAATGGCAAATAAAATTGATACACTTTCATTTGTGGTCGCGTGTGTGGGATGTGGTATCGAGTGCACAGCGAAAAAGTTCAAGCTTATATAAGAAATAATTGTAATTCAAATGGGCAATTATGTATAGTCTACATATTATATGATCTAAACAAGCTCTTCGAATGCTTTGCTGGACTTTTCTGTTTACTCTAAGCTCCATTCGAAATAGATTGAAATCATTGGACCGGAACATGTGTGAATGTTAGTTTTTTCTGCTCGCGTAGTGGTGGTCTGAATGTGCCTTTGTCATTTCCATCACAATCAATTTTTAATGCCCAGCATTCAGTCGGCCGAGATCACGAACCCGAGCACGTTCCTCGAGCCACATGGGGCGCACGGTGCGGATACTTGATTTGCCTGTTGCACCGAGAGCTACGGCCTTTGGCATCGGAGCTGGGGAATCACATGCTCCGGTATTCTGAGAAGCCTTTGACACGAGTGGGTCAGGTTAGCTGCCTGTTGGCCAAAACTGTTGCCAGATTGAAAATTGGCCTCAAAAGGTGCAGCTCGGCGCTCAATTACGGTTGACAGGGGCCAGATAATTTACTGTTCGACTTTGGATTGACAGCGCCTTTAATTAAATGTTACTCGATTGACAATGATGAACTGACATATCAAATTACACATGTGGAATATGAAGAGGTTAAATCGAATGGTCTTTCCCAATCGATTCTATTTCTTGTGGCCCACACAGCTTACAAACAAGTAGAATTCATTTGTTTCACAGAGCTGAAATTAGTTTCGTAGTAAATAATTAAACATCAATTTTAGCTGCGCACAGCGTTTTTACAAAGCCATTGTGTATGTTGTGTATGCTTTAAAAATATGTCAAAATAAAATGGCATGGACCGTGCGGACTCCGGACTTCGATTGGCTGCACATAGCTTTCCACTTAAATGCAGCCGTTGATTGACACATGGCTGAAATTGAATTAAGTTGGTTGTCATAAATTTTACAGCCAGCCAATGTGGAGACATAAACCAAAAACGAAAAGCGCTTTGTGCGCCGCATGTGCGGCATTAACAGCCAACTACTCGTGTGATATACGTACCTACTTACCTACAAACACATATAATCGTATAAATATATAAAAGTCGGGTACAACGCCCACCCAAGTCAAACCTGTGGTCTGCCACCAATGGAGTTCGCCGGATTTAGAGTTTGACCGAGATTAAAAAAGGTGGAAAAGGTCTGGGGTTCTGGTTCGACTTACAGCGTAAATTACAATTTATGAGCGTGGTTTTATTCGTATTTGTTAGGAGCACCACAGAAATGTCCATGTGTGCACTTTATTGGATATATGGAAATACGTAAGTAATGTTTGACCAATTACTTGACTTGCAAAGTAAGCGCTTTTCCCCTGATATTATACATTTCAATAGCTAAACTAATACATATTCATTTGAAGATGGAAGATTTCAAGGCACGATTTATCTAATATTTTATTTAATAATATTTAACTATAACATATACCCACAACATAAATTTCTCTTGCTTAGTCAGCTATTCCACTACTCTTGGTCGAACTTTCAACTTTCAGCTGCATGTTAGGCCAACTAATTTGATGAAAAGCGTGAAAATGCAAATCCATTTGCCATCGTGCCTTCCAAGACTGGGTCATAAATCGTCTGGACATTACATAATTAAACGGAATTGTTGGCTAGTTAGCGTGTACGTTGCCTTCAATTACTTAAAATTCTGAATGGCCGGCAATGAATTGAACATTGTCACGCTTGCCCAGAGGAAATGGTCCATAGAAGAGGGGGAAGTGAGGGTGTGCGATGTGAAGTGTTGGCCAAAAACGGAAGACGTCGTGTAACGCCAGGCAACGGCACTTGGTTGGCCAAATTTGTGAGCCGACAAGCGGGCTTTTGGCCATAAGTCAACAACCTTTTTGGCAGGCGGCCAATTTACGCACGTACAATTTGTCGTCGGCGGCACGTAGCTCGCCACGTCGAAGTCGACTCGACTTTATTTACGGTTACTTCGTCTGAAGTGGGTTCCAATGGGAACGGTACATATAGTGGGTGGTTGTGGGTGGTTGGGTGATGGTGATCTATGTTGCAAGGGTCGGGCGGCAAGACGTAGTTCTTCCTCCCAGAGTCTGATATTGCAGAAGATAGACAACTTGAGAAGGTTAATTCGCACTTACAACTTAGATATGTGGATTTATTGAGGTGGTTCGGATGACAAAGTTCTTTAAAAAGTGTCTTTTACCTCAAACGCTTACGTGATAGTTGTAAATATCAGTTATCCATTAAAAAGATAGCTTTAACCGTCTTTAAAATAGTCTTTTTAAAGTTCAATGCATTTTACATGGAAAATCTCACTTATACAAATTACAACTCTTAGAAATTAGACAAGGGCAAACCCTTTTCTGCGAATTGTAAAATCGTATCCACAATGAAAATCGCTTTAGGTGAAAAGCAGTCACTGCAAAGTCAACTATTTTGGCGGCTTTTTACGGGCGCTTTTCTTTTCCCTCCGTCCAACAGTCAAGTTAGTCGAGCCATTCCAGCTGGGCAGTTCGGGCATTTCTCTACTCTTTTTATTTACATTTATTTTTATGCAGACGCCGGCCGTAAATTTATAATTTTGTACGAGGAGAAGCAAATTTTGCGAGGCTGTCGACCGGAAAACGCGCCCAGGCTCGCAGTCGCAGCTTCATTTGCCTAAGTGTTTAGCAATTTTGTTTCGCATTTCACATTTCACATTCCTCCTTCTCTCCCTTTTACTGGGCACCATAATTTTTGCCCAGGCTGTAGACCTTTTTTTTTGGTCCATACCAAAAGGAGAGAAAACCCAAAGCTTGCCAGGCATTTATGGGGGGAGGGCCTTTAGGTTCCTTTTAATGTTTTCATAACTTTCGGCGCGTCTGTCAATAAGTCGAATTCTTGGAAACAAGCTGGAAACTTAAGTCACGTTACGTGACTCCCATGTCAATGGCTTTTCGACATCCTTTCAGTGGTTCCGATTTGAATATTAACACATCGAGTGGGTTGAATGAGTGAAGTATTTTCCATATGCCCCCAAGCTGACCAATGTCCAGCTACATTTCAATGTTTGCTGCCCCGCCATAGAGCCCAATATTGTCCCATTTTTCTACTCTCGCCGCGCACCGAGTCAGTTACCTGGTATTGATTTTGTTTAGTTTACATGTGGGACTTATCAAATATTAATCACGAAATATGGCCAACAATGCAGGCTTTCATTTTTCCAGCCCTCCCGTGTTGTTGTTTTCGCACATGCGCCAAAAAAAAAGAAAGGAAAAGACAGCAACATAAAGAAAAACTCAACACCCCGCCACAGAGGAACAGAGCTACAGAGCAACAGAGTCGGAGGCCATAAATGAAAATATTGAAATTCGTTGAACACGCGGCTGTCATAGAGCATTATCCGGTATTCAGGACATGCGACATGCATGGCATTTTTTATACACAGTGTATATGTAGTGTATGCGGGGTTGCTGGAGAGAACAACACCGATAGACACGCCCATATACATTTAATCTCCATAGATGGATTTGGCCATGTGCGAGTCACTTGATTGCTTATTGAAAAGAAACGGAGAAATCGTGTTTTATTAGATTGCCAGGCCAGTACTAAATTCCCCATGCCGGTCACATATGGGTCATTTTTGTTTTTCGGCCACCATTCTGTATCCTGTCCGGGCTTCCATGATTGATGGCTGCATTTCATTAGGATAATGAGCGGCGACAACGGACATTAAAACTGTGAGACGGCAGATTGATAAAATATCAGTTACCAACTGCAAATGGGTCACCTTTGATTGAGATTCACGAAAAGTATCGCATTTTCAAAGGGCTATCCCTTCTTTGATCATTCCAAACAATGCGCTCGTTACTTAAAGCCACGTTAAGTCGCTTAAATCGTAAACATGATATTATTGCACGAAGTTTATACCAAGTTTATACAAGTTCAAATAATGTCCTTTTTAGATAGCCTGTAGACTTTTAAGGTTTTCTTTTCCCCACATTATTTTCACATTATTCGATGGAATGCCATCCGGGGTTTATTTAAATATGATTTAAACCTTAATTATGCGCTCGACCCGGCCAATAAGGACAACGACAATGGTCCGGCCAATTAAGCTCGCCAAATGTCAATTAAGAAAACATTTTTTCCACCGTTCCTCTTGCCCCTTGCCCCTTTCCCCTTTGCCGTTTCTGTTTTCGCGAGAAGGGCGCGCTGGCTGGACTGGAAAGCCAAAGGCAAATAAATAAACAACTGGCCAAAACGGAATGGCAGACAATGGTCAACAGTGGGTGAAGACCAAGAATAACAGCAAACAGCAAACAGTGGGCAACAAAGGCAACAATCATGGCGACGATGACAACGCTGACAGGTGATGCGTCGATTAACTGTTATTTAGCCGGTGCTTAAAATGGCAGCCGTGCGATTTCCGGTGGGCCCCCTCATCCCGCTAGTCCAGCATTTGGTTTTCGCTGTTCATCGTTGAGCGGGCAGGAAAGTAAATGAAAGTACAAATTGACGATTTGTTTGATTTGGCACTGGAGCAAATCTCGGCAAAACAGAAAACAGCGAACAGAAAAAAGGAAGCAGCAGGCAGCTAAAAGCGGATGGACCAAAGGCCCCCAAAGACTTTTGGCTATAATTTAACGCACGAATGGCTCAGTTAAGCGCTGTAAAAAGACGCAACAACGAGAGCTAACTGCTGTGAAAACATCTCGAACAACATTTTGGGGGGGTGCCGAAAGTCCCTCCTAAGACCTTAACCCCAAAGTTTTTCATTCTCTTGCGTCGGGGGCTTTTTCAATTTCGCTTGGCCATCCACATAGTTGTTCTGGCTTCGTTTATTAAGTAATAAATGTTCGGCAATTTCAGTGCCATTACCAAAGTGGATTTCAAACAAATAAGTCAACCATAAATCGTGCTGGTTTTTCTTTGACTTTGCGCTGGCCCTTCTTTCCATCTTCTCCAGCTGGTTCAAAAAACGCGAAAAAAAGAAAAGAAGCCAGAAAAAATTGACACAGTTTTCCAGTTTGCCATTTGGCCAGCGCTTTTGCAAAACTGTCAGAAATGTGACAAATATGACAACATCGCAGCCCAGCGGGCAGGAAAGCTGAATTTCAGATTCAGATTCCGGCGCTTTCATCTCCGCGCTCTATTTGTGTATCGTCGTCTGTGGCCGTGAGCTATTTTTTTGCGGCACATGGCTTGGTTTTATCTTGAAGATGGCGGTTTTATTGTCTTTTTGTGCGGCGGGAACGGCGTGCGAAATGCGCGGCAATCAAAATTTGTTATGGCGCAAAATTTATGGGGCATCCATGTAGCCATCTACCCGTGTTCCTTGTTCCCCTGACTTGGCTCTTTAAGCGCTTTATTTACTGAATTATGCAGAAATTGAGAAGAATGCCGAGTCCTGTTGCGACTTCATTATGCATGTTGGCGTTTATTTTATCTGGGATTGGCAGTCGCTGCACACCTGGCGTATGCGTAATGCAGCTCAGCTCATGAATATTGCGCATACGACTTGTTTGACGTCGTTTTCTGGTTTACACAGAAAAAAAAATGAATTGAGAACGAAACTTTAAATGTTTCTGTTTCCAGCTAAAATATGGGTTATTTATTTAGTAGTTGTATCAAACATACTTCTATAAATGAAGCCGACCCTTCCTGTGGCTCAACTAGTCCGCAGATAAGTTTATCGGCAATTTACACTAGGCAACTGTGATTAGTTCCTTATTAGCTTAATTACCAGCAAAAGGGCTTACACAATGGCTTGCCTGTGGCCTGTGGTCCTAGGCACTATCATTCATCTTCAGATGGCCACTTAAGCCGGCTGAGAACATCGCCTTATGGGCCATAAGCTAATGTAAACTCTGGGGTAAAACCGCTGAAAAGGGAGAGGACCATTAACTTTGAGACATGGCCAACGCAGAAATAAAGTTTCGCATATGGCCCATTGTCTGTCGCCTGTTTAGATGTCAATGTACTCCGTGCCGGGACACGGGACACGGGACACCTCATCCTTCGGATCCTCGCCCTCCTCTTGTCCGATATGTAATTATGCAAATGCTGGATCCCAGCTGAGGGCCGATGAAACCCATGTCTGTCCCTTGCCCGGTTATCAGTGTCAAATCGAAGTTTAAGAAATGCCCGCTTTTAATAGGTTCAAAATTAAAGATATTTTCCTTTATATTATTTAAATATACTTGTATATAAGTGGTATTTAAACAAATTTTGGATAACGAAAGTTTAGTAATTTACAATACTTCAATTAAAAATTCAAAATCCTTCTACAATGCAATATTTTACTTTCAACCATTTCGCTGTTGCGAAGCATTTAATAAATGTTTCCACTGGATACGATCCACATGCCTGAAAACCCTTGGCAAAACTGAGCACATACTCGAACATGTGTGCAAAAAAAAGGAACGGAAAAGGACGGAAAGGGAGCAAACGTTTATTTAGGTTTATGGTCGTGGCCCATTAAGCATACGACACGTGTGGCGAGTGCTTTAAATTCAACAAAATTCGCATTTAATTTGATTTTCCCACCATATTCGTCGGCACGGCAACACGGCTGGTGTGTTTTTTTGAAGCTGTATTGTGGCGGGAACAAAAAGTCAACTGGCAAAGGGGATAATTTACAAGCGGAACAAACTGCATAAGTGCAAAACGCTGCCCATGGAAACCACGAAGGTTTATTAGTTATATTTGGCTGGTTGCGTGCTGAGGACGATTACCAGGGTTTTAGCCCACTGCCATTTAAAATTAATTAAAACTAACAACATTTTCAAGCACTTTGCCACACATACACACACATGCACACGCTCCGTCGAGTGACGCCATTTTGTCGTCCATTGCATAATTAAAAGGCGCACAAATGGCAGGCCATTTCCGGTGCTCAACCGGTCGAGTGACCTGAATGCTTTAAATTAAAGCACCTGTGATACATTTTAAATGCCATGCCCTCCGGCTGTCTCAAGTTTGGTATCCATTTTTTTATTCGGCCCGCAATGCTGTCAAAAAGTTTTAATTTGAAACGGAAACGCGAGCCCCACGGCATCATGGCCATCGCCCTAGCTACTGGCCATTGTCCTTGCTCTTGCTCTTGCTCCTGCCCCTGCATCAGAAATCCAAGAACCACCTCTTCCAGCATCCAGCATCCAGCATCCAGTAGCCAGCATCCAGTAGCCAGCAGTCCACTCCAGACGCCCCGACAAATCATATTTAGCCTGGTAATTATTTATATTCGCATTCTCTGGCACATCAGCGCCAGCACTGGGCGTCATTAAAATCGTAAATCTAATGGACAAGCCGGTGCTGCCAACGGCCAGTGGCGTTGACTGTGGTCGGGAACGATTTGAATTATGGCATATTTCAGTGGGAAATCTAGGGGGAAAACGCTGGGTAAGACGACAGAGTGGCCAATCATTCCCTTGTGGAAATATGAACAGCTGCGATGCTTTAAAATACCTGACCAATTTAATATTTCCTCGTTGGAAGTGAAAAATTTGGTTGCTAAATAAACGAAAATTGCTAGACAGAAATTACGTGCCATTTATGTGTTGAAATTCTGACGATTTTTTATAATCTCTTTTTATGTTGGCTTACACAGAAATGGTTTATTGATCAGTACTAATTATAATTAACCGGGCTGAAAATATCTATTTTGAGGTCATCCTTAATAAAACTATATGTCTAACATTTAGCATACAGCTACTTTAACAAAATTAGTTGAAGAATTTAATATTTATAGCCCTTCTGTGTAGAAAAAGTTAATCAGCACTTCTCTCGCCAAACAAAATCCATGGCATTTGAAGTCAGACCGAAACACAGACCAATTGCATTAGCAGTAAGCCCGAAAAGTAGCGAATTATTTGCCTGTTGTCTGCTGCCCCAAGGCAACATCAAAGCGCCACGGCAGGACTCCGAAAATGTTATCTCTCCTTTGATATCTAATAAACCAACAGGCAAAGGTAATGGCGATGGCGATGGCCTGCCGTTGGACCAGGTGTTCGATCTGACCCAAAAGGTCACACGGCCAGGCGTCCAGGCGTCCAAAATGGGTACCCCATCCGGATCCCAAACGAAGGACGCAGCTGATTTACATCAGTTTAATTAGTTGCTTATTTGCATAAGCCCGCAGAGCGGAGAATTTGGGCGCCAGGACAGTGGGAAACATGCGTAACGTTATTTGTTTAGGCCATGTTAGGGTTTTTAATCATATTCTGACCAAAAACTGTTCCGCCGCCACACAACAAAGGCTGTCGGCTAATCCAGGTCTTTGCACCACTTTCATGGTCACTGTGAATTTATGGCCATTAGAGTTAGCACTTTTTGGCAGCCCGTTTCTGCCGCTCCAGCCGCTCCTGTTGTTCCTGCCCTAATGGCTTATTATGATTATTAATTCATAACGCAAGCGTGCTGGTCGTGTAGCTACAACTATTACTACACCAGCACTCGGGCACTTGAACATGCGACTGCGAACACTTCCATTGCCACATCTCCACATCTCGACTCACATTCACGGCGCACACTCGACGTATATGCTATCCTGACATGCCAACAGATGGCACATTAGGCATGAGCACGACTACACGGCGAACTGAGGGCCTTTCGAAGAGGCAGGTCCTTTCAGTAGATAAATATAATCAGCTTAAAACATTTCAAACATATTTGGAAAAGCGCGCTCGTTGAAATAGGAGTAAAATTCAACAAATTTAAACCATTTTCAACGCAGATCGTAATCGAATTATTCTATTTAGTAACTTAAATTCCTCAACGGGATATTTATTTAGTTCAACATTCGTTAAATTCAGAATAACATTAAATCAAATTGAGTTAAAGCTGGATAGTAGACCCCAACAATATGTCCAAGCCAATCATTGTTATGTGTTATATTCCAAAGTAGTAAGAGCTGTTAATTTAGCCACATTTTCAACATTGAACTCTGCAACTCGCATGGCTAAATTTAAAAAATAGGTAAAGTTTTTTCCAGTGCCAGCAGGAGTGGGTTGTGATGCCAAAAACCAGCGTGCCTTTGCCGTTTGGCGGTGGGTGCAGACTTTATGCGTTAACCAGGCCAATAAAACATGTCCCCGGCCATGGGTTTTGTGGTATGTGGTTAGTTTACCATTCTAGTGCTCTGTGTTCGCTGTGTTTGTGCTCCTGGGAGTATGCAACAGTTTTGGCTTGGCCTCGGTTTTGGGTTTCGTTTCCGCTTCCTGCCGCTTGGAGGGCCGCTTCACTAGACTCTGTGGTTGCCGCTTGTCGTTTACTGATTTTGTGACGCTAATAAAGCTTGCACGCACTTCAAGCCCGATGCCCGATGCCCGAATGGAGATAAAATTATAATTAAAAAGTGTTCTTGCCCGGCCTGCTGGCAACATAATTTACCCAGAAACCAAAGTCCTGTTCGGATTTTTATGCGCTCTGCGTGACTCCTTTTACCGACACATCACATCATCGCACTTGCCTACACCAGAGGTCAAACTAATAGAACTAATATTAATTTAACTAAATTCAGCTCAAGTCCTGAATTAATCATTCATTTATTGATTTGGGATTTTAATATTGAACTTACTCAAGACAGATATTAAAAATATTTGGTATTTGATTTTAATTTGGACAGTCTCTTTTGTGATATTGCTGCTACTGTACGCAGCCACGTGTTTGTTTTATGTGTCAGCAGGTCTTGGCCATGTTTTATAGCTCTCGCCTGCCAGTTGGACGTTAATATTAAGCAGACGGCTTAAAGAACAGCGGTGAGGACAACAAATATCCGAAAATCCCGAGAGATTGGGGCAGGACATGGGGGACCTCAAACTTAATTTGGCAACCGGACATCGACTTACGTTTGATTGCCGATTTAATTGGACTGCCAACTTTCGCCTACATGTGCGCCATTTGCATAATTTGGGATTCAGGAATGGGAGATTTAATTAGGCAACATTGTGCAGCTCGAAACTAATCAAATTAGTGAGCTTGGGTGTATGTCCTTGGAATTCTAATTAAATGGTTTCAAATTTATCATATGTCTTCGATTTGCAGATTACGAAATCTAGTCAAATGAAACATAATCTTTTACGTTATTTGTAAGTTTTGTTAGGCGAGGATAAGGAATGTGAGCTGCAATTAGGAGCTTTGTACGCTTATGCCCAATGACAATTAAAACTCAAACGCCATATGTCAAACTGCCACAATTTTATTATTTTAAGCTTACATTTCGTGCACATCCTGCTGCAACATATTTAATTGGCTCATTGTCTCATGGCTAGTCATATCAATTAATTTTATAAAAAACATCGCGCACGTGAAAATGTTGCCTTAACCAATCCAGCTAACCTAAATTAACCAAAATTCAATTCGAAAATCGATTAAATTGCTACTAAATCAACTAATGACAAGTTTTTGTGTGCTCTTTTTATTCTTTGTCTCTTTCCATTTAATTACACATACATCACGCACTCACACACACTCACACCCGAAAACCCACCATACACGCTTGCCGCTTTCTCTGTCTCTGTCTCTGTCTCTGTCTCTGTCTCTGTCTCTATCTCTCACTCTCTTTCCCTCTCGCTCTCTCCTTGCCTGACTGTCGCAAAATGTCATGTTAACTTTTTGTAACGCGTTTTCGTTTCTTAACCAACAATCTAACCAAACTGTCTATGCGTCTGTCATGTAATTATGTTATCAACCCGGAACCGAAAACCAAAACCTCCCAAACCGACCCACTACAAAAACTACAACCCCTGTAATTTAAACAACTACACGCAACAACAAACCCGTAAAAACAACAATTGAAACCACTCCAACAAATACATATTACAATTTCAACAACAACTCCAAAACCATGTCAACTACCACAACAACCATCGCTGTAATTACGACCACAACTTCAACAACATATACAATTTCAACAAAAAACACCACACAACAACAATGACTCCAACAACAATTTCAACAACAACTCCAACCGAATTTCAACAACAACAGGCTCTTGCGCGCCGAATTGTATGCATTGAGGCGCAAGGGTGCGGCCAAGGTCGTTGGTGGAGTGCAGCCACTCGATGCCACACAACAACCACATCAACAACAGACAACCATGCAGCCCAGTCAACAACAACAACAACAACAACAGCTCGAACAACACAACAACCACAACGCACACACGAGCGACCCGAGTCGCCACTGCGCCCGCTGCACCACCGAACTGGGTCGCATCACCAACCGTGGCGCCCCCTGTCGCGTCTGCAAGTTGCGCGTGTGCAAAGCCTGTCGCGAGTTCACATCGCGCACCACGGACTGGGTGTGCGTGGTGTGCCACAAGCAAATGTAAGTGTGTCTCTGTCACTCCCATTGTCTGTATCAGTTCTGTATTCTCCTTCTCTCTCTATGCATCCTATACGTCTGTCCTCCAATTTTCATTGCCAACTAAAAACTCACAAAACTCTGTGGATGCGACCAAACTATTCAACTCACGCACACGAAAACCAAGCTAAAATACAAAACATTACATTGTGTCCTTGTCCTCATGTCGGGGCATGATTGTCTACGTGGTGGTGGTATACCCTGTAAAGGACATTCTGATACTATAAGTTGTAAATGTCATAGATAATATTGATCTTTTGTTAAGGTTCCTATAAGTGTGTATTAAGTAGGAGATATTTTTATTTATAATCCTGAAAAATGGGCAACGTAACGTCTACTTTAGGGTAGTTTTATGTCGAGGTTCCTTTCCCAAAACTGCACTTTGGTTTTACGCCCTGGCAATCGTTTTCCCATTTCTTTATTTTGTGCGTTGGACTTTGTAGCACATACATTGCAACTTTCAACGTTGCAAGCTAATTTTGCATGCCCTTTCGGTTGCTTTGTGTCGCCGAAATTGTCACCCAAAGCCTGTTGGTCCAACATGAATCAACAAAGTATAGCATTGCATACGGACAGAGACAAAATCTCTTGCTTGCATTTGCCCAAAATAATTCGGGGAAAATGTTTATTCGCATTGCAAGCTGATAGAAATGGTTCTTTTGTTTATTTTCCATTTCAGCCCGTGGGCATCAGGTGTCACAGGCTGTCAACTGAAACTCCGCATAACTGATGCGGCAGATTTTTTTGTGCACGTTTCTTTTGCTAGTTGGCAGTTGGCAGTTTTGAATATTTGAAACGGTTTGTTTTCAGCTAGTAGTGTTTGCTTTGCCCTCTTGATGGCCCATTTGTGATGCGAAGCGGCTTAAATGCACACTCGTGTTCGCAAACAGAAAGTTCATTTAAAAATTCAATTTGCACGTGTTCACTGCCCCCGTTAAGCTGTCCAATTCTAAAATTCCATTTTGGCGAGCTGCACAAATAATATTGGTCATCATTTTCGGTGACCAAAAGGAGCTTTGCTTGATGTATTAGATAACCAGGCAATGAGGCAGCTCGAAGGATTGCAAAATGTTCCCCTCAAAACACAAACGTGTTCATTCAACCAACAGCAGCAATCTGTCAACAAGTGCCGGGCCGTTTAATGAGCTGCACTGTGTGTTCTGGCCCCATTTTGCCAGCATAAACATGAGCAGCCCCACACATTGCGCATACGCCCTGTGTCACCACAGCATCAGCAGCTCTCGGTTTGCGCCAACATTTGGCAACATAACAATTGCCTCTGATGAGACAGGCGACCCACACACGAAAGGTTCAGTGTTAATGGGCGAGCCCAGGTCCCAAAAAAAAAACACAGAAACTCCCCAGCTGAGAAATGCCCGTATTGAGTTTGCAAGGCCACAGACGCAGACATTTGAGTAATTAAATCTTGGCCAACTCGTCGCCAGCTGCAGGCCAAACTGCTATGTACGGTGTACTTATGAATGCCGTGTGGTAAATGTCGATTTCCCGAGCCGAGAATACAGCAGGTCGCCTACAGGTGGCAGCGATTTCACGCCTGTCAACACGCATGACGCACACCAAATTTGGCCGCGTCTGCTGCAGCTGCTGGATAATTATGAATGCCACACGATGATGGCTACGATGGGCCCAGCCCCTTTTCTTCGATGGAGGGCGTCTGCATTTGCGTCTGCCTCTCAGCAGGAATTTATCCAATTGCTGGGACTGCACCCCCAAGTCAGACACAAAAGCACAGTGTCTGGCCGAAGAAATACAATTATTCCACGAATTTCTGCCCAGACACTGAATTGTTATTTTACCAATATTCATAATTGCATCAGGGCAACAACTCATTGATTATTTTATATATATATATACATACCTTTATGCATTGAAAGGGAGCTTTTCTGGTGAAGTATAAATTAATATTTGCTTAATAGATAAGAGAGTGATGTATATGCCATTAAAATTATTAAGTTCCCAGAAATTTAATAAAGAGAAATTTATCTTTCCTAGGAACTTAATTAAATTTAACATTTTCTAAATTATATAGTTCTTGGAACTTAGGATTTCCTTTACATTTTAGTTCTGTATAATTTCTCAGTACTGCTATTAAAATTATATGAAAATGTTATTGTATTTAAGGTATTTGTATTAGGGTATTTGAAGCAAACTTTTAATTTTATTTAAAACTCCTACATGAGATTAAAGTTAAACATAAACAGGACCAACTTCCGGTTGAAGCTTGCCTTATTCATTAAATGTAATTATTTCTTTGGTATCTGAGCCCCAAACTTTGACGTCGTGTTTTCACTGGCACAGTTTTTCCCCAAAAATACACATCTGTCTGTTTGTGCAAACCCAAGGCAGTGTAAGCTGGCTTTAACTCTTCCGATGGCTCACACCTTGGCTTAAACCGCCGGTGTGTGTTGGTGTTACATGTTCCATGTTGCTGTGTGCTGCTGCTGTGTCACAGACAATCCGGCATTCGGTGTTCGTTTGAAAAAGTCAGCCAGCCAGTCTGCCAAATGTCGCGAAGACAGACAGACGTGATAGCACTAAGTCGCCGATTTACTTGTTGACTGTTTGACGTCTCCAACGAAAGTTGGGGAAATGTTTGGCGAGGTTTTCTGGTTTCTAAAGTGGCAATGTTGTTGCTCTTGCAGGGAGATACAATCGGCCAGCGGCGAGTGGCTGAAGGACGCCTATGCCCTGGGATCCTGCAGTGCCGTCGACCACCTGACCACCAGCGACGTTTTGAGGAAGAGCATCCGTCGTTCTTGGACCATATCGAGTGAGTACATCATATAGTTTAGAGACTTTGATTGAGCATTTGCATGCTTAAAAGAATCCTTCAAGGATTACACCACAAAATAAGTACAAGATCAAACACTTGAAATGATTTTAAAATGCTCAATAGTTATACCCAATTCGATTTTTCTAAAGAATGATCAAAGTAAAAACCTGCAATTGGTTAGAATGGATAATTGAAGTTCGTTTACCCCAACAGATCCCGAGGACGATCCGAACAATCCCAACTCACAGCAGCCGGTGGCGGACAACCTATATCCGCAGCAGCAGCATCTGATTGAGGCACAGTCCGCGGGCAGCTACCCCACCCTGCACCAGCACCACCAGCAGCATCACCTGCCACCGCAGCCGCGGCCCACGCACGGCATCAATTACGGAAGTGGCACGGCCACGCCCACGACCAGCAGCAAGTGGCAGCTGGGACGGAGGGTCCTGCGTCAGTCGACGCTTCCGAGTAGCCTGAACAACGACCCGGCTCTCAGCGGCAGTGGCGGCAATCTGGCCAACTACAATTCCGTGAATCTAACGGCGCCCACATCGCCGCATCAGCTGCAGAAGAGTCCGCTCTATCCGAGCGCCTACAACAGCGACGACGTCATCCACATGAACACCATGCCGGGAATGGGAGTGGGTGTTAGTGTTGGTGTGAAGGTGGGTGACTGCGACAACTACACGCAGCAGCAGCAGCAGCAACAGCAGCCGCAGCAACAGCAACCCCAACTGGAGGTCACACCCACGCATCATCGGCTCCAGGTGCGGCGCCAATCCACGCTGCCAGCTCAGCCAACTCCGGCTATATATATGTCCACATCCCCGAACCGGCTGTACAGTCGCTCCCCGGAAAGATCGCCGGGTGAGCAGCAGCGCTATCCGCCCTTCATGAGGCAGACCTCGTTCCCCGAACCGCCCAGCACTTATCATCGCACCAAGTTGCTGCCCAGCACGGGAGCACCGCCGCCGACAGTGGCGCCACCACCCCTGAATTATGAATCACAAGCGTCCAGCTTGGCCAGCGACGAGCAGGATGTGGGACCCATGCCCAAGCCGAGAATGACACGGCAGGCAACACTACCGAATCCCGAGCAGCATGTCAAGCTACTGCCCACATCTCCGCCAAAGCGACAGACTTCCCCGCAATTTCGACGTTCGCCGGAATTCATGCGTCAGCAAACGCTGCCAAATCCGGAGGCCTTCAGCAGTGGAAACACACTCACCGTGCACTCTACTCCTCCTGCAAAATTCATGCCCATTTCGCCGAGGGCCAAACAGAATTTCCTCTTCCCAAGTGTTCCGAATCCCCGGCAATTTCTCTCCCAGCCCCATGTGCCCGCCGTGGGTGGCATCGAGCTGGGAAGCGGAGGCAGTGTGGCCAGCACCGGCGGCGTCGGCGGTGGTGAGCAGTACTCCAGTAGCCAGAGTGTGAATATCCATCACTCCCGTGATCCGCACTCCAAGATGATCAAGGTGCGCAGCCACAGCAACGAGGAGTACTCGAATACCAAGGGACATCCGGAGAACCGTAGATTGCTGCCGGAGATCCCAACGGCTGTGCAGCGACCTGGTGGCCGATCACCCAGTCGCCTGGTACGCCAGGATTGCCTGAAGGAGGAGAGAACTTTCGGCGAGGCTAAGCAGCAGTTCCATCAGTTTCCCGATGTCACCGAGGAGCTGGACAATCGCCCGGAATACGTGGATTACTTTGGCGACAGTGCCACCAGTTTCTTGGAGTCCGACGAGGTGCAGTACGAGCGCAACTACAATGCCGGATTCAGCAGTGAGCCGCGTATCATCTACAACAATGGCTCGGATGATGGAAGCTACCAGAACTCGTCCCAGAGACCAATTTACAGTGCCGAGAATGTCCTGGCTGATTCGGGTTATGGGGGAGGAGCTGGCGTGGGACTGGGTGCCAGTGGCGGTTCAGGTGGTGTGCCCGGCTACTATCCCGACATGGGCACTCCCCAGGGCTTCTATGGCGGAGCAGCTCTACCGCGTACTCCTCTAATGCACAATCGCCTCCGACGGCGGCAGTCCAGGGAACTGCAGATGCAGCAGGAGGAACTGGCCCAGCTCTCGCAGGTCTCGGACGCCAGTGGCAAAGGTTCTGGCAATGAAGGTGCATCCAGCAGCGGAGGTGCCTCCGATAGCCATGCTGCTGAAAGACGAAAACCTGAGCAGATGCGCTCCGTTTCCGAGGATTCTGGAGCCAAGACCACACCCAAGCCCGTCACACGTCGATCCTTCTCGCATCCCGAAAAGGACACTCAGGTGAGTTGACCTCAAAGTTTGATCTATTTGATCTTATAAATTAATATTTCTTCGAACAGCCCACCAAGAAAGCTGAGATATCGAAAATACCCAGCCCTCGTCCACTGGCCGATATCCTGGATAAAACGCGGGGCAACTCAAAGATCCCGCAGGCGAGGCGCCGCAACAGCCGCACAGGAATCGGCGAAGCTGAGGAGGGTGAGTCCCGAGGATGTGTCACTTTAGATAGTAGCTATGGTTGCATTCTGCGATCACGCATCCGTAGAACCCAGGGACCGCAATTATTACCAGTTATTTCACAAGCACCCATCATTTGCATTCACAATTTCAAGCCATAATCGCTCACTGCCATTGAAAATATAAATAATAATTTAAAGGAGGTAAACATTATCAAGTAGTTAGTTACCTGTATAAATATATAAATACATTATGTAGAAAATATGCATTGCACATTACTAAATACATTTTTTAAACTCAGTCCCTCGCTCAAGCAAAACTAGCAACAAACCAAATCTAGCTTCAAGTTATTATAGTTGTGCTCTTTATTTGCTAAATTATATATTATTTGTTCAATGGCTGTTTTGTCAAAGGTTATATTACATTTACGTAGTCAATAGATCAACATAATAGAATATATAGACTTGGAACCGATTATTACAATATAAAGCCAATTTTACATTCCTTCCTTTAGTGAAATATAATTTGTCTAATATAATATGTCAAATCAAATGTATTTTAAAGCAACGAACCGTAACCCTGAATAGCGATTAGTGTGATTAGTGACTTCAATTTTCACACTTTACACAGTATACCGAAGTACACAAGGTATCCCCACCTACAGCTCCCCAAAGTAGTGTTTGCCTGCGCATAAGTAACCATGTATTTACGACTAATGAATGAATGAGTTAATTAATTTTTGCGGTCTCTGGTAGAACCTTGAGTAGCTGCGCTTGTTTCGGCACCCGATTGATGAACGCTTTGCACCCCCTCCTGTTAACCGCCCCCACAGGTAGCACGCCCCAGCACATTTACTCCTTCCATCAACAGCTTATGCATAGAAACTCTGATTTAGCCATGCGCCTGAAAAAAACAGAAATTCCTGTCGCCTCAGTAGCATCCACAGGGCAGGAGGATGCGAAGCCCCTAGGGGAATCCGGCCAAGGATCCGGAGCGGAGCAGCCGGTCAATGGCAAGTCCCTCGAGTCCTCGGCCAACAAGGAGGGCGGCGATCCAGGCAGCTCGGCGGTGAGTAGCCCATCAAGCGCCCAGAGACCAGTAGGCTTAACTAGGAAACCTTTTCATCCTCCTTCCCCATTTCTCATTAGGATGCCACCCACACCAGCACTTTGGGCGAGCAGGAGCTGCAGAATGCAGTGGAGGCCGCAGCGGTTGTCTTCAAGAAGGTTGTGCTGCAACGTCGCAAGGAGAAGGAGAAGGCCGCCGAAGAAGGTTAGTGATAATAGCTGTCCCTACACTCGGCACACTGAGAGAAAAGTCCAAGGGAAGTCAGCGGTGAAGTTGGCCTTGTAAAATCCATCATCACGAGAAAAATTTCAGCCATTTAATGCAATCTATGCAATGCAATCTATGTTCCTATAAAAGGGTACTTTAAAGTGTGAACTTCAACTTCCAGGACTTCATCTCAGTGTGCACCCCGTATTTGTCTTTGTGTAGCTGTAGTGAATGTATGTTTGGGAGCGTAATTAACTTGGTGATGGTAATGCTAATGCCCGCACTGATGCTACTTTTGATGCTGATGCTGATGTTGATGTTGATGCTGATGAAGGGTGGTGATGGGTAGCCTGGGTGACTAACAAACTCCTTGTGAATGGCTTCAGTCTAATTTGGCTGAAGTAATTAAGCTCCCCTTCTGGGAATAAAGGTGGGCACTTCTTGGCTGGCAATGTCAAAAAATTAGTGATTAACCAGAAGTTGCCCTGTACTTTATTCACTTTCGTGAAGGAGGACTTAACTAATAAACTAATCCTAATCATTTTAATCATAGAAAACTTGCTGCACTAATGGTATTAAGCATTTAAATTAAAAACACATACTTTATATTAATCTAAGTTAACTCTTAGCTTCGATAGTTACGGATTTCAGAGAATCGATATACTCGGAAACTACCTGTAAAATAGGGCAGGGTCAGTTTCCTTAAGAAAACCTTCTTTCTCATCAATTTTTTAAGAAGCGGTTCCAAAAAGAGTGCAACCCTTTTGCTCGCTTACTTCTCTTTCGAGTTCCTAAAAGTATTCCATCAATTTTCGCCTGCTTCACGGCAGACTTTCCATTCACCATTTGAATTAAATTTTCCCCGAAGCTATTGGCAAGGCATGACCACAAACGACCGAACAACCAAATTTAAGAGCAAAGTTGGCGGGGTTCAAAAGATTTTGTGGCACGGGACCGAAACCAAATACAAAAACCTTGCCGTGGGCAGGCGGGATAATTTTTTGGCAACTCATAAATCGATTTTTCAACACCCACCCACCCACAACGCAGTTTCAGAGTTTTCAGGGGGATTTTCCGCGCGGAAAGCGGGGCATCCAAACGCCTTTGCCGCCTTTTGTTATGTTTCAATTTGGCGATTTGTGGGTGTTCGCTTTTTGTGACCACCAACGCAGCGTGTGTCTATGTTCGAATTCGAGATGTGGTCGACTGTCGCCTCGAAGGATTCCAGATTCCGAGTCCTTGCGCTCTCGGTGCCCACGTACACACCAAAGCCCCGCCGGCACCCGCCGGATTTTCGGACCGACCACGTGGAGCGGCACAACTGTGGCATTAGTCTTATCTCCTGCACCTTTTGTGCTCCCGTGTGGGTTTTGCTCTGCGAATGACTAAAACGGTGCGCAGTTTGCGTTTAGGCACACAGAACACTATAGTGCTACACTCGATTATTTTGAGATAGTTTTTAAAATTGATTGATACACAACTGAATCACATGGTACATGTGTTACCAGTAGTTGCAAGAGTTTATAGAACTAAGTTTCTAGAACTTTCTCGCAGTGTATTGAGCGGATAAAAAATGTGCCTCATGCAGCAGGATGGGCAACGATCAAATGTTTACTTTGTGGCTACGAGGGATTGGCGCTGTGTGCATCCGCTGTTGCAGTTTTTGTTTGGGCAACCATCCATCCAAGCAGAAGGGGCTGAAGGACGGAAGCGATGTTGGCAACTTTAAAAGCTTTTTGGCAAATTTTCGCTAGTCCTTGTCTTGGCCAGAAAAGCTTGTGGCAAACAACCATAATCAATCAAGAGTCTTTGAACTGCTTCCTGACAGCATGAACTGCTTCCTTGAGCAGCAGGGGAAATGATTTTCGGTATGTTTAATTTTAGTCAGGGTGAAGTTCACTTACTCGAGGTCATGGGTTATCAAGCTGAGCAGCACTAAAAATGTTCCCGAGTTCTGAACTTGATGGAAAGCGGGTTGCTTGGACTTGGTGCATTTATATACTGTGCGGATGGGTTACTTTTGATCAAACTTTTGCAAATCTACTGTATAAATGAAAGGATTATATAAATCCATTAAATTCTCACCGTTATAAGGTGCACATTTTCGTTTGCATGTAATTTATAAGTACTGGTTAATCATTAGGATCATTCATCATTATGTTAAGCATTTGTTTAAAGTTTTCAATTACTAAACATACGATCGCTCAATTGTAAACAGTGCATATTTATGGGGAAGTTATCCAACCTGGTACTGAGCTATCAAATATATTGTTTATATACATTGGATACTTTTTTTAACAAGGTGTGGACTTTACACCTAACAAACTTGTTCATACCCCATTACATTGCCTAACTAGAAGTCCTTAAATAGGGTTCGATATAATGACTAACACTCCTTCGTAGCCCTTGGTATCTATTAATATCTGTGGTATTTCGGTGTAACCATCCAAGCTTAACCCATGCTAGCCGTAAGTTTCTGTGCAACCACCGCCACCGTCCGTGTGCTTAACCCATCTGCAACCTCTAACGTTGGTGTGGAAAAACTCACCCTCCGGCTAACCAGTATTTCACCTGTGTGTGTTTGTGTAGTGCTAATAACCAGTATTTGCGTACCGCGTCGTGGTGTTGGTCAACGACAATGTGGTTGTCTCCGAACTCATGTGCCCGAAACTTCATCCCTGATACTCCACAGGCACGGGGCAGCAGCTGTCCGTGGCTTCCGTTGATATCGGTGGACTTGGAGGTGGGGGCGATGCCATGGAAACCTCGTCGTCATCGGAGCTAGACTTCAGGTGTTCCACTCAACATGGACGCCAGCAGCAGCAGTCGCAATATAGCGTTGAAGCGGACGAGTTCAAGCTCGTCTTTCTCAACTCGGATTCATCATCGTCCTGTCACGGCGAAGAGGAGGAGGAGGAGGAGGACGGGGATGAGGATGACACGGACTCTTCCTGCTCCACGCACCACTGTCACAGCATTGTGAGCAATGTGGAGGATTGCGATTGGGATTACTTTGAGCCCTCCATGATCTCCACGACCACCACCACGACAACTACCATGATTGCCTATACCACGGCCAGAGCCACGCCCACTCCGCCGCCGCGTGTGAGGCGTCAGTCGAGCGATAGCGATTCTCCCCAGGTGCAAAGACGACCCCAGCAGCCCAGGAGCAGCTATTGTCCCAGGATCAGAGAGAGTGACACCGGCACCGATGAGGAGTTTGTGCTGAACACCGAAAGCAGTTCGCAGACCAGCTCCGACCAAACACCACCACCGGTGCCACCACCGCCGCATCCGCTCAGCATGAAGACCCGGATTAAGACGCGATTCTTGAAGAATCACCACCACCCCAGCCACAACCGATGCAATTGCAATCTCGGCCAGCAGCAGCAGCAGCAGCAACCGCAGTATGTGCCCATTCCCGTGCCGGTGCCCATACCAGTGCCCATGGCCGCCTATCCCAACTGGCCAGAGGTGTCGCCCAATCCACTCCTGGAACAGGACGAGCAGTTGGCCGCCAGTCTGCAGCAGCTTTGGAAGGCGGCCGGTCATCAACAACAATTTGCCGCCATAGTTGCCGCCTACTCACAGCAGTTTGCGGCGGCCAGTGGCAACATGTTCGATGCAACGCCGCCGGTGACCAGCAAGAGCTACCAACAACTGCCCACCACTCCGCCGCCGATGCCGCAGCGCTTGCGCGGACTGGGTGGCTTCAAGTCCTCGGCACCGGAGCTGAGCGCCTCGCTGGGATCACTGATGACGCAGTCCCTCTGCTCCACCATATCCTCCTCGTCCTCGTCAAGCACCTCGGGCTATGGAACAGCGGGTAGGAGCCTGGAAACGCTGGCCAGTCCAATGCGAGCTGCCAACTCGCTGCAGCAGCAGCAGCAGCACCAGCAGCAACAATACCAAGAGCAACATCAACAAATGGCCAGCAGTGCTTTCAAGCCAAAGCCAACAAGTTTAGTAGCTTCGCGTTCGCCGACGGGTGAGCAACCAGAAACGAGCAACGCGCGTCGCGGCAGCAGCAACAGCGAGAGCGACGACAACGACAACGACAACACCAAGAGCAACAGCAACAACAGCAACAACGCAACGCCCACAACGGGCAGATTGTGTAATGTTTATGATAAAACCGGCACAGTGCCAGTGCCAGTGTCTCAGTGCGTTCAGGCACATGTTGCCAGTGTTGTAGATAAGAGTGCCGCGACAGCAGCAGCAGCAATATCAACAAAAGCAGCGGCAGCGGCAGCAACAATAATAACAGCGACATCCACAAAGGGAGCCGCTCTGCCGAGAGTGGCCAGCAAATACCAGAGCCGAAATCTATGCGAAACCCAGCCAGCAGCGGCAACAACACAAACCTACCTGGCCAGTAAACACAGCCACGAAGAAGTGGAAGCAGCAGACGAAACGAATATACATAAAAATCAAGTACCAGCCGCAGCAGCAGCAGCAACAGCAACAGCAACAACAACAGCACAAATACAAACAGCAACTAGAGCTGCGGCTCCTGCGATAATAACTCGTTTCGGCGGACTTGCAGTCGAAAATGCTGTTGGAAATGTGGCTGAAAGTGCCAGTGCCATTCCCATTCTCATTCCCATTCCGAAACCCAAACCCAGAGCCCAGCAGCACCCAGAGCAGATAGATCAGCGGCGAGCGACGGCGGAGACTGCCAAGAATTTGTCCTCCAATCGACTTACAGAGAACCACATCAAGATGTCCGACGAGGCATCACCATCGACAGCGGCCCATCTGCTCAGCGAGAGCTATGCGGCCAGTAGTCCCGACGAGGCCAGCAGCAACAGCAGTCAGGATGGGGATCAGGAGAGAGAGGATCGAGAGGTGACGGAGGAGGAGCAGGCGGAGCAAAAGCCCCGTAGGACCACGCAAAGAAGCTACAATGTGGCGGGAATGATGGAGGAGCAGCAACTTGCTGCGGAGGATGCGGTGGATGCAGTGGAGCAACGCCACCACAGCACCACCAGCGAGTCCAGCTCCAGCAGCAGCTCAAACTCCAGTTCCAGCTCGGAATCCTGCGACTCCGATGATACGGGAACTGTGCGCGATCGCAGGCCCAAGAGGAGGAGATTCAACAAGGTGTTCGTGGTGAATCGCCAGCCCGGTGGCCGGGTGAGACGTAGTTCCTCCACCGAGGGGGATTCTCTGTCTTCATCGGACGCCAATTTGGATGATTCCTCCGACAATGATACAGACACCGAGCGCACGGATTGTGGCATTGTGCTCAACTATGTGAAACCGCTAGAGGAGGAACCCAAGAAAGCGGAGGAGGCGCCGCCAGCTGCACGTGATTGCCAATCAAGTGACGAAGACAACATTAACAATGATGTTGATGATGATGATGATGATGAAAGTGAACGCCGTGTTGCCAACTCAAGCGATGAGCTGGCCAACTGCATTGTAGTGGTGGGCGGGCAGACGGACGACGCCGCCGCCGGCGTGGTGCTGCACCACATGCGATCGCTGCCAGACGTCGAGTTCGATGGGGAGCAATCAGAGCGCCGCCAAGCGCAGGCGATAGACGCCAGCGATGCCCTCGCCGCCTGCGATGAGCTGCACAGCATCTCCAACGATGTCAATCGATTGCTGGCGCTGCACAAGCAGAACTCCCAGCTGGAATTGAAGCTGCAGCGCTTGCGCCAGGGAGTGGCCGAAATCAATGAGGATCTGCAGCTGTCCACCATGGGTACGGGCACTGGTACGGGCACTGATGTGGCTGCCACCCACTGCACAACGCAGGCAGGTAGTGCCGCCGGGAAACCCGACGAATGCAACAGCCCTGCTTCTCGGAAAAGCCCCTCGACCGTGCTAAATTCTAATGACGCTGGTCCGCTGGGTCTCACCTGCTTACGCCAGGTAGAAGAGAGAGAGGCAAAGGTAGAGAGAGAGACAGAGACAGAGACAGAGGTAGTGGCAAACAACGCTGATGGCAAAGTGCTGGATGAGCGGAATGGCCGAACAGCTGAGCAAACCGAGGAGAGGGTCGTCACATGCAGCCAAGCATGCAAAATAAACGACAACATTGACGACTACTCGCTGGATTCACTCTCGGTAACGTCGGTAACTTCGGCAACTTCGGCAACTTCAGCGAGTTTGTTGGCACCTGAGGAGCAGCCGCTCCAGCAGCAGGTAGAAGAGAGCGCTCGCCTACCTGTCTCATCCGCTCGCCGCGAGCAGCGATATCGCCGTGGAGCGAATTGGGATTGGGAGTCGGCGGAGTCGCCAGTCGAACATGAAATGTTAAACGTTGCGGTCGCTTCACGTGCTCCGCTCCTCGGCGGCAATAACAACAACAAAAGCAACAGCAACGATACTAGCAATAACGAAAACACTAACAACAACGACAGCGAACTTGGCCATAATAATAATGACGCTTTCGCAGCACAAAAGACGAGAAATAGCGGCTCGAGTGTTGTTGTCGGCCGCGGAATTAGTGACGTAGTGAGTGTGAATTCAAATGTGAGTGGTGAAAACGAGTGTGACTTCGACAAAATATTCGGTAGTCATCAGCAAAACACTCCAAGTGCAGCAACAGCAACAGCAGCAACAGCAACAGCTGCAGCAACAGCAGCAGCAGCGACAACTGACACACCTGCAACATCGAGCAGGGAACTGGCTTCGCCCAAAAATTCACTTTCAGCCAAGTATCGCAGTTTGGTCATGATCACCAAAGACAATGAAAGTGCAGCTGGCGATTACGAAATGGCAAACAGCAGCAGCAGCAGCAGCAACAACAGCAGCAACTTTAGCCACAGCAGCAACAAAGGCCCGAACAGCAGCAACAACAGCCACTCTTTTGGCCAGAACTTTGCGGGTGACTCATTTCGCGCCATGGAGCCAACGGAACTCGTGAGCAGCGATCGCGAAGCGTACAGTGTGGACTCGCTAAACGAGCCGCCCGCTGTGCCGGAACTCAGCGTGGAGGACGGTTTGGCTGATGACGACTCCTGGGTGGAGGAACTGAGTCAGCGGGGCGAGGATGAGGACGAGGATCTGAGCAACGCCACCACCACACCCACGGCCACAGACTCCGAGGATGCGGAGGGAGAAGGTGAGGGAGCCCGACGACATGGCTATATGGATCGAGAGGAGGAGCTGAGGGGATACAATAGGTCCGCCATTGACTTCACCCTGCACACGATCGTCGAGGAGAGTTGCGAGGAGAGCGAGGTGGCCTCCATGCGGGCGGACAACGAAGACGCCGAGCTGGAGGATGAGGATATAGCCGAACGGAGGAGGCAGCGCACCTTGCAGCACCACCACCGACTAAGTGCCTCTGAGCTGGAGAAGTATTTCTTCTTTGGCCTGGGAGATGGTCGAGTAATGAGTTCCATTGATACGCGCGGCGATGACACTGCATCCGAGGTGAGTTCCGAGTGCTCCGAGAGTCTTGACTCCCTGCCGCATGAGGATCAGCTGCTGGATACAAGTGGAGCTTCCGATCTGGCCTCTTCCCGCCTGGAAAAGTACTTCCTCTCCGGCTTCATGGGATTCAGTGGTGCAGAAAAGCAGGCGGAGAGCGATGAAAGTGGTGGTAGTGTAGGCAGCGACAGTGAAGGGCAGCCGAGTCCCAGTCAGCGGAGGAAGCGACTGGTTAGAGCCAGGGGAACACCAAGGAGTCACAACTCATCGCTGGATAATTTGCTCCTGCCAGAATCAGACACCCTGGATGCCACAGTTACCGTTACTGCGGGAGGAGCAGCTGCAGCCACTGTAGAGGACACCTCGGAGTCGGAAGCGGGCTGCGACGACACTGTGATTCATCTGGCCAATGCCGGAGCTTCGGATGGTTCCTCCTCGGACACCATTAAACGCAAGAAGCAACTGCGCAAGCGTCACGACTCCCTGGACGAAAAGAAGCTACACGATCTGGAGCCTTCCGAGTGCCGGACACCCACGCCGGGCAGCAGTGGCCAGGTGCAGATGCAGTCGCAGGCGAAGAAGCAACAGCAGCAGCACCACCACAGCCGGGACAGTGGTTTTGTGGGCAGCAACGATGATCTCCTGAAGGCGGCGCCAGATTGTGAGCCACCCAAGAGCCCAACGCCAGCACTGGAGCAGATCAGTGAGGATCGGGAACCGGTTCACAGTCAGATTAGTCTGGCCAAGATGGATCAGCCCAGCACTTCGGCAGCTGCGGCTGCGGTAGCGAGCACACTTTCCAGCCAATTGAAAAATCTTGCCCTGCCCAATCTGGTGCGAAAAGATAGCTTCAACAACTGGAGCTCCGACGAGGAGACCAACCTGATGATGAGCAAGATGCGGCAGTTCTTCAAGAACCTTATTGTGGCCACCGCGAATGCACAGCAGAGCAAGCCCACCACGCCCAATCAAGGGCCGAGCACCACAAATGCCAGCACCAACCCCAGTTCCCAGCGCATATTGGCCAAATCCCGGCCAGCACAGTTGGCCTACTTTGAGAACGAGCTGACCCGACTGATGAAGACCGTGCCGGGCATCAATGATGAGCAGGTGCGCGAAATAGTGGAGTACCTGAGCAGCGAGGACACATGGTCCGATTCCTACGATTCCTCGGACTACACGAGCTCCGATCTGGAGGGCGGCGAACGGAAGGGCCAACTGAAGGCCCAGATCTCCGCCAGCTGCCAGCAGATCATCAACAAGTTTGAGATTGACGAGGAGGGCGATCGTGGCGATGGTGGACTGCTGGACGAGAGCCAAAGTGTGCCCATGGAGGCACTGGTGTACCAGAAATTGGTGGCTTCCTTTAGCAAGGTGGCGGCGGGTGGAGAGCCAGAAGCAGAAGCCACCAAAGCAGTGGAGGAAACAGAGCCGTCCACGGAAAGATCCCCGCAACTGTTCGCCAAGGTGATGCAGCATATTGGTACCAGATTGGTGGCTCTGATGCACGAAGTGAGCAGTGGCAATGAAACGCCCACTCCATCGCCGCAAGGACAGCGGCACCATCGAAGACTGCAGGCCAAGATCTCGGCCACCACGACGGAGGATGAGGAAGATGAGGTCGAGGAGCAACTGAGAGCCATGCCCATCAAGCAGCTAAAGTTGCGCAGCAGATCCCATGATCTCCTGCTGGACGGCACCACGCCGCACTCGCATCACCTGCACCACCAGGCCACGGTGCATTACCCAGCCGCCGGAGTGGGAGCGGGCGGATCTGGCGGATCTGGTGGACCCGGGCACTCGGACAACGCTGGGGAGGAGTGCGGCGTGACCAGCGACTACGAGCGATTCTCGTGGCGCGGCAGTTTTGAGTCGGCATTACTGGCTAATGGCGACAGCAGAACGAGGCTCAGCCAGCTGAGCCAACTGGACAGGGATAACTCGTCGTCTGCGTCCGCTTTGGCTGTGGCAAAGCGCCGATCGGCAGGCGACCTTCTCTTCAGCCAGCACCAGCAGAGCCTGAGCCGCGAGCAATTGGACCGCGTTCGATCCTGCGGCAGCATTGGTGGCGGCGATGCCCATCACCATCAGTTGGAGTCCTCGCCGGCCAAGCCGTGGCTCTCCTCCGCGGGATCTTCGATTGGCGGTGATTCTACAAAGGATGTGCGGCGTTCCAGTGTACCGGATGCCATTTACGAGACGGACTCCAGCGATGAGGCAGCCTCGCATCAGTTTGGCGGCGCCAGATCCACGTTGCCGCGCAGCTTGAATCCCAACCAGGTGGTTGCCAGCACGAACTCACTACCCCGCTTACCCACCACCGGTGTGGGTGCGCCCATAACCAGCACACCCAAGACAAAGTCCCAGAGCGCCCTCAACCACACGCCCTCCAACTTGTCCACCGTTTCGGCCACTGGCAGTGCCAAGAGTGCGAGATACCGCTCGCCAGGATTGGCGGCACGAGCAGCGGCCGCCAGTGGGGCTGGAGGTGGCTCAAGTGGTGGCGTTGGTGGTGGTGGTAGTGCTGGTGTGGGGGCCAGCAGTGGTTCCACGGGCAAAAAACTAGGCGCGGGCTTCCAGTTCCTCTACTCCAAACGCGATGCGCGCAAACGTCTCAACATGTCAGCTGGTGAGTTGCTCAATGCCCAATGTTTACCATTTGCATACCTCGGGGGTGGTGGCCACACCTTCAGTGTGGCGGGTGGTGGTGCGTTCCTAGTGCGACACGCACAGGCTTCAGCCGGAGGGCTCAAATAACCGGGCATGAAACTGCTTCCTTCCTAATGAAAAATTCCTCACTCCAAGTGGAGGGAGTTGGGCATTTGCTGGCATAAAATTCCGGGGGAATCTGATCCTTAGACGCGCGGGAGACAGATAACCTTAAGGCGAGGTCTACACTGGAAAAAAAATGTATAGCATCAGCCATTTGATTTCTTATATCTAAAAATAATAATGTTATGCAAGGAATTGAGGCAGTCGCAGCCTGAACTATTTTATGCTGATTAGGCTGTGGCAGGAATCTCGGGAATGTGCCACTTCCTCCCACAGGCCTTCCATAATGATAATGATGTTGATGTAGCTAACCCACTCACAGATACACCAACACACACACACGCTTAGTGGGATGGAGACATTTGGCTTGCAGACAGCTGCCTTACCCGAAATAAACTCAATCAAGGTCAATTAACTGTATCCATATTAAGCGCCCCACTCATAGCCAACTGCTTCTCGGTTTCCAGTTAGCGTCTAAAGCGATTTTCGCACAGTTGCGTAGTCAGAGTGTGTTAATGTGGCTCCAGATGTTTGTAGAACTGCTTTTCGATGTGGATGTGGAAGTGGCTCTGTTCCGCTTGGCGGGGGCGTCGATTGTAGTTTTTTGCTGTTCTCCAACTATTATTTGGCCCAAAAGCTGTTTTCGCTTTTGTGGCCAGCAATTATATACCGCTTGGTCAATGGAACTCGCAATGGAGCTCGCTACTCGAAAACCTGGGTGCAGGCGGGCTTTGAACTTTGCTGTGTCACTTAGAGATGGGGGATAAGGGTTGATTTGAATAAACCAGACACTCCTTGGTGGACCCAAAAAACGAAGTACAAATGGTTAGATATATCAAAAGGGAGTAACCTACATAACGACATACATCACACAGAAATACGCCGAAAACTATGGGCACTGCGCTCAGTGTTTTTCAAGAACCCAAGCACATACTTAATCGTAGTTATGCATTTTAATATCGAGGAAAACATATTAATCATTAAAAGAGAAATCGTATGGAAACTCAGTTCGGCATAATGCCTTTTATATTTTCTTTTGATAATTCAGCGTTACGGCACATTAAGCCGCAGATAAGCTATTAAGCATTCATAGCCCCACATAAACCGTGGAAAATATATATTACATTTTATTAAAGCTTTCATTGGTTAAGCACATGGTTACTGTTTGAAGCAATACAATAACTCACTACATTATTAATTTCGAAATACCTCCAAGGTTTTCATTCACGTTGTCATCTCTAAAGCAGCTGTGTTTACACAGTGTCTATTGCCAGTTCATCCAACTCGTTTGTCTTCGCCGAAACACAATTAAATAGGTAACCCCCTTGAGACTCTTAACCAGTATTGAACTTCTGTACACCCATTCGTTGTTTAAGCTCTTGACGTTGATAAAGAGCTTTGCTGGTTTATTTCCTGTACCAGTATTTATTTCATTTATTCATTTTGCATACAACAATTAATGTTTTTGAGCCCACAAAAGAGGTGACATCGCCGCCAGAAGAGGTTCGCTGGTACGTACGTTGTAGGTACGTTTTCCCATCTAGTTTCGTGCATCGCTGCACCGCCGGAGTGCGGAAGTGGTCCGTGCTCCGTGTCCACGTCCACTTGCCAACCCGACCACGATGTCCGTGCCCATCCGGCAGCCGTTTAAGTGTTTTGCACCAAACACAAATCCCCACTGCATGCAACAATAATATTGCAGTGCAACGATTTCCACAATTATGCAAATCGAACCCACTTGCAATTATCGCAGCCGCATGACGGAAGTTTCGCATGCGAATCCGAGTGCCGCCGGAAGATCACCCTGTAAAAGATACCAGTGGAAAGAGCGACCACAGATCTCGGTTCACTTTGGCCACTAATTAAATTAACCTTTCTGCCCCGCAGCCGCGACAGAATGGCCAGAAATGCGAGAGGAATGTCGCTCTCTTGCTGAAAATCTCGATGGATTGACGAGGGGAGATCTGCAAGTTTCAGAACATGAACTTTACCTAAAACTGAAAACAAGGACTTATTTTAAAACTGCCTTTATGACTATGCACCAGTTTCAGTGATCAAGACTCTTTTGGGATAATCCTCTTACATAGTTACCAACATTCCAATTTGAAAGCTAGGCTGGAAATAATTTTCAAAATTATTTAATTACACGAGCTTATCGATTATTAAGAGTTATATTTGTTTGAAACTTTTTTCTTGCTACCAAAATAATTGCCTGTTCAAGATTTCTCTTCACCAAACCTCCAAGATCAACCCTCTGCTGGCGATTGATGATCGTGCGCTCTTGTTAATTGCATTTTCATTGGCTAGGCGCCCCTCGCGACCTCAAAGTTCAATATTTGAATAATTGAATAAAACTTAGATTTGGCGCTCGCCCTGACCATGTTCTGTTCTGGTGGGGTTCTGGCACTGAGTCCCGTCTCCGGATCAGTTGATTCGAAACGCGTAACGGGACTGGAGCTCCGCCAGAGCGATGTGCTCTATAAGGTCGCGCGAATTCCGATCTTAACTCCAGCGATCCGCTTGCTGGCAGTGAAAGTGAAGTGTTTCGCTCACTTTGACTTTTGGTTCGACGGGTTTTCGCTTTGGGTTTTTGCTATTAGCTGTTTGTTTGCTTTTTCGGGTTTGTGTGGGTCTAGGGTTTTGGCGTTTGGAGCTTGGGGCTTGGCCTTCCCGCTCACGTTTACTGGGTGCTATGCTTATATTGCGGAAATTATAGAAGTGCCATAAAAGAGCGAAAACGAAATGCAAGCATTGACGGTTCGGTGATATTTGTCAACAAATCGTGACTGCATAAAAGAAATTCAAATTTACCAAGCAGAGTGCCAACATTTTGACGACCCTTTAAGCCGTTTTAATGGATACTTTGCTGGTTAAGTGCAATTTCGGTTCACTAGGCCATTTCCAATGCTCTGGGTGTAATCTGACCCACTTTTATAGGTTTGCTGCTCCGATTGTCTGGCAATCTGCTGCTCCCCTTCGATTTCGCGCCTTCATTTTGGCCATCACCCGAAGGCTGTGGCAAGTTCAGGGCCGCTATACATTTCGGCTTAATTAAATTGACTGCTGACGGCCAAAATGGGCCATGCAAATGCTTTTATGACCCAGGCAGCTATCTGAGATAAGCGCCTCTTAATCGGCGATCAAGTGCTACAATTACGTGTCCGAATGTCCAAAGATTGCTTGTCGTCAGGCTTCTTATCTAAGGGCCTGCAATCTATGTCGCATTTCTTAAAAATATTTATTTTACCAACACTTTTCCGTTGTAATATATCTCAGATATTAAGAAAATTACCTTATCGTCACGGAAGTATCTCCACCAATAAAGCATTCAAGCACTTGATATTTAAATTAATTTTATGATCACTGATATCTGTCAAAAGTGTAATATCTAATGCAACTTAAAAACTTTCCATTAAATGGGATTTTATCAATTTTACTACCCGTGACGTTTCTCAATCAACTTTCACTGTGCCAAACAAAACCTTTGTAAAGAGCTACAAATTTTTTTAAAATCTTATCAGCAATATTCGAAAGATAGCAAATAATTTTATCAGGCTAAATATCCAGCGCTATCATAGCAAATAGAACAAACATTGTTTGCGATGATAAATAATGCTAGAAGGGCAAAACCTTTCGAATATTCAAGTATGTAACACTTACATACTAAAAACTAATGATTTAATGGTAATACAAAATAACTTTGGTGTTTATCCAGTTAAAGCCACGCTTCAGACCATTCGAATTGCGCAGTGTAGGGGATTGAGAAATCCATTAGATGAAAACTGTCAACTGGCGGAATCGGCAAAGTGATATAAAACATTTGCAGTCGGCTGCGGATGACACCAAAAAAAGCGGTCACCAATTAATCTTGCCACCAAAACGCGCAATTGTGAAATGAGAAATCGAGAAAATGAAGCAAGTGACTCGTTTAATTGGCCCGCGGCGAATGGCAAACTCGAAGCCAAAAGAAGCCCCCAGCTATAATGCATTCCCCACCGCTGCCACCTCCTCCAAGAAATCCCAGCCAACTTCGGCTGCGCCCGCTCCACTGGCTCGAGTGCACAACTATGGCAGAGTGATGTCCCAGCCAGCCGGCTCCTCACTGCCCTCCAGTTCGGCTGGGAAAATTCAATATGCAGCCTTAAATCGAATGAGAAAAAAGCGGTCTGAGGATGGGGGCAAGAAACTCCAACGCAAGTCAAAGTGGCGTCAGCTTTTTGGCCAATGTTGGTGGCAGAAGCGGCGACGCCAAAGGAACTATCAGGGCTATTGGAGCAGTTCGAGGGAAAAGTCAAAGAAAAGCCCCTTTTTCTGCTATTGCTGCCGCAGGCGAACCAATGCATATGGTTACGATTCAGAGGAGGAAGATGACGACATCGATGCCAAGGTGGCTTCCTACATCGTTGAGATGAAGCAACGCGAGGCGGCGGCGGCAGCGGCCAACGGCCCAAGTGAGAGTTTAGTTGAAGAGACACCGAATCCTGTTCCCCAGGAGCAAGTGAAGCAACTACCCACGCAGCTTCGATCTCCGCCCATAGTTAAGCGACGAGCTTGGACCTGGGACGCCAGTTTGAGGTCCAACTCTGATAGGTTCCTGGAGACCCTGGAAGATGATTTGCCAGCCTCGTCTGCGGAAGTGGTTGCTGCTGCTCCTGGGGGCAGGGCTTCATTAATCCTGCACCGTCGCACGCCACTGCATGTGACCTTCGTGGAAAACGAGGAGGAGCAATTTGAGCGGGAGGATCATCAAGAGCAGGAACGGGTGACGGTGCAAGGTAGGCGGCAACTGCTCCTTCGGCTTCGTCTGCCTGCCACCAACTGCATGCTCCTTGCACCGACGCCTCCAGCTGCTTCTCCGCACAGATACCCTCTTGTATCGCACCAACAAATCGATTTATTCTTAACTTAAATGGAATAACGTAATGGGCTTTATCTATATGGAACTATATCTATATATAAGTATGCTTTACAAACAGATAAAAAGAACCCTTGAACCTTCTTCATTGCACCTTAAATTGCCACACGCTCTACAGAACAATATTTCAAATGTATAAAGTGCCAGGGGGACCTTAGAAACAATGATTATTAACGCAGCTGAAAATTCCAAGAAATATTTTCCATCTATCGACACTGATCGTTTATCATCAGCTCACATAGATCATTAGCCTTAATTGTGGAAAACTCGAGTGCTAATTGATGAATTCTCTCTTTTTTGTTGCAGAGGAAGCCAAAGTGGCCGCCGAGGAACTGTCACGATCGCCGGTAATTGGACAACGGCAGGCAGATGGATCGGGCAGCCCCATCCAGTCGCGTGCCTCCAGCGAAACGTGGCCCACTCAGTCGGATGAGGACATCGATCGCCTGGTGGCCATGCACCAGAACCGCAGCAGTCTCAGCTCGCTGGGGGTAAGTGAATCACACAAATAATCCAATAATCCACACAATGAAAACTAAATAACTAAACCATTTTGTTGCCACATTCCAGGTTCGATCGGAGTCTATGGCCAGCGTGTATTCGGGCGCCGGAGAAGGTCGCTATGGCACCGTGGTGGTCAAGGGTCAAGTGGAGTTCGCCATGCAGTACAACTACAAGCTGAGTGCTTTGGAAGTGCACGTGGTGCGCTGCAAGGACTTGGCCGCCGTTGATGCCAAACGCAATCGCAGTGATCCCTATGTGAAGGTAAGTTATATTACCAATTCCCCACTCGTTGTATCTTACCATATCTTGGTCTTTAATCCTATTTAGGTTTATCTACTGCCCGACAAATCGAAGGCTGGCAAGCGCAAAACCAAAGTCAAGAAGCACACGCTGAATCCCATCTTCGACGAGACGATGCGCTTCCACACACCCATTTCCAGCTTGGAGTCACGAACATTGTGGCTCACCGTCTGGCACTCGGATATGTTTGGGCGTAATGACTTCCTGGGCGAAGTCAGTGTCAATTTGCAGGGCCGCCTCTTCGACAATCCCCAGTCGCAGTGGTACCTCCTCCAAGAACGCGTAAGTACTTAAGCCAATTTTCTTGATTTATTGCATGAAGATAAATTCGAATAATACGAATTCGAATAGACATAAAGATGAACGTTCTCTGACTTACATCTGAATCGTTTCAGAGCGAACCCTTCGACGAGGTGGCCACCTACCGGGGTGACATAGTAGTGGGCCTGAAGTACATTCCCGCAGAGAACATAAAATCCTCGTTCTTCTCGCGCGGCTCGTCTATCACAGGCAGCTCCTCCAATTTGCGCAAGTTTGGAGGCAGCATCAAGTCGGTGGCCTCCAAATCAGATCGCACTTCAAAGGGCGGCCAGCTGCATGTGCTGGTCAAGGAGGCCAAGCACCTGAGTCCCATCAAGGCAAACGGCACCTGCGACGCCTTCTGCAAAAGGTAATTACCAAAACAAATTCTCGACATCCATGCATAACTAACATAACTATATTCCCTAGTTATTTGTTGCCCGATCGGACGAGGAGCTCCAAGCAAAAGACGCCGGTAGTGAAGCGCACCCTGCATCCCAGCTGGAACTACACATTTATTTACGAGGACGTGTCCCTGGAGGAATTGTCAGAACGCGCCTTGGAGCTAACCGTCTGGGATCACGACCGTCTGGCCAGCAATGAGTTTGTTGGTGGCATACGATTCTCCTTGGGAACCGGTAAGTTCTAGTTACATATTCCCAGCTGAAATTCTATTAACTGGTTAAATTGAAACAGGTCGCAGCTATGGTCGGCAGGTGGAATGGATGGATGCCACCGGAAAGGAGCTCTCCCTGTGGCAGAACATGTTGGATCGACCGAACTTCTGGGTGGAGGGCAGCTTGGTGCTGCGTTCCAGTTTGGATGGCATTCGAGCCAATTTGCCATAGGCCAGCATAGTTTTGAACCAGGACAAACCACAAAATCGCAGTTAGAATTGCCAATGGCATTCTGCATTGCATTGTATTGTATTAATTATGCGATAATTATCAATTAACGATCACGTCGACTCTGAGAAGCATTACTAGCGGTATAAGAAAAGAAACGATTGCAACCTTCACAATTTAGTGTTAAGAGTGTGGAATGAGGAATACTGTATTTCTGAATACTCGAATACGTCGGAAAATGACGCGATGACGCTGCAAGTACCGCAGATACGGAAAAGCAAAAAACAAAGTAATCAAGGCGAGAGAAACTAAGCAAAAAACCTTATCAAGTTTATGGCACTAATTGTAAGCGCAATTCTCAGCAATTCGATGGAGATAAAAGTTTAAAAACTATAAAGCGAAACGATGAGGTCTCAAGGTTGGACCGTCTATATATTAAGACAGTTTGTATGTGTGTGTTTTTTTCCACCTCTCCCCTACGAGAGGCAATCGCAATTGGCATACTATATGCGCTAAACTACGATAAAACTACAGATAAACACTACAGTTAAAACCTAAAATAAATCGAGGCATAAGCTTACTATGTATAACTATCCATAATACCCGAGAAATACAAACAACATTTTTGTAAATTCAACATTTTTGGTTTGTTTCCATTCTTTCGTTTCGTAGACCTTAAGCGAGCTGCATTCTAAACTATATGCATACAAATATCTATCGTGACATCATACATATCGTGAACATTGTGCAAATCCAGCTAAGCTTCATGCCACAAACTACCAGCAAAAGGTAGAGACCCACCATAGCAATCAATGAATCAATCAATTCCCATAGCAGCCAAATATTTCACCATCCTCCAAATCTGATTATTGTGGACTTTATATAGGCATATACATAAATGACTAGCCCTAAGGTCGTAGGGCAGCTCTATAAGATGAATTGTTTCAGAGAAATCACTTTTAAGAATACAAAAAAACGAGTCTTATGAATGCTTTTGGTGTAAGTGGTAAATACCGATAATACAAAGTAATATTTAACGTTGAATGATACTTGACAAAAATTTATAGCAGATGTTTTTTATAACTGAAAATTGCTGAATCACTCGTTGCCTAAATACCGCTTGTCTTTTATACTCGATGTTTTCGAAACACACAAGTAATGCACACGCCTGAAATTCGGTGATGATCCATTGATGATACATTTACACACTTTGGTGGAATGGCTCGCCACGAACGAAGCTGATGAATCAATGTGAAAATGGAGCAGTTGAGTGTGGTCATAGAATACTTTCTCTAAATCAACATGAATTGTAAATGTCAAACAATAAGCAGCAAATATTGCAAAAGTAATTGGTATTTAGTAGCATAGAAAAGGCGCAAGTGGGACACCACCATATACAGATACACACAGATATTTGTTCTACCCACAAATAGTTCATAATCTAAGATTAAAGCGTTTGCTGTTGGTTGGCTCCCTAATCTAGCCATAAATTTTGTTGGGAACCCAATCTCGCCCACACCTAATATACATAAACACAAACACACACACACCCGTAGCTATAGTTTATTCCCTCTAAGGTCTCCAAAGTTTCAATGTTTACTACATGTATATTTTTCTACTACTTACTATACTCGTATATGTACTTACCACCTAAATCAAGAATATCACTTACCCTAGGATCGCCGAAGGAGTGCAGGTTGTGTTTTAACAATCGGCACCCGATCCTGACCTATCCACTTACTCACTGAGATGGTGCTATATAGTCGTGTATATAGGATACTCGAGTACCCTCCGTACTCCGAAGTCTCAGGTCGCTGGAGAACTATGAGAGATCTTTTTACCTTTTTACTGTGCACGTGCATTTCGTGAACTATTCTGAACTAGTGTTGATTATACATGTTTATGGATGCGATGCAGACGTCACACCTATCTACTTTATACATATACATCTCTGAGATACGTTACTTATAACACCTTTACAAGCAGTGAGCACTCCGGTCGCATTCCGTAGTATTAGCCGATGCGACGAGGAGCGTATTTGTTATTAGTCCCAGTTCGCACAGAACGGGAAACCCTAGTGTTAGGTGATTTCTATAGAACGTTTTTGACGTTTCCGACGCGTCCGCTTGGATGCCGGGCAAATTACACAGATTAATGTTACAGATATTGATATCAGAAGTATTTATGTACCCATTGTATTTGTTAGCGTTCGCCAGAATTGCTCATAGAAAACCTAAGGAAAAAGATACATTTTGAATATTAAACCCGAAAAAGGATATGTTTGATTAGGGTTAGAGGGCCGAGAGTCCGAGAGCCCCCCCAAAGATACACAAGTTGCGTTAATGTAGAAAACTTTTTTAGCGAATACACACATAAGATACACAAATATACATAGAGTGTATGAAAAACGCTGCGGTTGCCTTCCTAAAAGCATTAATCCACTGATTATATGTATATCCATATCCCTGTACTGCCCTGAGAACAATATTTTGAGCCCGTGTATTTGATTTTACATTGAACTCTATAAGCTCAGTTGAGGTGAAACTGTTAGTCTAGTTATTTCTTTGCTAAATAAGCTAATGAGTTGGTAGAGAACCTTTCTAGTTTCAAATGCTATTATCTGGCAAACTGCGACAGGGGCCCTAAATCACTTCTAGCCACGTCTGCGTTGGACTTTACACATAGATTTAAGGGAACGGACCTTTGATCGGTCAGTTTTGCAATGCGGAAATCCCAATTGAGATTCCGAGAAGTTGTACGCTATAGTAGAGTAGAGTTTGTAAGATTTTCCATGGCAATCGGGGCAGGATGAAGCGATCAAATTGTAGCCGTTATGTTTACGGCATTTAAGCGTTACAAATTACAAGAGTTTACATAACCATTTACAAAATACAAGATACTTATGACCCCTTTACTTACAAGTAAGTACTTAATACAAAGGCAACAATACCGACACACACGATTCCAGCAAGCTGATGAACTCAAGAAATTGGCTCAATACAAGTTGCTAAGTTAAACTAGTGGTATAAATTGTGAACAGCAGTGAATCAATAAAATAAAGCAAACTTCACATCTACTGACAATTTTCGCAACTACCGTGTCCACTTCTTTTCCAAATACCCATTGGGGCTGTCCATTACAGTCTGTGGGGAAATACTTTGATTGGGTTTCACTCTACACTTCCGCATCCGTTTCGCATTTTCCTTGTCCCTTGAGCTGGTGCAGCCTCACTTCCTCGATGGTTTCTTTGGACACATCGTCATCGTGGCGACGCCAGCAATCAAATGACAGCATGGATTCGCCCTTCCCGAATGCCTCGCCATCAGCCAATGTGATGGGCAATTGTCTGTGGAGAATAAAAGGCAAAGCGACATTTCAACACGCCCCCTTCCATCATCTCAAATACCTTGACTCTTACCTATTGTTCGTTTCCGGCAGCATGAGAGTGCATCCGGATGCGGTGAGCAGAAGCAGCGCCAGGATGAGGGACGGAGCGGCCGCCAGCTTAGTGCCCAGATGAATCAGGTAGGGGGACACAAAGGAGGCGCCCGCCGCAGCCAGATGCACTGCAGCAATTCCGCGCGAGCGCACACAAGTGGGCAGCAGCTCGGAGGCGAACTGCGAGGTGACCGTGTAGCACATGGAGATGCCCAGCCGCATGGGCAGGGCGAAGGCCAGCAGCAAGGTCACGTTCTGTTGTGCGCCCTCCGTGGAGAGGGCCACGCCCAAAGCGCAGGAAAGGAGTCCGGTGCAGAGCATGGCCAAAAAGGCAGTGGCTTTGCGGCCAACCCGGCTCTGCAGGAGTCCCTGGATGAATCCGGAGGGCGGAACGACCACCGCAAACAGCGAGAAGACCACAAAGGGTGAAAGGCCCAGGCCCTCCACATTTCTAGAGATGGTATTGAAGCTCAGCGAAGTTAGCATGCTATGAGGAAAAATATTTAATAAGTAAAATTACTAAATAATTATAAACATTACTTACAAAGTGAAAACCACCAGCAGCGATATCTTTCGCAGATTTGGAGTTCGCAATAAGTCGAAAATTCCCGCCGTTTGTTCCGGTTGGTTTGAAAGCTTCCTCTTGACGATGCAGTTCCTCCTGAAGGCTTCAAAGTCAGCCGCCTTCACCTCCATTCCATTGAAGTGGGCAATGTGCTTCAGCCTGGCAATGGCCCCCTCCACGTTGGTCCGTGTGATTAGCCACTGAGCGCTCTCCTGCACCACAAAGTAGAACAGGGCCACCACCAACTGCAGCAAAGCCGAGCAGGTCAGGTAAATCCGCCAGTTGCCAGCCAGCACGGAAAGCCAGGGAGCCACCAGAGCTCCCAGACAAAAGCAAATGCCCAGGGTGCCACTAATGGCCATGTTCCTCAGCTTGGGCGCCAAGTACTCCAGAACTAGAAAAGGCATTTATGAACAGGATTATTACAAGATTGCTTTCGAGGTTTTGGTAAAAATGGCGGGTATTAATTGGAAGAAGCTGAAATGCGCCAGTTAACAATGAGACA
The DNA here is from genome assembly GCF_016746365.2 of Drosophila yakuba. NCBI lineage: Eukaryota > Metazoa > Arthropoda > Insecta > Diptera > Drosophilidae > Drosophila > Drosophila yakuba. The sequence continues at coordinate 17,589,090 of NC_052530.2, forward strand.
ATGGCTGATATCAGATAATAATTCATTATTATGAAATAGTGAAAGCTTTCCTATTGGCACCAACTGGTAAGTCTTATCTAATGCGTACTGTTGGAAGTCCAGGAAGTAATAAGGAGTAGGCACTGTTGTTGACTCTGAATTGTACATATGTGTGTATGTATGTATTCAGCAGCTTTCCCATGATCTACACTCCTTCTCGGCGATATCTCGCCGTGCTTACCCAGAATAAACATCAGATAATAATTTGCTGTGGCGGCGAGCCCAGAAATGCACCGAAAGATGGCGAACTGCACCAAGTTGGAGGCGTAGGTGGTCAGAAAGTCGCCCACAAATCCACACTGATTGGCCAGGATCACGGCTCTCACTCTGCCAATCCGGTCGCCCAGGACGCCGAAGGTGAAGGTGCCCACCAGGGAGCCCAGGAAGAATAGAGATTGTCCGATTCTCGCCTTGTAGGCATCATTGCACACCCAGTTCAGCTGGTCGATCAAAGATACTACTTTAAATTGGCAAATTCTCCGCCTATCTGAATAAACTCACCTCTGCATTCATGCTCCTGAATCCAAAGTCATAGTTGTATATCCAACGCTGACAGGTCTCGTTACTCACCGTAACCACGTCGCCCTCAATCCTATCCAGTCGCGTGCAGGAGGCCTCCTTGCCAAAGGGGGCATATATGGCGGCAATCTCCTCGAAACTGCGATTCTCGAGTGCCTCATGATGGCACCAGTGCTGTGGCACAAACCCAATTATGTTCTGCGAGTAGTAGTGCACGGTGGTCGTGAAGGCTATGTAGCCGAGCAGCAGTATCATGAGGTACTGATAGCGACCCGCATTGCCGCACTTCTCCAAGATCTGGTCGAAATCCATGACGTGCTCTCGCTGAGATTCTATTAAGACTAAACCCCGCCAATCCGAACCGAGGCGCAACCGTTCCGATTCTAACCGAGGCGAGGGAAAAGAGTGCTAGGTGGCCGGATTCGCACATTGAGTCTACCTCCATCTACCTCAGCGCGCCGATAAGATTGTTTTGGGGCGGCCTATCGCCTGTACGAGTATATGGCGGGCTGCTCAAACGCAGACGCTTTATTATTTAAGTGAATTCACTCATTCACTCCAATCTAAACAAACGCCGGCGTCTCACGGGGAGGAAAGCCTCTCTGGACTAGATAAACACTCTGCGTGACCTCTGAAATACGACGCTAACACAGAACAACAAGTTCAGTGGACTTATTAATAAAACCGAAAAAACGAATCGCTGATCTTCCCCAAGTGTAATATACATGAGGTCAGAAGTGCACTTAGATAAATGCCTGAATGGCAGCACAGACTCGCCAGCATGAATACTTTAATATACCCTCGCATTGTGGGAAATTTATTTATGTCTGTATTTTATAGATCTATACAATTCGGGGCGGACCTAGGCTTTAGTAACTAATATTCTTAAGGCATTTGAAACCCAATTACTATTATGTTTAAATGCGTGTTTTACGTTTGCATACATACATATATTTTATCATCCATAAGCTTAACAGAACTTAACTATGACTACATCTTCCTTATCCAAACCACCGACAGCAATAATTATTAGGCAGTCTTCTTGCCATTCTTATTGTCAGCTGGCCATAATTAATATTATCTTGTACTTTATATACTACTCAGATTTATGCTTACAATGTTGTTAAGAAATAGTCTGCAAGTATAGATAAAGAAGACACTTAATGTTCAGCATATGAATTTGAATGGCATAAAGTAAGCTTGATTATAAAGATCACAAACAAACACGAATAGTATTCTGCAAAAACTTAATTAACATTATACATTATATAACACTTTGCTCAAAATAAATTATAATGAACACAGTTAAATGCAATAAGCGACTAGCCTAAAATAGTAACAAATTCTGGCATTACATTAAGCACCTACTTAGTAAGTACGCTTATCCCCCATTAGTTTCTCATTGGTGCCAGCGCTGAGATTGTGTTCGTCTTCCTTTTCGAAACCTCTTATAAAGTCGAACATGCGTTCGCCCCTGCCGAACTCTTCGCCCTCCGCCAAAGTCAAAGGCAGCTTTTTGTTTCTCGTCTCCGACAGGAGCAGGCAGATCCAGGCACTAAGTAGCAGCAGAAGGCAGGTAATGATCGAGGATGCTGCTCGGAAATAGGTGTCCAAGTGGAGTATGAAGGGCGAGATGAAGGACAAGGCTGCTCCGGTGACATGAATCACCGCCAGACCACTAGATCTCACACAGGTGGGCATCAGCTCAGTCGATATCTGCATGGTGGATCCTGTGGTCACGGAGATCCCGAACCGGCACATCAGCAGGAGGCACACCATCACCGTGGCGTTGGGCTGCGTCCAGAAGGTCAACAAAATCCCCGTGGCGGCGGTCATCAATCCAGTTGCCGTCATGCTGACCACCGAGGTAAACTTGCGACCGAAGTGCTTCTGGACTTGGGTCTGGAAGATGCCTGATGGAGGCAAGGTCAGGGCGAAGAGGATGAACATGACGAACGGTGATATGCTAAGACCTTCCACATTGCGCGACATCGTGTTATAGCAAAGCGTTACTATCGAGCTGGAAAAATTATTTATATAAATTAATTTTGTAAAATGCCATTTCCTAAATATACTCACAAGATAACCATTACGTAGATCAGTCTGAGGCGCAGGCGTGGCAGCTTGAGTGAGTCAACGAGACGTGCCTGCTTCTGCAAGGACATCTGACTCCTGGCCTCGGACTGCTTCGTCTTGCAATGCTGACGGAATAGCTCATAGTCCGCCTCGCTGACATCGCGCCGATTGAACTTGGCCACACGGCGCAGCCTCAGTTCAGCGCCATCGAAGTCGTGGCGCGTGACCAGCCACTGGGCGCTCTCCTGGATCAGAAAGTAGAACCCAGTGACTAACAGCTGGGGCAGTGCTGTCCAGACCATGAAGGATCGCCAACTGCCCAACCAGACGGCCTGCCAAGAGGCACATATCAAGCCCAGACAGTAAAAAATACACATTGTCAGGTTCAAGCCCACACTTCGCATCGTCGGAGAGACGTACTCCAAAACTGTTATAATTGGGAGGAAAGTTAAGACTAGATAAGTACAAGAGCTGTATAATGCTGCATAAAGATAACATACCCAGAATAAACATGAGGTAGGAGTTTGCCTCAGCAGCCAATCCAGATACAAACCGGCTGGCCGAGAAAGTCACCAGGCTCTCTGCGAAAATGGTGGCCGAGTCGCCCAGAAAGCCGCACCAATTGGCCAAAACTACAGCCCTGATGCGTCCAATCCTGTCGCCAAGTAGCCCAAACAGTAGGGTGCCACACATGGAGCCCACGAAGAAAAGCGACTGACCCACTCGTGCCTTGTACGCATCATCGCAAACCCAATTCAGCTGTAAACAACAGAAATGCTCTCAAATGTAAATGCACGCCCTCAGTGGCGCCCGAACAGGCGAACTTACATCAGCGTTCATGCTTATGAATCCATGGTCATAGTGGTAAATCCATCGGTTGCAGGGCTCATCGCTGGCAGTGGCATTGCCGCCATCCTTGTTGATCGATGCCAGTCGCGTGCACGATGGCCTCTCGAATGGGGCGTAAATTGCAGCTATTTCGGCATAGCTACGATTCTCCAGCTGCTCGTGATAGCACCAGTGATCGGGCACAAACCCAATGACGTTTTGAGCGAAGTAGTGGCGGGAGACGATGAACATCAGCAGTCCGTAGAGAGCCAACAGCATGTACTGGTAGCGGTGGGAGTCGCCGCACTTGACCAGTATCTCCTCAAAGTCCATGGCCATGTCCGCAGATGCACCTCTACGTGGGTGCCGTCGAAAAGTATCTGTGTGTTCGGCGGTCCGCTCTCTTCCGCTGCCACGCACGTACTGCCACTGGTAGCAGTAGCCAGCGGACTGGTGGTCCGCTCTGTCCGCTCTGCTCTGCTCTGCGAACGCCTCCATCGAATAGTTAAGAGCGCGTTGTGAAAGCGGCTGCGGTAAACTGATATTGGAGTTAAATAGTTGAATCGACTGTTGCTACTCCCTCTCCGCAGCTGATAAGTCTGGGAGGCAACTGGGCGAGCTGAAAGGCCCGATTCGATCATAACTTATAAGTTGTGATTTAATTATTGTGGCTGATAAGCGTCTTTGTTGCTCCCATATCATCGCTGTAATCGCCAGTCCTCTATTCAAAATATACAACTATGTTACTGCTAATTTATGCTGTCAGTCTGCTTGGTGCTAGCAAAGTGGAGTGACTATTCATTCATTTAAATACTATAAAACCTCTATAATTTTCGGCTGCACATCGGGTTATGCAAAGCGTGACGCATTTCAAAGAGTAGAGTGATAAGAATATTAAGCGGCTATGCAAATTAATCAAAGATATATTTTGTATTATTTCTATTTTATACAACAGCACTTACTGCTAAATTATTGAGGCTTATTGATCAGAGTGTCCTCCTCCACAATCGTGGGACCCATTTCAACCTCTGATTCACTGCCTTCCCTCTTGAGCATTTGGCGAAGAAAATCAAATACGCCCTCTCCACGTCCGAACTCCTCTCCTTCGGCCAAGGACATTGGCAGTTTCTTATTGCGAGTCTCTGGCAGCAGCAGGCACACATATGCTCCGCACATGAAGAGTAGGCCCAAAATGATCGAGGGAGCTGGCCTGAAGTAGGTGCCCAGGTGAAGGATATACGGAGAGAGGAAGGAGGCGGCGAATCCGGCCACATGCACCACTGCCACGCCCCTGCCCCGCACGCTGGTGGGGATTAGTTCCGTTGAGAACTGGGAACTGGCACCATCGGCAATGGAGACTCCAAATCTGGCCGCCATAGTTAGACCCACCAGCAGCACTACATTCCGATTGCTTCCTTGTGATATTACCAGACCAGCGGCGACCGCAAATATTCCCGTTATGGCCATCCAACCGACCGAGGTGGCCTTGCGTCCCATCCGATCCTGGAGCAGACCCTGTAGATAACCCGAGGGCGGCAGGGTCAGCGCGTTCAGGGAAAACATGATGAAGGGCGAAATGCCCAGGCCCTCTACATTGCGAGCGATGGTGTTGTAGCAAGGAACGATGATAATGCTGCGAATACAAAGAAAGTAATTCAATAAATAATAGTTGAAAACCATATAGTACTTACAAAATGAGAAGCAGCTTGAATGCTGTGCTGCGCATGCGTGGTGTTTTCAGCATGTCCAGCAACTTGGCGTGCTCCTCCTTGTCGTTATCCTTGCGATAGTGCTGCTCACAGTAGCTGCGAAAGTCCTTAAAGTCCTCGGCGGCCACCTGGCGGCGATTGATCTTGGCCACGCGCTCCAATCGCTTAATGGCTCCATCCACATCGTTTCGCGTGACCAGCCACTGCGCGCTCTCCTGGACGAGGAAGTAGAACAGGGTAACCAGCAGCAGGGGAACCGAGGAGCAGGCCAGGAAGATGCGCCAGTGGCCCACCCAAACAGCTAGCCAGCAGGCTCCGATCAGACCAAGACAGTAGAAGCTGCCCAAAACTGTATTCAGGCCCACATTTCTCAAAGAGGGTGAAACGTATTCGAGAACTTTCCGAAAAGCACCAATTAATCTAGTCAATGAATATTCAGACAATGCAATTACTTACTTAGTATATACATGAGATAGGAGTTGGCATCGGCCGCCAATCCTGATATAAAACGGCTGACCGAGAACGAAGTTAGGCTGTCGGCGAATATGGTTGAGAAATCACCCAAGAAGCCACACCAGTTGGCCAAAATCAAGGCCCTAATGCGCCCTATTCGATCGCCAAGCAGGCCAAAAGCCAGAGTTCCGCACACCGAGCCCACAAAGAAAAGCGACTGGCCCACTCGTGCTTTATATGCCTCATCGCAGACCCAGTTTAGCTGAAACATAATAACAATCAAAACTAACCTAGTATTATATTTCTAAAACAAGGAATATTTTCTGGTCTAATATTATTTTCATTCTAAGAAAATTCTCACTCACCTCTGTATTCATACTTTTGTACCCAAAGTCGTACTTATAGATCCAACGATTGCAGCGCTCGGTACTGAGCGTGTGGTTCTGCCCATGCTCATCAATCTTCTCCAGTCGCGTGCACGAGGGTTTCTCGAACTGCGAATATATCTGCTCGATTTCAGCGAAAGTGCGGTTCTCCAGCTGCTCGTGATAGCACCAGTGATCGGGCACAAAACTGATGACGTTTTGCGAGAAATAGTGCATCGATACGACGACCATCAGGTAGCCATAAAGCGCCAGCAGTACGAACTGATAACGACTGCTGTTGCCGCACTTGGCCAGAATCTCCTCGAAATCCATGCTGCCGTTATCAGAATTCAGAGGTGCCCAACTCTAGCGGCGTTCGCAGTGCTGTGATAAGCGCATATCTGAAGAATCCCACATTTACGGAGGCAGTCAACCCAATCGCCAGCTGGTTCTCGAAATCGGTTTATTAGTCCCAAACCAAACGATTTCAAGGGTCTGGGGTTACTGAACGCAGGCGAAACCCGTTCCGGATTTGTGTGTTCTGCCGACACGGAGCGCACATAGCCAACTGGTTGAGCCTGAGCCCCAGTCTCGAGTACCAAGTGCTCCTCCAGTGGGGCACCAATAAGAGAGCGGTGCTTACATGAGAGCCCAATTCGAGTATAATACCTTTCTCCGAACTCTTTGGCGCTCTTATTCAATTATGCGAAATTTAAAAAAAATGCCACTTGGTCACGTTTCGAGTGAAGAAGGCGGTTTGGAAATTTGCACTGCATTTACAAAATTTGAATATCAATTAACTTCAATTCCTGCCACTTGGCGGGTTAACTTGGATTGATATTGATTGATATATGTATGTACATATCGATACAAGTGTGTCAGGGAAAAGTATGTATTATTTGTTGAATTTTAATTTAGAAAATCAAAATGTGCATAGCCGCAGAACTTACCGAAACAATCCAACACATTCAATAAAAACTCATTCGAGAGTGTATTTTTTATAGTTTTTATTTTAGTGTTTTTTTTTTCATTTATGTGTTTATCAATTACATTTGCTGTTTAAATGGATACATGTCTACATCTGCTGCCTTTTGAATATATTTTATTATTAGCTTTAATATGAATCATTAATGTTGGTTTCCCACACTTCTATGTCTGTTGATTTTATAAATGTAGTAAACGCAGTTTCGTGATAACATGATAGATAGAGCCTATTACAATTGCCTTTCGACTTAAATAGAATACATACATAATAAGATAGTATACCAAACTGTACATACATACATTAGATGCGATGTGTTAACTAAATTTGATTAACAACTAAACTACTTAGCCGTACGGGTCCTAGTACGAGTCATTTAAATGTAGTTTTGAGTAAATAGGCAATGGTGCAGGATAACTAACTTACGACTCTTACAAAGATGCACATCAACTTAAATAATATTTTACATACAAAGTAGTGGGTAAGGCATACGTATTGTACGCTACTAATAAATAGTCGAAGAAACCATTTACGTATAGACTAAAGCCCTGAATGGTTAATGGAGAAAATAAACATTACGATACAATTCAATACAATTCAGTCACAATTCATTTCAGTTACAATCGATCATTGCAGGGCCGCTGGATAGTTAAACCAAATATATAATTAAATTAGCATTATACACGTCACGTAACACTATACTACAGCTACATACACATATTTATCCATTTTTCCATTTTCTTTCGATAATTACAATAAAACAAGGTGTGAAAAGGGGGTTTGAAAATAAGGACTAGTTTAGATATGATGGTTGATAGTTAAACGCCTGCACCCAGCATCTCTTAACCACACTCAATGCTGTCATAGAAAATCTCTTCATCCGGCTCTGGCTCCGATAGCTCCTCCTCAAAATCATCAACGTCGTAGGAAATCAAGGACTGCAGGCTCTCATCCAGCAGCTTGTGCTGCACATGATGCACCTCAAACAGTTTCTCGTCCTTCGTGTCCCTGGGCGGAGTACCAAACCAGATGGCATCCACCTCGTCCGCACACCCATCGCCATATACAGGATCAGCGCCTTCGCCCATCATCGCATCATCGTCCGGAGCTGCAGAATAAGCTCTGGCCTCGATCGAGTCACTGTAGCCGTAGTCGAAAGTGACCAGGAGATTGGACGTGGCACAGTCCATGGAATCGGGCGTGGTATACTCGGTGTAGTACGAATCGTAGGCCGTCTCCTCGGACACATCGTGCAGCTCATGGGGCAGATATCGTTGCACTTGAGCATTTCCCTGGCTGCTGCTGCTCGTTTGCCATAGTTGCCAACTGTGGTTATTGAGACGGAAATTTGGCTTTTCAACGGTGTTGGCCAAATTCTAAGCATCGTTTTTTGGGGAAATTCGGGGGAGAGCAAAGAAAAACGGAATAGAATATCAATTCTTTGGTACAATCAGGCAATCAGTTAATGGAAATTAGAACGCAAACGGAAGTAAGAAAGGTTTTAAGACGGCTGTTTAGGTACATAAACGAAAAGAATGGTAATATAATATTTAAGTTTTTGGGGTTAGCTTGTTGCGGGAGAATTGATCTCTTGGACGGCGGTTAGATCCCTCAACCTCTGGCACAATAAGTATATATAGTTTGGGTTAGCACAGTGGGCGATCAATCAATCAATCAATCATAAAACCAATTAGTAAGTTTATATACAGCGGGTAAGTCACTCATTTCGTTTACCTTACTTGGCAATTTTAAAAGATCGTGTTTGTTTTTTGTGCGCACTGCCCGTTTGCTATTGTAGAAAGGGTGAGGGTCTAAGTCTAGATAGTCTTGGTAGGCTAGATCTACAACGAACTACATTGAAATCAAAAAAACCATTGCTGGTGTAACTCAGTGTGGGGTAAAGCAAAAGAAAGCCGTGGGGTTGGCGGTGTTGGGGTTTGTGGATTGGTTTGGATTGGATTTGAGAAATGGTAGAACTTAACCTACTAGGTGAGATACAACAAAAGAGACTTACGCGTATAACGATTGGCGGCAAAGTGTCTACTTCATTGTCTTTGCTTTTTTGGCCAAAAACAAAACAGACAAACGATTTACAACAGAGGGCTCGAGATCGATATTGAGATCTGAGCTGGATTTTGGGGCTGAGCTGATCTGAGCTGAGGAGGATGTACTGGGCGAGGGCGCTGCTCCTTTTCGTTTGGCCGGCCATCGGTCTTATCTGTGGCTGTCCGATACCAAAAACTCCAGTCGCACTCTCTTTACATGTTTAGCATTTCAGGTTTAAGTTTCTTCTTTTCTATTTGGCATGCAGTCGAGATTTATGTATTCACCACCAACACGTCAATCAATCAGTCAATCAGTACACCACCACGAATAGTCCACGAATATTGTTAACTTCTGCTATCCACACCAACTCCGATGCTTATTTTCTCTGTGTAGCCTGGCGTTTGTTAGGATAAGTGGCTTGTTTCTGTTTTCACAATGTTTTTAGTTACATTTTGGATTGTTGGTGGTTTTTGGGATTTTGGGTTGGTTGGTTGTTTGGTTGGTTTGTTGGTTGGTTGTTTGGTTGGATGGACATATTTTTATGTACATACATATTTTAGATGTTTTTGCGGGGATATTTTTGGTTCGGTCAGTTTATCGGATATACAAAATACGAGTATATATGTGAGTTATGACAACAACAGACAGTATAAATTTTTGTTTTGTTTTTGGAGTAGACATACAAACAGGGTAGAAAGGCGCAGAAAGAAAAAGTAAAAGTAAAAAGAAATTACAGCATTAGATACAAATTATTTCAAGTGTGATCATCTAATTTGCTTCTTTCTTGGGTGGTTTGTAAATGCACAAACAAAGCCAAAACAAAGCGCTCGATGCTGTCGATGGTGTCAATGATGGTGTTTTTACCCTGGTGTAAATGTGGATGAGTATGAGTGTGTTGCTAGTTGGATCTTCGGATGAGCTATCGACCGCATGATGATGAAAAGGACTATTACTCAAACACAATCAAGCCATACGATAAAAGCTAACTCCTTGCAGGTTCTTATAATGATATGTGTACTGGCAATCGGCTTTCTAACTTAGGGCAAGTCTTTTTGTTATTGTAATACAAGAGAATACAAGAGAAATTTTTGTTTTCCGTTTTAAGTTTAAGAAATAAATAGAAAAGTCTGTCATATTCTATATAATCCGTTTTATATTTTTATGTTATAGCGTATACGCATAGGTTGGTATAAGCCCGTCTGCTTCATACACAAATTAATAAATAAGCCTTTAAATTAAGCCCAATAATAGTTTAGGTATATCTTAAATTAATTACAAAGAAAGCAATAGTAATAATAATCATTTTTAATACACACGCAAACTAATAATTATGCTTAAACTCGCTTTCGAACACAATGAGAAACTGGCTGATCCAACAATGAGAGGCATGCATACTTGAGGAAAATATACTAAGCCGCACATAATCGTGATTTGCATAACATATGAGTAAATGAAATGATATTGTACATGCATTTGACTTTTGATTCATTTTCTTTGTATATACATAGCTATATAGAGGAAACATTGCTGCTGCTGTTGTTGTTGTTGCTGCAGTTGCATGTGAAATTGCTGATTAATTAAAGCCGACTACTGAGCACCTAAGGCGAAGGCATCGATAGGCAGTGAGAGTTTGATAGGATGCACCTTTCACTAGCCAAGTGTTGAGTCAACGACCCAAACCCAAAGCAAAAGCAGCAGGGTCTTGAAACTGTATTCTAGGGTGCGAAAAATCGAACATACTGTTGAGACTAGTGAGCCGTCTTGACCTTTCTGGGACTGAAGAATTGATTTGTCAAGGACTTGGGATTTCTTTTACTCTGGAGGAATGCCATCTTCGTAAAGCTGACGTTGCTATGGCAAGAAATAGCTTATAAATGTTTTGGAATACAAAAAAAATAACAAAATAAAAATTACAACGATATTGTAAAGGGAAATTTAAGGTTCTCAACAAATATTCAACAATGTTAGATGGTTAGTTCTTCAAAAAACTGGTTACCATGGATATTCAAATTACTAAAAAAATCAATTGTTAACTTATTTGCTACACGTAAGTGGAGCAGATATTCTTAAATAACATAGGAAATAGTCCTATTGGAAACACAATCATTGCTGAATTATCTATTTCTTGTTGAATAGTGTTAGATTTGGAGTTCGCATTTGACAAATAATAAGACAAACAACGGGGGCAGAAAACAAATTTCCTTTCTTAGGCACGAGACGCTAACTTGTTCCATTTTAGTTTCTGTTTTTTGGATTTCGAATATATGCATGTAACTGTAGTATATATGTTTGTAGAGTATATATGCCGTGGGTTAATTGTATGTTTAAATAAATATATATGCACGTAACAATGAATATTAACGTAAGCAGTTAATATCGGGTTCGTAAGCTGCTGATTTCTGTTCTTGTTTGGATTCGTTTTGATTTGATTTCATAAACTGTAACGAAGATGATGGTTCTTGTGGTTCTTTGTTGTTTCGTAAATGTTATCGAAGGCATATTAAACGGTAATCAGTAGATATTCATATATATATATAAATGTATGTATCGGTATTATCAGTAGTATTATAATAATTCACTTGAACCAACCCAAAAATGTTGATTTGAGAGTGCGTACCTTGCCACTATCACTGTCGCCGCCATAGCTGGATGTGGGCGTGGTGGCCTCACCCTGATCCCGGCCGATGGCTCGACCACCGGAACCCCCAGTCGAGGCACTACTGTAACGCCTGGACACGCCGCTACCAGAGGAGTTGGATGCCGGCGAGTGACCACTGCGTCTGTGGTTCTGCTGGTGCTGATGATAGGGAGCTCCGGTCCCGTTTCCACTCAGCTGGAGATCTTTGCGCAGCGTCGAGCTCAGCTGAGCGGTAATGGAGGCGGAGTTGGTGGTGGTTCCCTTCAGGCCCTCCGGCGACTGCTGGGCACGTGACAGGGAGTCCAGATGACGCACCCTGGAGCTGATCGAATCCCGCTTCAGCTTGGGCAGCGGCGAGTTCTGGAGCACACGCGGGGACGGAGTCGTTGCGGCTGTTGGCTGGCTGCGATTGCCAGTCGAGCCGGATGAGTAAGGTGTGGTGGCCAGCGGAATCGAAGAGGAAGTTGAACTCCGGCTCGTGTTCGTACTCAGCGAGTGGTTGGAGGCGGACGTGTCTGCTCTTCGCAGGCTTTGCAAATTTCCCGTGCTTCTGCTCAGCGAGGATTTACTACCATACGAGGTGCTACTAGAGTTGTGCGCCGATGGGGGAGATCGACCCGCCGTCGAAGGTCTTCCCGTTGGCGGTTTGCCCGAAAAATAGGCCGCCGCCTTGCTGCCCGGGAGCGGAATCTTGCTGGGCTTGCTGGCACTTCCAAACTTTCGGAACGCATTCTGGCGCGGCGGTGGAGTCATGGCCTCAAACGGACTCACTCCGCCCACACTGATGCTCATCACACGGGCGGCTATATTACTGGGCGTACTGCTTCCCACCGGACAGGGACTGGCATTTATCATCGTCTTGCTGAGGGGGGAGATGGTGCTGTTGGGTGTTTGAAGCGCTTGATTCTCGTGCTCGTGCGCCGACTCCGTGCTACTACTGTGCTGTTGCAGCTCATCCATGGCCAGCGGCACCATGGCCTTCATGCTGGGCGTGCTGATCTGTGTGACTGGCGGGGCAGGCATAGCCGACGATGTAGAGTCCACCGAATCGGAAACTCCACGACGACTCAGCATTAGCGTGGTGGAAGCCGAGGAGCGATTGGTCTCGTAGTCATGCTGCGATGAATGGAGATACGAGTTGGTGGTGCTGTTGCTCGCCTGCAGACGGGACTCCACCAGACGCAACTGCGCCTTGGTGCCCTCAAGTTCGATGGTCTTCTCCGTCAGCTGGTAACGCAGATCCTCGATCTCCTCGCTGTTTTTGTCCAGCCGCTTGGCCAGCAGCGTCTTGGACTTGCTGGACGATTCCAGCTTCTGGGCCAGCACCTGGTTCTGCACGGTAAGGGTGAGCAAGTGGCGCTGCAGCTCCAAAACATTTGTTTCCAATAGAATGGCCGCGAATCGCTTGGAGTCGGCCAGACGGCATTTGGAGTTGCGCGAGCCGGGCGTGCTCACGATGCCATCAAGATGTCCCAAAGATTGCTGTTGCTGTTTTCTCAATGGAATATCACTGCCTGGGCTTTGATGGAATGCTTCCTGCGCTGGCTGATCGAGGACGACCGGCTGGAATGTGTTGTTGCTAATGATGTTGCTGCTGGGGCGACTGCCATTGGAGAGCACAGTGGTGGCTGAGGATAGAAAGTTGCGTTGACTGGAGTAATCCGACTGACTGGCGCTGGAATTAAACAATATTATTAGTTTTAAATGTATAACAATTATCAATAGGATTCCACTCACCTGGAAGAGCTTTTGCTTTGTTGCTGCTGCTGCTGCAACTGCTGCACCCGCGAGCTCAACTCTAGCTTTTGGGCCATCGCCAGTTTTAGCTGCTCCTCGAGATCTTTCTTCACTCCTACCAACTCCTCCACCTGGTCGCTCATCTTGGCCGCCTTAATGCGCCCGGTCAGCGTTTCCGCCTCCATTTCGGCCAGCTTGTCCAGCAGACGGTCGCGCTCCTTGCGCAGCTGTTTGATGTCCTCGCGATTTAGTCGCTCCACCTGCTCTCGGAACTGCTGCGCTGTCATTCCATCCTTGCTAGCACCCTGGCCCCCTTCGCCTCCTGTCTTTTGAGCATCCCCCTGCTGGCGCTCGTAGCTCTGCAAGTGCTCCACTTCCTCGCGTAAGCGATTGGATTTGCGGTGAATGACGTCCAGCAGGTTGAGCAGCTCATCGTCCGATTCCGCGCAGCTCAGGCGATTCGCTGCTATGGCCACCTGTGTAGTTAAAAGACAGCATTTAGTAATCAAATTACCAAGAGTTTTAGTTTTGGAACTCACCGTCATAGCACCGTTGGTGGAGGAGGCACTGTGGCCCTCCTTGGAGGAACTGGTCTCCGTTGAGAAGCCGGAGTCTTGCACAACGCTTCCGTTGTTGTTCTCTCCGCTCTTTGGCTCTTTTTTGCCGCTGTGCGAATTGCTACGGCTGCGCGTCAGCGACGAGGACGACGCCTCAGCTCCAGAGGAAGGAGCAGCTGCCGCTGACGACGTGGACGGTTCTTTGTGCGACAGTTTTCGCTTCATTCGTATGCCCGGCTCCCACTCACGTCTGCTGCAAAGATAAACAACACAACATCACAAAAGTGATCTTCTCTGGCGTATCCATTACGCCATTTTGGAACTTTAACTCACCTGGTGGCTAGCGAGGAACTGCCGCCACCCACCGAGTGACTGCCACCGATGGCACCCACCGAAGATGTGGGCGTCGAGGGCGTGGCAGACATAGAGGCCATCTTGTGCTTGAGGTCGGGAAATGTTTCTATGACCAGGTCCCTGAACTCGAGCAGGGCGCCAACCTCGTGCTGCAGCTCCTGCAGCGACTTGGTCTGCTCGCTGTGTATGTGGTGGCTGCCGTAGCTGTTGCTGTACGGCGTGTGGTGGCTCAGGTGGTGGTGGTGCAGGTGGTGCGGATACGTGGCCCCCACCACCACGGTCGCCGTGGGAGAGGCGGAAACGGCTCCAACCGCCGACGCACCCGCCATCAGATGTGGGTGATGGGCGGCACTGCTCATCGGCAGGCATTCCATGGCCCCGCTGCTCAGGTCAGTGGAGCGCAGGACTCCACCGAGATGGTGGCCGACGATTCCGCTCCCGTTGACGCCTCCGATTCCGTTCGCGTTCCCGTTCCGGTTGCTCTCACTGTGGTGGCTGATGCAGCTTCCGTCCGTTTTGCTGATGCCATGCGTTGCAGGTTCGAAGCCTTCATTCTGTAAGAAGTTAATGGGTATTCATTAATTCACGAAATACTTTGTTGGGTGCTTACTGAAAGTTATATTCTTATATATTTTTCCAAATATCTTATTTTAATGATTCCATTGTTTTCAACATTTTGTAGAATTTTTTAAACAATTGAAACAATTCAATGACAGAAGACTCAAGACATTAAATAAATGTAAATTTGATTTTCCATTACTTCATTTTCAGGGTTAGCCAGTCATCTTTCGTGACCTCAAATTCCCAACCAATTTGTATTTCCAATAATAATAAAAAGCAAATGAGTATAAAAATGCAATCATTTGAAGAGCTCTTATTGAACTTGTACACATTTGTAGATTGTGAAATATTTATTGGATTATCAATTAACATAAGACTTTTCCCAAGCTTTTAATTATTACACTCGACAACCGCCTTTTTAACAATAGTCGATGATAAACACGCACGAGACGAGAAAATCGAAAATCCCATGAATCATTGTTGTTTCGGATTGCGATGGTCAAGTGCGATGGGCTGCACTTTCAGCCAGGCTGAAAGCCAAGATCAGCTTACATCGCCACAAGTCATTATCAGGGTGCTTTGCGCAAGGGCCCCAGTGGGATCGATCGATAATTACTGGAGAGAAAACATGGCATGGCATGGCATTGCGTTACTTTAAGTAAATTGAATTGATCATCATGGTGGGGCAATCGCTGATCGCTGATCGCTGGCCAAGGAGTTCGGGAGCAGTGCGAACGATTAGTGAATGACATACAAATTATGATTGATGAATTGCACTGCACGGCAGTGCAGAGCGATCGCCCGCTGGCCGGCGGCGACCCGTGGAGAAAACTGTAACAAAAGTGCAGCTTAATGCAGTCGCTGCTTGCACGCCAGCAACATGCAGCATGCAGCATGCAACCAGCAACCAGCAACATGTGTAGCTGCAACACCAATCGATGCAGCAATTTGTGACAATCATCATGCTGTGTATGCTTGGCCCAGGCCATGACTATTCAATGGTCTGATCTGATCCGACTGCGAAACTAGAACAGGCCGCAGATGGCCGGGCCAAGTAAAAGTAGTTTTTCTCTTCGTTTTGTCTATTTATTTCTGTTTTCCCTCTTTTCCAACATCTGCTCTGGAAAAGGAACGGGAACTACACAGAAAACTTTTGCGGTAACTCACGAATATTTCTGCTTAGAGAGTGACATTCAGTTTTTGGTACTTAAGTATTTTTATATGAAATTTTAGATGTTTGCAAAATGCAACACATATTTCTTAAATACAACCAAACTTCCTTTGGACATACATAATACGTAATACCTATTAATAGCGTTGTTTATTTTCTGAGTGCACCATTGTTGGTGGATTCGTTTGTCAACCGGGCGAAGTGAAAAGCTTTCACTGCACGAGAATGTTTCTCGAGCGGCGGCAACTCAATTGATTGGCAAAATACTTTCACATGCAATAAACATAAATTTGCCTCGCAACCGTTTTGTCGGCCGGCTTTTGCTTTTGCATTAACTATACCTATAGCTATTGATCAAACAAATGTATGTGGCAATGGAGGGGCAGCAAAAACCAGGCAACTGGGTTGTCTATATTTTCTGTTGTTCTCGGCCGGCTAAGAAAAAGTAAAAGAGGTGAGCTGGAAAAGACAAAAACCGAAAGAAACATAACTCTGCTGATTGCATGCAGGCAGACTGGCAGCGATGGAGTTTTGTCGGCGGTCGGAAATGTTGGTCAGACACTAATGGCAAAATCATTGCAAATGAAGCATGAAAATTGGCCCACATTCACATGACACAGCGCTTGGCTGGGCCATTCCATTATTTAATAGCTAATTAACAGAGAGGGGCCCAGGAAGCATAGCTCATAATTCCATGGCTTGCATAATCGCCATGCACTTTTCCTCCCATTTATATTTTTTTGTGGGGTTTTTATTAATTTTTTTTTTTGGTTTTTCCTTTCGGCCGACTTGCCTGTGGAGCGTGGCGAACATCAAAGCATGGGAAGTGGTGGAGAAGTCACATTGAAGATCGTGTAATTATATAGCAAAATCCATTGTCAACCACGAAATTGAAACCGAACAATCCAAACGTCGGCTGACTGTCACTCAAAAAAACCAAAAACAGCAAACAAAAAAAAACGGAGAAAAAATATGGAGAAAAACTAAGCACTAAGCTCAATGTCGGGCACCGTCATCCATTCGAGCATCGCGATTGGCTTTATGATTTCAGAGTCTTATTGCTCAATTAACTCGGGGATCTGGCCTCTTGGCCCACGGCCTGGAAAATGAAAATACTCAGCCGAACAATAAAAGAGTTTCCAATGCACAGTTTCCAGCTTCGGCGACACACATGCAAATCTGAATTCACTATACCCACTATGCCATACAGACTGTGACACAAGTGCTTCCTTGTCACTCGAACGAGGCGTCTGTCTGTCACTGCTCCGAAGTTGTATCTTCTCGAGCTGCGCCTAGTGGCTGATATGGATTGCTTGGCAGAAGGCGTGGAACAGTGGTCTCTTCTCTTACTATCACTGGATTTAGTACTGTACGAGTATAAAGTATGATTGAATGCTGATTCCCAACCAGTGCTTTCCAGTATCTGTGCAGTATGAACAACCGATCATTTAATCTCCGTACCAACTTCAATTGCAAATTTTGGTCACCAGTTTCAGCGAATCCAACCACTGTCTCCCAAAGTCGCAATCAACGCCACATCATCATCATCATCTGCGTCGTGGGCGCAAAGCATCATCTCCGCGCTGCTGCCACGCATTGCTGATTCCTCAAGTTTTATTACTCGCCATGGCAATTGGGTTGATCATCATTGTGGCAGCTTCGTGGCAGCATCGTTGTGCGGCATGACAGACGGAAAAACGCACTTGGCCTGGGCGACAGAGCGGCTCAATTAGGCTGCCCACCACTTGAGTCGACTGCTGGTACACTAGCCAGCAGGGTTTTGGGGCTTGTCGAGTGATTAGAGACAGCCAACACAGCACCTTGGCTACCCACCACCAGCCAGCAGGAGATCTTCCTACCTTATAAACAGATGACATTTCCAGCAGACACCGAAGCAATTATCAGGCGAATTGGCCATAAATCCAGGCAGCGGCAGCAACTGTTTCATAAATCACAGAACGTTTGCTATTTGTGAAAAGTCATAGTGATTTGATTTAGGACGGAAATTAATCAGATGAGCCATGACAAATGCCTAAACGTTTGTTTAGCGCATTTAACTGTATGTATTTGTTATTTTTTAGCTTTTGTTCTTGACTATTTTCTTTAGTTTCTTGAGTGCCTAGCACTTGTTTGATCGATTTTTTCCGTCATTCTTTTGCACAATCACTTCCTGCCCTCCGCCGTATTTTCCTATTTCTATTACGTATACTTGATATTTTGCTGCTGTTGCCAGGCTTTTGCTTTAAGGTATTTTGCTAAGGTACATATTTTTTTGCACAGCTTATATCTGTTTGAAGTTTTCTCCAACTCTATAGCCTAAAATTCGCCAATAAACGAAGAATCGTAAACTTTGCGCATTCCAACCGAGGGAATTTGCAAATAAAAATCGCAATAAAAATCAAAAGCTGATTTTTAATGACCTCTGCTTTGTTGTCGCACTTTTATGTGATGGCAACGAATTTATTTCTTTGCATTGAGATTTCGAAATATTTTGCATAATAATATCTTAAAACATAGGCATAAGAATGTCGGTGCAGGGTACTCGAAGCCTAGTTTTCATTAAATATTTATTGTTTGAGTATTTCGTTGGTTGTTTGTTCGATCGTTTTAATTGTGGTTTGCCACGCAACGCCAAACATTTTTGAAGTGCAACCTTCTCTTCTCTGCAACGCCCCTTCATTACAATTAGCGATGGGTTTGCATAACACTCGAATGGTCGAATGTGTGTGCATTTATGTGGATGTACCAGACTCATGGACTCGTAGACTTATGGACTCGTAGTGCTCATATAATTATGCATGTTAAGCACTGACTGGCGAGGCGAAACTGTCGGGACTGGGACTGCTCAACGGCATATGAGCATATTACGGATTGGGAGCGCTTATTAATTATCCGACCCACTCCCCGAACATGACTTATGGCATGGAATGGCATGGCATGGCGTTTTCCAGCAGTCATCGCCCGGCACATCGACCACGCCAATTTATATTTTCAATTCCAATTCCAATTCCTATTCAATTTCAATGCAGTTACATGTTGGCGTCTGTTGGGTTTGGCCACCAGCCTCTGACGCAACTTGGAACTATGACTATGTGGTACTTCGAGTATAGACTTTGGGGCTCTTTTGGGGTCTTGGGGCATTGTGCGTTTGCCGTTTTGCGGCTCTGACAGCCAACAGCTAGTTGGTTTGGAAATTAAAAGACAATTGCAATTGCCGGGTCTGATATCTAAGCATCTATGGTGCCACGCCGCCAAAATGAAAAATAAATAGAATTGTACAAAAAGTATAAAACCCACCAGCGCCGCTTTAAGCCATTTCCTATTAGCCGTCATTAGTTCGCCGCTTTATGTTTTTGGGCGTTCGTATTTTGTTGTTAGATTATTTTTACATTTTTTGTAACAAACAGCAAATTGTCGGCCGCTGTGCTTGCCACACATTTCCCTCCACATGTGGCAATGGAAAATAATTGTCTAAGTGTTCGCCACTCGGCGGCTTTGGTAATCGTCGCAGCAGTCAACGGAACGCAAGTGTTGTAATTAAATTAAGCATTTTTCGGCTTTTGTTGGGTGGCTTCACAAAAGCTGCCAAAAAAAAAAAAAGTACTCCACTCCACTTGTAAAGGAGTTGCAACAATAGTAACTGACACATTTACAACATCTGTTGCAATGCAAATCGTCGCCTGTCAAATTTCCTCTTCCCAAGCTTAACTTTTGTTTTTTTGGCGTCTTTACTTTTTATCCGTCCGCCATTTTTTGTGATTGTCTCAATTATTTGATGAGTTTTGTAATTAAGTTAAATTAAATTAATGACATTACATTTGAGCCACTAATGTTTTTTGTAACCAAAGAGCTGTAAGATGAAGGTCGAACTAGAAAATGAATAGACATTTAGTTAGAAAATATGTGAAGCTTTTAAAAAGCCCGGTTTTTTCAAGCCCAAATATATAGAAAGAAAATCTACAAAGTTTTAAGCTGCGCCCAATTACTTGAAACTTTACGAAAAAAAAAAATACACTGTAAACATAACTATTAATAACGTTCAGACAGTTTCGCAGACGTTATGCAATTACGGGAAAAATAGCTAAGAAAAAAAATAATTAAACACATAAATTATGCGCAAGACGCAAGAGCAAAACTGGACAAACTTTATAAAAACTTGGTTAACACATCAAGAAACCACTATCAGCAGACTACTGTGGATCAAGCCAATGAAATGCAGAGACAATTTAGGTGTACGATAAAGTTAAAATATAAATGTATTTTATATTTGCAAGAGAAGGTAGATTACTGATAAATGTAGACTGCCCTGCCTTATTAATCACTTAAATATTACCATACTTTCATACTCTAATAGCGTTCATAATCTGTTCTGAATGGCTACTTAATGAATTACTTATTCCATCTAAAAGCTAGTCTTTAATTAAATATGCGAAATCTGAGGGAACTTCTCCACTGTGCAGCGAGTTATTTTTTGCCTTTTGAGTTGATTGGCGCCGCTTGTGCTTTGTAGACCGAAACCCACCGTTAGGCGGCACTTTGCATTAAATTAATTAACTGCTTTAAATTTTAATTGCACCTTTGGCACAAGCTCTCATCTACTAACCACCGAGCATTTGGGGCTAAACTTTCGCCTGTCCGTCCGTCTTTCTGTCTGTCGGATTTGCCTGACCGGCAGAGCAATGAGAATAATGAAAATAATGATAATAATGATGATGATGATCGCGATGACGGCGATAAACGTCCATAAAGTGCTGCTCCCGCGGGCTCCTGTAGATATGTATATCCTTCGGGGTCTCCGTTTCCTGGGGCTCTCTGGGGAGCCGCCAAAAAGACACAGCCTTACATACATATACATACAGTAAGTATCAATGGGTATCTGTAGCTGGCCATCTGACTTGGCGGCTGCCACTTCCAGTGTCGGGTTTTAGCCAACGGGCACACCTCTTCTGCTGTCATTTGCCAGCGATTTCTAATCGATTTTCCGGCAAAACAATAGTTGTTGCATTTTGCTTTTAGGTTTTTCGTTTATTTTTTTTTCGCTTTTTTGTTGTCAATGTGGCATTGTTTGCATCCCGAACAACTCCGGAACTTTCACACAATTTTCACACTTTTGTCCGGCAATTCTGTTCATTAGCATGGCAATATAATTTGGGCAGCTAAAGCTATAGGTTTTGGAATCTGATCCCCTGAGTGGTCACGCGATAACTGGCGTTGACCGCCGGAAGTTGGGCCATTTGTACACAATTTGCACGATTTTCAGCTATTCAGCTTTTCAGTTTTTCAGCTTTTCTTTGTTCACTATCCAAGCAGCGGCGTCGTCTTCGATGTCCGATGTCCGTAGTTCTATCCACTTGTTTATAAATCGATTTTGTTTGTTTGTTAGTTTATTCTATAAGCCGTACGTCCCAAATAGCCGACACGGCACGCCCTTTTCCGCATTACTTGACTTGCATTAATTTCGCTGTTCAATGCACTTTTACAAAAGGCAACATCAGAAATAGACGGTTTAGCTCTTTTTTTTCGCCGCTTTTAATGTGCCAATGACTGCACGATTGTGCGATTACACACGGCAATCTGTCAATGCATCCAACCAGAGACACTTGGATATATATAGTATTTATATATATATATTCAGGTAGGAGGTAGGTTCGAGTCAGCCACCCCAGCAATCGATAGTTTCGCTCTCCGTTTTGTCAATCTCCCAACATCCGGTGAACGTTTCACTTTCGTGGCTCTGATTTATTGTATACAAAATACATCTTATATTTATTATGTGCAGTTTGTCAGCACCTCGACGAACGAGCAGCTCGTTTTAGTTTATATTATTTTTTTTTTTTTCCTATAGAGCTGCGCCCACCTGTGTGTGCCACTCTTTGAGGCTTTGAAAATATATGCAAAATACGTTTTTATAGTACGTTTAGCCGATAGTTGAGTTGATAGGCCAAAAATGGCGTCGCAATTTAAAAGCGCATTGCTGAATTGCCCCTTTTGGCTTTGTATGGCTTATCGAGAGTTGTTGGCCGATAACCAAACCAAGCGCTTGCCTGCCTAAATGCTTTCCATTTAACTTGGCCCGTTGCCTGTTGTTTGCATTTCACCGGCTGACATTCGATAAGATTTAGCCAGATGATTACTCATACGCAACGTGTGACACATATCCCAAACAAGGTCTGGCTGCTAAGTAAATGTGAAATGAAAGTATGGGTATGGGTATGGTGTTTTCTAAACAGTGGAAGTAAGCTAGTAAATTAAATTGACTTAATGGTATTCATCATTTAATTACTGCATTAGTAATCATTTGAACAGCAACAGATTGCAATACACACTCTGTGCTTTGACTTTTGCCTATTTGGTTTTAAACATACATTTTCACACTAACTTTTCCACACCTGGCAAATATCCATTCCCTAGGGCAACGTAAGCCAACAAACGCTGGCCATTTGTGAGGTGTGAAAACCGAGTAATAAAGCTACACATCTTCGGCTAACAAGATGTGACAAATTTTTATCGCATACTCGACTCGCACGTATAAGTATCCGAAGAAAAGAGCTGTCGGCACGGACCGAAATGCTTTTCATGGGGGACCCCAGAGTGTGTCTTCTTTTTCCCGGGGCTCGTGATCTCTGACATACCGAACACCGAAAACAAGCGCAGTCACAATCAGCACTCACATACCCAGTGTACCTAGGTATACATATGTATAGACCTTAACTATATGGCTTTTGCTATGTACATAGTTATAGCTACATGGCCCGCAGCTTTGTTTAGTTGTTACGTTTTGCCGGCATAAAGACAAAAAAAAACTTTCACTTTGTCATCAAAGAGCAACAGAAATAGCGTTAAAAACATTTTTCACTTTTTTTTCTACAGCTGCAACAAAAGCCCTGCCGGCCAATAGTAAAAATATGAGCAAATAATGAGCTTAGAAAATTTTACGATCCAGCCATCGGCCAGTGACAAAACTGAGAGAAAAGAGGGATATGGAAAAGCTGGGGAAGTACACTGCAAACACAAGGCATTCTCAACTATTCGACTGTAAATCAGCTTTTGCTAAAGCTGAAAATATTTTAAAAATATATATCCCAACATCATTTATTACATATTACACAGTAACATATCTTTATGAAAATACTATGATCAACAAAATGATATACCCTTTTAGAGTAATTGCATACAAAGGCATGGAAATAGTTTTCCGTGTAGGATGGAACTGCAGCGAATCGGATGACGCAAAATGGGGAGACTGCCAGTTGGATTTGGCACTTTTAAGCTGGAAACCATGACAATTACGACTCAGGGCCGATTGACGGCCAGCGCGAGTGAGCCAAATCAAATTGCCGATAAAGCGGCGATAGTGTGTGAAGTGGCATGGCCGGAACCCCTGGAGGTACACAGCAAGAAAAAGGGGGGCGGTGGCAGGAGGGAGAGAGAGTGGCAAGCCGGTAGGAGATAGCGCAATCACGGATGACTCGGACTCGGTTCCACAACCAAAAACCAAAGTTCGCCCCCCAAATGAATTATGAGCCATGACGCCTTTATGGTCTCCAGCCATTAAAACAGATTTTTTTTCATTGTCCGCTGCCATTGTATTGTCCAGAGTATTTTGACCAGGAAAGTCAGGGCATAGAAGAGATCGACGGCTTGGCCAATGTGAAAATAATCAAAATGGCTATACGGCTCTTTACTGGATTTGCCTGCCAGAGTCGAAATGAGGAACCAAAGTGGAGTTACTGCTGTTGACCAATAACAGACATTTGCACCGTTGGCAATTGGCACGAAAAGATGCGTGAGACGTCGCCAAAGATGGTCGATATCGAGTGGGCTTTATGGCCAAGTCTAAATGCCACAATTGAGTCTGTCGCTGTGAGAAGTTATAGAGTTATTCGTTGAGATCATTAGACAAGCTTACCAAAAAACAGATTGTTTCCCCAGAAGAAGGCATTAGATCAAGCAATACCGCTTGGCTTTTGATGATGTAATAGCCAAGAAAATTAATTGTTCGGTATTTAATGTATCGCCTTTTATTATTATGCTTTAAATTAAGAACTTTAGATCTTTACTCATCTTCTTAAAGTATTTTCTCAAGCTTAACAGAGTAACGTATTACAAAAACCTTTCTTTGGCAATCAAGCTAAGTGTAAACTTCTTTCAGAAAATCAAGTAATTATCTAAATTGAATAATAAAGGCTGTTTTCGTGTTAAACAATCTAAGAAGTATTTTACGGGAGTTCAAGTGAGTTCATTCTCAACCTAATAACATACATATCCAATCAGAAGTTTCCATAGCTCGACACCACGTCCCAAATAAATCAGAGATCCTCACTTTTCGGTGCGGTGACCACATCTTTCATATCCCACCGATCGGCCCACAAATAGACAGTCCAAAGTGGACGCCTCCAAAATGACAGAAAACACGCGACAGGTGAGGCCCACGTAGATGATTTATTTTTAGACAGGACTCGAGTGCAAATCGCTGGCACTTATGGCGAATTTAAGCAAATTTATTAAGGCAATTATTTGATTGCGGCAAATGTTTGGGCGCCTCAAGTGCAACACATACAAGTACAAGATACAAAGTGAAACAACATCGACCAGTTGCCAAATATGGACAAAATGACAAGTGGTCGAGAGCCAGACGAAAAAATTAAGCAAAAAAATCTAAATATATATGTAAACTACATATATTTATGTTTAGAGTGCAATCAATTTAACTGTCTGGCGATTTTCAATTCGCCGCTTTGATCGGCTTGGCTTCGGATTAAATTTCATGTAGTTTTTCTGCTATTTTTTTTAGTTTTTTTTTTGTCAAACAAATTTACATAATTTTGTGGGATTGACGGACGGGGCTTTTCTGTAGACTTGTGTGTTTATGTCTAGGGAGGCTCGTCCGCATTTGGAAGTAGCCTCGTTTGTATATAGACCCAATTCAATTCACATTCAATGCGAATTCAATTGAAACGTATACGGCTTCTTTGACATTTTGTGTTTCATAAATGGCCTGATGGTTAATTTTTCCACAGGCCCGATTGTCACATGGATTATTATTATGTTTGTGATCAATTTATGGCTCTGACATTTGGATCGACATATATGGGCCGAGGAAGCTACGATGTGTGTGCTCTGTCTTCTGTCTGACAATTATTAATGGCAACAGTTTAATTTAATTATGGGAAAAGTCGTAAGACTTTTCATTATTAAGCGTCATTCGAGCATTCAGTTATAGATTGCATAAACCTTTGCCACGGACACCTGCAAACGGCTTCCGGTAATCAAAAGTTAGTTAATTATAGTGGCAAAAACTTTGTGGCTAATTAATTATTATAACAAGTAAAATGTGAAGGTGAGAAAAAACAAAAAATCATAGAAAATAAAACCATTACCAAATTTGCATAAAATTGGTCAAACAAAAAATAATTGCTCATATTCACAGTCACATTTGTGTGTATTTTTAGCCATGGAGCAGGTGTAGCCATCAACTATTAAACAGCCAAATGCAACCGACACTTTGGACAGAGTTTTCATCGTGTAAATATTAATAACAACTTTTCACTTTTCGCACAGCGGAAAGTGTCACTCAAAGTCAAGAGAGGAACGATTTTCCGTACACTTCTCGTATCGACCAAACAATTTTGACGTCAATGGCATAAGGTGAGCCTCAAGGATAGTTTTATTTGCAACGCCAAAGCGAAAAACAAAAAAAAACAGAAAACAGCAAACAAATTGAGCAGTTAAAAGCCAAATTAATGGCCACGATTAAAGCCGGCTGTAGGTTTAGTATCAATTCGGGTTTTAAATTCGATTCAAGCTTTCATTCATCAAATTTGACAGGCGCGAAAGTGGAATTCTTTTTGGCAGGCACATTAATACGTAGTCAAATACCACAGATTGGATAGCGAAAGAGATTTAAATGGATTATTTAATTAAAAATACGAGTGTCGATACTTTAAGCTACCATTTAACCTGTATTACACATAAGTTGATCACTGGGAATACTTTTGATAATAGAAAACTAAACAGCAATGTTATTGGGCTATTTCCTGCAATACTAAAAGATCGAAGACATCAATGCGGCTGACATCTGTGAAAGTGAAATTCCGATGTGCTAATGAAGCTCACAGCAAAGAGAAAATGGCATTACACAAATAGAAAAGGAGAGAGAAAGATAAGACCGAGAGGGCGGCACTCTGATAAAACCAACGTGCCTCGAATCAACACAACTTGGCTCAAAGCAGACAACTGCTGTTGTAAACCGCTTTCAGGAATTTACCGGCAGCGCCTCGGTTTTGGTTTTTTTTCTTCTGCTTTTTTTTTTCCTCTTCCAGTCGGATCTCTTTTAATGCGCCATTGTTTGGGAGGAGATTTCCCAAGGCCTTGCAACGACTAAAACCGCGAATGAGACATAAATCTGGCATCGCCTTGGCTGCCTCAGCCGCTGACTAAACTGTGACTAAATGCAGTTAAAGCTGGGACCCATCGGCCAACCGGGCAACAAACAGCTGTACTTTTCATAATTACCAGCTATTAAAATCTTGCCAGCATCTAAAGCGAATTAAAAGAGTGAAGGCTGTCCGTGAGCCAGCTGCTTTTCGGGGAAGTCCGTAGTCCGCAAGAACCGAAGAACCGAAGAACCTTTCCCAAAACTAAGAATTGGACAAGACAAAAGCAAAAGCTAAAAGATTAATTATAAATGGTATTCATGGTATTAAGAGGCACAAAAAACCGCCCAGCTGTTTGACGACCAGCTCTCTGTCTTTTTCATTATTATTTTTTTATTTTTCACTGCTCGGTTTCGATTGTGTTTAATAATCAGATATTGGGCTCGACTTCTGCGGTTACTGGCTGCTGTGCGATTGGCAGACAATGACCTTTCAACATGCCGCTTCAGTGCTCACTCAACTGAAGTCTGTAGCACAGATACAATTAAACATTTTCATATTTTTTTCTTATTTGTATGTTGTATGGATAGTGGTGACTGACTTGAAGTACGTATAAATCTCGAGTGTATATTCAATTTAAAATGCATTTTTCGCAATTTGTTTTAGCTGTTCGTTTGCATGATCTAGCCGCGGAGTCGTGATTTGCAGTGGCAAATATTTGTCTGTCTAATTTCAACATTAATTTCTGCCATGCAAAACAGAAAAACACAAAACTCAACTGCTGGCGAGCGAATTAATTGAGCTGGCGACTTTGGAGCTGCCGCATTTATTTATTACAGTAGTCGCATATTTTATTTTATAAGCTTTTGTATTCGCTGTGTTGTTCAGCTCCTTTTTTTTTTTTGCATTTTAGCTTGTTTGACTAGCCAGCCATGCAATCTTGATTGTACACAGAAACTAATTTTAATGCCTTTGAAACGAGATTGTTTTGGAATCTTTGATTAGCAATTTTTCTGAATACACACCCTGTCATTGTTTTTCCTATAAATAACTATATTTATTCATATGAATTTATATTATATGGCATTTTTTGCAGTGCACAGGTTCCCATTGTTGCGAATTACCTGCTCTCTGCAGCTTTATCGATAGTAGCCTTGGGAACATCTATTTACCTACCGGGTGTTGTAATTGCCCGTCTATTAATAATGATTACCAGCAAATGTGAGTGCGAATGCGATGTCTGGCCGTTGATTAGCTGGGGTTCTGACATTTTCTAGCATCGAGTCAATGCTATTTATGTATGTTGCCTGGCTCCCTGCTTATTTATAGACCTGATTCTAAACACGTCTCTTAATGTTGCCACTCTTTGTTGCTTCTACTTCTAGCTCTGCTTGTGCTTCAGTTGCTGCTGCAGATGCAGATGCAGTTGCAGTTGCAGAGGCAGAGGCAGAGGCAGAGGCAGTTGCGTTTCGCCTTCATGGGAAGTGCATTGAAACGAAATGAGTGCAAATCAGCAATGGCAACGGGGCGTATGAGCAACAATGCACAGAAGCAGTGGCGGCGAGCAAAACAAAGGCCTGCCTGGCATAATAAACAGCTGCAAAGTAGCACGAAACGGCAACGGCAGCTGGCAAAGGAAAATGGCAGAAACAAAAATGAAAGCCATCTTCAGCATAAAATCGAAGTTGTATCACTCTTTCTAGACTGAGCCATAAAACCGAATTTATTAACGCTGTATGCCACTTAAGGAGCGTACAGAAGAACAGATAACTAAGTAATGTATATTCATTTTATAATTTATGGACATATAACATGATTATTCTTTTTATAAACAAATTTGGGTCAGTATAACCAACTATTTAAAATCATTCTGATAATATCGCACTCATAGTTGACTAGTTCACACCTCGATACTTTTGCTTGTTTTTTGTTTCAATAACAATCAATTTGCCTAACGAGGCACATGTTCAATACGCACATTGTGCACGCTTTGCAGATTTGGCACCAACTTTTACTGATAAATCTCCCACTAAATACAACAAATGTAATAGCACCCGCAAACTTGGCAAGGGCATGAGAAATAAAGTTATTATTTCGAATGAGCGCTGTGCGCTGGAAAAATAAAAAAACAGAAGCGAGTGAAAATATTTCAACAATTTTGCGGTGCAGTTGCAACTTGGTTATTGTGTAGACTTCGTAATTTGCATGCCAAACGCAGCAGAAACAAGACAACAAGACAAGAAGAAAGCCAAAACAATAAACTACAAATTATAAAAAATGGCAAAGAAATGCGAGTGGCTAATAAGCAACATGAAAGAGCAGTGAACTTTTGCCCGAGGAAAGTGAAAACTCTGGTGATGTAAATGAAAAGCACGTTGGCGATATTCGCTAGTACTAGTATTAAAAAAAGAAATATTTATACTACCTGGGTTCTTTAATCACATTTACGATTTGTCAACGAGAAAGTGCCCGCAAGCGATGCTTTTATTCTCCTCTTTTATTAATATATTTTTTGATTGCGTTTTTTGTGGCCCGAAGCTGGCACGTTTTCCATCATTAAAAATTATGATTGTGTCGTTAATGCAATGCTAATGAGATGCCATTACGGTTATGGCCCACACATTGCCAAAAAGTGAAGATTTCTCTTGGGCCATTGTGTGACTACGTCAACTATGGTGTACTATGGTACTATGGTATTCTCGGTCTGTGGGTATAGCCCAGTTATTAGCCATGCAACAGCGTTGATAATTAACACCTTTCGGCGCACACACACACATATAATATAGCCACTTAATTAATTGCACGGCCGACGTGCAAGTGACAACCACGTATCTTAGCCAGTTTAAACGAAGGCGGAAGTGCGCGGCGCTTAGTCAGCAGCCAAGATGGCTGCGTTGACGCATGCAAATGATCCCACGAAAGACACAGACAGTGCCACAGGAGGACAGCGAATTAATAAATAAATGTTACTTACTATTACTTAAACTAGGCCATAGTAGGTTAATATAGAAATGGCATTAAAATGCCAGAATTGAAAGATATCTCCTTACTAATTAAGTTAGCAATCCGACATCCTAATTTCATAAGATTTACTTCCATGAGCAACTGAATTTTCGGATAAGTAGTTTAAATTGATGTAATCCTCCAACCAACTCCCACTATTATTTTGACCGCATCTGTTTGAGCAGCCCGTAACTAACACTCCAAGGTATTTAATTTATTTACGAACCCTGCAGTGCCCGCTGATTGAGGTTCAACAAACTTGGTGTTGCAGGTTGCAGGTTGCATGGCCAAGTGGACAAACGGTGGCCAGTGGTTGGTGGCTAGTGGCAAGTAGCTGCTTGCTGGTGGCCAGTGGGCAATGGGCAATGGCAAATGGGAAAAGTGGCAAGTGGCAAGTGGCAAGTGGCAAGTGGATGGCCAGGCCAGGCTAACCAGCTAACCAGCCAAGCGGCCAGCCCAAGCACTTTGCTTATTAAAGTACAACAGCCGTCGTACATCAGGCGAAATTTATTATGATGATGTTGTGTGCATAAGGCCAGGTAAGAAAAACAATAATAATAATAACAACACCAACAGCAACACCAACAGGTAACAATGAGGGAAATTTATTATCGCTACGGCATCGAATGCTTTTGCCATTGGCTTTGGTTTTGGATTTGCTTAGCCACCACAGTCGAAGTTGCACATTCAACGGAAGGGCCGCCAATTGCACTCCGCACAAAAGACAATGCATTGAAAGTGTAATTCTCCGCAGTTTTTTGTATTTCCTACCAACTTTTCCACCCAAAGGGCCAGCTCTGCGTTGGTGTTTGCCTTTAACCACAAGACTTTCCTTTGGAATGGGCAACGTGTCGCATAACCGGCAGAGAAACGGGAAGAGCCCGAGGGCTTCGGATGGCAGGAGAGATGGAAGTGGGACTCCTGACCACAACAAAGCTGTCCAGCGGCCACGGGAGATAGTCGGCAGGAATGGCCGAGGGCGATTGTGGTCAAGACACCTGGAACTTTTACAAGTATCCGCCGTAAGATGGTTGAATTTGAAACTGCCATAAAATGCATAGTTATTTGCCTTTTTCATAATTGAAAAATATTTATGAAGTGAAAATTGCCATTTATAAGTAAACATAACATTTTACGTTTCCTATCTTTTACTATTGCTATATGGGTTTACGTCAATTTTATGTTGTTTTAACAGCCCGTGTTCAATAAAAATTCAAACCCATTCGAAAACCTCTGACATTTCTATCTGAATAAACACAATTTGATTTAAATAACCCCCCCAAGGTTTCCGCTTACAAACACATTACACCCACTTTTATGGTTTTTGCCTATCAAATGTATCCCAAATCTTATTTAGATGAAGTGATGTATGATAATCACGGACACAACGCCTTTTTAACCATACCATATCAAAGGTAATACTATACTATGCCAACAAGCAAAGCTGCAAAAAAAAAAAATATTAAATTATACGGCTGAAGGGGAAAAATTGAGTTGCTGTTACATTATAAACGGGCGAATGAGCAACAACCGCCGCCAACTGCTCCCAACCAAAGAGAGCAGTCAGTTGGCCGGGTTCCAACCTCCAGCGAAGGGCGCCAGTTCAAAATTTTGCACAGCCCGAGGCTTTTTTGTGGCCTCATACAAGACACCTTTGCATATCGTACACAGCAAATACTTTCATTGTTTTCAAGTAAACTTAAATTGTAACATCTCCCATCGCCTTATGTATTTTTAGTAGTAGTTCTTCAAAGATCAAACTGGCTGACCAAAGCATCGTGAATTAAGTTCATAATAACAATAAATCTTTTATATTATTTTATTTGTGCAGTAGCATGATTACAAGAGTTTGTGGAAGCAAAAGAAGCTGAAAGTGCAGCCTGCACCGTCGTTAAGAGCACTCTTTATATGCACATAATGACTTTTGATTGCCATTTGCTTATTTGGAGCATTATTTAAGTTTCATTAACAAATACTAAATTGCTTTCGAAAGTACAACGCCGAGTGAGCAAACGAATGACTGTCTGAGTGAGTGAGTGAGTCAGTTAGTGAGTTAGTGAGTGAGTGAATGAATATGAGCTCGCTATTCGCAGACAGTTGCGACAACGTTTGATTGACGCCGTGGCCAGTTGGCCAGCCAGTCAGTCCGAGGAGTTGGCCAAATGCGTTGGGTAGAAATTAACAGGCAAACACTTTCGCTGGCATTTCTTTTGGCCCGGCATTTCTATAGAGATTTCACGTGCCAAGCAAAAGCCAAAGCCAAAGCCAAAGCCTCCGTTAAAAGGCAGAAATATTCATTTCATTAAATTTAATATTTTCATTAGCAGACTTTCAGATTGCCAGACGGATCTGCGAATCTGCGGCTCTGCCAACGGAGATAAGCCAATCCAAAAAGGGGTAAGCCGCCACAATGCTGACATTATTGTGACGGCCGGACGGGAATTTATGTTTTAATTACCAACCTCCTTTTTATCTCTTTGTGAGTGAATGAAAGTGCGGACTGCTCTCCGACAGCCGCGAAAGGAAAGGATAATGGGATAATGTCCGTCCGTCCGTCCACTTTCCCAGTTGTCTGCGCCAAATTTCAGTTAAATATAATGCTCGACATACAGCTGCATTTTTATATTATACGCTATTAACAGATTTGCACTTGCATGTGTATTTTGCTTTCAACTGGAGTACTTCCGCTTGAATAGGTATATTTAAGAGGGTTGCAAAACGTTAACAACCCTAATAAAAGCAATTTGAATGCTGCAATTTATTTTTAAATCACAATTACACACATCTAAGGTATTAGTTTGAAATTCATCATTGGATTCTCGAACCCTCAGATCAAAAAAACCCTCGAAATATGGGGCGTTCACCTTGCCTCTGTGTTTCGATTGAATACTGAAGATTGAAGATAACCGAAAGCCGCCGAAAAAAAATCCCAGTTGAACAAACAAAGAGCAAACAAGTTCGTATTAACTTTGATCTTTGTTACACAATCGAGTCCGCTGACGCAAGTATCGAAAATCAAGAGCCGAAAATCGAAGAGGTAAAAGCCCGCTCGCATGACCAAGGAAATCGATGTTCGATTCGAGGCGACTTTGGCTATGGCTATGGCTTATATGGCTTGGCTTAGTTCCGGCATAATTTAGCACCAATTTCTATTTGCTTTTCACTTGGCTAATGGGATGGCGTTTATGCGCCAATATAGCTGGCACCAAGCAAAACAATTGCCCTGCCAAGAGCAGACCGGGCCAGACAAGAAAAAGGTCATGGTAAAATTGGTAAAATTGAAACTGAAATTGCACAGCACTTAGAGCGCGAAAGTCGGCATTGTTGCCGACGCTCTACTCGTAAGTAGTATCTATCTATTCAGATACAATCGCAAGGGGGACCAGCGCATTTGAACTTAAATTGCATTGCCATGGCAATTTTACAAATGGCGCAGCAGCAGCAAAACGAGAAGTCTATTTTTTCCAGCGCCTCCCCAAAAGTTATAATTGTTCCAAGAAGAGGGGGGGATTTCCCTCTGAAGGACGCCAGCTCAGCGGAAAACTTTTCCATTTTTTTTGGGGCCCAACCTTAAGCAATTTGAGGCGCGTGCGCTTTTTGTCCGCCCTCAATGCTCATTTCCAGCTTTTCTAATTGGCTTGACATGCCCCCATGGGCTTTTGTCTGCACTAACTGCACTTCGATGTTTGCTTTTCGGCCAGAGACGAAAATACTCGTATTTGCATTTGCCTGCATTCACATCCAAGCTGCCGATGACTTACGGCCCCACATATCGTTCGATATCGTCCAAAACCCACACAAAAAAAAAGGCTGGCCAACAGCCAACTAGATTTGTGCCGGTTCAATGTCTGTGTCCATTTTCATTGGCAAATATTTCACCAGACTGTCAACAGGCGGCGTCATAGGAAACCCAAAGTACAATTTTCACCCGAGCCATAGAGGTGCCGAGTTGCTTCTTATATTCATAGAAAGTGGGAAGTTATTAAAGAAATAATACAAATATTACATTCTAAGTATCTTTATATCTATTAATCACAAATGTTTCTATTAATTGCGCACTTTTTCATCACTCAAGCTTTCAATAAACACACAAGTGCTTTGCTTAGATTTGCTGATATCTATCGATTGATAACAAATATAGTAATCTGCCATAGCACTTGTAATTCACTTCGTATATATAGACCGCTTATCTATCGACTTTAAAATATATTTTTAGTTCCCTGATAGCCGCAAAGAAACTTAGCTACTAGCAATCCGAAGTGCCATTACTATTTTTGGCTCTGTCTGGCTCAATCAATACGACTTACCGGCTGAGCCGTGTAACCAAACTCCAGAGCCAAGTAGACGAAGCCAATTGTCCTCGAAACACAAAGAGTGAGAGAAACTGCGACACTTTTGGCACTCATATAAAAATATTTAAACTTGACACTCTTTTGGCCATTGTCTATCCGTCTGGCGTTGCCCCCGCAAAACGCAAAAGTCAGTTGACAGTTGGCAGTTGTTTTTTGATACTGGCTGGGGGCTGGGTAAATTTGCTTTCGGAGCAGACCCGAAACTAATTATAACAGCGACTATATGACAAACAACCAAACTATGTTTATGTTTTTCGCTTTTCTATGTACTTGGCGGGCTGCTCAAGGTTCATGGCTTTATTAAATTGCTTTGGCTAAATAGAGGGTTCATTAAGTTGTTGGAGCTCCCACAGCGACCCTTTTTGGCATTGAAAGCATAGCCAATTCGTAAATGGGGGGAAACTCATTTCCAGTTTCTGCTGCTTTTTCCATTGATCGATTCCGCCTATTGTTTTTTTTATTTTGGCACGGAAATGAAGCCAATTTAAGAGCAACACCACCAAAAGCCATACGATTGAAAATCTTCTTCGGCTTTATTTTGGTTTGGTTTTATTTCATTTTACCAAAAACTGGTTGCGCTGCGTTTTAAGTATTTTTCGTAGAAGCATTTCTGAGTTGTCTTTGGTTTTATGGCTAAGTCATAAGCCAAGATCGCTGAGGGCAATTATTCTAGCTGCTAATTTGAAAAGTGTACGAGCATCTAGCAGCTAGCAGCTAAGCATATAAGCATCTAAGCAGCCATGGCACCCATAAATCACACTCCGTTTAGCCGGGCCAAGAATAACTGGCCAAGAATTTGCGTTTAGAAAGTCATGGCTAAGATTTTGAGCAGGAAGCCAAGTCGCGTTCACTAATTAAAGAGACGGCACATTGTTACTCAATAAGCAGTAAATTCGAGGAACTTAAGTAACCGTTTAGTGGCAGTAGCAATATTCAACCAATTTTTGAAAGTACCAATGGCAGTAAACAGAAACTAAGGAATTGTAGTGCAAGATATTCGTAAAAGTAATGCGAATTTCACATTTGCGAATTTCAACTTAAAGCTTTACTAAAAGAAAGACTTATTTAAATACTTAAAAGAGCATCTTTCAGTTTTTGTTTGCTGATAATGTTACTAACATTAACTTCTAACATTATTACTTTACAAACCACCTAATTAACTATTTTCCCATCTAAAATATTTCAAAATATATATTTCTTCAACGGTTGTGCCACTGTGCTTTTAATAGTTCCTAGGCGGCGCCAACAAATTGGTTTTTTATTTTGTTTACTGGCCTCCGGGCGAATAGCTACCAGAGTCAGAGAGTGAGCATAATTAGGAGCCTGGCCACTTGGCCATTTGGCTATTTGGCCACTTCGTCTGCGATCTCCGCGTGAACTGAGCAGTTGAGGAGTTGAGGAGTTGAGGAGCTGAGGAGGACCAAAAGCCGTAGAGTAAAGATGCCTTTCAGGTGCACTCGAGGAACGCACTTGCCGCATGAATTGCACTTATTCGGGGCATTCGAGAGGCGAGTTAACCGGCGGATTGTGTTCATAAGCACTCGGCTAATGAGGCAGAAACAGCGCTGGTATTCCCAGCATTTCCATTAGCTTTATGTAACACAAGCACATTCAGCGTTTACCTTCATTGAATGTAATGTAATGAAATGGCTGGAGAACGTCAGCCAACAACCTTGCTGGTTTTCAGTTTAAGCTGATGATGATGATGGTGATGATGATACCGACCAAACCCAAATCCAAATCCAAGTAAACCCAAGCCTATTAGAGAGGCGCTGTGGCATTTGCATGGCCGTGGCCAGCTGAATGCGACTATAATCGCCGCAATTGAACAGCGAGCGGCGGCTTTCGAGGTTTAGGAACTCAGATCTGCTGACAGGGGCAAATAATTTCGAGGAACACAAGCCAAAATAAGACTACCAGACTAACCGTGGAGAACAGCGAACACCGGCTTTGGTTTAACAATTCAATTAGATGGGTTCACTCACTTACAGTGTGCAGCTGGCATCAAATTGAAAGAGATACGAGGCAGCTGATTAGTTAGTTTCCCGGTTAGTTGGCCCAGCCTCGCAGTCAAAAGGGCAAAGATGTGCAGATTATCTTTTTATTTCTTGACGCAGGGTTAGTTAATCCAAACAACCATCAAAACTGACTTAACTTGCAAGCTCAGTTAAGCAACTTTAAGCTTGTAACAAGCAATTAAATACTTTAAAGTTAAATACAGTAAACAGTTTCAGAAAAAACCCCAAAGCTAATGCTCACCTTTTTAGCATCGAATTATACTTCCAAATTTAAGCAAAAAAGCAACAGTTTGAAGATAAAAAAGAACATCATATTCTTGGTCACGACTTTGTTGGCCAACACAAAAGCATTCGATGATGATCTATAGAGTTTGGTCACAATAGGCCAAAAAGCAGCACAACCAAACAACCAGTAGGCAAAAGTGCATTTTGACAATTCCCCTCAGTTAAAGACACGGCAATTTATTAATTTTCCAAATTGAAATTAACAAGAAACCAACTACAAGCAACTAATTAGACTAGCGCATGA
Source organism: Drosophila yakuba (assembly GCF_016746365.2). NCBI lineage: Eukaryota > Metazoa > Arthropoda > Insecta > Diptera > Drosophilidae > Drosophila > Drosophila yakuba. The sequence goes on from NC_052530.2 coordinate 17,625,403, forward strand.
TAGCTGGCAGTAACCAGTTTCCTTAACTCATTGATAAAAATAACACAAACAAACTTGGCTTACAAAAACAGTTAACAGATAGCTCCAAACATGGCCATGTGATGCACTGTCACTGCAAAAGCGCCATAAAAGACTTGTTTGCATGCTGGCCAGCCTCTAGACTTCGTTTTTCTACGACTATTTACCAGCCGGAGCGCAGAAACCTGGCAAAAATAATATGGAAAAAATTAAGAAAAAGAAAAAACACACACACACTAGCTATTCGAAAGGCTATTAGAGACGGAGAGACGGCGGCCGGCGATTCAGTGGTTAGCTTTAAATGAGGACGACGACTAATATCCATGCCGATCGATAAATGCGGCCGCCAATAACTGGAAATACACATCAAGTATACGACGCGCTGACAACGACACATTTGCGGTTCACTGGGTATTTGGGGTGTGGAAGTCGAACTTGTTGGCTTGTCCGTTCGTCTGTCCGTCCGTCCGTTAATAGCTGGGCGCAGTCTCTAGCTGCTCGACAATGTTTTCGGATGGGCCAGTTAGGGGTTTGCCGTGCTTGGGTCTGCGGTTAGCCCCCCAGTTTTCCAAGTTTTCCATTCCCCACTTCCACATGTCCCCGGGTTTTAGTGAAAATACTCCTTAGATGACTCAGACATGAGTGTGGTAAGTGAGAAGTATTCAGGAAGGTTTCGATGCTTTGCAGGAAATGAGAGGTTTACAAATTGGGGTTGATAAGACACATTCGTTTAATCCTATTGTGAAAGAACTAACTGGCGTAATGTTACCCCAAATTGACACATATACTGGCCGCTCTTGATCAGAACATTCGTTTGTATTATCTTGATAATCTCTCCTCGTAATTACTGTATACGCTGCGGGTTCGTTGACCTATTGAAAAGGCCATGGCTGTGCATAATTCATAATTCATAATGAAATTGTATAGTACGTGGAAGCTTTCTTTGTGGAGGTCATAAATTTTCCGCTTTAACTGAGCTCCCATGCCAAGGGGACACCTTAGGCGGCGCCATATGGGCAAAGTCAAGCACCAAAAGCAAAAAACAATATATAAAAAAAAAAAAAAAGTATACGTACAGAAAAAGCCAAAATTGAAATACGAGCGCAAGAATATCGAAGTATCTGAGAAGCGGACAACAAGAAGATGTTGTGAGTAGAAGCCCAAGTAGTCAGCGAGCACAGACAAGTGACTGCAAAAAACTTGTCAAACTGGTAAAAATGGCCAAGCCAGAGAGCTACCAAAAAAAAAACCCAAGGCACATACAATACGAAACAAAAAATGTAAAAGAAAACCTTAAAAATCAACAACAGCAGAGGATGCTGGCCACTTTTAACGACGATGACCTTGGCGACGGCAGAAACTCCGCTGCCGCTTGCAACTTGTTGCAAGCTAGCGACAGCTGGCGTTGCAGACACCTGAGACATAGAGAATCTGCACCCGCTGCCCCCCGCAGCATCGCACACAACAGGTACGGCCAAGAGAATAGTACCAAGAACTTGATATGATATGCGTGGGAGTTTCCAGCAACTAATTAAGATGATCAAGGAGCGCTCTTTCTACATTATTTAAAGATTTATATTTGAGCAATATTATAGTGTCTTAATAGAACAATTCTTTTTATAATGATGCTTTGTTATAGATCAATACAAATAATATTATATATTATTAATTTATATTATTATGCGGTAAAGTTGTACTACAATCCATACAATCCAAATCTCTTTTATATAAATAAGTTCTAAGGCTCTACAAATTTATGCTCAGCTGTATATCCCCCATCTTGAAGGAGTTACCTTCTTTTTCTCATGAATTTTACGGTAAATTTAGGTCGTTGCTGCAACAACAGCAGCTGACTTGTTTACATCGGCTTTTCCCCAAAACGGCGGACTTTGCCAATAACTTGACTGTCTGACTCGCTGGCTGGCTGGCTAAATATAGACATAGACAAGCGTTTGGCCATGTTTCTGCTTGGATTTCCTGGCCAAACACACATCAGGCTACATCGCATCGCCATCGCCATCGCCATTGCCATCATATCATCATCCTCATCCTAGGCATCCATCGTGTGCAGTATTTGATTTGATCAATTTTTGAAAACTACACTTTCATCCGTTTCCGTTTCGTGGGGAAGTGGCTGGCTTGTGGCCAGCAGGCGGACTTATTTCTTTGCGGATTTATCCTATTTGGGGCATGACACAAATTTGGCAAGCATCCACGTAAATGTGGTTTGAGTGAAGCTTGAGTTTATGTTTGTCTGGCTGGCGCTGCCTTGTTTTCTTGCCAGCAATTTAACAATTAAAAACACGCGCTCTTTTCGGCTTCCACCGGAGCGACCGTCATTAACTCGTTAATCCACGCGAAAATAATTTATTATAATTGCACATATACATTTTTGCTCATTTTCTGCGATTCGCATGAAACATAAAACGACAGCCAAGCTCCTTGGTCAGGCACCGCTTGGTTGCCCAATAAAATGTGTAAGTCTTCTGAATACCCTGGCCCACAGAAGGGTATATAAGAGCAAGGAATTGCGATGCACTTTAAAAGATATATATATTTTATAGCTATTGTTTCCCCTTACAACGCAACTAAATGCCCGAAATGAAATGCTCCTTTTAGTTTGGCGCACGTAGTTTGGATAACCGCTTTTATTACTTCTTATAAACATCCAATTTCAGTTTCATATTAAATGTTAAGCAATCTGCAAAATGTTGATCACTTGACTCAATCGGAGATCTATTAAAGCAACGAGATTCAAAACAAGTCTTGCCGTAAACAAGTTTTGATTTCTAATAAAACTCAAAACGAGGTTTCCACCACCTAATTCAGATAGGGTATTTTCAAGTCGACATGTTCTTTCTTACCATCATGACGCAAGGCTATTTTATTCTGGCCAGTATGACACAAGACGGAAAATCGTTAACTCACGTTGCATTGTGAACTCACCTGCAAAAAAAAAATGAAGAGAGATATGATTAGGTTGCTTCAAGATAAATAGTTAAATTCACGATAAAATTCTTGCTTGCTAAAAATTCTTTTATAAATAACCTTCTGCAATCATAGCTTGATTAGAATGAGAACGATAAAAATCATTTTCTTACAATTAAACTTTAGAAGAAATGCTTAGTTTTCAGATTCAAAACTATTTGGTATATTACATTTTATTTAAATCCTATGGATATCATTTAGTAACCATAACAAAACTTGACGTTTAAAAAGAGCTCATGATCAGCAATGAATGCCCGATACACATTCATGACGAATTGTTTTCCATAGCCGACAAATATCGTAATATCTAGACGTTTATGATGCCAAATTGTTTACAACAGTTGGCGGCGTATACATCAACATCAAATGCTGCGCAAGACAAAGCACATTTTTGGCAAAAGGCCAAGGGAGATGTGGTGAAACTTCAGGAGGAGCACTCTCCCAAAGTCCGTGCACATTTCAATTTGGCAGCCGGTTTGCATATAAGTTATAACATAGACGGATCATTAGGCAGCTGGCCAGGCAGAGCAGCCGAGCACACACTCTGGATTTGTTATAACGCCGCGCTAACCAAGTGTGTGTATACAAACAAGCATACGTATGTATGTATGTTTGGCAGGCGGTGTGTGTGTTTGGAGAAAGTCGGAAGCTCAAGGCACAAAACAGCTGAAAAAGCTGAAAAAAATTGAAGAAGCGGCCAACTGCAGACCCCATGATGATGGAGATGATGATGTTGCTGAATCCCAATCTGAATCTGTTGGCAAACAAAGCGCAAACAGCAGGCAAAGTTAATCTTGGCCAATAAGTGGAGCACACACACACATGTGGCCATTGGACATTGGCCATTGGCCATTGCAGTTTTTTGCATAACCAAAGGCTCCGTTGAACCGAAACTCATTTGTAAAATGTGCATGACCATTATTTTTAATTGAAAACGAAAATGAAAAATAGAAAGCAAAACCAACTAGATCCAAACAAAATGAAATACAATGCAAAAACATTTGTTAACTCTTGCGGTTTTAATTAAAAACTCGAGTAGTCCTGGTCATTTCTCAAGTGTCATGTCTTTATTACCACTCCACTTGGGCGGGGTCAAATCTTTCCTGGATCGACAGCTCCCACGCCCAGTTAAATGACGCTTTAATTGCGATAAAAACCAACAGAAATGCTGCTTACGGGATACGGGAAACCACTTTCCGAAGAATAATGGGAAAATAATGCCTCTAATTATCATTAGTAAGTAATTTTAAAGAGCTCGGGAAGAACATCCAACTATGACGTTCCAGAATCTCGCCAAAGAGAAAACCAGCCGCCGAAAAAGAAAAAAAAAAAAAACAGGTAAAACAAAGACATAAAGGTGAGGGAGGTGGTACTTCCTACTCCCACAAACGGTTGTCATTAGTCAGAACAGAGGCAGCAACCTCAACCTCAACCTTAAACACAACCACAGCAGATATATAAGATATAACGTTGCAGTGGCACCAACGGCATCGGGAAAAATAGAAAGCCGTCGCGGCGAGAAAGCCAAAAAGAACTTAACACAATTTACACTCACGAACGCTTTTCCTACTTAAGCGTAAGAACTGGAAAATGATCTGCGGATTCGAGTGAATATCATCTATGTGTCTGTGTATGTGTGTGTGGAGATGACAACCGCAAGTAGGGGTGTGTGTGTGTGTGTGTGTGTGTGTGTGTGTGTGTGTGTGTTTGGTGCAGCTCCAATTGCGAATTATCGCACAGATACACAAATGCCACCGACCGCGAAACCCAAAACGAGCTCACGTACGCATTTCCCAGCTGGAAAAGTATTAGAAATAGGTACTGTCACTGCCAAACACTTAACTTATTCGATGTAATAATCTAGAAAGCCCACTTAAGCCGTATCGAATATCGCGGATATATAAATATTATGTCATTTGAACGTGGTGTAGAGGTCTTTAAAATGGGAGATTGTGGTTAAAGCTAGTCTAAATCAAGATTGATATTATCAAATTTATATACATACAAGGATTCTTAGTTTCATTATTAATTCTAACCCATTTTCAAATATCCCATAACTGATGCAGAACCTAAAGAATATGTATTCAATGTAGAATAGCCGGATCTACAGTGCGTTCCTACCAAAATACCGAGGAAAAGTCATGGAGAAATCTCGGTTATGAAGCGCTAATGCGCTCAATTAACCTGCACAGCTCCAATTGCAGTTGCATTAACTATTAATTTTCTCTTTCATTGTTCTGCTCTCTGGGCCAGTCTTAAATGTAATTACAATCGTTCTGATGATGATCGGTCTGCGGGTCGGTCACACATGCGTAGAGATGCGTTGCGCTTGAGTATCTAAGAGATACATAGACTACAGATGCCTACACTACTTCTTGCCAATTAAGAGTGTGAATTTTAAGCCATAAAACTGTTGCTGCAACGGACCGTCGTTGCTCGTTGTCATTGTTGTAGTCGCTGTATCCGATTTTTTCGGGTGAAAGTTTTGTTCTGAGCGACCTAAAGATGCTGTTTTTGTTACAGATTTTTCTTTGCCTTTATTTTTTTTCTTTGTATGTCAGTTGGGTCTGAACAACTTCCTAGACATAATTAGCTCACTCGCATATCTTATCGTGGCGAATAGTTCACATGAGCTGGCTCAAATCAAATGAATCTACAAGCCCGTAGAAAGTTCCAAAGTATCTGCAAGATACCAGTCGCAGCAGCAGGAGAAGCGAACGTTGCCTGAGTAATCATCTTAATTCACAATAATTGCGCAAATGAAATTGAAAAGCTCCAGAGAATGCTCGATGGTTAATGGTAACCAATTCGGGAGACAAGCCCTCCGCTTGCCAGTTTGCACACAAAGAAAAGTTTATACATTTTTGAAATATCAAATATATCAAAACCATGTTCTTTTATTTATTATTATCTAACTAGAATTGAGTGCATTAAATCTATCTGTTTTTTAGATTTCTGTACAATCTTGATAAGGTTTCGTCAGTCCCATCGCGTTTAAAATGACATTGTTATTTTTGGTGGCTTGTTATTTTTCTGAGTGTGCCTAACCTGAGTGACTGACTGACTCAGTGAGCAATCCGAAAGTGCAAACATTCAACACTGGTGGCACCAGCTGGACGACGATTGCCTCGCGGACAGGCGCAACCATCAGCGGATTGCGGAGTCGCGTTTGTTTCTAATTTTCTTCTTTTTTTTTTCTCAGTTTTCAGTTTTTCTTTTTTTGGGGCGTGCGGCGGTGGCTGGAGCACTATTTGCATGGCCTGGCACACAATAGACAGAGTGGGAGAGCAGGTGAAAAGTGTCCGACAAAGAAAACAAACCTCGGATCTGTTGAATGGCGGCGGCTGGCAGTATCCAAGCAGTATCCAACCAGTATACGTACCCCTGCCAGTGCAATTTCATAATGGCGTCGTCAGGCCAAGATCGCTGACGACATTACAGTTAGCCAAGATGCATCTTGGCCCGATTGCAGGCCCAACTGCCTTATTTTCAGTGCCTGGTCTGCTTCTCTCTCTAGTTTTTCTGTTGTCTATCTGTCTGTCTGTTTGGGGTGCCTATCTGTTTGTCATGCCCTTTCCAAAAAAGGTTGTCGCTGGCTTTTATAGCAGACATTGCATAGATCATACATTGGGCAATTTAAATGCAATTTGAAAACCTTTGAACTCGCATTTGCCGTTGTCAATTTACGTTTTTCGTAAATTAAAAATTGACCAAAAATAGGAAGGCTTTTAAATTGATTTGTAATGAATTTCAAGCTATTTAATTATTTTGTTGAAACATGTAAAATTCCAAGACAGCATTTATGGGTTTCTTTGAGCCTTTTAAAGCTTGAAAAAACCATGGATTACAAACGGAAAGAGGGTATTGAGTGTTCTTAGGGAGTTTCAAACATTTTCTTTGGCCAGCAATCATCTATCAATTTTTTTTCGTTTCTGTTGTCTGACCAAAATATGATCAATTGTAGCCATAGTTTTTTCAGTTGGTTGGTTGCTGCTGCCACAATTGTGGCAGTTGTTGTAGTTGTGAGCCGATCTTTGGAACAATAAGCGAATATTGTTCGCAAATGCGAAATAATAATAATGTTCAGCACTCAAAATTGAGCCATGTTACCGCATCGACAACAGGCGGCAGTTGTTGCCGATGTTGCTGGTGTTGTTGGTGTTGTTGGTGTTGCTGCTGCTGCCTTTTGCAAGTTGCAACAATAATTGAGCTCTTGGCTGGCTTTTGGTTTTTGTCTCGTTTTGTAATTGCCATGCAAAAAGGAAACACAAACGGACAGCTTCAATGCATTTGTAATTACATTTGATTGCAACAATTATTTAAAAATAAAAAATCACAAAACCAAAATTGGCCAGCAATAAAAAACCGTGTGGCATCAAATGTAGCAGCTCCTTGAATGTGTAAAAACCAAGTGATGTTATTAAAAACACATCATTCTCAATCAGTGAGAAGCGAAACTGAAGTTTTGCTAACAATCAGAACCCAAAAAAGCCAGACTTAATTAAGATCTGCTTTTTGCTCTAGAAATGAGGTCATCATCATATCCGCAACGGCTGTCAATTTGCGTTTGCCTCCGTCTGATGATGAGGTATTACCCAGGTATGTTTCAGTGTCATAAAGTTTTTGCCATTCGGTGGCATTGGCCCAAAAGGCCCCGCTGGCAACACGCCACAAAACGGCGGTGAGGTATTATTAATTAAAAGGGAAATGCTGCCACTGGCCAGTCGTTAAAAAGTGAGTAATAAAGGTGTTTCCTACTTTAACGACTAGCGAATAGACACTGCAGGTCACTATTTGGATAGTGAAATAAAAGCGAAAAGTAAAACAATGTAATTAGCCCTAAGGACTTTGGATTTATGAGTATATTATTTTGTACTGCAAAGAAAGGTTTCTTTAGCGTTTTCTATCCCAACAAAGAAATCAAACAATCTTTTCATATATTTAAGTGACCCAACCTTATATGAATAACAAATGGCCACAGCACACTTATTCATATGAAATGCCACGGAACCAATGACCATTTCATATTCATAACCAGTGACGCAGACAGCTCTATAAGAAGGTCTATTTTTGCCGCGGAATGTATCTATATCAGTCTAGCCGAAGTGCCTACGCGTACGTTCATAAATGTGCCAAAAAATAAAAGAGCAATATCGAAAAAGTCAAAAGTAAAGCCATTCAAGAAACCTATTCAAATGTTTATGTGACTTTAATTACGTGACAGCGCACTTGGAATGAAACAACATTGAAATCCTATTAAATATGTATGCACTTATGGCCGCAGCACACACACACACACAAACACACGGACAAGTGTAAGCGATTGACACAGATACTCGCACCCTGAGATACACAGATACATCCACCGATTGCCGGATAGTTGGAGAAATAGAGAGGGCGCTCTAAACATCCAAACATGGACTCACTAGCGAACCATAGCCAAAAACCAAGTTTCGGAGGTGACGCAATTTACAAATAGTTGCGAGCGCAAAATTTGTATTTGCACACAAAATTCTACAAATACAAATAACAAATAACATTCGCCCGGTGGCCGTAGCGGCAGTAGCTAACAGTATCTTACGGATACATATGTGCAGAGCAAAGAGGAAAGCGACTACACGGAGAGAAATGCAGCATATACAAATTGCTAAGCCAACCAAATAAAAACGACCTTTATATTTAAACAGTACATTATTTTTCAAAATTTTAATGTATGCATCTATTTCGAATCTTTTGATAAAGCACCTTGATAGAGCACCTTTTTTCAAAGTACCGAAGGAAGCATTGGTTTGCTAAGACCTGGACAAGTAAGCCCGGTACGCCGTTCAAGTGTCCGTCATCGGATTGAATCGCAACGAATCGAATCGCGTCGAATCGCATTGAATCGCATGTGGCAAGGTGTAATTTACCCTTCAATCAATGCGCAGCAAATCAGTTGGCAATGTGCTGTGCGCAGGCGCACCTCGATGGTCCCCCCTCCACGCTTTCCGAATCAGTTGGCAGCACATTTGGGTTAACAATTGGTTAACTGTATACCGGCCATATCGGGGCTTGTGGCTATATTTATATAGCTGCGCATGTCTGTGTGTGCCCAATGACTAACTGGGCGCAAGGTGGTTTTTATACTCGGTTAAAAAAGCATTAAAAACTTGTGTGCAAGTCGGCAGTGCAGGAGGAAAGCCAGAGCCACCAAAGATACCACTTGGTATTTATGTATACAACATAAGTGACTAATCGGATTTCTATGAGGTAGTTGCCTTCCATATTTGAGAGCTGCTCGATAAATATGACATTAAACGATATAGTAATTTTAGGCCAAAGAGGGACAAGCTACTACATTTTAATAACTTCCCAATTGCTAACCAATTGATTTCAGGCAAAGTACATCTCATTCCCTAAAACACTTCCTTATATATAAAGCCCGTTCAATTAATCAATTATTTTTAATTATTACCTTTATTTAAATGTATTGCCGAATGATTAATTATTCGTTTCGGGGTATTTTCTAAAATGAATTAATTATTTAATTGTCAGAAACATCGTTTACATTTCCTCATTCGGTCAACTTTAGGCCACCTTTTTTGCGTTAACTGTTTGGCTTTAACGCAAAGAGTTAACCAAAAATACAGTAAAGGAGAAAAATAACAGACAATGAGATGTTGATCATGTTGTAGTTGGCAGGTTAACAAGCAACCCGAGCAGCCTTAGGTGTGTATTTATGTTGAAAATATCTGAGGCGAATTGGTGCTTCCTTAATTTACCATGTTAATTGCTCAAATTAACACGCAGATAAATCGCGAGACAAGTCAACAAACCCGGTCGTCGAGTCAACAACATGGTTGCGCTTCAAGGCAGCCAAGGAGAAATGGTTTCCTTTTGGCCAATTCAATTGGATGACGGCCAAACAATGCGTCCAGTTTGGACAAACATTTGCAACAGAGCAGCAAACCCATTTCATGCCCATTCCAACTTCCCACGTTGCACGGCAGGTAGCCGCAAAAACTTGTAGAACGTGCTGGTAAAAATGGTAAGAAATGGTAAAAATAGCCATGCAGCCGTTTGAAGCAACAAATTTTCAAGTTTAAATCTAAATGTGGCAGTAAATCGTGCCCGGCCGGCAAACGAAGATGAAGATACTGCCAAAGTCCAAGCTCCAAGAAAGCCCGGCTCTTAGAAATTAGAAGCGTGCTGAGGGCAGACTGTCCGGGGATGGTAATCATCGTTGTAATCAGTTTCTTGAATGGGGTCACTTTGGTCCAATAATGAACCGAATTTCCACAAAATGTTTGTCACACTTTTGACATTTTGCACGACTCGCTTGTCGACCGAAAATAGTTCCCAAAAATAAATGAATCGGGAATGAGAATTGAGACAGCGACTGCCATTCACTGAGCACGCAAACTCGCCACAAATGAAATGCAGTTCGTCTTGCTCTGTTGTACAATGCGGCGTATGCGCAATGTCTGGTTGTCGCCAAGTTTGATTTCAGTTTATAAAGCGGTTGTGAAGTCGAGTGAGTTATTACTCCTCAAACAATTATATATACTTATATTCTTATTTTTATATATATTTATTTTCAACAGAAAGGTTTAAAACATTGTAGTATATTATGTATGAAAAAACATCGCTGAATAAAAATGTATATCTATAGAACATTGCTTTATATTGTAAATATAAAAATAAACTAAAATATATAAGAAATTCAAATTTAACTCGATTGATCAGAAATCGAAAGAATATTTAGAAAATCATTTCAGGCAGCAAAGTATTGACTTTTAAACTTAAGAGTTTGAAAGGAAAGTGGGGCGCGACTTTTTAACGCACTTGGCAAAGTTCACAAGTGCTCGCAAGAGTCAAGTGTCGCCAGAAAGGCAAAGAGTATAGAAAATGAGCAAGGGAAGCATGTGGGAAACGAAGAATCATCAGACCGGCATTCGGCTGGTTGTTAAATTTAAAACTTTAATGTCATGCACGAAAGAAAATGTGTGGAAAATGCATTTGCGTGGCCACCAGCACATGGCAACACACGAAATCATCGGCTTGTTGACAGCAGGGGGAACACATAAAATTGAAGAAAATAAAAAACGGCAGCGCGAAAATATCTCAAAACAAACAGATGCAGTTGCAGATGCAGATGCGGCGAAAAGCGGGAGGAAAAGCGTCGAGAAAAGTGCACGTAAACAAAGATAGGCAGAGGCAGCTGAGCAGAGAAAAAAAAGAAACAATATTTCCGCATTCCTCGCCACAAGCAAACCTGGCAAACATACGAGTTGCGATATTTGACAAAATTTCGTTGCACCGATGAGATGCAACTATCGCGGCAAGTCGCTCATCTAACCCAAATTCGTTAGTTAGATTAGTTTTTATTACATTTATTGCATTTATGAAAATGGCCAAGTCAGCGGAGCCAGAGCGGCAAAAGCGAATCTGCAACTCGTTTCGATTGGAAAGTGTTGCCAATTTGCTCGACGACGATGGTGACTTTAATTGTGCGCTTTATTAGCGCAATTTATGCCCCAACTTGGCTCAATGCTCCCATCGACAAACCAGCGGCTCGTGCTCTGCACTTCGACTTCGACTTGGACTCCAACTCCATTTAGTTTCGACTCAGCTGTTGATTATTATTTCTCAGTGATTGCAATTTCATCTAATTTACGGCAATTACACTCTAAATTCAATTGTTACGAAATTATGATGATTTATACACTCTGATCCCCGGCATCCCATCCATCCGTCCATGTACGTGAGCCCGAGCCCGATATCCGTCTCGAAACTCTTCAATCCACCCATGGATCAGATCAGCGCCATAGAAAGTAGAACAGGGCACGAGAGTGAGAAAAGCCAAGCGAACAATAGCAAGGCAATGACAAAAAAAACACAACACAAAAGCACACAAAGCAAGCCGAAAATGAAAACTGAAAATGAACAGCAATCAACCAAAAGTTAAACGATAAAATATACCCATTATCTGCCGAATCGGGGTATAACTTGCTCCGTAAGCATTATTCTAAACTTTAGGACCAAAGTGTAATACTTTGCACAGTTTGAACCAAATAAAACTCGCACTTATTTAAATAATTCATATAAATAATTCAAGAAAGGAGAGCCGAAAACGCAATTACTTGGTACTCAACAGTCGTGACGAAAAATCCGAACGCCTTATTATACGAAAAGTCACATGACAATTGTAGCCGAGTTATTATAATATTATTATACGACTCAATTTGCAAATAAATAAAAAGTAAATTGAAGTATATATAAGCATGTATTATCGGCAATGTGCCATTTCCCAGGGGCGGGTGCAGTGGGGGCTTATATATGTACATACACACACATGTGTGTGTGAATTGTCGAATGTGCGAAATATCACAAGTCAGAAATACAAAAAGTACGAGCGGCTTTAAGTCGAATGTTAGACAACCAACCAAAGTGCAAATAACGGCCTTTTTATTTAGCTGTTTTTCAGGACCTCAAGGTCACAACTTGCCCACTATATCTTTAGTGCACTGTATTATTCAGACAGCTGTGGCAAATGCATTCGTGTTCTAGGCAAACAAAACAATAACTGCGATGAGTTTGGCAAATTACGCAAATGAATGATTCAGTCTATTTGAGCGACTGTAGTAACAGAATGGAAATTCTGTTTCAGAGCAAAACATCGGCTGATATGAACTCGTGGCACAACAAACAATAGAGTATAATGAACGTATTTCGTATTGCTTTCGAATGTGGGTTGCGATAAGGTTTTCGAAGGTGTGTTCAAACCAGTTGTCTGAGTTATATATAATAGAGGTGCACTAAAAAGATTTTAGTGCAGACATCCTTATCTCCGCTTTGATCATAATTGTTTAGCCTTACAGTTCAGATTTTTATTAAATTTTACACATTTTTTGCTTGCAATACTCGAAATTTTTTCAAAATTCGAAAATACGCCGTATATTTTGGTCAGAGGGCAAACCTCTGCGTTGCGTCACCATGTTCAAATTTTCCATCGAGCCTTAGATTGCGCTGCTATGCCGACAAATGCAACAGGAAGATGGTGCGACCTTGGGTTTTTAATATTTAAATCACAATCTAATCAAACAATCTTCACTAGGAACCCAAGAAGTTCCAGCTGGACCGCGGACCCTACCTCTCCCAGCTGGACTACCAATCGCGCCTTCAGTTCCAAGCACCATCTTGGAGGTTACCCCTCACCAGCATTATATGCACCATTGGACCCTCATCCAACCATCCGGAAGTTCTGCTTGAACTTATTCGTGCTGGGATGAGGGTGGTCCGACTGGACATGTCCCAAGGCAGCCACAATTGCCACTGCCAGGCAATCCAGGCGGCTCGTAAGGCCATCTCCATGTATGTGGAGGAAACGGGTCTTCCCAGGAGCTTGGCCATCGCCCTGGACACCAAGGGCCCGGAAATCCATCCACAAGGCATACCGGATGACACACCCGCCGTAAGCGAGCAAGACAAGCTGGACCTGGAGTTTGGCGCGGATCAGAAGGTGGACATGATCTTTGCGTCGCTCATTCGCGATGCCAGAGCCCCCAGGGAAATTCGCCAAGCACTGGGTCCATCAAGTGAGCACATAAAGATCATTTCCAAAATCGAGAGCCGAGAGGGTCTGGCGAACATAGATGAGGTAATCCGCGAATCCGATGGCATAATGTTGGCCCTTGGCAATCTGGGCAGCAAAATACCACTGGAGGCTGTGCCGCTGGCGCAGAAATCGATCGTGGCCAAGTGCAACAAAGTGGGAAAGCCTGTAATCTGTGCCAACCAACTGATGAATTCGATGATAGCCAAGCCACGTCCCACTCGCGCCGAGTCCTCTGATGTGGCAAACGCGATCTTTGATGGTTGTGATGCCCTCGTGTTGTCCGATGAAACGGCCAAGGGTAAGTACCCGCTGCAATGTGTGCAGTGCATGGCCAGAATCTGCCAGAAAGTCGAGTCGATTTTATGGTATGAGAGCCTTCAGAACAACCTCAGAAGAGAAGTCCGGATGAAGGCCGCCAATCACATCTCGGCGGTAACCACGGCAATTGCAGAGGCGGCTACGGTGGGTCAGGCTCAGGCCATAGTAGTGGCCAGTCCGTGCTCCATTGTGCCCCAGATGATCAGTCATATGAGGCCGCCGTGTCCCATCGTGATGCTCACCGGCTGCCAACATAGGGCCGCTCAAGCCTCGCTCTCTCGGGGCGTTTTCCCACTCCTCGTCAAGGAAATGGTTTACGGCAGCCTAAACTACTGTCGCATCATGCAATCGGGCCTAAAGATGCTGGCCAAGATGGACATCCTGGAGCCAGGTCAAAAGGGAACGGTAGTGCTGGTCAACGCCATGTCGGCAGACATGCTTACCTTCCGGCTGTTCACCTTTGTACAGCCAACTGAGGCAGAGCGAGAGGAAGAACGCTGTCGAAAATTGGCCAGAAAGCAGCGTTGCAAGGAAATGAAAGTGGCTTTAAGTAAATCCTGTTCAGATCTAAAGAGCAGTAAGTGTGAAACATCTCTGATATCCAAAGAATGTCTCTCGCAGCTGGAAAAACCTAGTGAGCAAAAACCGAACGAAGATTTGGCAATAACCGAAGAAAAGCAATGTCCCAAAAAGGACGACCTAGCCCTAAAATGCCTCAGGCTGAAGAAAGAAAGTCAAGCTCAAACGGAATCCGATACGAAACGGATGGATGAACTCAAAATAGCGGAAGAAATGGCATCAAGTAAATCGTGTACAAATCTAAAGAGCAGTAAGCCTGAAAGATCTATAAAGCTGAAAGAAGAGAAAGAATGTCCTATTATCGAAAGAGCGTCAAAATGTTTAAGGCGGAAAAAAAAGAGTAAGCTGAAAAAGTGCAAAGATTTGGCTGTAAACAAAGAAAAGGAATATATCTGTTCAACTAAAGAAAGTCCCAAAAAGAACAACTTGACCGTAAAATCTCCCAAGATGAACACAGAAACACAAGCTCAATTCAAAGCTAATATGAAACGAATGGAAGAACCCCAAAAAGCGGAAGATTGTCCCAAAAAAAGTAATGAGGCGGTTAAGGATAGTCTTATCCCTAAGAAAGCAGGCGATTATGCCTCGAAGTGCAATAAACGAAAAAAAGAAAGTCTAAAGAAGGATAAGTGCAAAGTAATTAAAATTCCGAGGACATCCCAGGAAAAGGATAATTATAGCCAAAAGAAAGAAATTCCTAGGGAATACACAAGAACAATCAATCTAAAAAAAGACGAAATTTTACAGGCAGAATCTGCAAAGAAACACTCTGATGAGTTGGAAAAGTCCTGGGATATAATACTGGAAAACTGTAAGACGGTAAAACTTGAAAACTGCATGGCAGTGAAACTCGAAAACTGCAAAACAACAAACCTGGAAAACTGCAAAGCGATCAAGCTCGAAAACTGCAAGCAGCCGAGCAGACGTAGGAAAACCACAGATCGTACTAAAAAAGTGTGAAGGTGTTTGATGCAGGTATGAAGATACAATCGTTTTTGTGTCAAGGGTAGAATAATAGCCGTAAGAACGTTCTCTAATGAATTATCACAAACTAATAAAGGCGTGTTCCCCACATACATAAGCTATGATGTATCAAAAAGTGAAGGGTTATACATAGCAAAAGCTCAGTTTTGAAAATAAGTTCAGATACATTTAAGAAGTTTTTACCAATATTGTGGGAAATATCGAAAGTTATTGCAATGAGAAAACGTTTCCAGTTAGCTTTGCTCTCCATTTTGCACTGCTCTTTTTAAATTTCCAGATAAAGCAATTATCAACGAAAAGAAAACAAAAGTCAAAGCGGAACTGGAAAAATAAAACAGTGAAATAGAAAGGCAACCAATTGGTTTGAGAACTTAATTAACCAACGTTTGGCAGCGACAAGTTACGTTTTGAGTTTTTGTGTTTTAATTTAGCTGGAAATATGAAATATTCAAAGCTTTGGCGACAAATTTCACCGAACAAAAAAGCGGAAAAAGGCCGAATCAAACAATAACATAAAAAGGGTACAAAACGCAGCCAAAACAATTAAAAATGCCAACGAAGCCGCGCAAAAGTCAAACAAAGAGGGCAAAGCACACACACACGTAGTTTCATAGATATAAAGTGAGTTGTATACAATAATAATTGCTATATAGCGAACCGACTTGGCCGGGGAAGTTAAACCAAAAAAAAAATATATAAAAAAAGCCCGCATGGAAATGCCACAAGTTGAGTAACATGGTATATAAAACAAGCAGAGGGGTGTGCTTTCAACCGAGTCAAGACCGTGCATAATCAATCCGAAATGAATGACACAAGTGACTCGAACAGAACCCGGCTAAAGTAATAGCAGACTCTTACGATCTGTAAACGAAATTCTAGCTGTGGGCTTGCATACAAATTACCGTCTAGTAACAATTAAAAGTTAACCACTAGTTAGTTATATTCTTAATTAACAAGATAAACACAGTGAGAAGCGAGGAGCGGCGCTGTCTTGGTCATTTGGAAGCTTGTTATGCAATTAGCTAAGTAAATGCACAAGGTTACAAGGGGGGAAAGCAGTAAAATGCATTGCAAAAAACATACATTTATATATAATATTTACATAGTATGCAGGCAGGGATTGGGGTGGCATGGGATCAGTAAATAATTCGCATTGGGCAAGGTTATGACGGGAATGCGGGTGCATTAGAGGTGGTTGAACTCAAGCCTTCATCAGAGAAACATTACTTAACATTATTAAACACAATGAAATAACAAGCAATGAGTAGTTGCGAATGCAGTAATACGAATATATCAATTGCTGAGTCATATACTTCCTTAAATAATTTATATGTTTTTCCTTCATTTTAATATTTATATTAAAAGCTGAATGTTGGTTTTTTGTTAATTTTTTGTAATATTAAACTAGTATTGTATTGGAATACTTTTTGTTTCGTACAGAATTTTAGTTAAAATGTAGGAGTAGTTTTTAAAAATATTTGCTACAATTCGTAGTAGCAAACCATTGAAAGCTAACCTCAAGTCATCTGTTTTTTTGGGTGAAAACCCCTTCTCCACTTGATTTATTTTAGAATCATGTGAAGGAAATACCACAACATTAAAATCAATCGGTTATAAAATCTGTTCAAAGCGATTTCGACTTCCGCTAGAGGCTTGAGTAAGCCGATGTGGAAGACATTCAATTTATCAAGGCGCATTTGGGTTATACGAACTACATATGTAAGTAGGATTGAAGATACGCACCATTTATCTAGTTAAATCTCATTTAAAACGGGTCTCAGTTAGAATGTTGAAGTCGCTATGCAGCATGCCTGTTGGTCGGTTGTCCGAAAATGAAAATTGATTAATCCAAATGAATGAGCTGCGATGTCTAAGTGGGTTTATTTCGGTTTCATTTACTGATATTTTCGACTGTGGAATCATTTAATTTCTCTGATACGGTCACAAGTCACTTTTCATTTTCTTTTCTTTTTTATTTTTTTTTTGCCAACACACGGAGATAAATATTTTTCGATTTTGCTACGGGGGCTTTTGGGTTGTTGCGTTTAAAATTTCACTTTTAGTGCCGGGGTTTCGTAATACCTGGGCGTCAGAAACTAGATATCATTTATTGATTTATTTAGTATGCAAAATGAGAGATATGCGATCTCGTGGGTTTGGTTTATTTTTTCGTAGTGCGAGCCGCTTAAATTATACCGAACCGAAAATGTAGAACGCGATCGAAGCGCGTCTTCGCAGCACACAATTGCAATTCACAGACACTTAAGCACACTCGGCTGGAGAATAAAGGTTGTGCAGTGATTCAGCTGCCCGAGATCAGATGACGCAGTCTCTGCTCTTTGTTTGGGGCCCTTGAACACTAGGTTTGTTGTTGCTGCATTTGGTTATGTATATATATTTGCTTACAAAATATTGAGACACGTGCGTGCGCTAGGCAAAAGAATATACGTGTATCTTGCAGATACAATTTCAGTACCAGAGATACGAGGAAAAAAATAATTCCAACAAAGCGTTATCGCGTTGTACGCGGCTCTGCAATTGTTAAACAACTAAAGGAAAATAAAGCCAGCGCGAGTCCAACCCAACAGCTGCGAGCAGTTTGTTGAGTTTCGCTGAATGCGATACATTTACGGAGAGAGAAAAGATACATTTACGGGCAGCGAATCGCCGAGCGAGAGAGCGGAAATCGAGTGAAACTGGCTAGCGGCTAACTGCTAGCCCTCGCAGCTGCTAGCTCTTGAGCTCTTGACTGGCATGAGTCATGTGAGCGCTGAGTAGGAGCCAGTACAAAACTGGGTCTTTTATGGATTTACAGCTAGCTTTTTATTCCAATTTAAATTTTTAAATAGAAAAT
The DNA here is from genome assembly GCF_016746365.2 of Drosophila yakuba. Lineage (NCBI taxonomy): Eukaryota > Metazoa > Arthropoda > Insecta > Diptera > Drosophilidae > Drosophila > Drosophila yakuba. The sequence goes on from NC_052530.2 coordinate 17,643,741, forward strand.
TTTCATATTTTAATAAAATTGTTTACTTTTGCTAGGGGTATATGGCAAAATCCAAACCTTTTCCTGTTTTATTATAATATTGAGTGAGTAATTCGTATTCAGCCAGCTGAATAAAGAGCAGCCGGAAATTCAGAGTGAGCCAAACTCAAAGAGAAAGTGTTTTCGAGCACCTAAGAGCATTGTTATGTATCAATACAAAACCTGCATCTGCTGCATCATCTTCGGCTTTTATTTTTGAGGATCCTATCAACGCAAAGGTTGTTTGTCTTCTAGACACACGCCTTGTTTTCATTTGTTTACGCACTGTATTTGTTGTTAGGTGCGTTTAATTTCTAGGTAAACAATCGCCACTTAGGGCGCCCGCTTAGATGTAATCAATTACAGATAATTAAGACAGAACTCCACGAGCACTCCGGAGCACAAAAGAAATAAAGAAATCAAAAGAATGCAAGCGTGGAAAGTGTGGCAAAGGGTAATGCACTGGGCCAAAGACACATAGCAGACATCAGCCACATCGGACAGCAGCAACAGCAAGTCAGAACCGACAACGAACGTTGCGACTATAAGATACCTATGCCTTAATTTAAAAAGAACTTTGCTTCCGCCAAAAATCAAAAAATTTAATAGTCAATAAATAAAAAAGTACACTGCTTATTTTTTATTATATATACTATAGATCTCATTGTTTATTTCTAACTTGAAGTCTCTGCACGATTATAGTATACCCCACAAACTACGAACAGCGGGTATAACAGCAGATCAACTCATTAGTTTTTATTATGGCTGTTGCCATTGGTGTTGATGTTGCCCAGCCATATGAAGGAGAGAAAAAGCCGCCATGGACAAGTACAGCAGAAGACCAAAGCGGGGAGACAACGCTCGAGTGACCCACTGTCCAAGTGGACGGCCTTTCTTATCTGACTCCACCTCCCTGCTTAATTACCCGCCAAGGAGTCGGGACAGAGGCGCAGTTGGCACAGTTGGCAAACTAATATCATACCATGTAGTAGGTTTGTTTAAGAGACTCCACTCCACTGCACTCCACTCCACTCCACTTCGTTGGGGTGCTAGTGGGACACGTGAAGGGCACAACACACCAAGACCAAGTTGCCATGGAACCACGGCTAAAGGTTTAATCAATGACCCGCTCGCTTGCTCGCGCTCTCAAAAGAAAAACAACTCGAGTTTGAGTTGCTTATTTATGGAAATTGATAAGACAAATCGTATGGTTTTACGACCTTTCATTTCCATACACTTTATGCGCCTTGTCATGGCTACCAAAATGAAATATGAAAGCAAACCTAGCCTTAATTATATCTACAAGCATGTATCATTTTATGAAAAGGGACAACAGCTTGACTTTGTATGTTTGATAAATTCTTTAAAATGTGTGTGGAGATTGCAAATGGGGTTATTTTTCTGTAAGCAATTTGAGGACATGATAAGACAACACATATTTGATAATCATTTCGATTTGTAAGATCAGGAGTGTGGATGATTGCACACTTTTTCTTTAATAGTTTTGAATAAATAATGCAATTTCGATTCGTTAGGTAAAGTATCAGAATCTCTATAGAATTTTCGAGTCGCTGAAAATGTGCACCATCGTAGACAAGGTTTTTAAACCGATAATTTAATTTTGGAGTTTTCCTGTGTTGTTTTAACACGATGATAACAGTTGTGTTCAAATTTGAATTATTGCTTATCAATTTGAAATATATAGGTTTAACAATCTCTATAAAAACATCTTAACTAAACGTTTTTCAGTTTCTCTTTAAAAGTTATGAATACAAAATTAATAAATAATGTTTGCTGCCGATTCGTTAAGTAAATTATCAGCTCTCTCTATAGCTTATTCAAGTGTCGCTGAAAATGTGCACCATCATAGATTAGGGTTTCTACCTCAATAATTAATTTAGCCTGTGTTTTTCTGTGTTGGTGTCATAATTTGATAACAGTTGTGTACAAACTTAAATAATTGCTTATCAATTTGCCATGTGTAGGTCTGGAAACCTCTATAAAAACACTTTAACTAACCGGATTCAATTCAGTTTGCGAACGTTAGCTGACCGAGAAGTATTCAACGGTTTCCAAAAGGTGAGAAAAAAAGAGAGTGTTACTTGTTCATGCTCAATTATATTTATATATGGAAAATTAATTTCTATATAATACGTTGCCGTCATTGTCATTTAATCGGAAATTTCGAACTGAGCGAACATGAAAACCCGTAATAATAATATTCCACATTTCAGATGTCGTACAAGGTTGAAGCTCTTCCCGATTCCTACGCCGCCCTTGGCGAGGGACCCCACTGGGATGTGGATCGCCAGAGTCTGTACTACGTGGACCTCGAATCGGCCGGCATTAATCGCTACGATTTCAAGCAGAACAAGGTGTACAAGTCGAAAATCGAGGGCGAGGAGTTTGCCTCCTTCATTCTGCCGGTTGAGAACAAGCCACAGGAGTTTGCCGTAGGATGCGGTCGTCGCACGGTCATCGTCCAGTGGGATGGAGTCTCCGCCGTGGCCAAGGTCACTCGCACCCTGTTTGAGGTGGAACCGGACCGGAAGGACAACCGCATTAATGATGCCAAAACTGATCCCAATGGTCGTTTTTACGGTGGCACCATGGCCACCAGTGGCGACATCTTCACCCAATGGAACGGTGATCTCTACAGCTGGCAGGCCGGTGGACAGCCCAAGTCCATCCGGGAGAAGGTGGGCATCTCCAATGGCCTGGCCTGGGATGTCAAGGCCAAGAAGTTCTACTTCATCGACACCAACAACCACGAGGTGTTGGCCTATGACTATAATCAGAGCACTGGCGCCGTGAGCAACCCCAAGGTCGTCTTCGATCTGAGGAAAATCCGCCCCGAAGGACCATTGTTCCCTGACGGCATGACCGTAGATACCGAGGGCAATATCTACGTGGCCACCTTCAACGGTGGAACCGTCTTCAAGGTGAATCCAAGGTGAGTTTATCGTCCTTCATTCGAATTCAATATTATATGTTATAATCTTATCAAATAAATAATCTTTTTAATGCAGCACCGGTAAAATCCTGCTGGAGATCAAAATTCCAACCAAACAAATCACCTCGGTGGCGTTTGGAGGTCCCAACTTGGATATTTTGTATGTGACAACCGCCAACAAATTCGACCAGCCGAAACCAGCTGGCACCACCTACCAGGTCACTGGGCTCAATGCCAGGGGTTACGCCGGCGTTAGTTTGAAGATCTAGATTGTAGAGTACTTGTATAATAGCATTTAATTAAATAACCAAACGTTTGCTTGTTCACTAAAGTTGGTAATTCCTTATTTTTCCCATTTACTATCTAATCTATCCAATCTAAAAACAAGGGAGAACTCTATGGACGAGTTCCTTGACTATCAGATACCCATTACTCAGCTGGTGGGAGTGCGAACGAGAAAGGTAAACAATCTTCTTGTCATATCGATAAAAATTGGCAAAAGAATAAAAAAAATTTTAAAAATCAACAAAATTTCAATAATGTGGGCATGGAGGTTATGGGCGGCTTGTGGGCGTTAGAGAATTTTGATCATAATTTTTTTGTTAGCATATCAAACATACTTTATATGCTTGGGCGTTAGAGTGGGCGTGGCAACATGAATCGAAAAACTTGCGCTGCGTCTATGTCTCTGGAGTCTGTGTGCTCAACCTTCTAGCTTTAGTAGTTCCTGAGATATCAGCGTTCATACGGACGGACAGACAGAGGGACAGACGGACGGACAGACGGACAGACAGACAGACAGACCGACGGACAGACGGACATGGCCAAATCGACTCGGCTATTGATCCTGATCAAGAATATTTATACTTTATATGGTCGGAAACGCTTCCTTCTGCCTGTTACATACTTTTCAACGAATCTAGTACCCGTTTACTCGAATACTAAGGGGTATAATCATTTTGGAACATGACATTTCATGACATCTCAGACTTTTGATTATAAGAACCATGCAAATAGAAAAAAAAAAAGAACTTTGACCTTAAGGGATGCGAATCAAGCCCCTGGTTCCATGCAAGATAAGTGAGAACCACTCCACAAAATCAATGGATTTGTTGTGAAATTGATATATAGTAGTATAGAGTGCTACGCCCTTGGTTTTATTTTTGTAGGGCAAACGGTTTAGATTAGAAGGGAATTGGAATGGTTTTTTTGAAGTACCAGGGAGATACTACTACTTAATTGGGCAAACAGATACCAGCTGATACGTCAAATTGTTTAGGGGCTCGTACTTATTTGATAGTATTTGTTGTAAGTTTCTGTCTGTGGAAGATTTTGACAATTTTAATCTAATCTCTATGAAATGGCAAATCATGTGTTTGTGTATAATACACAACGATTTTCATTGCAACTTTTTTGTGCGTATTCACTTGCAATATATCTATTTTTAGTCGCAATGGATATTTGGTCATTTTATCTTATCGCTTTTTCCATTTTCAAGATAGCCAAATCACCCGTAATTATAAGTTAAACGAGCTTCAGGCGGAAACTCTACGATAACTATGATTGATAAAATAAAACAAAACTAACAATTGGCTTACAAAATCAAACCATTTCAAATAAGTAGCAATAAATCGATGCAGATACATATCGCCTCAATGGAAAAAGGGCACAATATTGATTGTAAGTGAAATGTAAACGGGGGCTAGAAAAAGTTGTGGGAAACGAGGAGGTCTCCAGGGTGCCAAGGCAATCAAAAACATATTTCTAAAGAAATGGAAGCGAAGGGCGAGGGAGATGAGAGATCGTTTCGACAATTGTTTGCGCTGCACCCAAAACAACTGTCCCACAATATATGGGTAATAAAAGATACATTTATTCAGATACGGATACTGTATCCATATGCGCATTGTTTGACAACACGAGAATGCCACACAGACCGATACAGATCCAGATACCGAGCACATATGGCAGCAATAAACATGAAGACAGACAAGAGATGGGGCTGAAAAATGAAAACTGGGGACCGGGTACTGGAACCTGCCACTTAAACCGCAATCAGAAACAAAATTGATTTAAATTTGAAAATGTAAACAACACCCAACAAGGAGGACTGATCTAACAGCAAAGCAGCGTAATTGTATTATAACAACAGAGGCTGAAACTTTCGGTTCATGACCGACAGTGGCCACAGTGGCATTGGTAAATAAATGGATATTTAAGGCATTATTTACACTTTTTGGGCCACCTTGGAAAAAAAGATTAAATATTGACACATTGAACACAAAAGGTGCCTGTTTCTCAAGCTTTAAATAACATAATTGAAGGGAATAAGAGAGTTCTTATTAATTTATTACAACCTGTTTAAATTCTTATTCTTTGACGTGTTCTAGCACTAACTATTTGATAAGACTCTAGGCTCCATCTACCTTATCAATCAGAGTGTATAGAAAGCTGCCACAGAGTGGCATGTTCCACTGTGCCAGGAAAATATCGCCCACAAACATTCCTATCACACCGAATGGGGCATATCATATGCGATGGTGCCACACCCACTGGGCACTTTTCTGGGAAACCCACGTGTGAGAGCGCAGTAAACCAGTGGAAAGTGTCAAACGATCTGATCATCAAATTTGAAAAGAAAGCATGAGAAATACGTAAGGGAAATATTTAAAATGCAGATTGCATCTCAATTTGATTGAATAATAAAAATAATATTGAACGTTGGTAATAAAAAAGGTTTACAACTTATTGCAACTTTATGTAAATTTAATGTTTTGACCAGGTTTTACGGTCTAAAAGGCAATAAATACGAGGCATTACACAATTGCCTCATGTTTCTATTATTATTCTTTAAACATACATATATTATTCTCGTAGAAAAAATTAAATTAAAATAGATTATTTTTATTCGAATTGTATTATTATTGTATTAGAATCTATTTGTTTTTTTCCAACAGGAAATTACCTTTAACTCCCATCATGTTTTAAGGAAATGAACAATAGGATGCCTCTGACCATTCCTACCGACTTTTCCAGACCGTAAAAATGTGTGTAGCATCGGGAAAAACCGAAGCTGGGCAAAAATACTGGCAAACATTTGTTGTTTCGGGAGCTTTGTTGTCTGCGTTTGCCGTACGTTAATGAAGCTTATGAGCAGCAGCGCACAAGTCGCAACTCACTGAACTGCAACAAAAACAACAAGCACAGTGAAGCACAAGTGAAGCGTTGCAGTGCGCGACAGAGAGGGCAGACTGTATGGTTGGCATGCGAGGGAGCGAGAGAGGAAGGGCGGGAGGCAGGTTGGGAGAGAACGAACCGCAAGCGGGCGGCAACAAAAGGAGAGCGCTTCGCCAGTCAATGGCTGCACCTGTACCCACCTGCCCATACCGCCCATCCCCCCCTGCCCCTCCTCTCCTCGTCCCCTTCGCCCACCAAAATGAGACAAAGCACAGTTACGCTCGGCTTTGGCGGTTGGCGGTTGGCTCATTAATGTCTGACACGTTTGAGCGATCACCGCACTGCAGAAACTCGAAAAAAGGCACTGATATGAAAATATACAAAAAACACAGCCCCAAATAAACGCAGTGTAAACAGTTTTTAAAGCCGCTCGTGATTAACATTAAAAACGCATTTCCAATGGAGATCTGATTCTGCATGCACCGGTTTCCGAGAGGAACTGATAGGCGGACTGCGGTAGCCAAGCAGAAAGTTTATAAATATAGTACAGTAGTAAGCGGCTATAAGAGCAAAAAAGTGCCATGCCAAGATTACATCTTGCCTGAAGCCATGTCTATATGAATATAAGCTACTCATCAGGCAAAGAAAGTATATTTGTTTTGAGATAAACTTATTTACAATTTAATTCAAATACCATAATTGAATTCATAATCGGAATCAAGAACCCATTTTGGTATATCCAAAGAAACGATATAGATTTATGCAGCGCTGTTCTTTATAGGCCGAGCTTACTGTAACAACAATGAATTGGGCGGGAATTACATATTCAGATATGACACGACCCAAGTTGCAAGTGCAGCGGAAGTGATCCATTACGCAAGTTCAGAGCGGAAAGAGCGGGTGCAAGTGAAAGGTGGAAAACGAGTAACAAAACCCATGGGGGTTTTATTATAATTACAATTCTGGCATGCAAAATTGATCCCCTGAATTTTAAACTATCTGTTTTAAGCAGAACTTTATTATTTTTGTTGGCTCTGTTGGTTTTGGTAGCTCGAACTTTATACTTTTTTGTTTGATTAACAATTAAAATCGTTGAGATTCCTATTTCTCCTATAATTATTTTAAAGTTTATCTAGATTTCTGAACAACAAACTCACCTTGTGGCAAAAAGCGGCTGCCTCCTTGGCCACGCCTACTCCGTCCGCTGAGTGGGCGTGCGTTGAGGGCGAGGTCGCGTAGACGAAGAGCGGTAGCGAGCTAAAGTTCCGTTTGTCCTGAAAGCGGCGGCTGAAGAATAACGGCTTGTGGCATCCCGCTGCAGCGGATAATATGTTTATTGTTGCTGTTGTTGTTGCTGCGGCTGCTGTTTTCGTGACACTAGATGTGGATGCAACTGCTGCTGCGGCTGCTGCCGGTGCTTCTTCTTCTTGTCTGTGCGTATTTACTGTTCTTGTTGTTGTTGTGGCTGCTGCAGTTGTTGTGTTTGCTGTTGTTGTATTTGCTGGGGTCGCCATTGGCGTATCGCAATTTTCTCGTATTATCGCCGCTTCTTCCTCTTCGCTGCAAGTTGTTGTTGTCTGTGTTTGGGTTTTTGTTGTTGGCATGACTACAACTACAGCTACTATAAATCGAATATAAATATATCGACGGAGGCGTGGGCGGTGCTGTGGGCGTGTCCCTGCAGCTGCTGGCGTCCCTTGTTGTTGGTCTTGTTGTTGTTATTACTTAGGGCCTTGGCATTATCCTCCTCCATCTTTTTCGCTGGTCAAAAGTCAGCGAAGTTCACCGCTTGCCAAAAATAAGTGATTACCACTTGCACATCGGTTTCTTCATTTTCTCTTGTTCTTCAAGTGCAAAAATAAAGTACAAATTCTTTGACCATACAAAAGTGTGAGTTCTGTGTAAAAATGCACAAAAAAATACGCACGAAGCCGATTGCGGGGGTGGGAGCGAGATGGCGATACACGAACGAGTCCAAAGGGCCGCCAAACTAGGATAAACACGCCAACAAACCAAACGAAACACTTGCACAACCGTAATTCGGCCCAGATCCAAACAAAAGAAACCCTAATAATAAGTAAATTACTTAATTAAGAAGCACTTTTGTTTAAAATATTTTGCAGACAGTGGTAGTTAGAGCTGGAACAACAAATCGATGTTTATTCGATACTATCGGTGTATCGCGAAAGTTGACTGCACCGATTACTTCCTGATACCATCGATTGTTTTAACTGTTCACACTATTCTTGGCTGTTTACACATCCGGTAGCGCCAATTGGATATGTGAAAAAATGAGGAGATAAATTAAATTACCCAGTTAAATTTACAGCTCTTATAGAAAACGTTAGTTTAAGATCTATGTATTCATTACAGGATAATTAAATCAAAATCAACTAACGCATTGCAGTCAAATATCGATGGCGCAACGGGTAATATCGATAAGTAGCCAGTATTGGCAAGTCGGCCTTGCCAGTCCAGCGCTCTGGCGTAAATTTAAATTTCAAATTAACGCCCTGTCAATTATGCAACCCAGTAGCTAGTCGGAAATATTTCAATAGCCCGGATCACCTACAGATCAAAATTGCTCAGTGAAAACATTCCGGCAGCCTGCAACACGTTGTGTGTTAACAAATTTACAAAAAAAAAATTGCAAGCTTTTGGGCGCACGCACCACCGATAAAAAGGTACTTTGAAAAAACAAAACACCACCTCGCTGCCGGTAAAGCTACCTCTTCGGGCAATCACGACCTAAAGTGAGTATGACATGAGTTTTCCATTGACAATCAAATTGTAATTAACTAATTCACCCCTCACCGACAAAGGCGTTGCCACCCAATCGATCTGGCCACCCCGAGCGAAAAGGTCATATAGCTGGACTGCTTTGCTGGACTGCCGTTTCGCAACACTACCACCCGACACGCACACCATTCGTCTCACTCGGTCGCACGCTTCGGCAACACAATAGTGCTTCGTAGCGGTGTCAGCTCTTGTACGGTCGTCTCTCTCGCACAAACGGTCGAAAGGCCCCGCATTGATTGTGAAAAAATAATCATCGCCGTAGTCTTCGTCGGGTCGCCGTTTTTACTCGCAGTGCGCTGGTGCTGCTTTATTTCGTGACAAGGGACATACAACCGAGAGAGCCATATTTAAGCATCAAAGTTCTAAAGGCGCAACGCAGCTTTGTGTTTCGTTTTTCGTTCAATTCTAAGCAGGAGGATTATATATTGAATAAAAACCCAATTCTGTGCGAAGAACAAAAGAAATACGCGAGACACCAACACCAGCAAACAACCAACCAAACACACACACACACAACCCAGAAAATCAAATTTCAATCAGAAAATGGCGTTAAAAAGAATCAATAAGGTATGTGAAAAAAGGAAAAACTCGAAAAACTATGCAAATCGGACTAAAAAAAAGAACAGAACACTTGGCAATACATCAATTTGAAAGTAGGCAAAAATGTGAACAGACATCAATTTTCAACGGGAGAAAAATTTTATGCAAGAAATGTGAAACGTAGGTAGTACCCGACAAAGAGAAAGAAGAAGCGGGTGGAAAGAAGCGTGCAAGAGGGAAGGGAGAAATTGAGCTGTGGAGTTACCATTACCATTTAATTAATAAGTTAGTAATTAGGAGCAGATTAGAAGTTTTGAGGGTGGTGAAAAAGGGATGTGTGCGTGTGGTGGGCAAGGCAACGTGTGGTGCAGTCATCGTTTCCGTTACTTCTGCGAGAGTGTGTGTGTGTGTGCGATGCGTGTGCGTGAAAGTGCAATGCAAATGTGCATTGTTTGTGTGCGTGAGTGTGCGTGTGTGCCGGGCACCTGGATGCATTTACATTAATGCAACTATACGGCGGAGTTTTCGCAGCTCTACGGGCGCTGTTACCCAATACACGCTGTACACGGCACTCGCACACACACTCACTCTCGCCACAGACACACACACACAAACGCACACTCTGCCAGCGCCGCAGAAAGATCCAGCAAAAAATAAAACAGAGCAAAAGCAAGAAGCGTATAAAATTAACCTAACCCTACTTTTTGCGCTGATAATTCAGAAATGGTGCTGCCCCCAAGTATATATATTTTTGTATATGTATTAAGGTAGAGTGGTTCTAGCGTGCGTGCTTCGATAATTATTTTTAAAGTGCCTGCGCGTCGTTTGTCCTTGTCCAGTAAATGCCTTTTTACCCCCCAAAATTTGATTGGGAAAAAACATGTTCAAGGCCCTGACAACCCGCTATTTTTCCCAAGTCATCCCAGCCTTCCTCAAAAGCATTAGTAATATCTTGAAGTTGTGGAAATGTTACTTGGCAAATTGGGATTTTTTTTACGTTTGCAGCCGGTTATCATAGTCATACCCCACACGCACACACACCAACGCGCTCGCAAATACAAAGTCTCGCCATCACTTGGCTATGGCCATTGCATGCCATCTCGCTCTGGCCTTGGCGCACTCCCTTTGCCCGCGACAGCTGAGGCCTCTCTCGGTCTCGCTCGCGCAATGGGGCAGAGCCAAAGAGAGCGCAAGTGTGTTAGTGCTAGCAGGGCTTAGTGTTGCAAAACACCGTCAGCCCAAAGGGGCCCCCCAAATAATTAGTTATAAATTATAATTAAGCATAATTTACATACAAAATGAGCAGTGAATGCGGAATTTGTTCATTATCTATGCGTGTGTGCGAGCGTGAGAATATCGTTGGTGTGTGTATGTGTTCGAGCGTGTGGGGCGAGGGGTCTGCTGACTGTCTCGACAAAAGCAGCGCTGCCTGCGTCGGCGTCATGGCCATTGAGTTTTCCTCATTTTTCGTAGTTTTCTTTCCATTATAACATTTTAATGCCTGCCTAAATGAAAACGAAATGGCAAGCGGGAAACCGGAAATAAAAGTATACTTTGTAGTAAACTCTTAAAATTCCTCACGCCCCCCTTTTTGTGGTCAATTCTTCAAAGGTCTTTTTTTCTCTAGATGGCCCCATTTGCCAAAAAAGAGAGTTAAAGAGCGAGAGAGAACAGTCAGCTTAAACGCAGATCGTAGTTCACTTGAACGTACACTGAACGAAATGATTGCACTCATCCTTACTGAATCATTTTATATATAATCACATTATGGTAATAATCCTAATAACAAATGAAAGACTTTAAATAGCTGCAGCTTTTGTGTGTATGGCCAGTACATCTGGTCCAATATTGATCTTAATATCGAAATTTCTTGCTGTGCACAAGTGTGTGTGTTTGTTTTTTACTTTTATTTGTTTCGTCTGATATGAGTCATAAGCGGCTCCAACTCCAACCGAAAAAAGAAATGTAACAATTTCTTGTAATTTATTTTTGCTCAACAGGTACAATTCCCGAAATGAGTAAGTGAGATGGGGCAAAGAAACACGGTGTTTTTCGCGACGGCTATTTTTGTTGTGTTCCACTCTGATTTTGGGGTGCCGTTACAAACACACGCACACACACCCAGAAGCTCAGTCTTCTCGCTCTCCTTCATTCTCCCTCCTCCTGCTGCTCCTCCCCACACTTCTTCACTGAGTCGCGCTCTTCTTTCGCAGCTCATCTTCATTATTCTTTTTATATGTATATTCTTGGGTTTTTTTTTTTTTTGCCGGTTTACCTTACACCTTGTTCTCTCTCCCCTTTTGGTAGCAGTGTGTATGTGTGTGCGTGTGGGGCAGCTGTGATAAGTGATGAAGAGCCAAAGAGGCAGAGAGAGAGAGGGAGGGGAGTCGCTCAGCTGTGTGCGTGCGAGTGCAACAGGGACGGAGCGAATGGGCGGGGGGTGGGGCAGAAGGAGACAGCGCCATTTGTGGTCCGGGCCAACGAACTTGATTTTTCACGTCTCTCCCTCTCGCTCGCACTCGCTTCGAACGAAACTCGCATAAAAATGTTTATTTTGTATCCCCACAATTCTGTTTTTAAATTCTGCATTTAAAATTTACATCATTTGCATGTCAACCACACACCATGTACGCACACCCGGAAAACCGCGGCACATAAAGCAGCATCATAGACCAAAACAAAAGAACCGACTACCGGAAAACATAAGCGGATAGCCATGAAATGCACTTTTGACTATTTTCCATTTCGAGAACTCTTTCGGTGTAACGAAACCTACTAATTAGAAAATTTGGTTGGGATCAGCAAGGAAATTCTTATATAAGGTCTGATTAGAAATTAGGTATACTATTTAAAAACTGGTTCTTTTTCATAGCTAAAGATCAAAAAACTTGCCAATGTTCTGTATTTTCTGAAGTGATGTATTAAGCGTTCTAACAAGCCAGTCACAGATCATCAGATCTTAAAAACTTTTATTTAAGCTTATATTTAACGACTAATCTGAAAATGTATTTGTTCCACAGGAACTGCAAGATCTGGGCAGAGATCCACCTGCACAATGTTCAGCCGGTCCAGTTGGAGATGATTGTAAGTATGGTTGATGTTATTCAACATCTCGTTGATTTGCAGTGAGTCAGTGGTATTATGTTGGGAAGTTCGAAGCCAAGCTTTGATTTCACCACATCGTGTGGGAGCCGAGACCTAAAAAGTATGCGAAATATTTCCGAGTTGTCAAGTCTTGAGTCATATCTTGTATGTAGAATGCATAGGAATAGGAACTATATAGATCGTGGATATACATACATAGCATTTTTTAGGCATATTTTACATATGTATATACTGGGAAACAATATCTAGTGAGTTTCCGTCTCGGAATTGCTAATGAAAAGTGCAAATATTGTCGATTGACCATCACCACGTCATAGATTTCGATCGTGACTAGGCATATAACGCACAAAATTTGTTCACTGTTTGTTTGCCTATTTGCGGTTACTTTTGGTTTGGACTTTGCTAATTTGGGATTCTTTTGCGCCAAGTTTGGATTTGGTTCTTTATTTCACGATAGCGACGGCCTCCAAACAGCTGATCGCCATGACTTGGTTCTTGTTTTTGCGCTGTCTTAAACTCGATTTGAAAACTCACAAAAACTCATGCAATTAGCCAACAAATTCACGCTGCTTTTGGATCGGATTCGGTTACGTTATGGCACGTAGAGCTGTACTGCATACAGACAACCGTTACTGAAAAGCCCCCCTCTCCCCCAAAGAGGAAGGGGTGAGAGGTGGGGGCCGTATGGGGGTCACTCTCCAATGACGTCACTAAAAAGTGAAATCGCAAATTATATAGCCGTGCTGCCGACGATTTCGGTCAAAAACACAGGCGTACTTTGTGAGAAACGAGATTTTAGAAAGAAAGAGGTCAACTAAACTAGCTAACATCATCCTGCAAAAAGCTAAAGAATTTAATAAAGTAGTAAATAAATTATATTAATAGCTGAAAAACTTTATAAAAAGTTTCCTGTGAATGCTTTACAGCACTTTTATATATTCAAATTACGGAAGCTCAAAACTTCGCATAGTTCACTTTTATGCAAATGAAAACATTAATTAGAATTGGCGAAATATTGAAGAATATTATATTTCCTAGCACTTTCGTTAACAATTGCAGTTTCTCTGCTCGTAAGAAAATCGAACTCATTCAAGTTCCCATGAAACAGAGTAAATAATAATGATAATTGTCATCGTTTGCTGATAATGGCGGACAGCGAGGCGATTTCACTCGATTTCTATTAACAGCACTTAAACGTCCATATTATATACAATTAAAAGTATGTCTGTATATAAGCGTAATTATTTCTACGTACATATATTAAGGAACAAAGTTAATTATTTCCGCAGTTCTTATCACTCTGCTTGTATTATCATTTTGCTTTTTGCAAACCCTGCCTTCAATTTCCCAGGAACTGGGGTAAAAGAAGGGCACTGCAGCTGAGGGCGGGGCTTATTTTGGTTTTTTGGGTGTTGGTTGGGTGGCGAATTTTCACTCGAGTGCATGAAAACTTCCCCCTGCATTTTCTGCTCAGTGTGGGGCTATCTATTCACTTGTGTGTCCATGTGTGTGTGTGTGGAATTAATCCACTGAAATTGTAGTTCGACAAAAGAAGCCTTATGATTTAATCAGGTATTTAAAACTCGGCGTTGATTGAATGCTTTTGAGCTAAGCTACCATGGTCGGATTAGAAAACTTGGCAAATCAGCATGCCAATTAATCAACTTTTACAATACATTGTAATTTTTTTTCGAAATATGCATTGCTTTTATTCATATTATCTTGTTGCATATAATGACTTGACTCAACCTGGGTTTTTATTGCCTAGCGATGCTCGGAAATGATGGATTGTTTCCTAAGTGGTATTAATCAACATGGCTGCAGCTATGCGATTACTTTCGTCTCAGTTATGGCAAACACAATACCACCGAGTACCGACGCATTTTCCTGGCCCAAACTCCATTCTGCAGATGGACAAATGAGCATTTCGTGTAATTATGGTCAAGGCGGCAGCAGCAGCTGGTTACCGAGGGCCCAGTTCCCAGTTCGCCGTTCTCCGTTCACAGTTCTCAGCCAAAACAGAGAGGGTTTCCCAGTCGCATTCGATTCGTTCCCCAGAACGACATTGACGGCATGGCCAGTAGCGCTGTTTTGGCCATGATTCTGAGCCAACTGCCACACGTTTCGTGCTCTGCTCTCTCACAGAGTACAAGGGTATATATATGCGATGTTGTGCAGGGTAAAAGGATATATCGACTTCGTGGCCATGTATGCCAATAATAATCAAGGTTAGCTTAGCATGAATTCAGTTTAGAATGTGCAGTATCCTGATTTCCGCCATTTACAATATGAGCATTTAGAGCACTATCTAAGTTGTAAATAGATATGCATTTCCTAGCAGAGCTGCATAAACTTCCTCTGTGTATTATAGAGCCTGGCTGGTTACAGGGTATCTCGGCATAGGTATACTCCCCATAAGTATTTGGTTTTTGTTTCAGGGGGGAGAGCATTCGGTGCTGTTTCTGCTGCTGACGCTGTGCTGCCAATTGTCGGTGCCAAGGCTCTTTGGCTGGCATTGTTTGTGTTTGTTCTTTTGTGGGGGAATCGCTAAAGAGCGTGGCCATGAGCAAGGAAGTGGTGGGGTGGTGGGCGGCACTGAGAGAGAGGTGCACTTATTTAGACGAGAGCGAGTTTGCTGCATTGCTTTGCTGCACATACACTGGGGCCTAAACAGGGCGAACCTCGGCAGGGGGAAATGAATCGCACTTCTAGGAGATTACATTTCGGGGCGGTTATTGAAACTTTATTTTATTAACGCAGTAATTCACTAAAACAGTTCCTAAGTATGAACTCATTTCTTGAACAGTACTTTAGCGAGGAATATACGCTTCAATTTTGAGCGAGGTGCAAATTCAAGGCTTTTAAGATATTAAGATATTAAGATTCTGCATCCCATTATCAAATGCAAATATTTAAGATCTGCTCCCCGTACTCACAATAATTCCCCTTCAGGACTCAATGCAAATCAAAGCAAACAAAGAGCGTTTACTGCAGTGCACTTTTTGTTTGCTCTGTAGGGTTCTTTAACATTATCTAAACTACGTTTTAACCAGTGTTTAATTTATTTATCACTTTTTCCTTACAGTATTTCACTGGCAAGCTACAATAATGGGCCCGGTAAGAGGATTTTGAAATCACACGGAGAAATCGAGCAGGATCTTTATCTTTGCTTAATTTGTATCCTGAAATACTTTGTATTGGTTTATTTTCGGTTTGATTAGGGATTGTTTACTGTTCGAAATAGCAGATTGTTAATTCATTAATTTAAATTAGAATGCAGTTATGAAATAATACTTTGTTTGTATTAAAAAAAGCCAATACGTCATTTGATAAGAAAGATGCTTTAGAATGATTGGACGTATTGGAAAAGCGCTTTTGTAATCATACATGTATAATTCACAATCGCTTATAGAAGAATGCATTAAACTTGTTATAAACATTGTAGCCGGCGTCTAAAGCTCGCAATATTTACTTTAGAACTAAATGGTTTTATTTTAAACCATGATTATAACTTCATTTTTCAAGAGAGCGCAATCTAAGATTTGACCTCTAAATAAACCAAACAAAAGGATATATGTGTAGTGAGCTAGTCAGCTTTTACTAATAGCCTTTATTCACATTTTCTTACAGCCGGACAGCCCTTATCAAGGAGGTGTATTCTTCTTAACTATACATTTTCCAACAGACTATCCCTTTAAACCACCCAAAGTGGCTTTTACAACGCGCATATACCATCCAAACATTAACAGCAATGGATCGATTTGTCTCGATATATTAAGATCTCAGTGGTCGCCAGCATTAACTATTTCAAAAGGTGAGTCCATTTGAAACTTTGATTTTAAAACTTTGAAACGACGAAGCTAATATGTGCCCTCTTCTCTTTCAGTCTTATTATCAATTTGCTCTCTACTCTGTGATCCCAATCCAGACGATCCCCTTGTTCCAGAGATTGCCAGAATATATAAAACCGATCGGGAAAAATACAATGAGCTGGCACGAGAGTGGACTAGAAAGTATGCTATGTGATGCGTTCCAGATTGCAGCAGTCCAACAGAATCAGCAAATTCAACATCAACAACAGCAGCAGTAAAAGCAGATGCAACAACAACAGTAAAAGCAACAGCAAAAGCAACAAAGATAACATCAACAGTTTACAATAGTCAGAATCAGAAGAGGAGGAGCTGCAGCCGCGTCATTGTTACTGGCAATGGCCGCCGTGCGGTTGTCCACAACAATAGCCACAATATCAGCAGGAACTGCGGCCACAGCAGCATCAACCACAACAACACCAACACTCGCCACAGCAACATCAGCAGCAACATCGGCAGCAGCAGCAACAAGATCATCAGCTGCCGCAGTCATCTTCGCCGTTGCAGCCGCTGCTACCGCCTTCGCAGCGGCATTAGCATTAGGAGCAGCAAATTTGGCGGCGGTACCAAGAGCAACAGCGGCGGCAAACGCCAGCGGACCGGAGTCCTTGGAGCCGCAGCCGCAGCAGCAACAGCAGCAGCATCAGCAGCAACATCAGCCGCAGCAGCAGTGGCAGCTGGAGCAGCAACTGGCGGATTGGTGGCGAACTGGGAATAAGTGTGTGTTTGACCGAACAGAAACAGAACAGCATAAACGGAAATAATTTAATAATAATTACTGAAAAATTATGTAAGCATTAAACATTAAAAGCTAGACAGCTACCAACAACAGCATCAACATAATAAGTTTAAATACAAAGAAAAAAAAACTACAAATAAAAATCAGCTGGAAAAATTATTATTATTATATTATATTTAAAGAACCGGAAAAATAAAAATTGCAAAAATTCAATTTAACATCAAGCGTGTAGAAAGGTACTGCCTGCTTTAAGCCACATTTCGCTTTTGATCAATTAAATTGTTTGTAATCACTTAAGGTTTGGCAAATATAGGGTTTATTGCATGTGCTGCCCAAATTGTTTAACAATTGCTTCATTTTGTATAAAACATTATTTAAATAGAAATCTTGCTGTCTTAAATATATGTTAATTTTTGTAATGCCTCAAGAAAGCTTGTTAAAATGTTCATTTTGGCTTACCATTTGTTTTGTAACTGATTTACCTTGATTTGCCTACATTTGAGATTTGCGAAAAACTTATGAATTAGTAAACGGATGCTGCTGCATTTTGTTTCAGCTATATTTTGCTTTTGTTTTCTGAGCTCACAACCTTTATTCTGTTCCACTGCCATTTTTACCTTCTTAATTTGAAGTCCTCGGTTGTTGGCTGTTTATTTAATTAGCATGTTGTAGAGATCTGTTTGTGGTTTGCTGATAATTTTTATTAGGCCAGCCAGTCGGGCTAATTTTGTCTTATATTCTCAGTGCGCAACAGCTTTTTAATTAAACATCATCATGTGGACTTTGAAATGGGTTGCCACCAACTTTTGTTCTTATGGCAATAAAGTGCCAAGTGACAGCTCTCTCAGGTCAACAATTACACTTTTTAATGGTTTTTGCTCTGAGAAGGATTACTGATAGATGCTTAATGCAGAGAAACCTAACAACTCTGTCAATGCGAAGGGCATTTGATAGAAAGAACACGACAGCTCAGAACAAAGTATAATATTCAAAGTGTTTTGGCATTAAGGTAAGAAATTATACAAGTAGACTATGCAAAAAATAAAAATATGCCAAGGGTGCCACAAAATGGTGGTGAGTGGTGAAAATTTTCCAACGACTTGGTTGACAATAATTATATAGTTACGCAGCATGTTTGATAATGAACTGGAATGATTTCAAGGAAGAGATGGCTGATCTGCAGATT
This sequence comes from Drosophila yakuba, assembly GCF_016746365.2. Classification (NCBI taxonomy): domain Eukaryota; kingdom Metazoa; phylum Arthropoda; class Insecta; order Diptera; family Drosophilidae; genus Drosophila; species Drosophila yakuba. The sequence goes on from NC_052530.2 coordinate 17,662,127, forward strand.
TATAGATCTTACTTTTCAAAGCGAATTGGTATTCAGGAAGCCCCGCTTAAGTTCAGTGTAAGATCGCCGATGGCGGCAACGACCACAGCATGCTAAATTAGCATTTAATCAATTCAAATCTATATAGTATATGCAATGTATGAGAAGAATCGTGCTCGCGTCGCCAAAGCTTCAAATTCAGAGCGAGCTTTCGGTCTTTCTTCTGCTCTTTCTTCTCTTCACTTCGATTCGAGTCTCTTTCTTCCACGGCAAACAACACATTGGAGGTCTGAAAATATTCAGTTGATATTTTGCCGCGTTGCGAGAGGTGGAGCTGTTCGCCAGAATTTGAATTCGTTATTTTTCAGCTCCAAGTGAAATTGCAATCCGTTTCGTGTGTGTGGCCCAGTTAAGGCAAGTAAATCAAGACCAATTGAAGGTTATCTGAATCCGGGACCCTTGGGAATGTCAAGTAACATTGTTAATTTAACAACTGCATTGGCCCGGACACGTGCTGCCTTCGAAAGCTGCCTTCTAAGCGAGTGACCTGGAAAAGTTTTAGAAATTTTGGTTATGCAAACGGTTTTGTGAGAGAAATTCGTGTGTCGCAAGAGAAATAAATTTGAAACAAAGCAAGCCAAATAATTCGTATTCCTTATATACATATACATACGTATATGTATTCCTTGTAATCAATGCATTTTCACTGCAAAGTAGTCCGATTTGAATACTATTTCTTTCTAAAACCCTAAGCCATTACTTTAGCTTAGTATCATAAAGTGTGAATAGAAAAGAGCTTAGTTAAAAGTAGATCATTTTCAAGACCTTTGTGGCAGAGTCTTCTGCGGGCTCTTATCCATATCCATTAAGCTGCGAAGAAAGTCCAAGTGCGCAAAGAGAGGCTACGGAGAGAGAAGCTCACTGTCTTCGTTGGCTTTGGCTCCAACATGGCAACACGACTGCGCTCCCCACTTGGCACCATTCAAGTTGTCTTTTGTTAGGGTTTTTCGCACTCTTCTGCGAAATGGAAGGGGAGGTGGGGGAGGCTGGTTGATAACAGCCGGTCCCCAACTGGCGATCGCAGCTTATATGTTTAAGTGTTTAGATGTTTACCCGGACACTCGATCTCTAAACGAGCTGTTTTTCTGTGAATCCCATCAGGCTCCCCAGTCGCCAGTCGCCATCGCCATGAGTCCCCGTCCCCGCGAGATCCTCGATGAACCAGAACTGTCGCTGGACTCGTCCTCGAACTCGTCCTCCTGCTACTTGCGAAAATCTGGACAGGATTGCGACGACAGCTGCCTGGTGAGTGGAATATTCCTGTTTACAAAGCATTCGCCAGCACAGATCCCAAACGGATTAGGCTCAGACGGTGGTGGTTCAGTCTTATCGGGGGTTCTACATATATACATATTTATTTATAACCAGCTGTAAAATGTAAAATTTGATGTAGAGACAAGTTTCTTTCCAACACTTGACATTTGCTTCTACATCTGCCAAAATTTACATTTATTTTTACTTTGAATACTTTACATATTTGTAGTAAATACAAATAAAATAGTTAATTTGTAAGAAATATTCCAATTTGTTTATATTTATTTTGTATATTTACTTATTTTTACTTTTCTAAACTTTTTAACTAAAAGCTCTAAAAAAAAACCTCAAACTTTGGCAGGTATTGAAAAGAACATATAGTTCGCAGGAGTTACAATTTTGAAATGCTTTAAAAATATGGTCAAAATGAGAAGATTGTTGTGATGCACCGAATGAACCAGGAAACCCGGATCATATCAGATCCGCTCCTGTTCTCGGCGCCTCGAAAACGGCACGTGCATCGCTTATCGCATCGCATGCGATCAGTTTTCAAAAATGATGGGTCATCGGAAAAGCCGAGCCCAGAGCCAAAAACCAAAAGCCAAGAGTTCGAGACTTCGAGACAACCTTACACAAAGTGGCAGAGTGCGCGATTTTGGCCACAGCCCAAGGGCAATAGACGAACCATCTGGTGGTGGTCCACGATACACGAATGGAGCCAAGGTCAAGTCGAATCGAGTCGGTGTTGTTTGTAACCGATTAGAGCTTGCCACACCGATATCTTGTTATGCATTATGTTTACACCTGTGTGTATGCCCATGGGAATTGCGAAAGTCCACATGCGGAATTCCTGAACTTCGTCGAAAGTCGAAACTGGTTTCTGGGCTCGAATTTTGGATTTGTTTTTCGGGCCTTTTATTTATGTCTGCCTTCCGCCAGCGAACAAAAACCCATCACGCATCCATATCCGTGTGTATTGAGATCGTGTAAACAATTATTGCGAATTCGGGGGGAAAACATCAGCTTTTCATGTTGTGCAACTGCTGTTTACAAAAGGGTTCTCAATGCTGCACGATCATTATGGTTATATGGGTTATATAATACGAGGGCTTGTCTGCACAAAGAAGAAAAGTATTGAGAAACAAATAATCCATTAATTACAAAAATTATTAAAGTTCAAAAATCAGTTTTACTGATTTAAGGATTAAATGTGATATTTCGTTTTGAACAATATAAAATATCTTTCTTACATATGTATGCATATTTATAAATACACAATATTCCTACATATGTTTGTTTGTAACATAAGATCGAAGCTATAACTACTTCGAATAGCTTGCAGTATCTTTGGGTTAAATGAAGCGCGATTTCTCTCAGTGTACTCGATGACCAACCCGTCTTGGCCAAAACAGGCCGCTTGCACAAGAAGCGAAAGCTCATTGGCCACGAAATTCGCATAATTTCAGCATAACCGCCCGTTGAAAAGTGTGAAAAACGTCTCCCTGCTGAAAAGATAAAAGTAGAGAAAATTGTGTTAAGACTGAGGGCAATCTTCTCTCTCGGCTGCTGCTAAGTTATAGAAAGCTTTGGCGCGAGCTTTTTCGATTCACATCATTGGCCACATTGGATTTGGGGGGGTTTTCAGTTGCCAGCTAGTTGGCGATCGCAACGGTTTGCCCCAAAAATTGCGCGCTCAGTTGAAAATCTCTCCAAGGAGTTGCGAAAAAAAACTCAGAAAACATTGTTTTTGAATGTCCACTGTGTGTTGAAATCGAGTATTGACAAGTAAAGACTGTAAAAATCTGCTCAAAATGGAAACCACAATTGTTACCACAACAACGACAACCGAATTGAAGTGCACATTGCGCGGCAGTAAAAAAAAAGATGTAAGCTGGGTTCCAAACTCTACAAATCCGAGGTGTTCAATTCAGCAGAGCAAACAATTGGCTGAACTACGTCAATGGCCAATTAATGAATCTCACATCCTGCTTATCGATGGCATTCCATTTGATTTTCTATTTGCCGACAATTACCATGTTTGTTTGCGGGAATCTACAAAATATTCGCGAAGTGCATTTGCTGGAAAATATTTAACAGGCCACAATGTCAAGTAGTAGCACGTCAACTTTAGCGTGAATAACGTGAATTATATTTGCAGAGTAATTAATTTTTTTCTAACATGTACTTTAGTTTTATCAGAAATCGCGAAACATAGTTTACCACAATAAATATTCGGGTATTGCATATTTGTTTTTATGAAGGTCTTAAAGTTAAATAGCGTTTTTTTCTTTTTTTATAAATATATTTTTAAACTGCTAAATCATAGAGAGATGATTTTACCTTTTTCTTGCTTTCATTTACACTATTTCCACACGTGCCTTACAACAAATATTTGATCATTTAGAAAGCAAACAACAAAACACTTACTAGTAATATTATTTAGCAAAAGGTAGCTAATTAACCTTTTCGTGACTCCCAGATTGTTAGGTACATTTTAAAGAGTGTTAAATGCAGTTACATTCGACTATTAAATAGTACTTAAATATGTTGCAATGACTAGATAATAAAATGTACTTCGTTTTACAAATCAGTTAATTTTTATTGTTATTAAAAAATGCATATATTCTTATAATTACTGATGCATTTATGTACTTTTTGTCTACTAATGCAAGTGCACATGATTCTTTCCTAAAGCGGAATGCAAATTGTAAACAAAACGTCATCGGATTGGATAAGATACTTTTGCTTATGCACTTGCACTTGCCCTCCCACACTTGTTGTTGTTATTATAATTGCTGTTGTTGTTGTTGTTGTTGTTGTTGTTGTTTTTCTTGTTGTTGTTATGCATTAGATTCAGAAACTGGATAAACAAATTAGAGGCAAGCCCCCTTTCTCAGTTGTGGCTGCAGTTTGCTGCTGGTGGCCATAATTGCATATGACTTTCGCAATGCTGCTTGTTTAGTTGTTTACACGCCGAAAACGGAAAACTAAAAACCCCCAGACGAAAACAATAACAACAAGGTATCAAAGAGCAGTAGCCGCAGAAAATATAATAATAAAATCAGCAAACAAATCAATTTTCGACTGCACTCGCTGTTGGCTAAAAATACAAATGTGTATAGAAGAAGCCAAACCGCCAGTTGCCAACGTCTGTTTTCTAAGGCGGAAGAATATGAATCTGGCGTTCTTGTCCCCAATTCAAATTAGTTTTAAGCTGCCGCTAATCGATAAGGTTACTTCATTTTAACCCTGCATTCACATATTTCTATTTCAAATCTCTATTTCGCAGATCGATGGCCAACTGGTTGCGGATGCTGCGGACGCAACGCATCAATTTCCGTCCAACGAGGAGCCCAATATTCTGGGGCATGGACCCAACTACGACGAGAAGTTGTCCAAATTCAAATGGCTGTGCAATTTCGACGATGTGAGTTAACCCCACGCGATCTTTTGGGGTTTTGGGGGGTCAATTTGTCGCGCACCGAATGCCAATTGATCGCAAATTGTGTTTGGCCAATTGACAAAACGCCCGAATCAGGGACAAAAGTGACCTGTGCATTTTACATGGCTTTAACTCGGATTTTGGCCACCAAAAAGCATTATTATTGAGCGATCGTTGTAATTGGCCAAAACAGCGAAATACGTGAAAACCGCCATGGCGGTCGAGTTGGCAGCAATTGCCAAATAATACAATTAGACAACGAACAAGCCCACCAAATGCCAACTGAATCAAGGTCGCGACCAGCAGCAAATAAAAAGCTCTGCGTGCGCGGGCATTAAATATTTAAATAGTCACAGTGGCCGATAGGCGAATGAGAGAAGCTACTGTTGTTTTCTTTAAGTGCACTCAAGTTACATTGGTGTGAAAATCCCCAAGGCAACTCCCGCATCGAATTTCTTGGGTTTTTTCGATCCACGCTTGTGAATTTAGCTTGGCTTTTGATCAAGTTAAAGTAATTACTGCTTCCAATTCAAAAGACAGCTCAGCCAATAATGCTCAAATGTAGTATAGTAATAATGATAATGATAATATAGATCAACTCTGATTTTGTTTATAACTAAACAACATGCAAAATATGTAGTTAAATTCAAGGAAAGTAACAGTGAGTGTGCTCAGTATTTGGCACTTAATCAATTCCCATACAAGATGCCCAACAACACAAATTGGATTAATTAGTTGTATTTACATTCAATTGAAATCGAAGCAAGTGGAAAGCTTTTGGTTTTACATTCAGCGGGCTGCCCATTGTTTTGGCGTTTCTATTTTATTGTGTCGCTTTTTGTCTATTTTGTATTATTTTCAATGCTACGCATGCGATTTGCATGTTCGGTTCGTTTTGGAAAATTCCGTATTTATTTGCAATGTTTATTCAATACAGGCCCCCAGCCACTTGAAGTTCAACCCGTATATCCGCCGTGGATACCGCACCTTTCTGCCCTCCACGAAGATGTGCCTGCAGAGCATTTTCTGGTGGACCAATGAGACGGTAAGATAGCACACCAAATATGCCTCCCAATTGGAGTTACTCTTCCTCAATGCACGATCCTTTCTTGAAGTCGCATTGCAGCCTTCCAAATTAATTAGATTGCTTTACAAGATATGATTTATGTTGAAATAGTTGAGTAATAAGGTTTTGCATATCTTATCATGGTAGATCAACATCTGGAGCCATCTGGTCGGCTGCATCCTGTTCATCGGCCTGACCATCTTCGACCTGCAGTTCCTGCGCCTCCACGCCTCCCTGAGCGACCAGGTGCTGGTGGTCTGTCTGCTGGTCTGCTTCTGTCTCTGCATGCTGATGTCCGCCATATACCACATATTCTCCTGCAAGTCGGAGGAGCACTACGAGCTCTTTCTGTCCGTCGACTTTCTGGGCATCTCGCTGTCGCTGGTGGCCATCTACATTAGTGGCATGTACTATGCCTTCTGGTGTCACACCTTCCTGCGCACCCTGTACTCCACGATTGCGCTGGGCATGTTCGCCCTGGCCATTGCCGTGCAGATACCCCGCCTGAATGTGTCCATGAACGGCAAGGTGGCGGTGCTGCTGCTCTGGTCCGCCTACGGCATCATCCCGCTGGGCCACTGGGCGGTGGCCATGGGCGGTCTGGAGAACGAGCTAGTCAGGGTAGGCATCCCATTCGAAAGTAGTTAATGGAATCTTTTCATTCAACTAAATATTTGGTTTTCCAGCTGATGGTGCCCCGCATCGTGGTCATGTACTTGCTCTGCCTCGTCGCGTTCGTCTTCTACGCGGCCAAGATCCCGGAGCGCTGGTTCACCGGCAAGGTGGATTTCGTTGGACATTCGCACAACTGGTGGCACCTGATCATTGTGGCCGCCTTCTACCACTGGCACAACACCGGCCTGGTCTACGCCGAGTACCGCCTGAATAACGGATGCACTGCACCAGTTCTCTCCTAGAACTTGAATCCCCTCATCGGAGTTAAGATCCAAGATCCAGGATCCGAGAAGCGGAAGTGAATGCGAAATCGGAACCCGGGACTCTAGTAGACTAAAGCTTAGTGTAAATAGTTTATGGGGCGCGCTTTATCCGCTAATAACTAATATTTAGTTGTAGTTGTTGACCGATATGATTAATTTATGTGTAATTTACCGATTAGTTAGGGTTTCGTGTTAGACAATCCAGATAGTTGGCATCGCATAAGCGGCAGAAAGGTTTCTCTATCTTTATATCCTAATTAATTTCTTTTTAATATACAATTATACAATGTCTATGAAATTACATGTGTCTTGAGCTGAAGCTGTGTTAGTCTTGTTGACTCCATTTTTACAAACTCCTAAAATGCAAATACAATATCAAACGTACAAAGCAAACAAAATAATGGTTTTATTGAATTTATGATTCGGAAATCTAAGCTGTAACTATATCTTTGGTTGGGATACATTTAAGCTCTATTTGTATTTAGTGCACATTCCATGGTTAACGATTTATTTAATGCCGGAATGAATGATTTCTCCAATAAATCTTTTGAAAATGTGTGCTGATTGTTTTTAAAATGTAACGGTTGAAATGGCTAACATTGAAATAACATTAGTTGGTAACAGAGCGAGTTAACATGAACGATAACACCTCTGACAGAAGCGAACTGGTTCCTATTGCTAGACCAAACATTTCTATTTTACCACTAACAATTCTACTGCAGCTTATTTATTCTCTACGCCAAATAATAATCGTTTAAGGATGCATTCATTAAGAATCGTTTAATAGAATACATCGCATCACTGCAGCCCCGTCAATACAGCCTATAATATCGATACCATGCAACCCATCGATAAGCATCGCCGCGTATATATCGAAAGCCGATGCGATGTTTTTTGCAGCACCACTAGCAGCGAACGTTACCAAAACAAATTCCGAATCCAAATCGGACGGTCATCAAGCGCGCTACTCGTGTTTTTTGCTGCTCCCCCAAGGAATTCCGGAACCGAACAGATCGGCGACGGCGCGAACTCACTGAACTGAAGTACATATTTTTTTGTGAACCACCAACTGAATGGTTGGATTGGATTATCGTCGTTAATTAGTTTCAATCAGGCGAATATAAGTAAATAAGAAAAGGAGTCCAAACGCTTGCAACAACAACATCAAGAAATGGAAAGAAGCAGCACCAACTGTGAGCAGTGATCGTGCGCTTGTGTGTTCGCCCCCATGTGTGTGTGCGTGTGTTTGTGCTGGAATGGAATGCAGTTACGAAAAAAGTAAATAAATAATTGAGAGCGCGCCCGCGCTCTCCCGCTCTTTCTCCCCTGCGCGCGTGTGTCGAGTGGCTCGGTGTGTGCCTGTGCGCCCGTGTGTGTGCGCCCGCGCGTGTGTGTGTGTCTGTGTGTGTCGGGTCGGTCTCCATTATCGCCGGAGCAAAAGAAACGGAATTGAAATGTCTTTGCTAATGTAAACAGCGCAAAGAGAAACCCCCCGAAAAAAAAAGCAAGCGTAGATAGCGAAAAAGAAAGAAAAGGCGCGCGTCGGGTGAAAAATAAAGCAACAACGACGTTTTCTCAGACTCCCCAAAGTACACAGCGAGAAACAAAACTAAGATGCCGAATCTGCAACAAACCGCATCGCAATCGCAGTCGCAGCATCATCTGCATCCCCACCACCTGCGACCCCACCAGCAACAACATCATCAACAGCAGCAGCAGCAACAACAACAACAACACACGCATCATCAGCAACAACAACAGCACCACAGCGATTTCCCACTTCCCGATGGCTGGGATATTGCCAAGGATTTCGACGGCAAGACCTACTACATAGATCATATCAACAAGAAGACCACCTGGCTGGATCCCAGAGATTGGTAAGTGTTCCAAAAAGATCGCAGATATCGTTAAACAGATAGTTTCAGTATGAAAGTTAGTTAGAAACTTGTTGGGTATACTAGAATAGTTATCACCATTAAAATACCATTTCAATTGCAACAATAACCTTATTGCCTTATTAATGGTCAATAAGTAAAGTGGAGGATTCATTGAGATTCAATTTCAATTAGAATACAATTCCCGTAAAGTTGTAAGTGGCCTACAAAGGCACAAAACTCAGGTGAGAGATCAGCAGTTCACTCATTCAGGAAGCTCCGGCCAACAAGCTAAAAAAAACCCATATAAATTCCGATTCCGAAGTGCTCTTGAACCGGAAAGAAAAGGTGCGTGCTGCAGCTGTGTGTGTAAAGGAATGCGATCGGCGGAGGCGAAAAGAAGCAAAAAAAAAAATGAAAAAAAAGGAGAATAAAACAAAGAGGCAAGAGGAGGCAGCAGCAGCGAAATAAATTACATATTTTAAACAAGGCAGCGGCAGCAGGCAAAACAAAACGGAACGGAGCGGGGGAAAAACTTGGAGTAAACATTCCGATGCGATGATTAAGACTCCGAATATAACTGAACTGAACTGAGAGTGGCAACAAACAAAAAAAGGCTTGTAAAGCCAAGGAAATACAAAAAAATACAAAAACAAAGCAAGACACAGAGAGAGAGAGAGAGAGCAAAAGTTAAATAAAGCTCGGCGAATGATCTGTAAAATAAAAGGAAAACAAAACCAACAAACTCATACGTAATGAGTGCGAGAGAGCCAGAAGAGAGCGAGCGAGTGCGCTGCGATCAGGCCATGTATCTCATAGATACATTTTAGTTTGCCGTTCGCTCACATTTTTTGTCTTCCCTCTCGCTCGCGCCCCTCGCTGCCGCCCCACTCGCCATCTCTGTCTGTCGCTTTGCCCATAAACAATTGCAAAATGTACGTAGGAATTTTTGCAGTTTCGAAATAATTGATTTCTGAAATTCTTCGCCCTCTCTTTCGCTGAGTTCAATCTTTCGATATTCACAGATAGAGAAAATGCTGGTCCGCTATTAAATGGATTTGCCATCTTAAATTGCTTTAAACCAAAGTATTGCCTTTCGGCAACTATGGAGAATTCCTTCCCTCTTTATAATTGCAACATCAGGGTTCAAGTAACTATAGCAAAGATCTTGTCATTTTTGTTTCAGTGCATTTCTATCTGTGATCGCCTTATTGTTTCAGTTCGTTTGGGACTGTGTGCGCTTCACGCTTTCAATTAACACAAACATTCCCTTTGTTTGTTTCAAATTGCATGGACATTGTTGGAAATGTTTCACTGAATTAAGCGTTGTGGAATTTCAGCATTTCCTCCACCCTTCCGCCTCCCCCGCCTTTGAAATCGAAACGAAACATCTGCGCATTTGCTAGGGTTATGCATCAAGTAGATTATACATGTACATATGTATGTATGTATATGCACATATGTCGAACGAATGTCTGCCAGTGGGCACAACAAAGCGGCGATCTATGTGCGTTATGTTCAGATTTCGGGGTTATAGACTTGTATAGCTTGAAGGACCTTAGGGGATTTAATGGTTGAGTTATGGCTTACTTAACCTATTTGGAAGCAAATAATATCTATTAGAAATCTTTCATAGCACACTTATAATTCTAAGATTTGTATCTTCTGGTTGCACCTGCGCAATACAATATTTTCCAACATAGTTTCACCATTTCTATTGAGCAAACCAAACTATTTAGGGCTGTGCACCTCTTATTGGTATTTTGCCCATTCGCGCATATTTTGTATCCAAATCATCTACGCCTTTCGGTGCCCCCCTCGGCTGTCTATCGATCCCCCGCCCCCAACACGCAGTGCTATTGAATTTTCAAAATTGCTGCCGGTAGCGCGCAAAAATTCCAATAAACCATAAATAAATTTCTACAATAAAGCGAAGCGAGCCAGGCCTCGGGCGGCCTTTAAAGGCCTCGCCACGTTTCGAGCACAGCCAACAGAAATCACAGAAAAAATAAATATCTATTCCAATATGAGTATGCAAGGTCGAATTATCGATACCCTTGAAATGTTTTACCGATAATTGCTTGGCCGGCTTTGGCGCACATTTTCTAAGGTTTTCTAAAATTAAATCAATTTTGCAGAAGATCTGTTTCTACTGTTTAGTTCAGAGTTCTTTTCGCAAAATGAATTAATTAATTATTAAAAGTAGATCTTGTAAAACTCAATTAAGTCATGGAATTACTTCTGTATGTGTCCCAATAAAGTATATGATTAATCCCAAGGAATTTTGGATTCGCAGCGTATTTAACTTGAGTACATTTCCCACTTGTACGTACAGCATTTCGACGGGCGGTATTTTTGTGATTTCGTTGCTGTTGGTGGCTCTCTTTTGTTTTTTGTATAAACAAAAGTTAACAACGACTTGACTTGGCCATGCGATTTGGCATTTTTTCGACGCCGTCTTCTTCTTATTTCGTTGCTCACATTTTTTCGCAAGTTTTTGTGTATTTCTTACCAATTGTTTAGCCACAAACAAGGCGGCGACATAGTGGAATATTTTTCGTGTGCGTTTTTAGACAGAAAACGTGTTTGGTGACAGTATTTCGATCTATTCATAGGAGCTACATAAAAGAAATAACCAAAAACAGCACAGGGAAAAAATCAATGTATAAAATAGCAACAAATTCGGTTTGGCTACCACCAGTTGGGATAGTGACTAGTGACTCGAACTCGTTTGTTTTACATAAACTCAAATCGCCGCCAAAAAGGCCTAGCGAAAGCGGTTAACGATCGCTGTCATAAGTCGGACAGAGTGGCGCCAGCGGCGGGGGCTGTACTTGAGTATCTGCATCCGATCGGTAGCACAGAAAACGTTATAAAAAGGCAATAGGTGCACTGAAAGAAGTTATATATTTTTAATAGAGAGAAATGGCCTATAAAGGGCTTGAAATGTATAGGTTTGGAGCATCTTAAAATAAAGCATTTAAAGATATTTATTCTAAGATGATCCGCCAGTTCATTGGCATTCCTCATCCTATCTTATTAACTTAACCTTACCCTGGGTAAGTCGAGATATTTCTCGCTGTGCACTCTACTCCCAACCAGATTGTGGCGTTCTAATTCCACCTGTGGCATTTTAATTCGAGAGCGGACAATCGAGCGGTTGGTTCGATGGATCGCTGGATTGCTGGATGGCCAATCCGGCTGGATCGGCCAATTGCATAAAGAACGCAAATCGCAAATCGCAAATCGGGCGATCGAAACAAGAGCTGAAAAATAGGGGAGAGGCGTGCATGCGTGTGCTGCCAGGCATTATGCATTAGATGTGGCGATTTCTATCCGACTCAAAACGAGCTACAAATTTGCATAAAATTCAATTTGGCTTTTGCAGCGAAAGATGCCAGCACATGTACACGCGTATGTACAAAGATATATATATATATGTATATAACTATCTGTATATATATATAGATGTATAAACATATATCTGCGCTGCTCTGTACATGTATAGCAACTTGGAAAGCTGCAAAACGGCATTTTTCCTTTAATAAATTGCACAAGGCAATGCAGCAACAACAGCGGCAGCAAGAAAAGTGGAAAGAATGCAGATGCAATTGCCGTTTGCTGCTGCACCTACAGTGATAAATGCCATAAAAACAATGTCAAAAGATTGCAAAACAGTTTTTATTGCATCCAAACTGATTCAGATACTTATACAAGTTAGTTGAAGCGTCAAAGATAGTTGACGAGTTGTTTAATAAATTGATTTACTTTTTTTATGTAAGTCAGTTGGAAAACACTTAATATTTCAGTTAGTGTGATTGTTGTAATATTGCTATTTCATTACAACAGTAGTGGCACTTAGGCAATAACCACTGTACGCGGACAACAGATGCAGATACACAGCAGCGGCAACAGGCAACAACAACGTGCAGCATGCATTGCATTTGTGCAACAAGTATTTCCACTTAACAACAGCAACAACAGGGAAGAAATTTTTGTTGCTGCTGTTGCAGTTGCTGCTGCTGCTGCTCCCTGCTGCAGTCGAAGTTGAAGCCGTGATTACAATTTGATTACGCGCATGAATGCAACGCGCGGCTTTGCCAGCAGCAGCATTTTCTAGTTTGCTTGCTGTACGCGGCCCAAAGCGTTAAAAAATATTTTCTTTTGCACTTGCGATCAGCAGCAGCAGCACCAGCTTCAGCACCAGCAACTGCAACTGCAACAGCGACACTCGTTGGCCAAAGATAGGCACATGGGTACATAATGTATCTGACAGATACATAAGCGAACTTTAGTCGCTCTTCGCAGCACCGCATGTTTTGTCCATTTAAGCGTCTGTTTTTCCACGGCGAGCCCCGGCTAGCTGCAACTTGCCACCAACTGCCATCTAAAAAGTGGCAACAACTTCCAGCCAACGACAACAACTTCCCAGCAACAACAACCACGATAACGACGGATCTGCAACGACTTTTCCTGTCTCGCACTTGTTGCATGTCAGCGGCGACGTTCTTCAGCAATCAACACTTGTGATTTTTATCAAGCATAATGATTTCCTTTTCAACATGTGCTAATTAAGAGGGTAGCAGGGAAAAACGGAAAACAAGCCAAGGGCTCGCCGCTTTGCAGGCAGAAATAAAATCTGAAAATTGCAGTCTCCCAATAAAAGTATCCACATATCCATTGCAACTAAAAATAACAATTATAAACAAGTAACAATTTAGAAAACATATATTTATGAACTCTATTTATTCCTAAATATATGTTATTTGTTCCCAATACTCGTTTTATGGTTTAAAGAAGCTCTTGCGTACTTCACTAAACCCTTTGAACTCAAAGCACTTGCCCATTTTCTCAGTGTATCGCACCTCAGGCCCTGTGATTGTGACTCGGACTAGCCCCCTATTTTTTTTGCCATTTTTTTCACGTGAATCTCCAAGTGGCCAGCATATCGATTTATAATAATTCAGCTGTCATTCGCGCAGCTGAACAATTTTTCACTTACAGAAACTGCAGACGTGAGCAGAAAATTAAGTTACTCTACGCCCGGCGATTGTTGGCGATTTTTCAGTTGTTCAGTTTTTAAGGTTTTTTTGATATTTATTTATTTATTTTTTTTGTGCTTTTTATTTTGAGGAGACGTGGATAGGGCCGCGATTCTGGTATTCTGGTGGCTCTTTGGTCTGGTTATTACTGGCCGAGGTTGTGGCTCGGAATTGGGATTCCGATTTGGATTTGTCTGTGGCTTTGGCTTTGGATTTCGAGTTGGCTGCCTGCACGCGCGATCCGCAGGCATTTCGCTTATAGTATCTTTTCATTTTTATTTTTCTTGTTGGTCGGTTTTTGTTTTTATTCGCTAATTTTGTTTCTGCACTCGTCTGCATGCCAATCCGATCGTCGTCGTCTGGTCGGATTTTTGCCATATGCTGAGCTGGCTCTCATGACGGATCATGATGTATGTATGTACATATAAACACATATATATTCCGTAGTCCATACGAAAAATCTGTGCAAAGGTAGCAATTTTCCTCCATGTACGAGTAGCAGTGCATGCGGCGATGAAAAATAATAAAGCAAGTGAAATGAAACGAAACGAAATCAAAATGCATGCCCAGGAATGTGCACACTCGAGATTCGAAATAATTTGCTGTGAGATACATTTTCTTTTGTTGCTTTAGCAGGGTATATTTATTGTTTAGTGATCTCTACATATCTGGCATGTCCTTAACCAATTTCTAAATAAAAATCTCCCAGCATATGTGGGCAATGTTTGGATTTTCAAAACTAACAGATGCACTTTAAACAACCGAAATGGCCTGACCAAGGGCGAACCAGAACCAGGCATTTATTCCATGCCCTGAGCATATGTTGTATATTCCTCGTCTCGAATATTGCAGCTGCTCGCATGCAGTAGATACACTTGAACGAGGGAATTCAAACTGAGAAACAGAAACGATGTTATAGGAGTGTAATCTTTAATCTGCTATTTGAAAACACTTTCCCATGAAATACCACGCTCCGATGAAGGAGAGCCATCTCTCTTTCTCGATTTAATCGCTGGCAATTAATTGCCCTAATCAGGCAGGCACTGGACGCGCTTGGTGTGGACAATGGCATTCGCTGTAATCAGCTGTTCCGAGAGCTGCCATGACTAAATACTTTATGGCCTAACCAGAAATCCAATGCACAAAGCACACACTGCCCCTTACAGCGTAGAGCATTCCATTGGAGGCTGGGTCTTAAGACGGGGATTTCAACTCCAGCCCAGTTGCTGGTTTCTGCTTTCTGGCCCTTTTGTTGGCTGCACGAAACTTTTGTATTATTTTTCAGTAGCACTTTCCGAATGCCATTTGAGTGCGCATAACATATTCTTAAGGTCTGCCCCAAAAGGCGGCAGATGCAGATGAATCTGCGGGGGGCTATGCGATGATTAAGCTGATGGCTTCTGCGCAGGCGCACGCACATTTTGTATGCGTCGCTCATTTGGATACCCTTGCTGGGGGTATGTCTACTACTCTGTGCCGTTGCTACAAATCAATAATATATTTATTTAGCATTCGAATGCTTAAAGTAATAATGAATAGCTATAAATGCGAGTTCTTTCAGAGCGAAAGTAGTTTATTGTTTTGCAAGATCAGTTCTTGAGAGTATTTGCGATTCTTGGTGTTGAAGTGACTTGGCTACTTCGTTTCTGATCTTGCTGTTTCTTTTTCCCCACATGTATTTTCCTTTCTTTTTTTTTTTCTTTTTGTATCTTTCGGATGCGATGCAGCGAGTGCAGGAGGAGCATAATTAACATGGTGGGGAGGGGGCTGTGGCTGTGGCTGTGGAATGTATCTGAATCGGTAACTGTGTATCTCGTAGGTGTTCAAGTTGTTTGCTGCTGTTCGTTCAACTGTGGAATTTCGTTTTGTTGTCGAATTTATGGCCTAATGAAGTGATAAGGCAGGCAGAACGGGAGCGTGTTGGTGGGCAGAAGAGAGGGGGGTGTGGCAGCGTGATTCGGTTGGCCATATGTGGACTTTAGCTGTATATCGGCATTCCTGGGATGCCACTTAAAAATGTATCTGTATCTGTTGGTGTGTCTGTGTCTGTGTCTGTTGCTGTATGTCTGGCTGTATCTTTTGCGAAGTATCTTTGGGCTGCTGGTGCTGTTGTTTTTGGTGTTTTTGGTGTTGTGAGTGTGCTGCGTGCGCTGTCAAAATGTTTACCACAGCGCATAATTCATTCGCTCGTTTGCCCGATTCTTTTTGTTCGACTCGGCGCATTCTTGGGATACTTCAGCTGGAATTTATTGGTTTGTGGGTCAGGGCAAAAGAGCTCACCGATATGCAATCGCATTCTGACGCCGCTCGAAGGAATGTGAGCGACAAAATACTCACATATACATATACATACATATGTATGTATGTATATTGTTGCAAATCAGATTTTTTTCTGCTGCTGTTGCTGTGCGGTTGAACGTACGAGTGTCTTTGTCACACGCCCATCTCTAGTTTACTATACCCACTGATGCAAGTACTGGTGGCACATAGGATGCACATTGCACATTGCACATGGGACATGGGACACGGGATATGGCCTGGCCAACAAAAACCGGCTCAAAAGAGCGGAATGGCGCGATTTAAGTCGGCTGCAGAGTGCGCGAGAGCGTTGAAAAATGTTGATTAAACTGCTTAAATGCGCAAAGCTGACATTCATGTCAAAGCAACTGACTTTGCTCCCTGCTCTCGCATCTTGCAGCTTGCAGCTTGCAGCTTACAGCTTGCATCGCCTGCCCCGGCAAAATATGTACATAAATAAGAACATTTTTATGGGCTGCATGTTGCTGCGGCATGGAAGCAGCAGCAGCAGCAACGCAGCAACAGCACAGCAGCAGCAGAAAATGTTGCCAAGCGCCTGGAATGTTTGCCAAATACAAAAATCAGGGCGTAGCTTACATAGATACATACGTACACAGAGCAAAAAACTTGGCACTATGGGAATTAGGTAATAGTTGTATTTATTATTCATATTTTTAATATTCTATTTTTTAATAGTCTAATATTCTATTTTTAATATTCGAACAAATGTTTCGTATCTTAATTTATATATCAATAAAACTACTAAACAACCAACAACTGAATTGGTTAAGTTGAGTTTAGTTTAGCTTTACATTATTGTTTCCAGTGTACGCATGCAATGCTTTTCTGATACATACATTCATAGTAGCTTTGGCATTTAAGGCAATGCGCGCATTGCTTTAATAAATGCATGCACACTCAAACACACAAACACAAGCAAATTGCATTCAATTGGTGCCGATGCCGCTGCCGCAGTTGTGAGTTCACAGCAACTTTGAAATATTTTCCAACAGCAACAACTATCGCCGCAGCCTATTTCCAAGCACAAAATGCATTTACCCCGCGCCCTGCGCCCCCTCTCGCATTCCCAGCAACCCCAGCCGCAACCCACCGACTTGCCAACCCAACGCCCCCTCGGCCAACCCCCCGCCCATTTCGATCGTTCGTTCAACTAGCGACGGGGACGGCAACTGCAACTGCAACTGCGACGACGACATTGCTGCATAGTTGCTTGCCGCTCTTGCTGTGTGTACACTGCAAGAAAATAAAGTGCATTCTGGCGATATTAAAAAGACTTGCCTAATAATTTTTATTATTAATAGTAGAAACGGTACTTCAACTTAACTGAAAACCTATTGGAGATTCCATTATAACTGTAAGTAATTTATTTGCTTGGCTGAACTGAAAATCAAGTGGCTTTATGTGCCTATTCTAAAGTTATAGGATCAGTATTGTGAATTGCTTAGTTTTACGTTCTGTTAGTTTGGTTTTTTAGTTTTTTAGTTTTCTAGTTTTTTTTTTTTGTTTTTTTTTCCAGTGTAATGTCGCTAGTGCTGCGCTTGCTGTTGTTGTTGCTGGGTCTGCCCCCCAGCGCAGCTCTCTTTCGCTCTCTCTAGCTGCCTTTCTCCCCCCCTCCCTCTTCCACTCGCAGCGATCGCAACCATCTTGTGTTGCTGTTGTTGGTATCTTTTCATGTTCTGCTTTCCGTGCTCCTTCGCACACATTGCTGTTGCTCTCTCGCCGTGCTGTTGTTGTTGTTGCTGCTGTTGTAGTTGTTGTTGTTTCATAGCGTAAATAGCAAAGTTGCCCGTACAATTTTAGAAGAACTTGTCAAAACCGCATTCCTGAGCCGCAGCTATCTCGCTCGCTCTCAGTCGAGTGCTCCCCCCATCGCTCCTTCTCCCTCCCTCTCTCTCTCTCTCCCCCTCTCTCTATCTCTCTCGCTTTGCTGGAGGCAACATGGGAGCAGCAACAGCAACAACAACGACAAGCATTGCAACTGCAACGAGTTATTTATGCATGTTTGTTTATTTGTTTGCCTCGCAGTAAATGATCACATACACACATTCCTAGATACACACATTCGCATGCGTGTGTGTGTGTGTGTGCGTATGAGTGTGAGTGCGCGCATCTGCTGCCGCTAATAAATATTTTGTACAATTTGTATTTTGTCGCTGCCAAGAACAACAAGAATATCTAAATTGGCTTATATAATGCCAACTGCTCAAAATACATACATACTTATAAGCACCGCATTTTTTCGTGTTTTTCCTTATTGGACTTGAAACACGCGCCAGAATTCGATAAGTATCTTTTAATAACATTATGCAAATGTATCCGAAAGATGGCCAAAACTTGTTGGCAGCTGTAAAATGTGTTCAGCAGAACTCATTGACAATGTTTTTGAAACTTCAGGAAAATAGTTCCACTGCTCAACCAAAAGTATTTACACTTTCGACTTTGTATCTTAAGCAAAAAAACAGAACAAAGAATGTTAAAGATATTTTAAACTAATACTGTCCGCTTTCGGAATGGCCAATTAATATACTTATCTTTATGAGCCGACCCTGACCGCCATATTTTTGTACACAGCAACATTAGAACGCGAAACCGCAAAACGACCCACAAAACAAGAAAATACGAACAAATTCTTGAATCAATAAAAGCCAATCGGTCGGTTATGACCACCTCCTCCTCCTCCGTCTGGCCAAAAGCAACAGCCAGCGGACTAAAATTCCATGGTATGCCACGAGCGCTTACCATAAAATTGGAAATCTTTCAAGTTCTTTTGCCATCGGTTTGGTTTTGGTTTGGTTTTGGTTTAGTTTGGTTTTTCGGTGAATATGAATATCTGTTTGGGCGAGATAAACAAACAAACCGAGCGGGCCGCAAAAATGCCAGAAAAAGATATTTTGGAATTTGGTTTCGAATCGTTTTGTATCGTTTCGTTTCGTTTCGTATCGCTTCGAATGCGGATTTGTATAGAAATGATTGTTATGGCACATTAGGGAGAAATATGAAGAGGCGAGACGTTAAGAAGAAGAGGGTGCACACATCATTTACATATGTATTTAATGGCCCGGCGTCAAAAATAACAGCGAACAACAAATTTGGCTACATTTTTGCATACACTCCAACAACAAATTCCACACTCAAGCAACGTTAAAACGAAAAAAATTAAACAAAAGCATATTTGTTTATAAAACAAAAGACGAACTAAGAGGGCATACAAAAAGAAGGCAACAAAACTAAATACGCCAAATAACAGAAATGTTAATTGGCCCATTTGACATGCGGCATTTGGCATTTTTTCGCCTTCGAGCCAGCTTTCATTCCGCTCATTATTATTATTTGTAGACAACGTTGAGAAGTATTTTTGAATGTTGCTGCTTTTGTTGTTGCCGAATGGCATGTAAAAACCTAAAACGAAAAAATAATGAATAAATATTTGAAATAATTTTGGCCAAGATGTGAATTCCCAAACTGTCTGCAGAAACCAGCAAGGTATATGTACATATGTATTTATAGAAATACATATTTCTTTCGAGTATTTTTGTGCACAGAACTGCCAAAGTGTCTGCGAAAAGCGAATCGAACTATTTTTTGAAAATCTAACCTATTTCTTTATTATTACATATGAATGTATGAGATACTTCCATTTAATGCACACAAATTCTTTGTTGATCTTGGCAATGCTATTGCTTTCATATATTTTACCACGGAAACATTTGAATCTCTTCTATGAATCCCACAAACAATAAGTTTCAATTGAATTAAACGCATATTTTTGTGCATGTACACACAATTTGTGTATCGCCAAAGTGTCTGCCAAAAGCCAAACCGAATTTTGAGTGAAAAATCTCTTGCCAGTTTATGTATACTTGCACAAATGCTTGAAATTTGCAGGGAAATCTTTCAAGCGAGTAATATTCCTTTCAAAAGAATGTATTCTGCACCGCCCCATGACTGCAATTATGAAATATTCATGCTAATCCATAAAGCGAAATGGTATATTTTTACTTGATCTTGACAAGCCTATTCCTTTGTTGACTTCGCTCCCACAATTAAAGGGTGGAAGCCACTGCCATTTTTGCCATGGAAATGTACGAAATTCCCATCAAAAGGCCACCGCCCCCCATCCCGCCATTTTCCCCACCCCAGATCCAGATTCAGATTCAGTTCCAGATATGCAAGTAAAGTAAGTAAGTGCATATGCTTATGCATACTCGTATATTCCCAGTATTCTGGGTTCAATTCGAGCACACACGACCCCATGTCTCTGGAATGCGGGGCCCCAACACAATGGAATGGCATGGTATCGTACGGAATGGAATGAAAAATGAAATGGTATATGGTATAGGGGGCTAGAGGATAGGGGGCTAGGGAACTTCCCCTGCTCTGTTGCATTATTGCGGGCTAAATTCTATCAGATACGATACCCGCAAGTATGACGATCGGGCGAATATAATTTCGAGGCGGAGACGTTGACGTCGTTCAGCTTGTGATTTGCGTTCGAGTTCGCATTCACGTTTTGCAGTCGGATTTTTCGCCTTTTTTTACTTCAATATATTCGACATGTGTGTGTAGAGGACAGTATTGCTCAAAATACTAAGTTCAAAACTGATTTTTCGAGTGGGATTTTTGGGTTGTGGTGTTATCTTTCTTTAAGCTAGAAATTTTTGACATCAATCAACTTTTACACAAAAACTCTTTTAGTTTGGCTTCGGTTAGCCTGAACTTGATTGAATATGGATTTTTGATAGATCGAGAATTCTATTATACTGAACTTGTCTGTAATATTTATACATGTATGTATGTATATGGGCTACAGACAAACATACAGACATATGCGATCTCGCCTCGCTTGGCGCACAGTCGCTTGGCTGCTCTGGTATGTGAAGGTCGCAACAGTTGTTTTGTTAATGACAGAGTACAACCACGATCGAGGGGCCAACAACTACAACTACAACTACAACTATTGCTACTACTACTACTTCTGTGCTCACACATAAGAAATAGCAAACACGAGATGGCTTACGGCTATTAGCCAAGCAAACGTAAACTTAACTTTGCAGTTGCATTCATCTTAAACAACAAAAAAGCGAAGACGAGGCGAGAATAAAAACAAGAGAGAACGCTATAGTCGAGTTCCCCGACTATCTGATACCCGTTACTCAGCTAGTGTAAGTGCGAAGGACAGTTTTTGGCGGTTTGTGGGCGTTAGAGTGGGCGTGGCCAAAATTTTTTTTGGCGAATTGATAGAAATTTACAAGACTAATACAAAAATGAAAAAATATCAAAACATTTTTCAAAAGTGTGGGCGTGGCAGCTTTGGGCGGTTTGTGGGCGTTAAAGTGGGCGTGGCAAAAAGTTTTTTTGCAAATCGATAGAAATTTTCAAGACCAATACAAAAATGAAAAAATATTAAAACATTTTTCAAAAGTGTGGGCGTGGCAGTTTTGGGCGGTTTGTGGGCGTTAGAGTGGGCGTGGCAGCATGATTCGACAAACTTGCGCTGCGTCTATGTCCCTGGAGTCTGTATGCCTAATCTCAACTTTCTAGCTTTTGTAGTTCCTGAGATCTCGACGTTCATACGGACAGACAGACGGACAGACGGACAGACGGACAGACGGACAGACGGACAGACGGACAGACGGACAGACGGACAGACGGACGGACAGACGGACATGGCCAAATCGACTCGGCTATTGATCCTGATCAAGAATATATATACTTTATATGGTCGGAAACGCTTCCTTCTGCCTGTTACATACTTTTCAACGAATCTAGTATACCCTTTTACTCTACGAGTAACGGGTATAACAAAGGGGCACCGAATGTATCTCCATCTTGGGGTTCTTGGCCATGCATCTACTTTGGCGATTCCCGGAACCGACTAATGTCACAAAAAGTAAGAAATATCAAGAAAAATGCACAGGTGGACACTTTGAAGTCTGAAAAGTCTGAAGTTAGCCAAAAACAAAGAGAATGCGAAAGCCAAAAATACAAAATCCAAAGCAAAACAAACTTTGCATTTGTTCTTGATGCTGCCAAGGTTTCCAACACACTCACAAAATTAGTAGGAATTTTTGTTAATATATATGTATTAATGTTATATGTATGTATAAGTTAGGATCGGTTGGAAATGTTTTGCCATGATGTTGTACCATGTGGGCGGGAGAAATGTTTCCGAGTTGTCGTGTCGAATTTAAATCTTTTATAATGCGCATACCAAGAATTTTTGTTGACGTATTGAATACCGTTGCGCATATTTCCCAAAAAGCCACACGAAAATCGAAATTTAAAATGCTTTCACAGCGTTACAAAATGGATTAACAAAAATATTCATTTTACAGTAAGCAGCTCAAATTTATTGCTGTCACGCGTTTTTAGTTGATTAAAATCTAATAATGGTGTGATTTTGTAAATAGCATACTTCATTCATTGGCATCTGAATCACCAACCAATTTGGTTATCAGTGGTATTGATTAAATCTTTTTATTAGCCAATAACTACACCTTGATGGAAAAGTTTAATCTTCATTTGCGAAAGTGAAGAATTTCAAAGTTCTGATAGGTAAATTGGAAATTGATAACTGAAAGTATCTATCGGGTTACACATATGTGCAGATACATTTTAGTTGGCATACATACGAACGTATTTTCGCCAGTCAACTGTGCCCCTTATAAATTATGCATTTGGAAGAATTCTGTGAATTTGTATCTGCCATTTAGCTTTCGAATTTTTTGGCAATTACAGTGGACGCAAATAGAATGCGGACCTCGCACAATCAGAGTCAGCGACGCAATCGCAATCGCAAAAGCAAACAGAAACAGAAACACAAACACAAAACGCCCGTCAACAGGTCATTAAAAATCATAAATTTCAATTTAAGTTTACTTTGCTTGGGCTTTGGCTATGGCTATGGCTATGGCTATGGCTATGGCTATGGCTATGGCTATGGCTTTGGATTTTGAATTTTGATTTTTGTATTTTGCCATGAGCGCCAAAGTGGGCGCTCTTTGCATATGTTGTACGTTTACTTGGCTGTCTGTTTGTTTATGTCCATGTATAAATTCTATGAATTTTTTAATAGTTCATTTGTATGCAGTCGGCGTGCTCATGGCGCAAAAATTTATTTCAATTGTTCACTTTGGAATTTATGGCAGACATTTTGTGATTTCCAAATGTGAAAGACGAAGAGTCAAAAGTTTATTTTCCTTTTTGTATTTTCTGAGAGCTTTCAAGATGGATAAGTTCTTCTGGGTCGTCATGTTTTTTATTCCATTTCTTTTCTCCGATGTGACTAATGTGAGATCAACCCACGCAACTCGGAATCGAATGATGGGGCCCTGGGGTTTGAGGGGTCTCTGGATTCCGAAGTCCGTAATTGACACCCACTTGCCGAGCCGAGTGGGTTGCCAGATATGTGGGGTGCAAAAGCCCCGAAATCCGTGTATCCCATTGGCCAGATTGTAGAACACTTTCCTATGGAGATAATGCCGACCCAAAAGAAATAGAAAAACCTTCGTCTTATCTTGGCTCAACGCATGCGCAGTTCATTGACATTTTCTCTGGAGTTTTCTTGTGTGATTTCTTGTGTGTGTGTGGGAGGGAGGAGGCCTGAAATATTTAAAATATTCATAGAGACGCCTCGTAAAATGCATTTGATAAGCTTCACGCAAATCGGGGACAGGGCATTAAAGCGGTTTCCGCTTTTTATCGCGCCGGAAGGAAGTGGAAGTGTGAGATAGACAAGATGCGAACAGGAAATGCAGCTAATATACACCACTTTTCCATCCACAAGTCCACTGCG
The DNA here is from genome assembly GCF_016746365.2 of Drosophila yakuba. Lineage (NCBI taxonomy): Eukaryota > Metazoa > Arthropoda > Insecta > Diptera > Drosophilidae > Drosophila > Drosophila yakuba. The sequence goes on from NC_052530.2 coordinate 17,685,896, forward strand.
AACGCCACTTGAATGGGATCTGGTTAAATGAAAAGGCAACGCACGGCAATAGCAACAGCAAAAGCAAATACGACAACAACGAACACTGAACACCGAACAACGAACACCGAACAACGAACACCGCGATAAGATAAAACGATGTACGACCTTTATAGCGTAATTTGATTAAGCTCGAAAATATTTGTGAACAGATAATGGAACTGAGTCGAGAAGCGGTGCCAGAAGCAGGGCAAATAATGCGAGTGATTATTATTAAACATTGTTTTTCACAATGAATCTTCTCTGAAGCATCTGTGAGATAGCGATCATGAGTTTTGATTCGCGGTGTGTGCCTTGCACTATAAATAGTTCTGGCTGCCCTTACCTTTAAAGTTACCCACTTCATGTCTCAAGTTTTGTTTACTTAGAGGCAATCTTGTGGAAAGATTAGATGAGATATTCTTAGACACGCCCATTTGAAGTTGGGGCCCCTTTTTTTATTTTAAACATTAGATACACTCAGTATCAGTAATTCAGCATTACTTAGATTATCCAAACTAATGTACTTCCCTTACTAACTGACCTTCGATAATGAAGTCTTCAAGATAATTGCTGTGTTCATGAACCGTTCGACAATTTATGTTATTTGGCATAAAGTTATCATATGTTGAAATGGCAAGTGCTAGTTTAACCATTAGTTTAACCATTACCCAATTACTGAATCATTATTCCTGTCAACCTTTGAGTGCTGTTTATCTCTTGCTGAATCACAAACAATTTACAGCCTGGCTATAAAACTATTTCACAACGGCGCATTTTGGTTCCTCATTCCTCGCAGAGCATAACCATAACCCATTATAAAAGTATAGTATTTCTGAGATAGGTATGTCAAGGTGATGTTTGCTTGGTCGCTTGGTGGGTCAGTCGCGATCAAAGTGGGTTATAACGTGGAGATTATATGATTCTTGCATACATCAACTTGACATTAATTTCCCAAACCACTTTGAGCCGAGCTCGAATATAAACCGGAACACTTGCGGGTCTCCACTTGCGTGTTCGATGTCTCAGTTCCGCCAAAGCGAAATAATTGAAATAGAGTAAATCCGACTGCGGGGCTACGAAGCTACGTGACTCGCTTGCAAAGTGGTCCAAGTCGAGCTGGTCGAGTTGGGCCTATTTTTTCGCTCGTCTGCCTAATATTATGCTTATTTCGGACATGATCATTTATACCCATTCGAGACTGGCTTGATTGACGCAGGCCTCGATTTGAATTGCTAAATGATCTCGCGGCTCGGCGACTCGAGAGCTCGTTTTCTCAATGAATGGCCGGCTAATTTGTGAGATTCTCCCCGATGTGAATTCATTAGGAGCTATTTTTAAAGAAATCAATTTGGAAAAGAATTTAAATTGACGGGGGCTTTCCGATTGAATCCGCGCAGATAGCAACTCAAACTTACAATGCATGGGCTTAGGCTCAAGAATTTCGATACGGAACTCGAATTGCGAACCTAAATGGTCAGATAAGATAAAAAGCCATTAGGAACAAAATATTATTAGGCCTATATGGGTGAAGAGCATTACTCCCGGCATTAAAGATTGAAGCACATAAGTGGTGGTGTATGTTTTCTCGATGATACGTGCCCTCAAGATACGCTTATGTAGAATAGATAGAATTTTTATAACAAACTCAGATTGCGAACCTGAATACAGAGTTGAGTACTAATATGAAAACAGTAAAAGCCGCCGTAAAGTTTTGCAGACTAAAGCAATTGACTAATCTGGCACTGGATTTGCTAAGCACTTTGTTATGTTCAAATCCCATAATGAAAGATTTTTGATTTGCTGTTTATTGGTCATCAAATGGTCAACTCTGTAGACCATTTCTTACTGGTTATGGCCGCGAATTAGCATAAAACCCGACGTGAACAGTTAAATAATATGCTTGATGTGTGCTTCGCGGTGTGTGTGAGTGTGTATGAGGTGTATGTGGTGTTTGTGGTGTTGTGGTGTCTGAGAGCAGTTAACTTAAGTGCTGCCTAATGACAACTTCTGCTGGCCACTCGCCATCGCCATCGATACTCCATCGTCTTCGTCGTAGTTGTACCCGTTACTCGTAGAGTAACAGGGTATACTAGATTCGTTTTAAAGTGTGTAACAGGTAAAAGGAAGATTTTCCTACCCTATAAAGTATATACATTTCGGAATATCCGATAGCTGTTGTAATTTTGTTATTTTCCTGGCCAAATTCTATCGACATTTAAAAGAGAACTTTACAACTTCTTTGTGACCCCAATAGCTGACCAATAGGTATCTGATAGTCGAGGCAGCGTACGCTCTTGTTTTGTATTTTATTTCTTATTTTTATTTTCCCCTCGAATGCGCCATGCCATGCCCATGTTTCAGTCATATTGTGACAACGAAATTCATGCTGAAATATTTTTGGCCCGAAACTTGTTTTTCCTCATATATTTCCCCCACCCTTTTTGTCATTTTATTTTTACTCTTTTCTTAAAGCGCGAATTTATTACAGCGCTTGGTCGAAGCTACGTCGCCGCGCCATAAATATTTTGTTTACAATATAATTTAATTTATGCAGATTTCTTGTCCGCTCTTTCGGCGGCCACGATTGTGGGCGCACAGGAGCGGCCAAGAAAATAGGTTCTTTTCCAAGGCACAAACACTAAATGTTTGATTCCTTTAAAATTAAGCCAATTAAGTATCTTAAAGTGCATTTTTCGTCACAACACCAATTATAGGTTTTGTTGAGTAGAGTAATAGATGCATATACGAATTCAAACATCTTTCATAATTCCCAGTGCCCAAATCTTAACCAAAACTGTGTGTGCATGCCACACATGCATATCAAAGCCATCTTAACGTTCAATGTGGGCTATATGGCGAGTTTCGAGTTAACTGCTAAAAGGCCAACAAGTCGTTAGTCGCTCGTTAGCTGCCTTCCTCGTTTTTCTGCCAGCATCTGCAAAAGTGCCAATGAAGCCCTATTACTTGGTAACCGGTGCCACGCCCACTCGCCTCGCTTTCCATTGATTTTTTGCCGTTGCATTTCTGATGGTGAGAGGGAGGGCTGGGGTGTCTCTGCTGTTGGTGCTGATGTCGTGGATGTCGCTGAGGTCAAGCGCTAATGGAAAGCCCATAAAAATTGTATACGATTTTCCTATTGAGTTAATTAAAGACCGCCATAAAGAACGGCAGCCGTTTACCGAATTTAATTGCCACACATGACACCTGTCCGTTGGAAAAAAGGGGGAGCTTCTGACTGAAATGACAGGGTAAGAAGTTCTCAAAGGTTCTCGGGGAATTTTATGCATGTTCCCCAATGAGAGCTGTCTTTCCTGGGCGATTCCTCCGCAAAGATAGCAACATTATCTGTGGCCGGGATTTGCATTTCAAAACTAAGACTATAAGATATAATTTATATAATTATATAAAGGCATAATGAACTGAGTGTTACCATTAGGGTGTACTTTAGTTTTTCCCAATTATTTATACAACAAATTTCAATAGAAGTAATGCAAGCTGGCTAACTGTGCCGTTTACCCAACTTGATCTACAAACGGCAAGAAAAACAAAAGGTTGGCTAAAAAATAAATACAAAATTTGTTGATTTGTAATTATGAAACCCCGTGTGTTGTTGACGACGACGACGGGCCAGAAAAAAAAAAGAAAGAAAAATCCACGACGACATCAAATCACATCAAACGTCGCCAAGTCAAAGTCATGTATTTTTTGTTTTTCGCTTTTTGTTTTTGAGTCAAGTCAGTATTTTCGCTGGCGATTGTCTTTGGCGATCGTGAGATCGCTTTTGTGTGTCAAATGTGGAGCTTTGGACCCCAGTGCACCAAGAGACTAGAGACTGGCACATGTCTCCGGCTGCATTTGTGTATCAGTAGCAGTGGCAGTGGCAGTATCAGTATCAGTTTATTTATTCATGCTCAGCTCAGTTCAGTTGAGCTTAGTTCAGTTCAGTTGGGATCGCTTCGGTTTCGCCTCGTATCTATATTTTATTTCTTTCCAACCCACTACTCTACTCGTTATGATTTCTGTGTCACTTGTCTTTTGTTTTGCTTTCGAGCTACGGGTGCAAAGTGGATGAACCTTGTTCCGTTTATCAAAGGCGGGCGTTTAATTCAATCAACTGCAATAAATACACATTCATAGATGTGAATACTATATATGTACTATATGGGCAGTAAGCTATCGCCAATGACTCTTTAATATTAATGGGAGTCCCTGTCCAAGTGCACGTTCACATGAGAAATTAACCTCTGAAGGTATACCCTCAAATGAGGTCTTTTTCATTTTTTAATAAGCTGGAAATAATTATTTTAGAATGTAAATTTATTATTACCATCTTAATATTGTCACACATTTTTATAGCACAAAGAGGCGTGACATTTATTAGCTTATTTCAATAAAGCAACTAATTTTAAGAGTGTTTCAAAGCATTCTTTTTAACTTCATCCATTTCCATCGGACGTCATAATTCGCAATCTAAGATAATCAATCTATTAAATGGCGATTTTTAGAATGTTTGCTCAACAATCCATGCCAAATATAAACGCAGATTAACAAATCTAAAGTTAACAACCTGTTTAAACTTATTTTCGTGACGCTTTGCTCTTCAAATTCATAGGCATACATATGTAGGTAAGTAGATATGTGCAAGAAAATCTATAGTTGAGAATTAGTCAGCGGCCGTCGTCTTCAGTTTGTTTTTGTTTGGATAGCGCGGTATTCCAGTCAATCATAAACAAAATCGATTGTTAGTCCCAGCTGCGCTAATTTTATTTTCAATGGCTTCGTCAACACTCGATTCCAGATAAAACAGCCGATCCAAAAAATATGTCTAAAAGCGCAAACAGCAGGCAAAAGGCTCGTGGCCAGATATTCCAAGAAAATGCCAACCCAATCAGCAGAGAGAGGCAACTGCAATCTGGAAAATCTGTAAACAAATTCATATGTACGAGCAAATATCTTAAGAGACATACTGCGTTCTAAAGCCACAAGTTAAAGATAACCATAAGTAGGATTCCTCCATAACTTCAGAGTTAATTAAAACCAACAACTCAAATCGATATTGTTGGCATACACTGCGTATGCGTAATTTTATTGCCCTCTTGGAAAAACACTTTTAAGTGAATATGCCTGGCTTTTAATCTATAAAAAGTCAGAAATATAGTTAGATATAATATAGTTAGATAGATAGATATAGATAGACATTCTTGAGAAAACCACCCGGGCGTATACTTAATATTCGATGCCATTTAAGAGCGCAGCTTTCTTTTATGGGCAGAACCCCCGAGTATGAATTGCTAATATATGATCTGGATCGCAGTATATCGTTCGTTGAACTGCATGCCATAAAGCGATTTACAACGCTGAAACGCACTGCCTCTGGCTATCTATCGCATATGGCGCAGATTTATTTATCTGTATCTGCGTTTATTCGGCGGGAGCTTCTTTAATGGCTGTGCGAATTCCAAAGCAATGATTAATTAACAGTTTGCCGAGTTCGCCCTAATGAAAAACAAAAAGCCAAAGACATGTATACGCAATTGAGGAGACACTCAGATATATATATATACATATGTATATAGACAGACAGATATGTGCCCCAGTGCGTATGCTTCAACAATCAATCCATGGCGATTAGCAATTATCGTTGGAATGCGAAAATGCTGTTGCCTGATATTGAAATTGAGTTTCGCAAACAAACAGAAGGAAGACGACAACGACGACGACGACGTTGTCATCGTCATCGTTTTAGGATTTTTCGTTATGGCTATGGCTGGCTTATTTGTCCGCTGGCTTTTGTTTTGCTTTCTTGCCGCACTATGCGAGTTATGGCCTCGATAAGATTAGACATTTGCCAGCGGCATTTGGCAACAACAAACAGAGCGCAGACATTCCGCCGCATGGCTGCGGTTAAAATTTCAGAAATTGGTATTTCTGCGACACTCTTGGCCGCCGGAGACTGTGTTTTGTATTGCCCACTTTTACTTACCCAAAATGCACACAGGAAATACGCGCTAATCTTATCGGAATTCCAAGCAGCACTAACTGCCGTGGGAAAGGTTCGATATATGTACATCTTTCGGAATGCTAGAGATTCGTAATGTTAGCATGTAACTTGTATAACTTGTAACTAACCTCTTGATTTCCCACTATTTGTATCCTTACAGCTACACAAAGCCGCAGACCTTCGAGGATTGTGTGGGCGATGAGCTGCCAATGGGCTGGGAGGAGTCCTACGATCCGAACATCGGACCCTACTACATCAACCATCTGGCGCAAAGCACCCAGCTGGAGGATCCGCGACAGGAGTGGAAGACTGTCCAGGAGCAGATGCTCAGTGACTATCTGTCCGCGGCGCAGGATCAGTTGGAGAACAAGCGGGAGATGTTCGACGTTAAGCAGCAGCGACTTCTTTGGGCCCAGGAGGAGTACAATCATCTGAAGTTGGCGGCCAGCCGAAGCAGTCGTAAGTATTACCATCTAGTTAAGTTCCTGGTGTCAAGATATTTTGATTTTGGGACTATTCTTATCACTTGTGCCATAATTTTCGAAGTAATAAACAATCAACATAAACATGCGTCTGAGAAGAAAACTCTAGCTAAAGTCCATATCTTTAATTTGACATCGTAGATGTTAGCCATAAGTCAACAAAGCACTTGTAGAACTATTGTTCTGAAAACCTAATCTCAAATGTCTTAACGTGAAACTAATATACTTCCTTTATTTCCAGTGTGCTCCTCCTCCAGTTCGATGAGTCGCCACGATCCGGAACTCCTAAGAGCCGATCTAATGTTGGCGCGGGAGCGAGTCCACCAGCTGAAGCAGGAGCTGACCCACATTACCAATGACATATCCTACACGGAGCGCGGCATGAACACGCTGTACTCCGTGGGCGAGAAGATCAATGCTCGGGAAAATGGATGCTACGACATCGCCGAGGTCCAAGCGATTCGCGAGGAGATGCTCAAGGTGCACAAGTCGCTGGTCTCCGGCGAAAAGGTGCGCGAGGAGCTGATGCGCAGTCTGGTGCAGATCAAGAACGAGCTGGGTCGCCAGCAAATCAGCGAGGAGAACTCGGACCTAGCCTCGCCCTTCGACCGCGTCTGCGTGGCCAGTCAAACGGATCTGTGCGGATCATCAGGGGACAATCTGAACGGAGGAGCCCGTTTCGCGGAGATGGCCAAGACCAAGTTGCAGTACGCCGAGTGGCGCAAGCACATCAAGAAGCTGCAGCAGCAGCTGGCCGATCATGTGGAGCGCATTGAGCCGGGCCAACTGGAGTCGGACAAGGATCGCATTCTGCTCATCCAGGAGAAGGAGAAGCTGCTGAACGACTTGAACAGCATTTCTCTGAAGTCCCGCAGCGAGGAGGAGAAGCGGGTGATCCACCAGACGCGCCACAAACTAGAGGAGGACCTCAAGGAGGCCTACGAAGCGAACAACACATGCGTGGCCAATCGCCTGCGCTTCCACGAAGAGAAGCAGCTGCTGCTGGACAAACTGCAAGAGGCCCTGAAGTCCACCAAGCTGCTGGAGGAGCGGCTCAAGTCCTTCTCCTCGGAGAGCACCTTCTCCATTAGCAGTGGCAGCAGTCTGGGCTCCTTGTCCACGGCCAGCAGTAAGAGCGCCCTGAGTTTCACCGACATATACATTGATCCCTTTGCGGTGGACTCGCCCATTGACGTGGTGGATCTGAGACGTCGCTCGCAGAGATTGTTCCAACAGCACCAGCAGCAGCGTCTGCATCCCGTGCATCCCGTCCTGCAGCAACAGCAATCCGCGGAGGTAACGCTATCGCCTAGAAGCAGCCTCTCCATGGAAACGCCGCCCGCCTCGCCGATGAAGTATAATGCGGGCGCGGATCAGACGCCGCAGGCCCTCAAGGAGGAGCCCACTTATGCCAATGCTCTGCCCGCCCCTCCCGCCTACACAGCCCCGCCCCCAGTTCCGATTTCCGGAGTCAGAGCACGACCCTACGACCTGGACTCCACCGTGCTGGACTGCATGATGCTGGAGGCCAAGCTGCAGAAGCTGAACATGGGTACCCCGCTCAACCTGGCTGCTGCGCCACTCTCGCCCATTTCGGAGAAGCCCTCGCTGCTGGATCTGCCGCAGGAGATGCTCAGCCGATCGTCCTCCACCTCCAACACGCGATCCGTTTCGGCGGCGGTCAGCAATGAGTCCGTTGCCGGCGACTCCGGCGTCTTTGAAGCGTCGCGCGCCCATCTGCCTCGAAAGGAGCTGGCACAAGTCCAGATTGGACTGAAGTATCTGAAGCAGGAAGGTGTACTCGTCGTCTCTCTGGAGCGTGCCAACAATCTTCTGGCCCTGTGGACTGCCTCGGCGGACAACTCGCAGGTGTAAGTACAACGATATTCTAGTGGGATCTGTTGCACATACTAAATGCATACTCGTTTGCCTTTTAGGTATCTCCGTGCTGCGTTGCTGCCGAATTCGCTGACCTCCATAAGGACCAAGGCGCTGGGCGATTTCCAGAAGCCTGTTTTCAATGATACATTCGCCGTGCCCATCACGCTGGACAAGCTGTTGACCAAGAGCCTGCAGGTGACTGTGGTCACCATGACTGGACAAAAGGAGGAGATTATTGTAAGTATAATTTATGCACCAATTTTCATTCTTATTATCGGGATCTAACTATTGTATATGGTCAATATTTTAGGGCACTGTGCAGATCAGCATGGCCGAGTTCAACCCGGAGGATTCCACACTGAAGTGGTACAACGTGCTGAGCTCCAAATTCATTCCCAGCTTTGAGTCTCTGGACATTCCCTCCACCAGCGCAGCTGCAGCGGCAGCGGCCGTTGCCGCCAGCAATGCACCAAACAGTGGCAACAACCGGGAGGAGTCGTCGGATGAGTCCACCATTACCTCCTCCCAGACATCCACACTGACCAGAAACCAAGCGCCCTGCATGGAGCTGCAGGAGCAAATCGCCGCCGAGTTATTGGAGCTGGGTCCGCTCAATGAGCCGGAGTGCAGCGACGACGACGATGATGACGAAGAGGAGGAGTTGGATGACAAGCAGTTGGTCAGCGATGTTGGCCTAATGAACTGTGAGTTTCTAAAATGTAATATTTTCTACAATAGTACATTTATTCAAATATTTATCTTATCCCAACCAACAGCAAGCGGCATGCTGGATGCCTACCTACAAAACATGAAGCAGGAGTTCGCCGACAAGGAGACGAACACGGATCGCGCCTACTTGCCGGAGAAATCGCGTGGCCAGTCCCAGCTGATGGACGACAGGCCCGTGAAGCGATCCCAGACCTTCACGCCATCCGCAGCGGTCAGCAAGAATCGCTACAACTGCCGACTCAATCGCAGTGACTCCGACTCCGCGATGCACTGCGGTGTGGCGCCCCACACTTTCCAACGCGGCGCTGCCGAACGCCGATCCCTGCGCTTCCACACGAAGGCGCCCAAGTCAGTCACAAGTAAGTACTGCAAAGCATACACCTCTTGCTGTGATATTTATTAATTGCGTTAATTGTATTTAGAACTGCATCATACTCACATACCCCGCACCAGTTTGGACTTGGAGCTGGATCTGCAGGCGCAGCATAGCAAACTCTACTTCCTCAATGATCAAATCGCCAAGCTGCAGAACCTCAAGGAAGTGTAAGTTTTTAAATAGAAATCCAAGATTAAGTGAAAACTATAACATACTGATTTACTCAACAGCTTGCAGAAGGCCTGCGAAAACAAGGATCCTTTGGTGGCCGCATGGGCCATTGAAAACGAGGAGTTCCAACGCCTGGTGGCCCGCGCCGATCCTGCCAAATGCCCCGAGGAGCGCCAACTGCAGAAGTTGCTGATGAAGACCGCCAAAGAGATCCACAAACTGCGCAAGACCAAGGTGCCCAAAGGCTGTCCCGATTTGGTGTCTTTCAAGTAAGTTATATTTGCACTTTAGCCATAAAAAACAGGTATTTTAATGCTCTATGTTTGCAGGGAGAAGATCACTTTCTTCACACGCAAGGGCCTGTCGGTGCCCGAGTTGCCCAGTGAATTTACCTTGCCGGAAGCTAATCCCATCGAAGAAGAAGAGGAGGAAGAGGATGAGGATGAGTTCTACAATTCAGCTGAGACGGCAATTGCCATCAACACGGCGCTGGTGGCTAGCAGCAACCGAAACAAGAATCTCAGTGAGCATCCCCACAGAGCCACCAGCGGGGCAGTGCCTAAGTTGCCAGCACCTGTTGCTACTCCTGCTGCTACTCCCGCTGCCACTCCTGTTGCTACTCCTGTTGCTACTCCTGTTGCTACTCCTGCTGCCACTCCCGTCGTTTCCCCCGCTGTCCAAACTGATGCTAAACCAGCAGCCGCTCCAATTCCAGTTGCATCTAGCGATGCCGAGCAACAGCGCTTCGACTACGTGGTGGATCGCAACTACGGCGTGGAGGTGTAGCCCCATCCACAACTCCCCATCTTCGCTGTACATTTTTGTAATTAATGTAGTATTTATTTTCACTAAGCAAAAAGTATTTATGTGTATAAACAACTGATGTAACAAATATCTGTGCCTTATAGAGAACGTGAGAGAACGACAAGAACCATGCTAGAATGATATATCCACGCATAGCTATGCACTAGACCTAAGCCCATTATTGTAACTAGATTAGCCAAGCAGCCCTAGCCCTAACTGCACCCAAAGTCAGTTGTACAAATTGACCCCCACTGATGACCATATGAAAGCAATTAGATATAAAAACCACCAACCCGCCCCAAACAATTTGCCCCGCCCAAAAGAAAAAAAACAAAAACAAAACCAAGAAACAAGGAATATCAAACAATAACGCGCACATTGTGCGTTCAATGCCTTCAAATTCATATTGAAACCAACTGTATTCTTAAGACTTGAGCAAAATTATACGAATGTTTATGAATATTTTTATACGCAGCTAGTTAGGATAGTTAACCCAAGCCACATATACACAAAACGTGAAAATATTTATTATACTGATGGATCGATCGACGTAGCGCTCGAATTCTGTCGTTTAGGTTAGTTAGCTTGCGTTTTTGTTAAGCTCAAAACGAATTCTTATACTGTAATTTTTTTTATAAAAAAATCCTATGCAAAAAAAAACCAACCAACACAAAAAAAGTGAATGTACCATATTAGATAATCGTCACTATGTTAACTATAAGAGCGCCCTTAACCCCCTGACAATGCCACCATTGCATAAAGCGCATAAAAATGAGAAAAAATATATAAAATTAAACCTTGTTATGCTTTCCCAAGCGGACCTGTTAAAAACTGTTGACTTTGAAACTGTGCCGTGGTGCACCGAGTTTGTATGAAATGAAATGATATGAAATGAAATTACCCACAGCTCTAGTTTAGTTTAGGTTTTACACGTGTGTGTTTTCGTTTTCGGGCTCTATGCAAACTTTTGCTGTTGTTTATGTTTTCACTAACCAGACCCAGCCCCTTCCCACCCCCAAACTCTAGCAAGTAGTACGAGTAAACTGAATGAAAGTCGCCACACATATTTTTTCAATACCGTAGTAATTTTAGTTGTAATAAATTATATGAAAGTGAACCTGTATATTGTAATTGTGCAATAAACATAAAAAAACTGACATAACTAAAGTGAATGTGCTTATTATTTTGCCAAAAAGTTGGTGGGATGCGATTATTTCAAAACTTCGGTTATTCTGTCGAACATCCAAAGTTGTTTACTCATTTAAATGTCTTCTATTAAAGGTTGCGATAATTTGGTGATATACAAGTTAAGTCTAATAAGATAGCACATATGTCTTTGTCGGAACAAAACTCAACGAAATAGAGTTAATCAGTACTGTTTTAAATGAGAAATATATGAAAATAATTTAAATATGAAAAGTATTTCGATGTACAACGATTTAAATATCGCGCCAGAATTCGATAGCGATAAATCAGCGTGCACACTACCCATCTCTAAGGGCACCCTAAGTTATCGATGTTAGATATCGGTTTAGCACGGACACCACCCTTACTTAGCAAGTACACCCTCCTTGAACCCGATAGTATTTCGTTTGGTATTTAGCGGTGCGACACGACTGGCCACACTGAAAACACGTATAATCACACATATGCAGAAACTCGATTCAAAACAAAATCGGCCACCGAACGGTGATGTCGCGTTCGCTTGCTGCTCTGACTTTTTCGCGTGCGTGTGTGCTTGTGCATTTCGGAGAGTGTGTGTGTGTGAAGCGATTGTGTCAAAAGTAAATTGAATTAAAGCCCCCGAAAATAAATGCAAAACTGGCAGCAATTTAATAGTGCCCATTGCCGCATAAATGCCAATATAATAATTTCAAAGATTGCTGGTGAATTGCAAGAGTAACGCCTCGCAGCTTAGAAAATTCCAATAGGAATAAGAGGAGAGTGAGAGTGCGAGAGAGAGGGGCTCGAAGAGCGAGAGGTAGCCAGCAGCAGATAGCAAAACAGAACACAAAAGCCGTTATATTAGTAGTAGCTAAATCAGCTTGTGTTTGTTTTTGTTCGCAGTTTGCGCGCGTGATATTGTTGTTGTTCTTTAATAGCAGCATTACTTTTTTCGCGAATGGTGCAAGAGAGTTTTAAAAAATCGCCATCCTGCTTGAAATAATACCCCTCCGCACAACAACACAACAACCCAAATCACAAAGATGCTGCAGGAAATGTGATGTCACCACATTGGCCCCGCGGCAACAACAAACTTCACTATCGCCAGCAAAAAAAGCAAATATCGCCCTGCATCGACAACAACCACAGCAGCAACAGCAACGACAACAACATAGGCTATATAGCAACGATCTGAAAATGTTGCACTTGCATTTGTTTCTGCTACCGCTGCTGCTGCTCAACACATGCTTGCAACAACACATTCTGCAGCCGGCGGAAGCGACGGCGTTCCATCAGTCGGAAGGAGAAAAGCCAAAAGGTGAGTTCCCGGAAAAGTTGGGAAAATCAAATCCATCCCCCTGTCGGTTCCCACTGGTCTACAGGTGGATTTGAACGGGAAAGAAATTTGTTTACTATTTTCATTTTTGTTCGGTTACCATGGTTACTAGTGCAAGACTTCTCACACTTTATGAAATACAATATTAAAAAGTATGAACTAGAGAAATTAAAATATATAGGTTACCAAATAGTTAACTGTGGTATTTCCTAAAAATGCTAGTTCTTCATAAGGTAGATAGATACAGATACATTTATATCTGCATATATCTGTACAATTTTCCCTATTCCTAGCTGAATCTTTCATTTTAAAACTATTTCCTAACTTGTAATCGGTAACTAGTTTGAGTAAAACCTACTTCAATAAACATTCTTTGTCTCTCTTAAATCGAGTTTGTTGTCTAATCAAGTTCAGCGCACCAATACAGTGGTTTATTAGGCCCGCAAATAATAAGTTAAATAGTCAAAATAGATAACCATTTATGCAAGTGTTAGTGCCAGAAATTAAATGAGGATATAAGTTAGATACACTATCAGTTCTGAGTCATTATGTTATTGAGTGAGTTACTTCCAAATAGAAGCACATGAACCATATAACAACTATGTATTTTGTAATAGCATAGAACAAATATTAATATGCAATTATTCATTAGCACTTGTTTGCTTACTTATTGTTCGTAATTCGATCTGATTCAACGTGCGTACCAATTCATAATTCATAATATTTTGGTTTAATTGTTGTAAATTCATTCTTATTCATGAAAGGACTCACCCTTCAGCATTTAATAATAAAGTGATTCAAAGGAACTTCCCGTAAATACAAATGATTCATAGGATTAGGAATATTTATTTGAAGTTTTTGCAAACTGTCCTCGACCACTGTGCCCACTTTTAGTTACCCGACCAAAACCCCTTTACCCCTTTTGTGTCATTTGTTAAACTCTCGCGCATCTGAACAACCTTGAAAAACCAGCTTCTATTTTGTTGATTTTGTCGCTGGTCAGGCTACTTCCACCTCCACCAGCTTGGTAGTTGCAGGGCCCCCGGATTGCGACAGACTCGAATGTATAGACGTATGTATAGATAGGTAGATAGATGTAGACCCGCCCAAATGGCCGCCCCAAAGCCCTGTGGGCCACTTGCCACTTGCCACTCGGCTATCTTGGTTATGGAGTGGCTTTCGCTTTGTTTTGCCCATTTGCGATGAGTGCCATCTGTGGGGTGTTTGGCTATTGGCAGGTTGGGCATTTTGCATTTAGCATTTAGCTTATCTGAGTGTCGCTTTTATCAAAATCTCACGTAGTTTGCAGATAGAAAGGCGCCTCTAGGGCAGCACTCTCCATGCTAATTCACTGATTGCCTTCACTCACGTACCATTTAATTTAGCAACTCAAATGATTCGTTTGGCCCTTGCCCGCACACAAAAGAAAAAAGTGAAAAACTCCAAAAGGTAAAAAAATCGATTTTAAATGCACTGCAATGCTTTACTTTTACTCTCTTTGTGAAAGATTTAACTGTCAGGCAAAAACTTTCTTCTTCGGCTTTTTCCCTTTGCTCCATGAAAAAAGCCCCTTTGTGGGTCACAATTTTGTGGGTACCAACACACATCTTGAGCTGTTGAATCTTTTTTCGCGTCCGAGTGTATTCACTTTTTACATGTACAATTCATTGTCATCATGAATTCTGGTCCCAAAAGGTCAGCGCCTTAAGCGCACAATCGAATGCGAACTGGAACCTCCATATTCTTCTGGCCAACACTTCTTTTGGCAACTCGTTTCTTGTTCGCGGTTAGGCTGTTGCCATTGTTCGATCTGTATAGTTGTTGCCAACTGCTGGCGTTTTCTTAACCATTTTTATGTCATTTGCGCAATTATATGGCAACCGAACAGCCGGCAACCTCCGAAATGGCCGAAAGTAAGTGGTTCGGTGAGGTAAGACTCGTTACTCAAAAGTGAGTAGGAGGTTCACTAGATAATTATCAAAAAATATAATTAGGTGGTTTTAAGTTTGAGCAACATAATATTCCTTTTTTTTTTTTAGCTTTTAACTACTATGTTCATACATATACTTTTATATAAAGCAAAGTATTTATTTGAATTTTCTTTCTAAAAACCTATTTTTTACTAGTTTCTTCTTTGTATCCGCAATTATACGTAGTCCGTTTTGTTAAAATAATTGGACTTAATTAGTATATTTCCTGTGCTCTTACTTGTTTTTGTAAGCATTTCCCATGCTGAAATATATTCTTGAGACATCGGGAGACACGCCTCTCAAGCAGATAGTCTTGTTTGCTTTCTTTATCGCGCCCTTTGTTTGCCCAAGTTGAACAACTTGGCATTATCATTATCACGAGTTAAAGGCAAGACAGCAGGATCATTAATATGCGACATTGAGGAGGCCTTAAATGGGCTTGGCTTGGAGCGTGGGAGCCAGTTAGACTTGGCCATAATCATTAAGTTGCATTAAAATGCAACTGTCGAGTGGCTTCTACCTTCGCAAGTGGGCTTCTAACTATGCGGTAACTCAAGTGGTCAACAAGCCGATCGCCATCAGCATCGCAACGATCGTCTTAATTGAGGCTCAACTCAATTTACAGACTGGCTTCTTCTTCCAGCTCTTGACTGGTCACCAAGCTGCTCTTGATTGAGTCAGGTCAAAAGAATTTAAATGGAAAGAGCTTCTCCGATATTCTTCACCAATTCTCTGATTCCCGGATTCTCTAGTTCTCTAGTTCTCTGGCTCTTGGCTCTTGAATCGCTACGGAAGCCTATGAGCATGCATACATTAGTGGTCTTTCTCCTGGTCTAAGACTTTGAATTGAACGACATTTGCATAAATTGCGTCGCCTCGTAGAACGTGTTTAGAGAGCTTGACAAAGGGGTATTTAGACTCCAGGAAATCTACTTTACTTAGAACCCAACCTGGAGCGGAGGACACCCCGCAGCAATTAAGAAATAATAGACGAATGGGGAAAACTGTCAATACATCAAGTAGTTGAAAAGTGGGACAAGGAAATGCCATGAAAACAAATCATTCTTCAACCGAAGATAGAATTTGCATAAAAACGTTTTTTCCATTATCGTATAAATCGTTAGTTACCAGAAGATGAAATTTGTATAAGCAGATTTTTTCTTTTATTTGATAGAAATATTTTAAGGGTTCTTTTCGCAATACTTTGGTTCAATATTCAACATCAATTTAGCTGTCTTTGTTTCCAGCAAACTGCAATAATAACTTTTGTATCTAAGCGAATTTTGGCCCCCATTATACGAAGCATAGAAATCGATAGAAATGGATTTGCCTTGAATTGAGTGGGTCATTACTATATAATTGCGGCAGAATGAAGACACGTGTGCCGTGGCGGGCTCGCTGATTCACTTTTGACCTGGCCACGTGCCTGGGATTCCCCTCGATTATCAGCACTGAGTGAGTGAGTGAGTGAATGAGTGAGGGGTTGCATCCCCGAGTGGGTTGCGTGTGTGACCAATGCAGTGCGGAGATTAAGCCTAAATTAAAGCTAGTTTAATTGCACCACAAGAACAAGGGGTGCAGGGAGGGGATACGCTTTGTATTTACCACTCTTCTGGCAAGAACTGAAACAAAGTGTTCTGTGAGGGCAACTCATGTTATTTATGACTCTATTTCCCTAACTTAACCAACTTAGGGTGAGTTTGGCAGACAACCCCGGAAAGTGGGAAATGCGGCTTTGGCATTAGTCATTCAGTGGGAGAGTTGGTAAGAGCAGTCATAGTCACAATCACAATCACAATTCCAATTACAATCACATTCCCGTTGGCACCCTGTACAGTGAGGCAACGCAGGAATGCCCCAAGAAAGCACTTGAACAACTTTGTTTATGCCAACAGCCAAAGGAAATCACGTTTGTTTGCAGCAGCAGCAGCAGCAGCAATTTCCTCTAAACAGGCAGCCAAACAAATAACAAAGAAATGCCTGCCGTGGGAGATGAAATGCAGTGCACTTACACTGAGCGAAATACATGGGATATATATTTGCATGCTTATATGTTACAAACAAGGTGGGTGTTAAATACATATTTTATGATTTTGATTACAAGTACTAACATTTTTTTCGAGTGCATTCAGTCAGGCATCAATTGTGGCTGGTGTTATTGTTGTTGTGCAATGCCAATGCAACGCTTGATTGGGAATTGGAAGGGGATGTGGATGGGAAGGGTGGCTGTAATGGAAAGCAGGGGGCAAGGCTGAGGTGACGAGGAGCTGGCCAAGGTAAGCCCCTCGATGATTAATCAAAATAAAAGAACTGAGCAGAGCTGAGCTGAGTTGAGCTGAGCGGTTCAGAGAACAGTGAAAGGCCAAAAGCAATCAAGTGAATAAATAATCATAAAAACGGAGGACAAACCGAGCTTGGGATGGAATCTTTCCTTAATGGAAAATAGCACTCTGCAGCTCACTCGGTTTCGTTTCGATTCGTTCTGTTTCGGTTTAGGTTTTGGTTAATTTATGCATAGAGATATTGGCATTTACTGCTGTTGTTGTTGTTGCTGTGCACTGACTAGCATCAGTAATGGGATGCGACAAGAAAAACAACAACAACAACAACAAAAGCGGCGGTGGCGGCGAATATTCGCAACGGAAATGCGACAACACGCTAGAGTGAATCCGGGAACAAGCTGGGAGTCTACACTGCAAGAAAAAACAAATGAAGTCCTCTAAAATTGCGTAAAAAAGATTCCCAAAGGAAGTGGACACTTTTTTCCACTATCACTATCCAAGTGAATAAATACTTAACAGGTATTGGTTTCCAAGTACGATGGTTACAGAATGAAATTCATATGAACTATTTTTTTAAATTCTCAGTATATATCGTTATATTCTATAGTAGTAGTAACATTATTAAGTATTTACATATTTATTATAATATTTAATATTATTTATATTTACATATTATTTTTTTCATTTTAGTTTGAAAACTACTGAATAATGTTATTATTTTGACTATTTACCTAAAACCTCGTATTTAATATATAAATTCATAAACACCCCCATTTCGCGCAGTGCAGTTTCAACCTCTTCCTGGTTATGGTCAGTGAGCTGGGCACGGATTCGAATTTGGGTTCGTTTCGTGCCTGGGCAGTTGCTAATTTACCTTTATTGTGACTCACTGCGAACTTTTCGACTGTTGCAGTTCGGCTGTATTTGCAAATTGCACTTTTCGCAGTCCAACGCACTGCGAATCACTCATGCACATCAGGCTGTCTCTGTTTCTTTTGGCAGCCCCTCTCTTTCTCGCATTGCGTAGGTGTGTTCTGCTTGTTTTTTGATAGCTAAACCGACTGGGAAAATGTTCGGTGACATCCTCTGGAAATGATGACGTAGCTGCTTTCTGGGGTCGATGAACTTTAAGAACACCCGATTTCTGTTTACGCTCTCGTTTTTTTTTTTACAAAAGTTTGTGGAAGTTTTGGTTAACACAGCTTTGTTGCTACGCACTGTAATTACATTTTTATTTGTTTGCTTAGGGGTCTGTTTGTTTTTGGGAGCTTCGCACTATTATAAATTACTTCACAAAAGCTTTGTAGGTCATACAGAACTGGATTTTACAGAGGTGTTAGAACTGAGTTTATGTGATAAAAACATTCGTTGAGAAGTGTTTATCTCAACTCATATATGTATATACTTAAAAGTTCTAACTTTTCTTTGTATATTTTCAACAATATATAACACTTCCCAACCTTTTTTTTTTTTATTAATCTTACAATATTTAATGCTACAATAAACGATTGCAAATAATTCATCAGCGGATTCTCTGATTCATATTAAAGTCAATGAACTGAAAGCCGAGTAATTTCACTTCTGTTCCGTTAAAATTGTGTTAGGTCAAGAAAAATGATGTCACATTATGTGGCGACTATGCTAATCGCCTGAGGTAAACCTCAAAAAGCGATGCAGCCACTATTAGAGCCTCTTGTAAACAAAGCATACAAAAAATAGAGGAACAACTAAACCAAAATCTTCGACCCATAAACACCGAAAAGGAAAACAGCGCCATTCGCCAGCTAATTGAATTAACATGCCGGCGCTAATATTTTGTGGGCTCTCTTCTCCGTCGATTTTATTTTTATCTCGTGAAATTTCGTGTGTTGTTCGACTGCCGCGTTACACATTTTCCTCGGAGGCTGGATGCATCTTTTATTTTGTTTCATTTCGATTCATTTTACACTGCGGAATCGGAGTGGTTCTCCTCGATTTATCGAAGAGCGATAAGCAGATGGCTGAGCTACTTGTGTACTACTATACTGCATATTGGGAGCGGAGCCAACGAACCATAAAGTACACTCGACGGTCAAGGGTTTGGGGCATGGTGATGGGAATGGGTATGGGGATTACGGGAAGGCATCTCCACGAGAAGAGCTCGCCAGACAAAGCACAAAGATTAGAGCAACAGCTCTTCTCCTCCAGCTGAGTGGATGCCATTGTTCGAGGGCGTTAATTAATAATTATGAAAAAAACAAAAGGAAATAAAAACGATGATGAAGACAGAATAAGTAAGGCACGAATAAGTAAGCCATGCAAAGCTGCTTTATATCTAAAAACTGGGCAATACAATAAATTCAAATCAAATGTTGCTTGCGTCTTTAAATTATGACTTACAAATTGGGACTTGCCAAAACTTCGCTAGCTTTAGATTGGTATATCCGTTTCCGCTTATGAAATTTCCGCTTCTATTATCTGTGTTCTATGATTCGCAACCGCAAAATGTAGTCATCCATGCTCGTCATTTAAATAATTAGAAATCATTTGGTGCAATAATGAATATGCGCTCGCAATGTTTTTAATGTCTCGAGTGCTCGGAGAGTCACAAGTAATTGCTATAACTGGTTACCTAACCTCCGTTTGCACTTGGCACGTGCTGGCTTTCTTCCTTTTGTCGGCCACTCATTAACTGACATTAGTTAATTGCGGCTGGGAAATAGCAAACCGAAAGTTAGTCACATCTGCTATCTGAGTACCATATAATCGGGTGTAATTTTCCCAGCAATTCTTGCAATAAAACTTGATTTTATTAAAGCTCCCTTCAACACAATGTATCCGCCGGATGTGCATACGTAGCTGGCACTGCATGTACGCACATATCTGCTACTTACAACGCACTTGGCGAGCTGATAAAACACTATTTAACTTTAAGGGAGCTTATTTATATAAATTATTCTCGTAGATTTATGGCATTAGGGTCGATTACTTTTAAGTGTTCGGCCTGGAAAACGATGAGTGTTTGATGCTAGGGAAAGTCGATTGTTGTTTCTGGTCTATTAAGCAGCAAAATGGAGAGCCCATCTTCCGTACTTTGCTCGCAATATTAAATAATAAGATTGTATTAAGAAAACCCCAAAAAGCCCTTCAAACATTTAACCTTAACTCTGAAATGAAATGTGCTTATATGGGCTGCATATACTCCTTACAACTGAAACTAATGTGTATTTGTTTATGGGAAAAGTAACTCTTGTATTAATCTAGTTATTCCTATTGCATATAACTCATCTCTACGAGGACAACCTTGGCATTTCCACTCCTTTAATAATTCCACTCCTGACTGTGCATTGTATCCTTCCCACACTGCGCCAAAACAATCGCAATTGCACATGACTCATTTGAGTTACCACTTACACAATGAACACCTTGAGCACGCCACCCTATTGTGGCTAACCCCACTAACTTAGATACTTTTCAAGCTTTCATGAAGACAGCAAGTGCACGTGCACTTAGTCAGCTGGCTGACTCACCGATTTGGGTGTCCGATTTGGGACGCACTGTTTTGTTGTTCAGCATTATTCGTTTACATATACGATATACAATGTATGTTATTTAATGGCTCGTAGGCTACTGACATTCGATTGGTCGCGCTGGCAATTAATGCCGGATTACGTAAAGTGCCAATTACGCGTTGCAATTTCATCAACTTCTCGTGGAGCGTGGCCAAAAGTATGTAGAGCGTGTCGATGTGTCCACTGCTAAGACTTCTGCCTGATCCGCTCCAATTTCCTGCCCCCATCGCTCCACATTCGCGAACTGCATCGCATCGATTCCTCCTCCGACTGGCCTGCATTCGTCGATAACGAATAACGAATAACGAATGACAAACAAAAATATGCCACCACGACAAGCTGTCTCGGCCCCTCTTTTTGAGTGTACATATTGCTGGAACTCTGAGGAGCCTCCTGGCTGCTCGGATTGTTTGTTATTCCTTGCATAATTGCTGACGGGAAATTTTGGTTAGCTCGGCAGATTGTCAATTCGATTGGCAGTTGGCAAAGCAGAGCAAATAGTGCAAACAGTGCACCTCAATGTTTGTCCATCCAGCTCACTGTAGGCTTGTCGTCATATGTTTCGCATTTAACAAATGCTTGCATTATGTACAAATTTGCAGTAGCTATCCAAATGTCATAAAAATTGCAAGTCCCAAATCAAATTAAACAATCTATTTTCTTGTGAGAAGTTAAATACGGGAGAATGGTATTGTAAATAAGTAAACTCATTTCTTTCTACTTATCAACATTAATCGAAATCCTTTTAAATGATTAAAATGCTGCCCATCAACTAGCTCTAAATATGAATCATAAATTCCAATTGAATGTAGAGTTGAATCACGTTAGTCATATCATTAGCAATAAAATGTTTCTGCTATGATTCTGTCTTACTAAGTGCATATCTCTACAAAACTATCTTTAATCGTGCATCTTGAAGATACCAAAACCAGAACTGTAAATTGAAGCTGTAAATGTTAGCCTCTCGCTTGGTATGTAGAGCGAGCTTCCTGCCTTGCCAGGCGAGCCTAGTAAATAGACTTAATTTGATCAAATTCCCCCACTGCGATAATCGCTTTAATTACACTCTAGAACAAGGCATCGGTAGCACGAAGCAAAAGTATCTAAGAAATGCGTGCGGTAGCGGTGGCAAATGAATGCAAATGGCGAGCTGTTGACAAATCAAGCCTCGACTGACGGCTACAATTGAGCGCCGCATGAAATCTAATAAACAGCATCAGAAAATTGCTCAACTCAATTGGGTCAACGAGGTGACTGGAGGGAGGGAGGGCGGTAGGTCTTCTTTTCTCTTGACCCCCCGGAGGGCGGCGGGTTCATTGACAAAGACTCATCGGAGTAAATCATTTGCCAAGTGTATCTCAATCTGTATCTGTATCTATACCTCATCTCATTCATAGGGCCGAGTGTGTCTCATCTTCTCATTAGCATGACAGCGAATGTGGCGATTCGTAGAACTGGCTGATGAATCATTTACGCTATAATTGTGGCAAAAAAAGAATAACGCATTACAGGCCAAACTGGTCAGTCCAGTCCACGAAAGAAAAATATATTTATAAGATGCTTTTATACGAAGATATGAGTATATATTTTCGCACAGGCGCCAGCGTCTCAAGTGATCGTGTATGTTCCCTACTCTTTTGGCGGGATTAATTGGGCACAGAGCAATAAGTTTAACCCAATTAGCTTCAATTACTTTTCCGAAAACCAACATATGTAGATACATCTGTATGCACGACCCTCGGCCCAGTCATCGCATCATCTGTACAGGGCACTTCCGTCTCTGGAAAGGTTTATGGTCATGCAATTTTCAATAGATCTTTGAAAGAGTTGGGGTTTTTCACTCGTCATGCTTCTTGGACGGACCGCTTTCATCGGCCATCAGCGAAAAGAAAGTTTCATTGATTTTGTAGTTTACAATTTTACTTCATTTTTCTTGCCTACTATATGTGCTTAGATTTCACTTTTATGATTTGTCTACTTTGGCTCAGAAATTGCCTAATTGTTGTAGGTTTTTTTCTGTGCGCGGAAATTACATTTCATGTTTGGATATTGAGACATTATTTTTTTGGACACTGACCGCCCTTGATTGTTGGGTTTCTCTTTGAATTGGAGCTCCAAGTGGAGTCTGCTGTCTTTGGCATTGGTTAACCCAACTTAACCTTCATGTGAAGGCTCCTCTCGACTTTATTGCTGCAATCTACGCCCTCTGTCGCAGTTCTGAGTATTTCTCTGCGAACTGATAAGAACTATGTTAGTAAAGAGTTTATGCATTCAAATACATTTAATATATCGACTTAGTGTGCACATATTTCCTTGAAATGGAAAACTGTTGACATTTCAAAGTGGCTTGCATATAAGTCCCCAAACAGCCCAACTTTCCTCAATATTTAATGCATTTTAAAATCCATTTTGAGCCGCAACATCTGGCATTGCAGTTGTGCGTCCTTCTCACTGCCAAATGCTCCTCTTGGTGTAGTTCTAGGAACTGTAGATGCCACTGGATATTTATTTCCATGCGGGTCCTGCCCTTTTTCCCTGCGCCCGCAATTAATTTCCAGCCAGATTCTTTGTTATTGATTGTGTCAAAACAAAAACAAGAAACTTGTACGTCCTTAAGGGGTGTTAATTTATGCGTCCTTCGATTATCCCACTGGCACAGCCACTTGGCCAGCGATAAGAGCAAACCAAACGGATACGAGATGCAAGTTTATCATCTCGCAGGTATGTGCATATATAGATACATTTACTGTGAGTTTCTCGAGCCCAGATCAAATTTGCTTTCGGCTGCACGACGCTCGTCGTGTTCTAAGCCTTTAATGAGTGTCCTTGGGCGATGGTGAGGCACTGGGGGCAGCATGGGTTGCACGTCCGTGACACATGCCCCACATGCCCCACACGACCCATTGTTCTTGTTCTTGTACTTGTACTTGTTCTGCATCTAGTGAATTTTTCTCTACATTTTTGTATTTCGTTGTTGCCGCTATCGACGTTGCAGGAATGGCAGCATTTCACTGGTGAAGGGGACGTGAAATTTGCATATAAGCGAGTTGGTTCAAGGTGTGTTTCACTCGGAAAAGTGGGTGGGGATATATTTTAGTTTGCAAGTGTTTTCATTTGAGGCATTCCCAGCTTTTATTCGTTGCATTAAACACAAGCTTGCAGCACTTACGCCCGCCGTTTTTATTACATTTTCTGCCAAACGAATTCCCTCTTTTGCATTTGGTGTTTTCTTTTTTTATGTTTTTTACGTTTTATTTCTGTGTCGCGCTTTTAATTTATTACATTTCCTGTGGGAGGCTGCAGACGCCTGCCTTTTCGTTCGCTTAAGCTTGCTCTTTAATTAATGTGCCGCCTTGGAGTCCTTCAATCCTTCACTCCTTCACTGCCTCAGTTTGTTAATTAAAGCAAACGCATTGCTGTAATTAGCAATTATATGGCCATCGTCAGCGAAACAGGACAGATCCGGCATTTCTTTTGTGCAGCTCCTGTTTTGTGATGATGGACTTCATTGAACCATCCGCAGTCACGGCAATTATAGTTGGACGCCAACTTTCGCATTTTCAAAGCAAAGAGTATACAAAAAGAAGTAAACTACATATATATAAAAGAGCAAAACAATTAAATTCGTTCAGTGAACCCGTTCCAAGTGCCTTTTGTGGAGCTGCCGGCTGGCCGCCCAACCGGATAAACTCTAATGGAACGAGATGCCCAAACTCATGCTTTGATGGAGAAAACCAAATAAAAATTAAAAAAATGCCAGGCTAACCACCATCATGACAATTAATTGGCAACATATTTGGCCAAAAGTTGCTTTTCCTATAACCACTCAACGAACCTGAATGCGAAATTGGTTTGCCGACCATATGGGTGTGAATAAAGTTCAAATTTCTCAGGTTTTCAGCTGCCTTCTCATAAAAGTTTGCCAAACTCATAAGACAATTTGATTTGTTCAACATATTTATTTATCTGTCTAAGAGTGTGCAACACAATGGATACCAAATTGGATTCGTATTTTGCACAACACAACTCTTTTCTATACATAGCTACTTTATGGGTTTTGAAAACAAAAATAAACATAGTACAGATGCAAAATGCTGTCTTCCTTTTGTTTCATTGAAAAAGTGGTCGAGTTTGGATGCAGCTTGTGTAGATCCAATTTTTCCCTTTCAACGCGAAAAATAAATAACATCATTAAAATAAATTTGCTTTCATTTTTTTGGGCACGCTCTTTTTTCTTTCATTAAAAAACTTGTTGACTTTTTCAATTTCGGCAGGGGGTAAACAAGAGTGTGTATCTCACTTGCAGCCCTGTATCTGTATCTCTAAAATATATATTCCCCATACTCGTATATTCATGTATTTTCACAAAATTTCTGCTGCTGCTGCTTCTGTTGATTTTGTTGTTTTGTTGCTGTTCGCCAAGTTAATTGGCAACATTTTGCACTTTACATCGGAGACCGCAAAACTCAAGTTAACCAAGCGAACGACCTTGAAAAGTTGTCTGCTGTCGGTGGGCAGCAAAGTTGGGTGGGGCAGCCGGGGGGTGAAAATGGCAAATGTGAAACCCACGGACCGCCCAAACTCGACTCGAAAAATGTTCACCCGAAACCATTTTTCCGCTATGCGATAAATGATATCGATTTCACTTGAGGCTCGGCAACAACAAGTTGTGCGCTTTAATTGCTGTTGTGACAAGAAACCGAGGCTGCACTGAAAACAAAAAAGCAGTAGGAAACTTGTTAAAGTTGGGAACTTAAGCTGCTCTTAAACTATAGCTCTTTAAGCACTCGAACTAATTGTAAGAATAAGAAATAAGCAAATTGGAGGAATATTTATTACCTTTTTAATATATGTAAAATATTATATATGTATAAAATGGATATGTGTACTTCTCTGTCCATAAACTAAACGCAACCCATTAGAAGTGAACTTGTTTCTCTCACATCTGAGCACCAAAATCATGTAAGACAAAGAGAGCGCTCTCGACTCGTTTGATTTATTTGAAACGCGTGTGCGTTTCGATTTTGACGGATCTTGGGAAAGTTGTAGCCCCACGATCTCTGTAGATGTCTGCAGATGGATTGTCGCGGCGCCGCACAATAAGTGGTTATTAATCATGATGGTCGACACTGAGAATAAGTGCGTCTCGCCTCTGTAGTTAATCCTTTGCCGCAATGCTAAGTTAATAATAATTTCTTTCTTTGTTCTTTTGCAGGTAAGCCATCGCGTGGCACTGCACTTCCTGCATCTGAAGTTACCGACCCTATTCGCAGTAGTTGTGACTCACCCGCAACAGATGGTAATCGCCTCTTTAAGTTGCCCCTTGGCTTTAGTCTGATATTTATTTTTAGCCAGGCATTATTTTCTTTGCAAATTTAATGGGGAATGAGAGCTAGGAACACACCCCAATTATAATCTTAGACTAAACAAACTACAATCCTTATCAAAAATATAATGAGTGGCTCGGCCTGAGTAGATACTAAAAGTACTCTTAACTTTTCAAGAAATTATAGCTTTACATTACTAGTTAGCATTAATGGATTGGTATATATAAAATATATTAAAAACTGCATGAACCAAAGATTTAATGGCTTATTAAATTTACGCTTCTGAAACCAACTTGGCTACGAGGATAGCGTATCTGAGATGGCCAAAATGATGATAGCAAATGGCTTTGTGGCCTGAATTGAGTCTTCATCAGCATAATCATTGTTTGCTGTTGTCTTTACTTTTTCTGGCTGCCAGTTGTTCTTGCATTTCTGTCCGTCATTTCGCATTATAGCCTTTTGTTTTGGCCAAACAGCTGTTAGTCATGGCATATGGTTTTTATTTATTTTTTCTGCTGCCTCGTTCCTCTTTCATAGGCCAAATCCACCTACATTTGTTAAATTCTCGTCGATTTCGTATTTACGATTCGGGGTTTACCCGTTTTTACCGTTTGCATAAATCTTATCTTGAGTGAGTGCCAAAAAAAGCCAAATAAAGCAACTTTGACAGCAGAAAAATCGATAAGCTAGTTTGGTAGTTATGTACGCATATATGAATCTATATAATGTACATGATGTACAAACATATATGACAGACATTTGCGAAATTTTCTTCAATTCAGTCAATGTTGTTGGCCATCGAACTTTTAGTCGGAAGACTTTTTATGCGGAAAAGTTCAGCCTTGTGGTAAAGTTTACAAGTTCGTTGACTTTATCTGTTATGCACTTAGTCGAAGAAACTCTGAATATGCCTTGAATAATGTGGAATTAGCCGAATGAGTATTGTTAGGCATTCTAAACTTGTTCAAACTTTATAGGAATAATATATCAGGACAACCATTTATGTCCTGCATGCTTGTAATTTATGCAACATTTCTTATTTTTGATTGCGTAAGAAATCGTAAGGTTGCTGTTTCTGCCAACCAAATGTCATAAAGGCCACCAAAACGGCCAGTTCTGAAACCAAAAATGGTCAAGGCTAAGACTTGAGTTAATGGCCCAAAGTCGTTGGCTAAATTTTAATGAACTGGAAATATTTGACACATTGCTAGCGCCGAAAATGGAATGACATGCTCACTCGTGGCCAAAACATATAATTTTATATGCTAAAGCATTTTTTTTTTCTATTTTTGCCTGTGAAAGTTTTTCCTGCAAAACGAAAATGGCGTGAAAGAAAAATGCGCCACTGTTTGTTTGCTTAGTTTTCAGAAAAGTTTGGCACATAACCTGCCATTTTGCCAAGGTTTTTGGTTGCGGATGTGACCCAGTTTTAGGTGAGCCTGTGGAAAACTAATGATAATTACTCCCGGTTGAAACCAAGTAGCCATAAACGAATGAGTAATGAAACCATGGAAAACATGAAAGTGCCGAGCCGAGAGACCAGCATTATGAGTCAAAAGGATAGAATCCTTAGAAACATTGATCCACAGGACAATGGTTAAGTTCTCAATGCAATTCGCAATGTGCAACCGGACGGACACGCCCACAAAAACCTGACCAGCCGCCCACTTTCTTGTGTTTTGTGCGCCTTCTTTCTTCCGCTTTTTATGCAAACAATTTCTTGTTCCCAGCAAACCAGCCCGCAAACAAAGGGAATTCCGTGGAATCCGGGTGCGTTGCTCAAGGATCATTGACCACATAAAAATCCGTTATGGCCACAGTTGAAAAAGAAGAAGCGAAATGAAAGGAAGCGTCTTGTCCCATGCATTTCATTTCCTTTTTTGGCCCGGTCCAAATGCGAGCTGCAATTGGAAGTGCTGGCTGGCTGGCTGGCAATCAGCAGAAGTAGCCAGCCAAGTTCTTTTACACATACTACATACAGTTGGCCAGCACTCCTACAATGTAATGGCCATGGCTGGGAGCATTGCATTCCTAAAATGGCCAGCACAGAACGATGTTTATGTGCCATTTTCTCTCCTCGCATTGTGCGTAAAGTTGGTGCTAAAAATGAAGATAAAAATGAAAGAAAACTGAATAAAAAGTTACAGAAAGAGAGAAAACCGCATATGTACATATACAGATGGTAGAACAATAAATGCAGGGAAATACCAAAAAAAAGGAAAAACAAGCAAAATCTATTTGTTAAAATGTTCTTACAATGCAAAAATATGAAAACAAATAGTTTTCCGCTAAAACACACCCTAGCTTCATTCACTTGAATGAAATACATACTCTGCTCAATGGGCTTATTTGTTTACCTGCTAATGATGGACTCGATAAATAAGTTCACTTTATTGGCTCTTTGTAAACAAAGCAAAATGTTCCCAAGACTTTAAAATGTAGCTGAATCTTTGAATTATCCGCTCGGTGGCTGTCATTGAGCTTGGCGCCAGCTGATATAAATCAAACTGCTGACCATTGTTGTTTTGCATTAAAAAAGTGTATGTACTTGTATATATACTTGTACAATGCACTGACGAAACAGCGCAATTGAGATTTATTTTACTCTGTCAGTCGGTCAGCAACATCATCATGATCATCAGCTGCTGCCTTGTCGTCATAATGTTGTCATAAAAAGTTGCTAAAGATTTTAGTCAATCACTTTATTTCCTGTATACTCAACCCAACGACAGCTGTAAATATTGTAAATCTGACATTTTGCATATACTATAGTACATATATTGCTTTATAAAAAATATAAATAATAGAGATAAGAATCGCAACCTGCGATGGGATAAATCAAACGAGACAAAGAGTTGCAACCAGGAAGCAAAGTGATCGGGCACAATGTGTTATGACATCTGTTCATTTTATTTTATTAGTTTCTTTCTTGAAACAAAAAACAAAAAATGTACAATATTATTTAAAAATCGGTAATCCAAATACTTTAGAAATGCCTTGAAGACACCAGTTGAGAGCAAAAACCCGTACAACTGTTGACTTAGTATCAATTTCCAATTACGGCAAACTTGTAATCGACTTGTTGACCTTTTGTCCACCGCTTAATTGCCGCCCATTTCTCCGCACTTTTACGACTTAACAGTGGGTGATATCTGCGCCATAAACCAAGTTGCATTTCCCCCCTCGCTCTTTGTTGCTCCTTTGGCCGTTGGTTGTGATAGTGTTGGCCTTATCAGCGGGAATGACCCACACCTGCGATGGGTTTGTTGGCTGCTTTACTACGAGTCGCGCATTAAAGTCGGGTATAGTCTGGTATAGAACAACACAGTTGACAATTTTAATGCTTAAACAAACTGTGCGCAGAGATAAGGAAACTCCAGAGAATAAGAATAAGCTGTTGGGCTAGGGAGTGGATTTGAGGGTATGGCAAATATTGGAATCCTTTGCCAAATAACCAAAGTGAGTAGGCAGGAATGTCGATCCTGACAGGATGCCTGATCCTGATGAGAATCAACCACAGCGGGTGTGAAAACTCACGGATTAGCCAAAGGTGTTGTCTACCTGCAATTGCTTTGAATGGGCCCTTGGACATACACTGTCGCAAATAGTTGAATATACCTTTTTTACTGCTGCACAACTTCCAGTATTTTCCTGGAAAAACGATTATTTATTTTAAGTGCAAGATGCATTGCCATGCAGATAAACAAATGCTCCTTTCAAGTTAATTGGCACCGTCTTTTGGCCAAGTGCATATTGTTCACTTGTCACTTTCGCTGTGGGCCTTTCCGTAGATCCTCCTAAGCAGCAGCAGGTGGCGTGCTGGGCAAGTCAAGGAAGGTATTCTCGAGCCGTGGGAGGTCCTCACCTTCGCAGACACTTGCCAAATCTCTGGAAAATTGTGAAAAATGCCACCTGGGTGCTTGTGTTTGTGTGCTAAATGCCACCCGCCATCGCTCAGGGTGTTAATTGCCCAAGTCCTTGACCTTGGTCCCAGCTGCAGCGCAACTTAGAAGTCCACGGATGAAATGGAGGGCAGGATGGAAGAATGGAAGTCCTTGTCATTGAAGTGTGTCGAAGCGAAGGTTCCACCACCGCCCGTTGTTCCGCACTCGAAATCATTTGCTTTGTTCTATTAGATTTTGCACAGATTCCGTGCTGACCTGGCCGAAATGGATCTGACCACCCGTCAGGCTATTGTTTGACCCCGAGCCATGGAGAAAGGCAGATGGCAGGTGCAGCAAAGACTTATGATATTTATCTAAATCGCCAACGGACGCACAGATGCCTCCATGAATTTGCACAATACAGAATGTACAGAATATACAGAATGCAGATTAATGCAGTGAGCTGCGTTTATTTGTCTATTGTTGTGGAATTTTCACCTAGGCAGTTTTCCGCTTGGCAAGAAAATGTGAAAAGCCGAGAGTGCAACTGATTTAGGCCAGTGATGTGCAGAAATAATTGGCTTTATATAGATTGACAGGCCTCAACGTTGATGGGAAAATGAAAACGAAACTCAATGAAAAGGTAGCCACACATCATCAGAACCGAGAATCAGAATCGGAATTTTATTTCCAGTTACAAAGTCCAATGGTATTGAATATTGCATTCAGAAATATGCAAATAATAATACAATCACTTATATAATTATTCATTTTGTTACAAAATGCTGTACTTGTACTTGTATCTTGTAATTTACAGAACTACAAATTTGCACGTTTTCGCCAATAATGCCAAGCGCACATCTCAAATTTTCAAGCACTCATGCATTTGTTGATATTGGGCTTTTCTAATCCAATCAAACTCAAATTTGTTGGCACCGCGACACGACAGCTTCTTTTAACCCACTGAACGTTTGGCGGCACAGTGGCGTACATAAAAATAGGGTCACGGCTGTGCAGCCGACATCTTTAGTGCTTCCTTCGGCCTGTCAGCAAGTACGTAGCTATTGATTTATACAAATGGCTGCATTGAGAGTATAATTTATGCACAACGCCAGTCGAATCCTGTAGGCAATTAATTTCCGCCAAAGGAGGGGGAAAACCAAATAAAAAAACAGGAAAAAGAATAAAGAAACAAACTGCATCGAAAGTGCAACAAAAATAACGCAGACATACAGCTGGGGCCTCCGAGATTATTTATAGAAAGTAGACTCAAAAAAGTTCCTCGGGGAGTCTTTAGATTTCCTATGCAGATGTCTTCATCGATGTCGCGATGGTTTTATGGCTTTCTAATGAAGGAATCTTGGTCCTAAGCCAGCATAATCAAGTTGAGATCTCCTCGCGGACTGACAGGTGGCCGATGCTCAACTGGACCACACAGATTTCCAAAAAAAAAAATAAAAGAACACGAAACTGAAAGTCATGGGGATGATGGGCAAGCGAAGAGCCCCACCTTTGTTTAAATTGATCGGATGCGGGATCTACCTGTCTGGCGCCTTATTTCCCTCTTATGTCTCCCCCATTTTTACCTAAATCCGACAGCGGACATGTCGAGATCGAGAATCCTTCTACTTCATTTGCCTGAGTGCAGCTCAGACGAGACGAGACCAAACCAAGCCAGGCCAAGCCCACTTCTGCCTTCTCCGGCGATTGTCAGTTGCTCAAGTGCTTTCACGCCCCGGAATGAAAAGCCCGGCAATGGGCTATGGGATATGGAATAAAATGTAAAACCAACTCGAACAAAGCGGCTTTTGTGGCCTGTTCTGGCTCGAACTGCCACTGCCCCCCATCGCGGTTACCAGCTCCATTGTCCTTTTCCTGAGCCGCGCGCACTCAAGTTACAATTTGATTTCTGATTCCGTTTCCTCGACTCCTTGACTTTACCCACCCAGTCGTGTCTGCAGTTGGTTGTTTTCATTTCATTTGGTTTCGTGCCCGGGCTAAAGTTTTATTTATACTCAAGTGCCTGGCGAGGGGATCTGGGGATGCAGTTTGTAGTGTGGAGTGTAGAGTGTGTGGGGCGAGGGCAGCTTATAAATAATTCAGAAGGTGCCCTCATACATGCCAAAGGCGCAGGAACTAGCTACAGTCCACGTCCAGGCAGCCGCGAATTGAACTTTGACAGGATCCATGTGTGCTTATAAATTATGCTAAAATCAGCGTGGGAGTTAGGCCAAAATAAGAGTATACACTCTACTATATGTATAAAATGTACTTATATTACAAATTTATAAAAAGTATGCATAAGTACATAAAGTGGTTGCTCTTCGAAAACCCTTAATACAATGTTGTTTCTCGTTGAATAGAAGTAAACGCTGGTTCTGAAAACAGGTTTTCTCATATTTCAAATACAATTTATTCCTCGAAGAAATATGAAGAGGAAGCCGACTGTCTGGGTTATGTCTCGATGGAAGGCTCACCTGCACTGAAATCCATCAGGTGAGACGTGAGAAAAATGCAAAGATCTTGCTATTAGATGCTCAAGAAACTACTAAAGCAATTGGCATGAAACAAAGTTGAAGACTTCACTAATCCCAGCTCATTTAAAGCTGATGGTGTGACAGTGAGGAGGTGCCAGTACATCCATATGGAACCCGAATCACCGATGCTTATCTCCCATTTAGGGGCTTTCGGTGTTGCGCATGCGCATTTTTTGCGTTTAACCCAGATTCAGGCGATGTTCGTGTTTGTGTTCGATGTTGGCTTTCAGATTGCGTGGCTTGTTGCATTTGTTGACTGGGCACAGAATTTTGCGGCCTTTTGTCAGTTGGAAATGGAGGTGAAAGGCGTTTGGCGGGCTACCGTTTTCAGCGGCGAAGAGAGATTTGCTTTCGGATTTGGCCCATTTGGTAGATGGGTGTATAAACGATGATTCGCACTCATAATGTGCTGCTCAGTAGGTGGCTGATGGCTTAATTGTCTCATTAAGATTTTGAGCCAAAGATATACCAACCAGCAGCAAACTTTTGTCTTAGGAAAGAAAAGGAAGCAAGTAAGTGCTGTTGGTAGTGATCAAAAATCACTGCGTTGCTAACTTCTGACTGAAATGTAAGGGTATTGTGATATCAACATTACGCCTTTGCATTTTTAATATCAATATCATTATAAAAACTTTTAATGCTCTCATCTATTTTATTTCATTTCATTACTTTTTTATGTCACTTGAATCGTTGCTTCCTCTGATTTGTACATCAAAGATATAAACGAAATGCTTTATAGTTCCCAAACTCATAAACATGTCAATAAAATACACATGAATAATTTAAATTTCCTTCTTAAAAGTTTTCTTTAAACACGCTTTCATTGATGCCACGGCTAAATGTGTTTTTTTTTTTCAATTTAGAACCCCCTTTTTAGGAGCCAAACAATTTAATTAAATTGTGATGAGTGTGTGTGTGTGCGTGTCGTCTTGCCTGCAATTGAATTTGTTTCTTTCTATTTGTCGGGGAGTTTGTTTTGAATTTCTACAACATTTAATTTCGTTTGTGCACCAAAAAACAATTGCATTTTCTTTTATTATTCAATTACACTTCAGGCGGGGCAGTAAACGCATTTTTGTTTTCGTTGGGGGATAGAGTGAAAAACGTACGTATGCATTTCCCATTTGTATTCGGCTGCAGTTCACAGCCCAAAAATCGAAGTCAAGTCCCCAAATCCGTATCTCCAATACCCAATCCCAAATACTCACTACCCAAACCCCAGTCGACGTCATCGTCTCCTCGCCTTGTTTATCAATTAGCCACACATTCGATTCGATTCGGTTCGATTTTTGTGTTGGTAGCCATGCCTCTTTGCCTTCGCCTTTCGAAGTGGAAATCGCCGCCCACATCGGCCACGCCCCTCCCTGACTGCACTAATCTGTTTATGGCAGCGAGATTCTATTAATATTTTTATTTTTTTTTCATTTCATTTTTGGGGGCCCCGCTAAAGTGTTGGAAGTTTTACGATGGCATCCCAGGGAACTTTGCCCAAATTGAGTTTGGCATATCTTCTCGGGGGCCCCCGGCAGTCATAATTTATAATATTTATTTGCCTCGGGCTATAATTGAAGAATTGAAGAATGCAATGGGCCAACGGCCACTTGAGAAGGTTTCACATTTTTCATCATTCAAATGGTTAGAAATGAAAATGCTTTTCATTTTCGTTCCTCCCAAATTCCGTTCGATTCGAAATTCAATGTGAAGTTCACTGTAAAAACTAAAGGCTTCATCCATTCCATTTATCCATTCATTTCATATTTTGTATGCTTTTTTATGGCACGCCAGCAGTTATTAATAAATTTATTTTTTTGTAGCCTCCGTTGATTGTTATATGGCGATGGGCGACGAGTTAGGAGATTGAGAGTAAGGGCGACAGGACGGGCACATATTTATTTATTAACCCCGCCCATCGCTGCTATTTTCCCCCTTTTGGGGGTTGACAAGTGACAAATGCAGAGAAGATATAAAATTAAATGTGTGAGCCCAATTCAAAATCAGTTTCAAGCCTGCGGGCTTTCTCTGCATTTTTCCCCCCTCGGTGGGAGAATCAAACCAACCAATACACACAGATTTTGGCCCAAAAATATCCAACCGAAACATCCTTACAACATCCTTACCCAGCATCCTTACCTCATCATCCATCGGCATATATGTGACACATCAAAGTACGCGACGACATGAGTTCGTCAAAAAAAATAAAAACAAAGGAAAGCATCGGCATCGGGTTGTAATTTGTTCCTCATTTTAGCCGGCGGAATCCATCATCACTCGATTCATGACCCGTGCGATGATTGACGGATGAACTGAACGGTCGGGTTTACCCTCGCTTAGGAACCCTTATGTTCCTGCCATATGTTTGCCGCGGGCTCAAGACTGCGACTTGACTTGACTCGCAGTGTGTGATAATTTACCAGTTGTGCACTGGCAGAAAATACACCTAATGCTGGAGTGTACATAAAAACTTTTGTTTCAGAAAATAAGAAATTAAAATCTGTACAACAGGCTATCTGAATTATGCAAAAATGGTTTCCAAGTGGAGTCAATAGAATAGCTTGTTTGTAAAATAGTATTTCACATTTCTCCAAGTGCAGTGTCTCTGAACTGATCCGCCAGCCGAGAGCTATCTATGCGTGGGTGCTTCTGTTGTGTTCCAGTTTTAATGAGTTTCCACTCGACGGAGTGTTGCAGGACGAGAGTCCTTGAGTCCTTGAGGCGCCTCCTGGCGCCATTTGCCCAACAATCTGGTGCCAAGTCGATGTGTTGTCCTAAATTCTCGGATTGCCAGCAGACATGCATTCTTGCGCATTCTGCTGCATTCATGTGCATCCTTATCGCATTCGTTTTGGCAGCTGCTTATCAGCTGAGAAACCCGACACCCACTTGTAGATACTTTTACAGCTCGAAGAAAGTCGAACTGCCGCAAAAAGGCAGTTAGCCCATATCCACATCCACGTCCACATGAGCCGGAAAAACTTATTGATGCATAGAAGGGGCCTGGCCAAACTACTCATTAGTCATTTGAGCCAATCAATCACTCAAGTTTACTTTGGGTTAATTGTTTTCCGTAAACAATAAGCCCGAAATACCACCAAGCTCCCCCGTTTCCATATGGCGATACATCTAGCAGATGCCTGAGGAAGGGATACATTTGGGTCAAAGGCAGTTTTCATTAGTCTGGCAGTCATTAGTTCTGTTTTATGATGTCTCACCCATTAAGTAGTCTCAGCACCCACCCATTTGCCGGTCACACCCCAGGAAATTAAATTCCACACACTCAGATTTTCTCAGAATTCCATTTGGACTTCAATTTGCACGTAAAATATTCAGATAATCAAATACCTTCGATTCATATGTGCAAATATTGTGCCTAATGGCACATCTGAAATTATACTTAATCCGTTTATTAAAAAAAAGACTTCATTCCACTTTGTTTTATATTCTAACGCGTGCGATCCATCAATCAATCAGCTATATATAGAATGGTGAACCTTAATGTCCATGAATTTTCAACTTTTTCGGAAGCTTTCACCCCATAAATTGTGTCTCCTTAAAAGGCCCCCTATCATTTTGTTATTTATAATCTCTTCCAAATGGGTTAAAGCCAATATATTGTTGGCTACTTATTAGGTGAATACTTTCGTTCTTCGTTCTTTTAGAAATTCTGTTCATTTCAACTAAACCAACAGAATATGAACTTCAAATTGTAGTTTTTGTCTTTCAATCTATAGATCATTTTCTTTGTTGACCCCCACTGATTTTAGCAAATCAAAAGTGTGCGAATAAGGAAAACTATTTCCCACTACTACACAGGCCATAAACAATCTGCTAAATAATGTATTTGTATTTATAAACCACTCTCAATAACTTGGCAGCCTCTTCATGATTTTGCGTTAAACGTCGGACGTGGTAAAAATAAAAACAGCGAATTCTGTTTTTTTCTTCTCTCCCCAGTTGGTACTTTCTGAATTTTGTGACGCGTTGCGTCGTGTAAAACAAAAACCTCTGACGCGTGTGACATTTGGCGCTGGAAAGTGAGTTTTGAGCATGAAAAAAAGGGGCGAAGTGACTTTGCAGCAGCTGAAAAATTGAAGAGTTCTTCTGGGGGGGAGAAAGAAGAAAGAAGCGGGGTAACTTGGTCTGCTCGGTTTATTGTTTTCTCGTGTTGGCCTCAGGACTCGAGTGATTATGCTTATGGGGTCTGCGTGTCCAATTTTCAACTTGTACAAACTTGTGCACCATGATGGGGAAAAACTACGAGTATGGAACTGCTAATTAAAAGTTCTTCGATGTAAAAACTTGGAAGATTCCTTTTTAGATGCACTACACTTGCTCGCATTCTGGAAGTGATGATTTTAACTAGTCGAAAGTTGTTTGTACAAAGTTTAGATGTCTGTTAAAATCACTTCATGATTTACATATATGTTTTTTGGTGTGTTATTCATAGCAATTGCTATTAGGCTGACCGCGACTGTGTTTCGCCCTGCATGCAATTGCTAAGCGTATCTGTGTATCTGTATCTGCGAGATACATACCAGGGTTGTCAGACATCGGCGCTGTCTGCCGGCTTGCATTAATTAGACGTGTTTCTGTGCTTGTCCAAAAGTCTGGCCCGTATCTACTATATATATTATTATTTATGAACTTGCTAATTTTAGCACTGCCCCTGGCCTGAATGAACTAAAGGCCCAAGAGCAAGATGACTGATGCTCGTCGTCGTCATCGTCGTCTTATCAGAGTATCTCAACATGGCCGGCAACATGCTAAATGATTATCAGAGCAGCGCATTCGCTTCGCCTTAATTTTGGGCTCAAGTTGTCAGTGTTTTGGATGCCTGGCGGCGTTGACTTTAAGCCTATTAGATACACCGCACACCATTGTTCCACCTGAAAATGGGTCTTGAAGAGGGAAAGGGGAGGATCTGGGGGTGCGGCCAAAGTATTTTGTAATTAACAGCATTTACATCAGTCTAATGAATGTTTTTTCCTCTTCCACCCCCTCCATTGCAGCACACCCCGTCCTCGACGAGTTCTCAACTCACACTGTGATACGACCGCAGGTGCAACATGGACGCACCAAGCGCAGCCTGCTAACCACTCTGGATGCCACCGTAAGTAGCCAAGGACACTGCTGAATTATGCACCACATGCAGCATTAAATCATCATGAGAAATTCAATACCAATTATCCGCCTAGATTAATAGATATATGTGTAGTGCTAACTGAATTAAATTAGGCGTTCATAGATAAATCATGCAGCTCTTTAAAGTCAGTTAAGCTAAGCTAACTTGCACTGGTGTTTGTTGTGTAAAGCAACATGTTTTGCTGTTCACTGCAATTTAAACCTTTTTGGCATTCAAAATTCATGGGATTTGCCATCGTGAGTTAATCAGAGTTAACGCTTAAATACAACGCCTTAGTAGCGGCAAGCTTTGGCGCGAAATTCATTTCATGCTTGGGGGCCAAAAATGTTTGGAGTTGCGCTGGGTGCGCTGGAAAAAAAGCCAAACCCGTTTTAATTAGTTTCAACGAGAGTGGGTGGGGGGTTAAGGGTTAAGGGTGGCAGCCTGGAATTTCAGCTGACCCCCGCGGCGCACAGGACATCACACATTCGCACCTCGGCACAATGTCACGCCCACAATTTGCATGCAAAATTGTAATAAATGCGGATGGCCAACCGACGAAATGGCTTAATATGGGAATATTGTTAACGTCATCTGCCTGCTCCTCTGCTGACTTCCAGGACGGCCTTCACACGCCGCAGATTAGCCTGAGTTACACCCACGAGGGCAAGCGGGTTACCATCGACCTGCAGCGCAACGATCGCCTCCTGCCGGACTCCCACTTCCTGCGGTCCCAGAATGCCAGCCGAGGAGCCACTCCTGGCCATGTGGTTACCACCTTCACCAAGACTGAGGTTGACTTATGCCATTATCAGGTATGTGACAGTCTAATTTCAGACTAATTTATTGCTCAGTTTTAACTAAATAGAATTAATGGTTAATATTTGTGATTTCTTATTTGCTTTTCCCATCACAGGGACACATTCGTGGTCAACCAGACTCCGTGGTAGCGCTCTCCACCTGTGATGGTGCTCTCGATGGCATCGTTTTCGATGGCAGGCAGACGTACTTCATCCATCCCCATGTCGGCAGCAGGGGGCGACTGCAGGATGACCACTATCTGCTGAGGTGAGTTGTTAAAATAGCTAAGAATTCAAGCGTTTATAGTTGAATAACCACTAAATTAGTATATATTTCTTACCCTACATATACACAACTCTCGATGAGTTCGCCTTATGATAACTACCTAGTTGAAGTTTAAGGTGCCTCTTCCCCAGTTCACGATACCGATCAAGCCACCATTCTCCTTTCCAAACGGCGCTTATCTTATCGGTGTTTGTGCCCACTTCGACCCAGGCGAAATATACCTTACTGGTGGTTATAAATGTGGGGTCAGTCGGGAATGTGTATTTTGAAGTTTGCTGGCCAAATGTTTACCTATTTGTGGGCCACAAATATTTGCCTTTTCGGGTATATTTACCCAATGCCCATAAACAGAGCGAAATTCGTAACCATAACCACCATAACCTACTGCTCATTCATTATGTTTATGCGCCACCGTCACTTCCGTTATTAATTTCTTTTGTTGGCCACGGAAATATCAAATTACCTTCTATTTGTCTCCGCAGGCAGACAGACATGCATCCAACGAACGCCACCTGTGGCTATGATAGCCACAGGGACAACCACAGTCACGACTACGAAAAGGCTGACGAGGACAACGGACTTGGAGGAGGGATTCCATCACTGCCACTCCGCCTAGATGGCGGAGAACTCACGAGGACCCTGCTCCGGAAGCGGCGTCAGGCGGACGATAGCAGTCAATTGATCCGGGGGCCTTACAATGCCAACAAGTACTCCAGCTACGTGGAGCTGGTCATCGTTGTGGACAACAAGGTGTACAAAAACTTCCAAGAGAACACCAAGAAGGTGCACCAGTACTGCAAGGGCATTGCCAACATTATCAATGCGGTAAGTATGCTCATATTGGAGCTACGTCTATAATCAAGTGAAACTAATCAATGTCTTTTATCCAATGGTGTAGCTCTATGTGCCCTTAAACATATTTGTGGCCCTGGTGGGCGTGGTGATCTGGAACGAGAGCAATGAAATCGAGTTCTCCAGTGATGGCGACGTGACACTGCGAAATTTTTTGAACTACCGGAGCACCAAACTGGTGCTGGATCACCCCAACGATAATGCCCAGCTGCTGACCAAGGAGAACTTCGCCGGCGGTGTGGTGGGCAAGGCACTGAAGGGTCCCATCTGCACGTACGAGTACTCCGGCGGTGTGAGCATGCAGCACAGTCCCAATCCAGCAATGGTGGCCACCACAATGGCCCACGAGATGGGACATAACTTTGGCATGGAGCACGATACACCGGAGTGTCATTGTCGGGATGAGAAGTGTGTGATGGCCGCCTCGAGTACCTCGTTTATTCCAGTTAACTGGAGCAGCTGCAGCATTGATCAGCTCACGATAGCCTTCTCGCGCGGCATGAACTACTGCCTGAGGAACAAGCCGGAAAGGTTGTTCGAATCACCGACCTGCGGCAATGGCTTCGTGGAGCCTGGCGAGCAGTGCGATTGCGGATTGCCGGAGCACTGTGAGAATGCCTGTTGCAATGCTCAGACCTGCATGTTGCACTCCAAAAATGCCACCTGTGCCACCGGAGAATGCTGCGATCTGACCACATGTCGACCCAAAATAGCGGGCAGTGCCTGTCGGGAAGCTGAAAACGAGTGCGATTTACCGGAGTACTGCACCGGGGAGTCGGAATACTGTCCGGCGGATGTCTTCCGGCGGGATACGGAGCCCTGCGACGGCGGTCAGGCCTACTGCTTCCACGGCACCTGTCGCTCCCACTCCAATCAGTGTCGAACGCTGTGGGGACCCACAGGTGATAACTCGGAGCATTGCTACAACAAGAACACCGAGGGCACTAGGTTGGGAAACTGCGGCTACAATAGACTGAACAAGACCTTCTTGCGCTGCGAGGAGCAGCATGTCAATTGCGGAATGCTCCACTGCATTCACTTAAACGAACGCCTCGAATTCGGCATGGAATCGGCAGCTGTGCTGTCCCATTCCTATATCAGTCACGATCGCAAGATAGTTGCCTGTCGCACTGCCCTGGTGGATCTGGGTTTGCAGACCACCGATCCCGGCCTGACGCCCAACGGAGCGAAATGCGGCACCGATAAGATGTGTGTGGATCAGCGATGCCTGCCGGTGGCCACGGTTCGGCAGA
This sequence comes from Drosophila yakuba, assembly GCF_016746365.2. Lineage (NCBI taxonomy): Eukaryota > Metazoa > Arthropoda > Insecta > Diptera > Drosophilidae > Drosophila > Drosophila yakuba. Next base: position 17,726,722 of record NC_052530.2, read on the forward strand.
CGGGCATGGGAAAGCCGTGTCCGGAGGATTGCAATGGCAATGGCATTTGCAACAGTCGCGGCCACTGCCACTGTGATGTTGGATTCGGCGGGGAAGCGTGCTCGAAGGCGGGATCTGGAGGTTCCCCGGACAGTGGACCAGCCACAGATCCAAATGGTATGTTTGTTAATGGTCCCCAAACACGCAGATTTCATATGATTTCCATATTTGCAGGTTCGGTGGGCTTCAAGCGATTCCTTTACGTGCTGTTCTTCTTTGTGCTGCCCGTGGTGGCCATCTTCTGGTTCCTCTATCACTGCTACAAGAACGGAATGCTGACGCGCGGAAAGCTGGCGGACAATATGTATGTATCGACCTCTTCCTTCAGCAGCGGCTCGAAAGAGGACACCAGTCCCGACAGCAGCATCTCCACCACACTAGCTATAAAACAGACCCCTGCACGCTCCGCACCACCTCCACTGCCACTCCACACCAATCGCCAGCTTGCAACTGGTGTTGTAACTAACACGGCTCCGGCCACCATTACTAACATACACGCCATTCTGCCGCGCCACAAGTCCAATCCAGATGTAGTGCATCAGTTGAATATTCAGCCGCCCTCTGTGCCAAAAAGCCGTAGCACCCAAGAGGTGCGACCAAAGGCGACCACCTCGAAACCCATTGCTCTCGCGCGTTCCACGCACTCAACCTCCAATAACAACAACACTGAGTCACTTAACCAGAATGACAAGAGCAACACGAACAACAGCACACTGAGACGCAAGCTGGATATCACAGCTCCGCGGCTAAATGCCACCACAAATCCACTGGCACTCACCGAGGGCGCCCAGTTCATACAGAGCGACCCCGCGAGGTGCGCCAAATACTAAAACCACCAATTAACTACAGTGAAAAACGCTTGCACTGCCACAAAAATACTGCATGACTTTGCGCTTGGCCCATGGCATTTCAATATCATTGCAGAATTTTTCAGGAATACATATGAACTCGAAATCCAAAGAGGTTTAGTGTTTCGGATTATAAATTATTAGGATAGGCTTCCTTTTTGTGTCTTATATAATGTTATATATATATGAAAAGGAAATAATTATATTCCAAAAATATTTGTAACCCCTAAAAATTATCCATGTATATATTCCTTAATTCAGCAAAAAGCAAACACAAAAATAGTAAATACGTGATCTAGAGAAAGTACTTAAGAAACCTTTAATAATCCGCAATGATATACTGGTAATTCGGAAAACCGAAGAAAACTCTTTTCATTTCAACACGATACCCGTTTGCACTTTTGTGTTAATACCACCCACAATCCCCAATCCCTTGTACTAACATAGTCCATAATTTGAATTTGTTCCTAGTTTTAGTTTACCCAATTCTCTATGTATGTTACTGCAATAAATGTGATGCTTTAACTTTTGGTGTTGGCTTGATGTTTGTCTTGCTTTTGTATGTCTACTTTCCTCCACGCTATGTTTTACTATCTCTAGCACTGGTGTTTGGTTAATGCACGTGTTTTTCATTTGGTATGTTACAAAATGTTTTAATCTTTAAACTTTCTCATATTTCCACATAATAATCCACATATTTGATTGTCCTTGCAGCTTGAAATCGTCGGGTGGAAGCAAACCCATCACAACGCGAACCAATCAAAATGGCACTGGGCCACCGCCAAGTAATGGATTGTTAAAGTCCACGCCCAGCAGTACGGATGATATGGATTCGGCACTATTAAAATCGCCAAGCGACTCCACACCGTCAGCTGGACTATTTGGCAAATTCGATGGCTTCACTCTGCGACCGCTGAACGATGCAACTTCACCAGCGAGCAACTACAGCGGACCGAATGTGGCCTTTGTGCAGCCCACTGTGCAGCAGGAGGCACCACAACGGATGGCACCACCACCGCCAGCAGTAAAGCCGGGCACGGCTCCCATTCATCCCCCATCTCCAAAACCGGAAGCCACGTGGGTGAGGCCAGCGCCTGCCTTGCCACCACCCAATCCTGGCTCAACGGCACGTCCGATAATCTCACCACCCAAACTGGATTCTAGTACACTAAGCATGGTGCCACTCAAGGACAGCACAGAGGATCTCTCGCCCAGTCGATCTGCTCCTCCAGTGCCTCTACACTCGGATCCCAAGCTTAATGTTAAACGAGATGGTACCATACGTCGATTTGCTTCGTTTCTGAAAAAGGAGGAGAAACCGCCACTGAAAGAGAAGACCTACATCGATCGGGAGCGTCTGCGAACCCTGGAAATTTCCGCCCCTATGCCAGTGCCCGCTGCTCCCCAAGCTGAATCGTCCAATTCCGATTCGGAGACCACTCCCCGCGAGGAGGAAACCCAGAATCTGGTAAAACGCGCACAATCCATGCGTTCGCCCACCAAAAAGACTCCACTACAGAGCTTTGGATCCATGCGTTCTCCACCGGGACTGCCACGCCCCAAAAGTGGTCAGGTGAATAGCAATGGCGCCTCGAGACCCAAGTCGCCACCTCCAAGGCCTCCGCCTGTGGTGGTCAAGAAAACCAACTCCATCAGCTCATCGGGCTATCAGCGGCCGGTTTCCACTGCCCAGAGATCGGTGGAGAACACCTATGACGACTGCGAATTTGTGGAGAACGAAGTTAGAGCCTCGAACGACGACATTTACTCCGTAATTGATGAGATTCCGCCAGCGGCACAGACCCTCAAGCGCAGCGATTTGGTGGCCAACAGGGCGAGTAATGGCAGCGATATGGGACTGCTGAATGAAATAGTGAATGAACTGGAGAAGATTAACGGGGATTCCATATACTCAGGAAAGCCCGTGGCTGCTGCAGCAGCAGCAGCAGTAGCTTCTCCACCACCCGCAGATCCCCCAAAAAGCCCCCAGCGTCCTGCTCCACCCAAGCCAGCGAGCAGTGTGCTGGAGGAGAAGGCAGCTAATGCATCTGCAAGCACATATCATCGCCCGCCGCCAGCCAATGCGCCCGTGGCTCGGGTTAAGCCCACTGTGGCGGACAAATCGCAGGCGCAGCCCAGCATGTCCAGCTTCAAGCCGGCGGCGGGCAATAGCGTTCAGTCGCAGCCAGCGCCAGTTGTCCAGCTGGCCAAACGGAGCAGCAGCGGCAGCATGAGCGGAGTAGCCAATTCCGCCCGTCCCAAATCCTTTATGAAGAGCACAACGAAAACACTGCCGAATGGAACGGCCGGAGCGTCGGCCACAGCGCCATCGGCCACCATTCAAAAGCCCAAACCGCTCTCAGCAAAGCCGTCCTTCAGCGGCGGAGGAGCGGGAGGAGTACTGGGAAAGCGGGCCATTGGCGGAGCAGCGCCCACGCCACCCACTGTAAAGTCCAACATTGCATCGCTGACACAGCGATTCGAGCAGAGCAAGTAGACTAAGAAACACCAAGGGAAACACATGAAGGGCTTGACCACAGAGCATAGCATGAAATATTTATTGGAAAATAAAGGATGAGTGGGTGTCGGTTGATTCATAAGAACTGAAAATCTCATCCTTATCAAATTTTAAAATGTAATTATAGTTCATTGATAGTTTAGACATGTTATAGCCAAGCAAAGTTTCTTAAATATTACGTAACACATAGTGATCACCATTTTATTCAAGGCATCAGGAAAGCGTATTTCTTAAATCTTAAATTGTTCAAAATCATACCTTTGTGTGAAAGTAAGAAAATACTATAGCCTGTATTCTCCGCCGCTTTGTGATTCTTGGCTATGCTCTTGGTCTGTCTAAATACCCACCCTGCGTGGAATTGACTTAGGTTTTAGTTAAGTTACGATTAAATTTCATTTGGCACTGACTTTGACTACGACTGCGTCGTCTTTGATATTCATTCCTTTACCAATGCCCCACTAGTTAGACGTAAGGCGTTGCTTAACTCATGTGCTAAGTATGTATGTATCTCAATGGTTAATGTTTAAGCGCTGCATGTGAAGTTTTATTTTAGCCCCTAACGATAGCTGCGTAAATGTATCTGTAACTATACTATACTCTACGGTAATCCCCTGTATTTATGTACATGTATGTTTATATGCAATATGCTTTTGTAAATAAAAACCAAAGAAGTTAAATTGTCACAACAAATGCGCCGCCTCGAATTAATCAAAGTAAAAAGTGTTGTATAGCTGGGAATATTGAAAAAGTAATTTAAAGAGTCATTCAGTAGCGAAATCAGTTAAAATTGTCTCAATGTTGCAAGGAATTACGTTACACCCCATATGTAAGAACAATATCAAATGTGTATAGAACCGAAGTTATGTTAAAATATATGTTTAACTCAATTGAAATGAGAAAATGTGTTTTTGGAAGAAGGTTGAACCTTTATATAAAGGCCTCGGGATAAAAAAAAGTTTAATATTTTAATTTCTATATTGGAAGAATGTTGGCAATTCCTTTTCAAAACTTTAAATGACTTAACAAAAAGGACAATTAAAATATTGGTAACTCTTATTGGAACTGAAAATTATAAATTTTATTTTAACAAAGTTTCACATGTACTTAAGAAACATACAAGTTATTACTAGACTTTGCGCTTGCGCTTTCCCTTGGTAGCCATCTGCGGAGTGGACGTGGCCTGGGCCTCCATATCGGAAAGATCCGGTGCGGAGGTGACACCCTTTCCAGCCACCAGTTTCTTGACCGCCTTCACTTTCGGCCTGGGTGTCTTGGGCTGCGCCAGAGTTCCAATGGACTTTCGTGGCTTTTTGGCTTTCCCCGCCTCGGATGGTTCCGCCTTGATCTTGGGCTTGGCCGCCTTTTTTTCCGCTTCCGGGTTCGGTATCTGTGATGTCTCCAGCAAGGCCTGGGCAGCAGCGGAGGAGGCTGCCTTGGATGATGGCGGCTTATTCTTGGATTCGTCGTCGGGCTTCTTCTTTTTTCCAGCCTGTGGGTAAATAACGGTTTACTATTAATTTAATCTTAGTAAATAATATATTCCATCAAGTCTGATATGCAAGTTTAAACAAACCAATCTATTTTTATTGTTATTGCATTTACGATTATTTCTGATATATATTTTTTGGGTAATATTAATGGAAATCTCTTAAATTTGAAATTTTTTAAATAGATTCTAGAATCAACAACATACTTGTTTTGTTTTCCGCTCGGTTGGTTTGCTGGGTTTTTCCTTGGCTGCCTTCTTCTTCTCCTTCATCTTCTCCTTGGCCTCCTTCTTCTGAATCTTCTCCTTTTGAATTTGCTCGGCCTTGGCTTTCTTCTCCTTCTCCTTCTGCTTCTTGGCCTTCATCTTCTCCACAGCCTTGGAGGAGCTCTTCTGCTTATCGGTGAGTTTAAAGGAGCGCTTGACCATCACCACTTCGCCGTTGGATTCGGCCAGTTTCAGAGCTCGATGCATGAAACGGGCGGTTTTCTTGGGATCCTTCCATTCCTGACCATTGTCCTTAAGGTATGTCATTATGGCCTGAACCGAAGACCCCGATCTGCTCGCCAGCTTGCCGATGGCCATGAGAGCTAGGGATATGAGCGTACCCTTTGGTTTCGGGACCATCGATTTGGGGTTCTCAGAATCAGGGGGCACCATTTTCGAGCCCGCATCGGGCGGCGGAGTGGGATAGGGATGGCGATCAGCTCCGGGATTATTTACCTCGGGCTCATCACCCTCCGACTGATCCTCCCTCTCCTCCATCTCCTCATCTTCCTCCGTCAGCTCCTCTTCTTCACCCATGTCTGATTCTTCGGGCGCAGGATTATCATTTGGCATTTCCTCCTCGCTCTCATCGTCCGAGCTATAATCGGTATTAAGCAGCTTTAGTTTCATGTTATTAGTTGCAAATTAAATTGAACATAAATAAAAAAAACACTAAACAAAATTTAAAACACGGAAAAAAGGTTAAAGAAACGAGTCAACTCGCAGTAACAATGATAAAATGCAATGGCTGCAACGCCGTTCAAAACGCAGAAAAAACGGGACAAAAAGTTCTTTTGAAAAGCTTTCGGATTTTGTAAGTGTTTACATATGTTTTTCCCATACTTTGCCTACTTTATTTATCCAGCATTAAAAGTTTGAAGCGTTTTTGTTAAAACTTTAATAAATAAAAAAAAACTATATCTATATATATTAAAAGAACAAATAGCTCAGTTTAAATAACGCGCTCATTCGATAAGCTTATCGATTATTCCATGAAGTATCAACATTGTTCCATCTGGTAACACTGTCGAAGAAGAAGAGGAAGAAATTCTTAAAATGAGCGCACGGAAGGTAAACAATTTGAATTTGATGTTTTTCAGACTGAATAACAATAAACTAATGCTTAGAAAACCTGGGTGCGATGCGCCTTCAGCGAGATGAACTTGACCGCCACTCCAACTCCCTCGGAAACCATGCCCGCCAAGCGCACAAGAAGTGCAAGCAATGTGAGCAGCTTCAGAGTGTCGAGGTCAAGAACTCCAAGCATAAACTCGATGCCAACCCCGATTCCGGACGCCGAATTGGTGGATCTTACGGCCATGGATGATGACCAGGATGCGGACATCACTGGGCCACCGCCGGAAGTAAAAGAAAACTGGATGGAAAGCTTTGAGCCAGCCACCAGCGATGACTTGGCGGTGCATCCCAAGAAGGTCGGCGAACTACGCGATTGGCTGCGTCACTGCGAAGCTATGCGCAAGAAGTTCCCGGCTCAAATGTGCCTACTTACCGGACCCACAGGTGCTGGTAAAACAGCCACGTTGCGAGTCCTCGCCAAGGAGTTTGGGTACCAGCTGCAGGAGTGGATCAATCCTGTCGATTGTGAGGTGATCAACGCCTTGGGTGACCAAAATAGTGGCACCTCCTATGTGGGCTCTCATCTAGAGGCATTTAAAAGCTTCCTGCTCCGTGCCTCGCGATACAAATCCCTGCTTGACTCGCAGAATAAGAGACTGCTTCTTGTCGAGGACTTTCCCAACGTGCTGCTCAGCGATAAGGAGGCCAACTTTGAGGAGTTACTGAAGTAGGTAAAACCGGTGGGCTTTGGCGTTGCACCAACTATAATCTACACAACTCTTAATGCAATTTTCATCCATTTCAGTGAGTACACCGCCTATGGCAAATCTCCCCTGGTGTTTATCGTTGCCGATGCTAAATCTCGAGGATTGAACATCAGCTACCGCCTTTTTCCAGATCAGCTGAAGGCCAAACATCGCATCGAGCATATCAGCTTCAATGCTATCGCATCCACAATTATGCAAAAGTCTATAAAAACCTTCTGTTCCGTAATGCAGCAGCCGCAGAACAAAGCTACTTACAAGGTGCCCTCGACCGCTGTTGTTGATTCAATAGTTGTAGGCGCCCAGGGCGACATAAGAAATGCCCTAATTAATCTACATCTCAGCTCTTTAAAAGGAGTTCCCAGCATGCCGACCAAGCAGCTAAATGTCAGTGTAGCCGCCAAGGGTCGGAAGAAGAAAATGCAAAGTACTTTGAAGTCAATTGGTAGAGACGAATCAATTACTCTGATGCACGCACTCGGGAGGGTACTAAATCCTAAGTGTAAGTCACATCTAACATCACTCTTTTCAAATACATCTAACTCTTGATTTTCTTTAGTTAATGAGGACAAAACTATGTTACACAGCCCAGAAGAAATAACCGAAGCCTTTAACACAGAGCCCAGGAATTTTGTAAACTTTATACATGCCAATTATCTGCCGCATTTCAAGGAAATCGATGATGTCGTGGTCGCCATAAATGACTTGGGCCTATCAGATTGCATGCTCAATGAGTATAGAGATGATACCTTGTCCGTGATGGGCTTAAACGTTGCCATAAGAGGAGTTATGACAGCGAATAGGTGGCCTGTCAGCGGATGGATGCCAGTTCGAGGACCCAAGCGAATCGATATTAAGCCACAGGCAACTTTGGCGGAACAAAGACTGGTTGGTGTAGGTTACGCGGGCATTTCCAGGACGCTCTACGCTACGGAGTACTGCTCATTAGTGAAGTCAATAGCAGGCAAGCTCGTGGAGACTAATTCAAGCCAAAGCACTGACTCAAATCAAGTCTTTTAGTAAGTCGAAACTATTTATTTGATGTTAAACCTGAAGAAGAGAAAAATGTCCCAAGGACCAAATATGTTAATAACAATCTAGAAACCTAGCTCATATAAATTAAATTTACTGTACATCCCACTGAAAACAAAAAGGAAAACTATTATTTATTCCAATTCACGTTTTAACTTTTTATTTACCTACAAATCGGCTTTTCATTATACAAAATTCCATTAAAATCAACGCTTCGAGGCAACATCGCTAAACTATACACCATACAGACCAACAAAAATACAATTGGGAGGCGTCGTATGCAGATAATGAAGTAATGCTAATGATTTATGATGAATGCTTTCTGATGAGCTAACTGATGATTGAAATGAACTCCCCACCATTGAGGCGTCCACAGATGACTTAAAAACTAAACAAGGTTTTTGTCCATTTGTCGCCACATTCTACCACAATTGAGTCTTTTATTTACACGGGGCGGAGTGACATACTCCATCCTATTTGACAACTGCATCACCCGGTCTGGGTACATCGCTGGAGTTGTCGTCCTCGTCCATTTGATTTCCGTCTAGTAGGCGCTGACGCTCCTCCTCGTTGGCATGGCCATTCAGGTGGATTGGTGATCTAGATCTCGATCGGGTACGACTCCTCTCATGCCGCTCGGCATGTCCATTGGCGATGTTCAGGCCGGCCACGCCCATTTCGTGGCCATCGCTGCTGCTCGAGGAAGTACTGGATGTGGTGCTCGACGTGGTGCTGCTGCTGTCGCTCTCGCTGTCCTCGCTGGAGGAGTCCATGGGTGTGGGCTGTGGCTGCTGGGGCGGCTGTTGTCTGGCCTGCAGCTCGCAAGCGGAGCTGGGCGTTGGCGCCACCGCCGAGGGTGGGGAAGCTGCGGCCGCTGCAGCTGCTGCTGGTCCAGCTGTCGCGGAACACGAGCGCAAGAAGTGGGAGCGCAGAACTGGAATAAGAGGTACACGTTATTCATTTACGAATTCGTGTTTTTAAAATTATTAAAACCATCGCTTACATTGATTCTCCCTCGTCAGCTGGCGTAGCTTATCGTCCTGCGCTCGTAACTTGGCTCCAAACTCCTTGGACATGTTCTGGGCCTTTGAGTACCGATCTTCGATCTGCAAGCACTCCTGGATGAGCTCCTGCTTGCTCATCGTCTCGAGACGTTCGAGTCGCGCCCGCTCGTAGACATCGGAGAACTCCTTGGACAGGAAGAGCACCTGGTCCTCGGTCTGCGAGCCAAAACAGTTGTCGTCGGAGTCATCTTTGTGCAGCTCCGACATGTGCTCCTCCATCAGGAAGCGGTTGGTGTTGTACGGAACGAGCAAGGAGCGCGAACGAACTAGCTTGGTTCTGCTATTCTGTCGTTGATTCCCCTCCAGCGTTGCACCCGCACCCGTGGGCATATCGAGTTTCCACTGCGGATAATGGTTCTTGGTTTTCTTGGGCAGCATCTTGGACTTCTTTCCCCGGCGATGTTTCCTCTTGGGCATTCCCGCGCCGCCCCCTCCACTGCCACCACCGCCTCCCCCGCCGCCATCCAAAGGCCGCTGTTGGGAGCCACTTTCTGAAAGGAGCAAAAAGACCAAATTCAAATGAAAACCGCCAAAAAAAACTTGAAAATGCAACTCTGCCAAATGCAGTGGCAGAGGAGAGAAAAAAAAACAATCCAATAAGACAGTCGCCATTTGTCGCTTGCCTTTTTCAGCGCTCCCCGAGTGACGATTTTTACCATTTTTTACAGCTTCTGCCATGTTGCCAACACAATAACTGATTAACTTAGCACTTTTTTAACACTTTGCGCGCCAACTGGAAATTTGTTGCCAATTTGTTAGTTCGCGAATTTTATTCTAAGCGACCTAAAACTCGATTGAAGTGTAACCAGCTGCTAGCACCGGAATCCTACCAAAAGTTCTGCGCCTAACGCGACCGAAAATACCACATTGAATAATAATGGGCGCCAATTTTAAAATAAATAATACCAACTGCATATGCTAAATCCTATTTATCCACTTTTTTTTAACCTATATTCTCAGATTTGAATTAAAAGATCTTATTATTTTCGTTTTTATATTCAACTTTTTTTTATTGCTCCAAGTATCTTCTTCACTCTATGCTTTGAGACTGCCATGAATCCAATCGATATAGGACGCCACCCTGGTGTAAACATCCGGCCAGTCGGGATTGGGACAGGGAATGGGTCCAAACGACACCAGTCCACCGAGCAGATAGCCCTCGTTCTTGAACAGCATCAGTGGTCCACCGGCGTTGCCGTAGCACTCCTGGGAATTGGTCAGGCCACAGAGCTGGGAAGCCTGGATGTGCAATTGCTGGCTGGCGTACTTCCTCTGGCACTCCTCAATGGAACTGATGGTCACATAGCTTTTTCGCATCCTGGGCGTGGATCTAGCCTGCCAACCGGCCAACTCGGTGACCAGGCCCTCCAGCTCGTCCGCTCGCAGCTGCTTGTTGGGCAGGCAAATGGGTTGCACAAAGTCGTTCAGCCTGGCAGGACTTGCCAGCCGGACGAGGGCAATGTCGTTGATCTGCGTCCTGTCGGTGCGATTGTACTGGGGATGGGGCAGCAGCTCCTCGATGGCTATGTCCTGATAGGGCGGCGCGCAATCCGCCACCTTACTGTCCTGATGGTACTGACAGTCCGGATTCGTGCTGGTGTCCCATTCACCCAGACGAACCGCTGTGATCTGCAGATTGTTGGTCGCCGCCTGTGCCACACAGTGGGCAGCAGTTAGCACATAGCGATCACTGATCAGCACTCCGCCACACGCATGGATCTTCTCCTGGTTGCCTGGCGGATTAAAATGCTGGGGGATTAATATTCTGACTTACATGTCACCTAAAACGGCGCACTTACCGCGCGTATACTCAATGAGGGCCAGCCAGGGAAACTCCCTGATTCGCGTATCTGTGCCATTCGAACGCTGCCAACGAACCTTCCCGCAATCCGTGGGCAAAAGTGGGTGGTTGAGGGCACCCAAGCCGGCGGTACTAGGACAGCACACCTGAAAAAATAGGTTGGTCTTAAGTGTAATCCCAAACAATTGAGTTACTCTTATACGAGGAAGTCTTAAAACTTTACTTGAATAACAAGTTTAATTAAAATTTTATGTAGCAGTTTGAGGTCACTTACTTTTTCAACAGAATTAAAAAAGTTTTTTTAAGTAAAATATATAATCCAAAATACTTTAGAAAAGGAGAATCATATTTTACTTGGTACTTATTCCACAAGCACGAGCACTTGTAGTATTAAAATGTTGTGTATTTCCCAATTTGCAGCACGATTTTGAAATGAAACTTTTTGATTTCGTTTACAAGTGCTTATCTGTAGCAAATGATAAGAAGACAAGCGTCTTTAAAAATAATAAAAATGAAAAAAAAGAAGCTGGGCAGTGAAAGTGAAAACCGGAACAGGCCTATATAATCAAGCTTTTTGTTTAGTAGCGTTTAATGGATCGAGTTGGGTATCTCTCTGGTGAATCACCCACCTGGACGTCGTTGGCACGCACTCCGCACTGATTCTCACGGAGCAGGTTGCGATCGCTCTGGCTGAGATTGCTGGATAGCAGGATTCTCATAAAGTAGTCACACTCCCGGATCGAAATGCAGTGACCGGTGACCCGGCCACTCGGGATTCGCGACACACAATTGATTGTCGGGAGTTGAGCTGGAATATCGAAGGTTGCAGATCGGAGATCCCACGTTAAGTTCACAGCCAGACTTGTTTACGATCCCGTATTCCGTACACACTCACCATTCGCGCCCAATGCCAGCGAGCCGACAACAACAAGTAGAGCTGGAAAACTTCCCATGCCGGATCGGGACCGGATCGTTCAGATACGATACAGCTAAGCGGAACGAATGAGACTGCGACTGCGACTGCGACTGCGATTCAAACTGAGACTGAAACTGAGACTAACATTAAGTTCGGCCGGCGGCTGTGAATTACCAGAGAGTCGCTTTCGGATCGCGTTCAGATAACATAATCGTAGTTGTGCAACCGAGGACCGAGGGCTTTGTAGAGCTTTCAATGCCCTGCACGCCGGCATATTCACATTTCATTCATAAACCGAGTATACATACTGTTACATACGTTTAGATGAGATCTAACATTTCTAATCTTACATTTAATACCGATCAGTAGTGCCCTATTTGAAAACGTTAGAAATTAGTATCGATATATGCAAATATACCAAAAATGTTATTGAAATCATTAGTGCAGTAGTATTGCTTTCTTTAAGCCATTGTCTTAAAATGACTTATTAGTAAATCCCTATAATAATCGAGCAGAACATTATTTCTTTTCCTTATCAGTAGCATACATTTTAAATAACCGGTAACTTAGGTACATCGCTTGCACGCGGTACATTCGGCTCAAGCAACGATCCGGCAACGCCGTGAATAAACATAGTTTCTCTTCTCTTAAATCGAATTTGTATGAACTTCTTAAACAAAAACAACAAATATATAAATAAATATTCGAACATTGCAAGCGCAAAATATAGTAAGAGTGCAAAATTGCGTAGGCAAATGGGGCTAATGATCAGGAAGTTTGCGGACAACATTCTCGAGTCTGATTTTCAAAAAACCCGCTGAAATTAAAAAAAAAATAAAAAAAACAGCGTGGCTGCTGCAGGCTCAGCAGCAACAACAAGCGCAACACCTGCCGTCATCAGGAGTTGGATGCTCAGCCTTTACTCCACTAGCAGCCACAGGTGCTACGCCGCCACATCCCTAACAGCATCGCCCCCACAAGCGGCCACCGCTGCCTATCTCTATCAGCAGAATGCGACTGCAGCAGCAATGGCTTCATCCAGATCGTTAACTATCCACATCAGCCAGGAGCGGCGGGCGATCTCCTCATCTAATTAAACTAAAATTATTGTAGTCTTTTTGGTACAGACAAGTCGTCTCAAGACACAGGAGTTCCCAACCTGCACGATCGCCAAGATATGTACGAAGCAACTGCATACTGGGAGCCGGCCAATCAGAGTGCCCGTGAGAAGACTTGAAGACGTGAACTCCGCCCCTTGGGCACTGCATGTGATGGCTGTGGTACCCATTTTGAAGATGGCACCGCGCATGTGTTGTTCAGAATGGCCGATGGATGGCGGTGGCTGTCGAAATTGATAGTGAAATTAATAGTGGAATATAATCCCAGTTTAGTGCGTTTGGTGCTATTGCATGGAATGGTTGTATGCTTTTGCCATGGTCAATGGAACTCGGCTGAATTGCAAAGTAAATTAACTTTAACTTCATATTGGGGACGGATATACACGAATCTACATAGATAAGGAGACTGTTATTGTTCTTAAAAATAAAATACTACATACAGACCAAGAAAATTCAATTCAAGAAATTCATTTACCTAGTATTTACACAGTATTTAACAATCTTTAATATTTTTATATTACAAGTTTAATAATTACTTTTCAAAGCTATTTATTATTCTTAAACTTATTGATTTCGTTTTTGCATTTGCTTTCAAATATTAAAATAGGGATATTCAATCTATGCTGTGAACAAAATCACGATATGAATATTTATTTTTATTCAGAAAATATCGATACATCGGAATGGTGATGATTGTTCACATCCCTAGCCCCTCCAAATGGCTGTGTGTGTGTCTGTGCGCGCCTGTATTGTCCGCCATCTTGTCAGCCCGACTGCATCAAAAAATTACAATTTTAATCGTTAAACGCGTTTTATGCCCACTTAACACACCAGAAAGTGCTGCAGTACACATTTGCCCACAAAACGGATATCGTCTTGAGTACGCAGCGCTCAGTAAAGGGGGTTAAAATTGCATTTGAAAGTGGAATTGTTGGTGCGAAGAAAAAATTGTGCAGCAAAAAATTCCCAGGTCTGTGCTGTATGTGTGTGTGTGAGAGGCGGGCCAGGGTTGCCGATGCTCCCATTTGTATGTGCCTAAAACAGCTTTTTTTTAGGGTAAACCCCGTTAAATGGTGATTAATTGAGTGCGAATCGCTGTAACTAATTAATTAGAGGGATGCTTTATTTTGTTTTCCCACACATACAGTTTTATTCTGCCACTTTACTAATTTCCAAAAACATGACAACCCTGTTCGTGGGAAGGGTACTCAAACAACAAAAACCAAGTACGTTGCGCGGCGCCACTTTGACGTTTGAATCGTCATCAGACGGTTGGGTAAATTTTCTCGCTCTCGTTGCTCTCGGTTTCGGCCCCACTGTATGCGTGTATGTGTGTGTGAGCCTTTGTGTGAGTGTTTGTGCGGTCCGTGACGCATTCTTGTTTTGCATCCAAAATCGCCAAAGCAAAGTAATCAAAGAAAAGCAGCAAAAAAGCTGTTAAAGCCGAAAATGATTAAATGCAGAAAATCAAAGCACAGTTAAAAATCAAACGACCCTGCGTGTGTAACTCTAAGCGCAAGTGTATCTGTGAGTGTGTGTGTTTGGTGGGGGGCTGTGTGGGGGAAGGAAGCGAAAGAGCCGCTAAAGAGAATCAGAAAAAAGGGCGAGGGCGACTGCTGGCTGGAACAAAAAAAAGAGAAGAAAAAGCGGATGGGGAAAACAGAGAAATCATAAAAACGCCGGCAACAGCGATTCTCGAGTGCCCTTCCCGCCACTCCCCAATCGTTGCCACCCCACCCCTCACGCCGGCACACCCACAAACCACAAAGCGAACGACAAACAAAACTAAAACAAAAGCTAAAAAGAAATTCAAAACGCGCTCCCCAGCAAAAGTTCGTTTACACGGAATTGGTTATTTGTTTTGTTTAGTTTTGTGGATTTGTTTATTGGCGACATATGTGTGGTGATGACCCTCCCCCCTCTCCGCCCGCAGTTACTTATCGTGTGCATGTGTGTGTTTATATTGCCAAAATCTTCACAAGAGTTGAGCAAGTTCCGTGAGAAACCGAGATAATCGTTAACTTGGCTTTAACGGAACAGATGTGTGTGCTTATTTCATACCAACAACAGCTGCCGCTCACTACCTACAACAACAAGAAAACTAAAAAAATAAAACCTCGAATAACGAAAATTTCATACACTTTCATTAAAAAACGAAATAGTCAGTGATCGTAAGCCTTGGATATTTTATTTTGTGAATGCCTCTGTTTTTAATTAATTTGTCTTAAAATCATAGTAAGGTTATAAAGTTTAAATGGAAATGAAAAGAAAATTACCAAATTAAATGAATCAATCATGCGGATGGATGGTGTATCATTGATTAAACAGCCTAAATGTCTATAAAAAATTTAATTTCAATTAATGTGTATTGTGTAATTACTTCTGGTGTACAAATATATTTTACTTCCATAAAAACAATTCTTAACAGATTGAAGTCGTTGTTTAAAGTCTAAATAAAGACCAAAGCTCTTAAATATTCTATTATGTTTACAAATGGAAATAAATATTTATTTGGGCAAATCAGTGAGTCATGTTATGAAACCCATTAATATTTATTGTCTTTTGACCGCGAAGAAGCACAGAAAAGTACAAAACAAAATCTTTGAATGTGAAACCCATAATTATCTTGTATGACTCACGATTTGGAGCTTTATTTGCAGACAAAACGAGCAAGATAAATGCTCCATAAGTTATGCCAACATTGTTGGCAGCACTCCCAAGGCTTCCCCGGGTCTCCTCCAGGCAGTGTCCACTGTACCACTGCTCTGGAGCCAAGAGACCCACTCTGTGGGATGTGGACGGGCCTACGTGCGATGCAAAAGTGGCCAAGTGGAGCTGCAGATGGAGTTCGTTTGGCTTCGCTGGCTGGCTGAATAAACTGAACCGCATGTCTGGCTCTTGGCTTTTACCCCATACCCAATACCAATACCCCACCGCGTCGCCTGCCCCTCCATGCGAAAATCCATCTCCAGCTGCCTTTGCGGTGGTTTTCAGCACCGCCCTTCTTGCTTTTCCCCCTCCCACCCGGTCGTCGTCATTATATTACGTTTTTTTGCACATTTCTTGCTTTGCACAATTTAGCCTTCAGTTTCCGGTTATGAAGGAAGCAGCAAACGGGTTCGGGCCCCCTCTCTCTTCCCCTGCGCCTTTCCTTACCATACGGGCGATGTAATGTGCATTTAAATGCAATTTCGCTGCTGCTGTGCGTCAATGTCGATGAGTCTGCAAATAGCATGAAAGCGCGCCGAAAATATGGGAATCATTTCTCACTCTTATCGCTGCGGCAACGTAACGTGTTCCGCAAGTCAGAAACACAAGTCAATCATCACTATTTTTAAGCATTGCCCATTTACCTCAGAAATAATCACTATCTTATCATTTTCATATCAAAAATAAAAGGCGTCAGCAAATTCAGATACTTTGATGGCACAGATTTGATAAATACATCGGTTTGTTGTTCTAGATAAATTCGTGTAATTCGTGTCTAGTTACAAACGGATTTAAATAACTTTTTATCGTGCAATATTAGTTGTCAGAGTCGTTGTAAAACGCCCAACTAATTACCTGTTGAAATATTGAGCAACATTTTCGAGTTACAACTATTGCAGGCTAAAAAGTGGGGAAACGAGGGTGTTTAGGGCCCGGCAAATGTGTTGAAAAATGAATGCCTAGTGTTTTTCCTACCAGCATGTTGAAAACCATTCAACTGGTAGTCGTCGTACTTGTATATTTTCCAGTTCTGGTCTTTTCATGCCGTAGCCCAGTGAGCGTAACGCCTGAAAACGCTTTGCTCTCGTAATTAACCTCTCGACCGACCGGCTTTCTGCCTACCTATCAGCTTACCTGGTCGGTCGCTTGTTACCTGGCCAAACCAAAGCCACCATCCAACCATCTGTATTTGTATCTGTGTGTAGCAGCTATCCACAGCTCGTTGAAGCAGCAGACCTTTGAGCACGGTTTCTTGGGCCATCAGAAACCGAAACCTTCGTGTTCCACAGCGAGCGTTTTCCCCGGGGGTTTTCTTCGTTCTTTGCAATTCTGGCGAAAGGTGCCTCAAAATTTTCCATTAATGCTAGAGTAGCAGCAAACTAATCGCCTTGAAAACACATGAACATGATCTAATATTCCATTGCTATTGCGTTTCACACTGGGCATGCTATCTATCAGTCAGGCATTCGGCATTTCATTTAAAGACTTTAAATTAACGAATCTAAACTTGTTGATGACTCAGTGCGATATTTAAATTATTCTTTGTTTTGAACCCATTGTTCAATTGAAATTTCAAAGCTTAACAACGTTGCGTGGTTTCTGGTTTAAAGCGCAGTGGCAATTATAATATGATAATAAAGCAGAGTTGTAATTTACAAAAAAAAAAATTGTTGATTTCTTTGAAAACCACTCGACCAAACTGTAATTGGATTTTTATTAAATTGCTGGATACGAACAAATTGAAGTTGATGTGCTGCGGGTTTTTCATGAAAAGCTATTAACACAAAGCACATGCTGGTATCACAGCCATTCCAAATACAGAAAATGTATAGACATTTGCTGGTAATCCATTAAAATGTTATTTGTTTATCTCAATGCCTATTATGTTTTACGCATTAAAGTTTAAACTCCGATCTAAAAGTCAGACATTTGTTGACGTTGAGTATTCTTAGATGGCTAAATTGGAATGGCATTAAAGTTGCAAGAGAAGCCAATTACAATTTTGAAAGACATTTGAAGTCATGGTTCTATTAGTCTGACATCTATTATCTCGTTTCCCATCCACTCTACTTTTATTATAACGCTTTGTGACTAAGAATTAAGCATCTAAAGATCACTGATCTCGCTTTTTGTATACCATCCATCCAGCGGCTATTTGTAAGGTTTCTTCTACCCGCTTGTCTTGTATTTTCTGTTCAGGTTCGATGGCTTGTCTCTGCAGCTTTGACTTCTTTTGTCTCGGCGTTCTTTGGCCTTTCTTGTTTTCTCGTTTCTTGTCCCCGCTTCTTATCATTCGAGCGTGTTTCCAAGTTGGACCAAAAAAAAAAAAGAGAAAAAAACAAGTTAACATTTAAGACCTAAAATGGCCAAAAAGCAGCGACTTGCTAGCAGATCGCTCGAGAGAACAACAAAAGCAAACAATAACAAATTCCCAGCATCGTCATTATTTGCAATTATCGACAGTTTGCTTTTCTGCGGTTTCCTCCTTCTCTCCTCCTCTTCATCTCTGCCTCTCTCTCTGTCTTTTGTTTGTACGCTAAAATCTTGGACTTCGTATTCGTCTGCGGTCTTGAGATCAAAAACCTTTGCTTGGATGTTATTGAGGTACATTTATCGAGAGGAAAATGCCGATATAGAATAAACTCATAGAATAAACTATATATGTATGAATAATACAAAATGATCTACTTCTTAAGGATTAAACCAAAATCTTAAGGCTTAAAAAAGCTAAAAAATGACCAGTTGTTTTGTTGTCGCGTGATGTTTTTAACATTTTTTCAAGTTTGTTATATAGCCACTGTAAAGATTAGATATCAATAGCGTATTATGCGGCATCTCCGACTGAATTGTTTGATTTATGATCGGGGTGTATTCGCTAGGCCTTAGCCTTTAAGATATCTTTCAATGTCTCCCCGCCGTTCGCCGGATGAATAAGTAAAAATAAGAAACATAAACAAAGGTGTCACGTACACTTTTGCACTCACACGTACTGCAAAGGAGTCGGATTGAATGCGATAGTGGGTGCGGAAGAGGGGAACTTGGATTGGGATTGAGATTGGGAGCTGTGCGGTGGCGTGGAGTCGGGTGAAGTGAAGGGAACTACTGGCAAATGCTTTCAAAGTCATTTCCTTCTTCTCGGAAAACGTAAAGAAAGCATAAACAAACAAAGAAGCATTCCACTCGCAGCTATGTACATATACATTGTACATACATATGTATTTGTTTGTAAGTCG
Organism: Drosophila yakuba; assembly: GCF_016746365.2. Classification (NCBI taxonomy): domain Eukaryota; kingdom Metazoa; phylum Arthropoda; class Insecta; order Diptera; family Drosophilidae; genus Drosophila; species Drosophila yakuba. Next base: position 17,745,594 of record NC_052530.2, read on the forward strand.
AATAACTTGTTCTTTCCGAGCACATATTGTAATCGTAAAATACTTGCGCCTTCTCGGTCGGAATGGAAATCAATATGTGCGAGACTAATCAAAAAGCTGTAAGGCGAATGAAAACAACGGAAATGTGAAATATTTTCCCCATCCCATACTTTTCAGTTATATGGTTTGCGATGGTATGGTGTTGTATGGCATGGTGTTGTCTGTAATTGCACCGAATCATCTCGCATTTCTCCATTTCCTCCCCGATTCGCTGTAAAGTCCAGCAATTCGCCCCCGATTTGTGATTATCTTGTTACTCTGCTTCGCTCATTTTTCTTTCGCCGCCTCTGTTTTCTTTCTCTGCCCCAATAATTGCTGTTTCGCTAGGTTCAATAAGATTATAGTATTCCTACGCAGTTGTTTTTGTTTCGTCTGCCATACATATGTCGCAGATTTACTTTTAATTTCAAATATAACGACCGTTTTCTGCTACTTTGTGTTCGCCTCTTTCGTTTTGCATGTTCTTAGAACACGCATTTTCTACTTCGCAACAGCGTGGCAAATAACTGTTTCTGCCGAACGTAGTCTGGTCGCGGGCGTGAGCGAGAGGGAGAGAGATATATTCCCGCTAATAACGGGACGAGCAAGGAATAGACAAAATTGCCAGTATGTGTGTTGGTATTAATGTATGTGGAGTGAAGTAAGTCTCCAAAGTGTGTTGGTATTGCGTGTAGACTCGGGTTCTACGCATTATTGCAACATTTGTTCTTCACATTAAGTTTTTGATCGCCGAAGAAGTTAGACATGCCTCGCTCCCGAATTAAACGCGCGGCCAGAAAACGTTACGCTGACGCAGTGGAAAGCGATGCAGAACACGAAAGTGATCGCGATTCGACATCAGAAGTGGGATCGCCTACTCCTACTTCCAATAGTGAAAATAATTTACTGACAATTTTGGAGTCGCAAAGTCGCCATTTTTCTGAACTGTTAAAACAAGTGCAAAACTCACAAAGAGACCCAAAAAACTCAAATGCTGTCGTATTGCCAAAGTTTAATCCCGAACGCTCAGGCTCAGACGCTCAATCCTGGTGCTCAACGGTGGATTATATATTTTCCGAAAATCAACTGGACGGCAGCGCTCTTGTGATGACCCTCAGCAAGTCGCTGGAAGGGAGCGCGTCCCATTGGCTATCTCAGACGTGCTTCCCTGGCATAACATGGACTCAGTTCCGAGAATTATTTTTGCAACATTTTGCGGGAACAGAGACATTAGCTGCAGCGGTTATGAATCTGCTACAAGGATGCCCTACGGAAGGAGAGTGCCTGTCATTATACGGAAGCCGAATGGTTACTTCGCTTATGGCCAGGTGGAAGTCGCTGAGTGTGGAACAAATTGCAGTCTCCGTTGCGCTGGCACATGCAGCTGGAATTGACAGGCGTTTGAGGCGTTTAGTTTTTACCACCAATATCGACACTCGGAACGAATTACAACAAGAACTTAAAGCTTATTCGTTTGATGCTAGACCGAGCCAGCATTCCAACAATACATCAGCGCCGCCAGGAAAACGAGCTAAGCTCTATTCTCACATCAAGTGTCATAATTGCGGAAAAACCGGCCACAAAAAGGCGGAGTGTCGCTCAAAACCAGTGGCAGATTATACCCAGCAACCCGGCCAACAACGCCCTGGTTACATGGGAGGAAGAGATCGGTCTTCTGTGACCTGCTACAAGTGCGGAAAAGATGGACACGTTTCTACTGTGTGTCCTGATCGTCAGGAGCGTTCGTCATCTAACAAAACCCATATCGTAAAAGAAGTCAACATCTGTACTGTCCTTGAGCCCGTTGGAACTGTATCGCAATCTGGTGAGTCGTTCCAATTCTGCTTCGATTCCGGAGCTGAATGCTCACTCATCAAAGAAGCCGCCTCGCAGAGACTATCCGGAACTAGAATAAGCAGCGTAGTCATTTTAAAGGGTATTGGTAGTAATACTGTTTGTAGCACTTTACAGATACTGGCAAATGTTATGATTAGTGAACGTTCATTTGAAATATTGTTTCATGTAGTGTTAAATGATTACATCAAGTATGACGCTCTGATTGGTCGAGATATTCTGAGCCAGGGAATCGGCGTGACAATTACATCAAAGGCCCTTACTATGTTTAACGAAAAATCTATATTACCCATTGAAGTTTCTGAATGCAATCCTGATTTGGCTACTGTTGACACCGACGTGCATGGATCTGATAGAGACCAATTGTTATCAATTTTGCAAGAATATTCGGGTTCATTTATTAGTGGAATTCCACAAAGCCGTGTGTCTACAGGACAGCTAGAAATTCGCTTGATCGACCAAAATAAGACGGTTCAAAGACGCCCGTATAGGTTGAGTGTAGACGAAAAGGCAAAAGTTCGGCATCTAATTCAACAGCTGTTAGAATCAAACATTATAAGACCTAGTTATTCCCCCTTTGCGAGCCCTATGTTGCTTGTTCGAAAGAAAAATGGTACAAACCGCCTCTGTGTGGATTATAGGGAGCTTAATGCAAATACAGTCTCGGAGAAATATCCATTGCCGCTTATTTCAGATCAGATCGCTAGGCTGAGTGGTGCCAGGTTTTTCAGTTGTATAGACATGGCAAGCGGGTTTCACCAGATCCCAATTCACCCGAATTCAATTGAGCGGACGGCGTTCGTTACCCCAGAAGGCCAATTCGAATATTTAACTATGCCATTCGGACTCAAAAATGCCCCTGCTGTGTTCCAAAGAGCCATTAATCGTGCCTTAGGTGATCTTACCCACTCATACGCAATTGTCTACATGGATGACGTAATGATAGTTGCACATACAAAGGAAGAGGCGCTTGATAGGCTACGAGTAGTATTGCAAACACTCACTCAAGCAGGATTTTCTTTTAATATTGAAAAATGCTCGTTTCTTAAGTCTTGTGTAGAGTATTTGGGTTTTGAAGTTAGAGAAGGTGAGATTCGACCAAACCCTAGAAAAATTCAAGCCCTTGTTAATCTGCCACTTCCGCGGTCCATCACTCAGTTGAGACAATTTATCGGACTCGCCTCGTATTTTCGCCAATTTGTACCAAAGTTTTCACAACTGCTCAAACCTCTTTACGCTTTAACTTCAAAGAGCAAACCATTTGTGTGGGAATTGGAGCATGAGCAAATCCGGCAACAAGTAATATCTATTTTAACTAATGAACCTGTTCTCACTATATTTGACCCACAATTTGATATCGAGCTTCACACGGATGCTAGTGCCGATGGCTATGGCGCTATTTTGTTGCACCGAATTGAAAAGAAGCCTCGAGTTATCGAATATTTTAGCAAGATGACGTCATCAGCAGAATCGCGTTACCATTCATACGAACTGGAGACTCTTGCCGTATACAACTCCATAAAACACTTCCGTCATTACTTGCATGGCCGTTATTTTGTTGTGTTCACCGACTGCAATTCGCTTAAGGCCTCTCGTACAAAGATAGAGTTAACTCCCAGGGTTCATAGGTGGTGGTCGTACATGCAATGTTTTGATTTTGATATAGAGTATAGACCTGGACAGCGTATGGCCCATGTTGACTTTCTGTCCCGGAATCCAGTTCCAGAAAGTGTTAGGAATTCAGCAGGTATAGTGGAAAAGCATATCAATCTGACAGAAATATCTGATGGTTGGTTGTTGGCCGAACAGCAAAGAGACGAAGAAACCGCTCTTATTGTGTCTAAATTACGTAATGATGAATTGCCCGGAGATTTGGCTAAAAGCTACGAACTACGGTCTGGGACTCTGTATAGGAAAATCCAAAGAAACGGAAAGTCTCGTTGTTTGCCTATAATCCCAAAGCCATTTAGGTGGTCTGCTGTCAACAATGTCCACGAGTCAATCATGCACCTTGGTTGGGAGAAAACTCTCGAGAAAATGTACGAGTTTTATTGGTTTGATAAAATGTCCAAATACGTTCGCAAATTTGTGGACAATTGCATTACTTGCAGGTTGTCAAAGCCCCCGTCTGGCAAAATACAAGCCGAACTGCATCCCATTCCTAAGATTGACATCCCATGGCATACAGTTCATGTCGATATTACCGGGAAACTTAGCGGCAAAAATGATCAGAAGGAATACATAATTGTGCTAATAGACGCATTTACCAAATTCGTCTTCTTATCCCATACCATAAAGCTAGATACTATAAGTTGCATTAAGGCAGTAAGGTCTTTAATATCGTTATTTGGTGTCCCTTCTCGATTGATCGCTGATCAAGGACGTAGTTTTGCTAGTTCAGGGTTTCGTGATTTCTGCTCTGCTCAGAAAATAGAGTTGCACTTAATCGCCACAGGTGCTAGTCGTGCCAATGGCCAAGTAGAACGAGTTATGAGTACTCTCAAATCCATGCTAACTGCGGTTGAAACTGGCCAGGGATCTTGGCAGGATTCTTTATGTGAAATTCAACTGGCTCTTAATAGCACGCCCAATAGAGTGACCAAAGTTAGCCCGTTAGAAATACTCATTGGCAAAGAAGCAAGGCCGTTTGGTCTAACACCTATCATAAATAATGAAAATACTGTCGATGTGGAAAAAGTTAGAGAAATAGCAAAACGTAACATGGAAAAAAATGCCAAAATTGATAAAGAAAGATTTGACAAGAATAAAGCTACTGTTGTGAGACACAAGGTTGGTGACCATGTCCTACTCAAAAATGAAGAGCGGCACCAGACCAAACTAGATCCTAAGTTTAGAGGCCCATTTTTGGTGTCCGAGGTACTACCAGGAGATAGATATAAGCTCAAAGCATTAAACAATAATAGAACTTATAAATATTCTCACGAATTTTTGCGAAGTATGCCTGAGAAGGGGATTACCACAGAATTTGAAGATGAAGGCGCAGAAAAAGACGCTGTGAATCAAGCCAGTGAGGGCTGTGATGAGGATCAAGCCAGTGAGGGCTGTGATGAGGATCAAGCCAGTGAGGGCTGGGACCTTGAAATTGATTAAGATTTTGTAAACCTTCGGATCGATTCGGGAGACGACTTTCTCTTCAGATGGGTGCCCGAGTTAATGTGGTTCGCCATTTGATTGCAGATTAGTTCGAATCCCGGAAACGATTGTTGGTGCTGGTTATTTGGCTGGCCTATAGACTGCGTCAACCGTGTGCCATGTATGTTGGCCGGTTTGTCGAGTTGTAAGCTGTGCTCTAGGCTAATAAGAGTATAGACTGGCCGGTTTGATGAACCGTGCGCTAGTGGAAGAAAGTAATGTAATGAACTAAGAATGTAAACGCTCTCAGAGAAGCACTATGAATATGGTATGTTCTGAATAAAAGTTGGTGGTAATCCGGATCTCATGGCTTAAAATTAAATGATAAAACTAAGAAATGAAACTTGGAAGAAATGTGTTAAGTTGCTTAAAGAATTAACAGAAAATAATAATGATGTAAATGAATTGAGAAAGGAAAATGCGTTATGAATTATTAACCCACGAGGACGTGTGTGAGGTCAGGAAGGCCGTGTCGCAGATTTACTTTTAATTTCAAATATAACGACCGTTTTCTGCTACTTTGTGTTCGCCTCTTTCGTTTTGCATGTTCTTAGAACACGCATTTTCTACTTCGCAACAGCGTGGCAAATAACTGTTTCTGCCGAACGTAGTCTGGTCGCGGGCGTGAGCGAGAGGGAGAGAGATATATTCCCGCTAATAACGGGACGAGCAAGGAATAGACAAAATTGCCAGTATGTGTGTTGGTATTAATGTATGTGGAGTGAAGTAAGTCTCCAAAGTGTGTTGGTATTGCGTGTAGACTCGGGTTCTACGCATTATTGCAACATTTGTTCTTCACATTAAGTTTTTGATCGCCGAAGAAGTTAGACATGCCTCGCTCCCGAATTAAACGCGCGGCCAGAAAACGTTACGCTGACGCAGTGGAAAGCGATGCAGAACACGAAAGTGATCGCGATTCGACACATACATATATTTGTGCACACAAACGTGCTTCTTTGATTAGCTTAGCATGCAAATTTGTGCGATCTTTTTTTTTTTCTTTGACGCGCTTGGTTAGGGAACAATTGTGTTCAAGAAACTAGTTCTGGAATCCTCAAATTAGCTAATGCTTCTGTCTTTTCTTGTTTTATACAAAACAAAGGTTCTTTGAATAACTTATTATGTATGTAAATTGTGAAGGAAGAATACGTGTTTATTTAAAAATAAAAATAATAGTTAACAATATTTATTTCATTTCATAAAATAAAGCGAACATGTGATAAAACCTTGAAAATTATGTCTTATTCTTTCGACCGCGACTGTTTTCAGGCGATTGTTTGTCTGGGTTTATTATTTTTAATTATTGCGATTTTGCTGCGCTATCAGCATTTATATTTGTATTTGTTATTAACGGCGGCGGTGCCAAGCGGCACCAAAGCGTAGAGAAGAGGAAGGAGCGGTGCGGTGCGGAGAAAGGGGAGATGATAGAGCCGAATAAAGAAAGAGGCGGTGGAAAGGGGCCGGGAAGCGAGGGGCAGAAGCGAAGCGGAAAGAAAGCAACGAACGATTCACTTGAACTGGTTTCGGCGAGCAGATATATTTGTTTTGATTGTAGTTTGTTTTTATTATGGCATTCGTCTGCCTTGCATCGGTGCATGTGTGTGTGTGTGTGCATATATAGGCGTGTGTGAGTGTGCGTGTGTCACTGCGTGATTGTGTGTGAAAGGAAGAGAGCGCAAATGTGTGCAAATGCATTTTGGCAGAGAGCACGTGACAACGCCCATTTATGACGATGACGTATTCCTTTGAACTTTATACCCATCGATTTTGTAACGCTTTCTTTCTTTTCCATTGCAGGTCAAGTAACAAGAGTTAACAAAAGAGCAACAAGAACGGCAGCAAGAGCAGCAGGAACCGAAAAGACGGGAAACAATAGCGGCAACGGCTTCACATTGGACATGTCATGTCAGCAAGCCTCCAGATTCCATTCAGCCACCGCCACAGCCACATTAGCCAAGAGCACAGCCACCAGGAGGATTGCCACAGCAGCAGCAGCCGCAACAGCAACAGCGATAGCCGCAGCAACAGCCGCAGCAGCAGCAGCAACGCTGACGCCCGTGGAGAGCATTGCCGGCAAGACGACGTCCGAGGACACGGATCCCTATGCCTTCACAGAGACTGTGGCCGTCACACCACCCATTCTATTCAATGCACAGGTGGGTAGCACTCCGAAATCTTCTATTTCAATGCGTCATCTTAGAACTTGTTATTTAAGAGTATTTCAAAACAATTTCAAGTGTATGCTAATTATTTCGCAAACAAATTGCGGAATTTTGATTGCAAAAGAAATTGGCGATAAATTCAGAACCTGAACTTGAATAAGAACAGGTCGCCGCTTTCAAACCGCCATTATATTAAGCTGGCATTATATACACAACCGTATTCCATTAACTTGATTTACCCAACTGTTTTTTTTTTATTACATATTGCAGAAATCGAGAGCCCGCCTAACCGACAGCAATAGAGGCAGCAACAAGAGGCAGACGGCAGCAACAGCTGCGGCCAACAGAAAGGCGAATTTGGTGGCCCAACTGAGTGTCACAGCAGCAGCAAAGGCGCAGGCGTCTTTGGCAAGCAACAACACAACCACAACCACAACGAATTTCCATCATGTCACGCAATCTCAGAGACAGTCGCCGGCGTTGCAGTTGCAATTGCAGTTGCCACTGCAATCCCAGTCACAGTCGCAGGCCTCGCCGAAGCGGGCCACCAACGTGTGCATAGTCCGCCCGCAGCAACAGCAGCTGGAGAAGATAGCCACCTCGGAGTCCTGCCAGTCGGCGGCAGCACCGCCCCCGCTTTACGCCCACACTCCATCGCTGTGGCAGACGCCGCTGCTCATAGACAATGGGCAAAAGCAACAGCTCCTCCAGCAGCAGCAGCAGCACCAGCATCAGCAACCGCAGCATCAACAGGAACAGTCCGTTGCTATTGCGTTGGTCAGTCCGCCCACATCGCCCGCCTCATTACCTTCGCCCACTCTGCCGCCTGCCACCGCTGCAGTGACCGCCATGGTGGCTCCGATTTCCGTATCGCCCAAGGGTGGATTACCTTTGCCGCCATCGAAGTTCCATCATACCACGCTGGCGCAACATCTGCAGAAGGTGGAGTGCTTGAAGAAAAAGAAATCCTTGCCACTGGCCTGCCAAAACAACAACAATAACAGCAAGTTGCAGAACAACAACAATGTGGTGGACTCGCATATGAAACCGGTGGTGCAGGGAACGAACTACAATCAGACTCAGCCGCCACCGCTGATGGTTTTCAATACGGGAACAGTTGCAGTTCCCGCTCAGACTCCACAGACTGCTGCTCCACAGAAACATTCCACCGGCAATAGCGTAGATGACAGCGATCTCAACGAGATACCCGTCAATGTTATCTTCCGAAAGCCGCAAGAGGCAGGCGGTGCGGCGAAAACAGGTGGAGCAGGAGGAGCAGGAGGATTAAGTGCATCTGTTTCCGGAACGCTACAAACTCGTCCAGCTGAAGTGAAACTGGTGACTCCTCTCACGCCGCCCTCTCCACCCGAGATGAGCGCACCGCCCTTGCTGGCGCAAATGCAGCCGCCGCAGATACCCACGTCTTGTGTTCCAGCTTTAGCTACCAGCTTCAAAGTGACGTCACCAGCAGTTCTCAGCCCAAAGGTGGTCTCAGCACCTCCTTCAAGCAGCAGCCCAAAGCTCTTGTGTCCAACAGCACCCGCTTCAACGAACTCACTGCAAATTGCGCCAAAAGCTGTTCCAGCCACTACAACCTCATCAGCACCCGCATTAGCCAAGAAATCTGAACAAATGTCTTCCAAAGTGGCCAATTTAAACGCCTCCAACCATCAAGCACCCATAGCTTCAAAGGGCGTTAGAAATGGCATCACTAACAACATTAACAACAGAAATAGCAACACCGTTGCAAAGAAACCAACTTCGATGCCGCCTCCAAAGGAGCCGATTGCACTTGCAGCAAACAAGTTGGCGGATTCCGAACATCGTCAGCGACGCCGCAAGAACGCCTCCGCCTGCAAACGCAGCTTGGACACCCTGAGTGAGAACGAATCCTTTTTAGTGGATTCGCCCTACTGCCTACAACAGCATTGGCTGCATTCCGGCTTTAAGGATAAGGCCCACGACACGCCACTCTCGCAAAGTAACCGACGTGAGGAGCGAATTGCGGTGCGTAAAGGAGCCTTGAGGCGCCAAGCGCTGCAACTACTGTCTACGCGCTCCCTGCAGGAGCTTCCCATGCGAGCGGCCAAACAGCGGCTGCAGTGCGTCCAGAATATGTTGATCAAGTACCAGGATCACGCTGGCCAGCAACAGGGAATGTAAGTATATTGTACTGCCATCATTACCGAATTTAAACTAATTAAATTAATTTTCTTTTGCAGTGGAATTGGCAACCGCTGTCTGGTGACCAGTTGCAAGCAGCCAACGCTCAGTATGGCAGCACACTGTGAGCGCCACATCGTAAACAACAGCACTCAGCAGCTTTTCCAGCCTTGCGTCGCCTGGCGGATGGACGGAACCGCTTGCCAGGCTCCCGTCTTCGATGTGCTGCACACATTGGCCCTCTGCAAGGTGCACAGCCATCTGCGTTCCGGTATGGATGGAGCCCGTCCAGCATCGAAACAGCCGCCCGTTAGTTTACCTGTCGCTGAAGTGGCGACTCTGTGTGTGCCTGTAAAGCAGCAGCGAAAGCGCAAGGCTAACACTAATCCCGTGGCTCGTCCTCAGAAACGTGGTAGGAAGCCGGCAAACGAACCGATTGCTAACCAGATCAGCAGCCAGATAGGCAAACTGATATCTGCGACAGGTATGCAGCGTAAAAGCAGCACCACTTCGCTGGAGTCCATTGCCAGCAATTCGCACTCGTCGGCCACCTCACACTCCCAGCCGCCTTATAAGCCCGAAAATGTGTCGGCTGCGGTACCTGCAGCACAGAACTTGCCCCAACAATCCATTCCTCCAGCGCTGGCTCCACTCAGCACTGATTTTCAACCCAAGCATCAGCAGCATGAACCGCTTTTGGTTCCCAAGTTGGAGGTGGATTCGTTGTTTAAATTTGATGCCGATCAACAGCAAAATCAGCAGCAGCAATCGAGCCTGGACCCAAGTCTACTTTCGTTGGACATTGCCAATATCAAGGCCGAGGAGATTAGCCAAATTGTTGCCCAATTGGCAGCGGCCGGTGGTGATTTACAAAATCCCAATAATAACAACAACATAAGCATCCATAATAACAATAGTGTTCACTTCAACAACAACAATAATATGAATTACAGCAACAATAACAATAACAGTTTCCCCTCATTCAACACGGCCTTTGGCAACGCCATTGGTCAGCCAACCAACACAATTACGCACAATGGCCAAGCCGTTCCGGCAGTGCTGGCCAACACGGCCGATCTGCTTGGTCAGGACATGTTCGGTATTTGCGAGAACAGCTCGGCGTACGCCAGTTCCGAGGACACCGGACTGGGCGGTCTCAGCGAGTCGGAGCTGATAGGCGCTAACGATGCTGGTAAGTTTCGAAACGATGGGAATTTATATGACATCCGTATATACAAAAGGGTGCTTGACAATGCCATAAGGTTATTTCAGAATTTTAAAATGTTCTTTTTTGGTTTTTCAGATGATATAGCATTGAATGGCGCCCACTTGCTGGAGGAGCACGATCTGGTAAATGTGTTCGACACGCTGTCAGACGATGCCTTCAACGAGCTGTTCCAATCCGGTGTGTATTTAACCACAATTTTACTTGTTCAGCTTTTCATTGTACTAATCCATGTGTGCCTTCGCTGCCGACGCCAACGCCACCGCCCTTGCCCTCCCCTTGGACCTGTGCCGATGCAGTGCAACAAGCCGAGTGCGAGGCCATGGACCGGGCTTTGGACCGGGCCCTGCAGCAGACGATGGGCGGCTCGGCGGACAGCGCCTTTCTTAACGATTTCCTGGACGTCGGCGACGATCTGCTGGCCGATGCTGTGATGCACTCACCGAACACGTCCGGCATCGATGCCCCTCCTCTCTTTGGGGATAGCAGCAGCGGCGGTGGCAATAGCAGCAGCAATGGCGCCTCCGACATCCGGGGCTTGGTGCAGACCTAATTCCGGCATCAGGTCGGATTAATGGCCTACAGAATTTACAGATTCTTTTGGAGAGACGAGAGAGAGATTTGCAAGCTAAACTTCCCATTCACTTTTAGGCAGCTTTCGCTTTGAATTTCGGTATTTTCTTTTTGGCCATTTCTTACCTGCGATTCTGGTTCGGCACAATGTTTCTATATGCAGCTTCAATGTTATGCATGCATGCACCAGCAGATATGCATGAATAAAATAGCATTCAAAACCCATATAGTTATGCGTTAATGTGAAAAACATACAAAAAAAAACACACAAAAAGTAAAAAATTTGAAAAAATGTCCAAAAATATTAAATTCAACTTTAAATCAACATTAAGAATGAAATGTATATGTATCCGTACGCAGAAACATAATATTGTAAATTCGCGGAAAGATGTAGCATTACGCACATCTTAACGTAACTTAATTTGTTAGTGAACCAACAAAGGATTGTAGAGAGCAGCTTTATTATACATAAAAAGAAAAACAAAAAATTATAAAACGATACCAGAGCAAACAGATAAAATGAAACCGAAATTGTAGGAAATCTAGCAACAAATTTTGAATTCTGAATTAAATGTACGAGCGCGATACACTAGAGAGTTCGTTAACACAAGCAAGCCTAAAATTTGTTTAAGAATTTTGTGAACGCATTTACAACAACAACACCCTACACTCAAATGAGAATTGCATGAACTACAAAAAAAAGCAGGTGAAGCTGAAATTGTTTAGTTTGATTTAAGTTCTTGGTTTGCACCTAACACATATACACACCCACACCCAAACACCTACACACATACATACAACGTACAAGGGACTAGTTTGAAACCGCGAATCGTATTACTAAATATATATACAACTATATATACTTATATATATATAAAATATAGCTATATATACATAATACCACTTAATATATCTGTACACATACGTTTAAGTGTAAGCTTTAATTTAAACCAACCCACAAACAAAGAAAAGAAAAACCTTTAACAAAAAAAAAATTAACAGAATGTAAAAGTGTATACTTGATTTGTTTTTAAGCTCTTTTATTTAGCCATGGCGCCATGGCTGGAAACTTTGTTCGATTTTAATTAAGCCTAACAAATTTTAAAAGCAAAATTAGGCTGACCGACAATTTTTGAGTTTTAGCATGCGTTTGTCTATTCTAGATTATGTAAATTAACAAATATTAAATAGAACATAAATGAATTGTAATTTTCTTTAGTCTAGTGACAAGCAGCAACATATAAATCGAGATATATTTATACAACAATACACAAATCAAGCAAGAAAACTGTTACGCTTTAAAATACGATATATACCACTCACTGGAGACCGATCCCCAAATCACAGCCCCCAAAAGAGAAAAAAAAAACGAAGTTCACACCCGAACCATTCCATCTCCATCCATTGTAAGTTTTCATTTCTCATCTGTCACTCGGAGTCTAAGCAAGTATTAAATGAATGAAAAACGTTTAATTACACTAGATAACTATGTATTTGTATATGTATCACGCATCGAATTTTCATTACGTTAATGCACCCATGGCACACTCAAACACTTGCATCTTTCATAGGAACGTTCGTTTGGGCGTAGCGAAACGATAGAGCAGAAGGAACTAATTTAAACATAATGGAACTCTGTAAAATATGATATATAATAACTCCCACACTCTCACTCTCTATCTCTAAAACCCTATATAGATTTATATAAACGTATGAATTCGTTCTTGAGTTAGTCGATTACCGATTGCTGGGTTGATTGATTTACTGATTGATTTGGTCCACACCTTACTCTGATCTAAATTCGCTGTGCAAGTGACGCGAACAAAATGAATGTCTTTTTTGGTAGCGAAACTACAAAACCATGTATTTGATTATATGCTTTAAACCCTATTTTTATAACACTTTACTTTGTAAGAACTGTAGCGATGAACCGAAACCCCGCATCCCTCCAGTAGCCGCCTCTTTTTCACCATTTGAAATTTTGTCTGTTTTCGGTATGAGGTACAATTTCATTTTGTAATTTACGTGCATTTTTGTGATCTAATTTGTGTAACTATTATAAACGAAAAAAAAAAACAAACAAAATACTTTAAGAAAACGAAACAAACAAAAAAAAAAATAAAACAAATCGAAGCAAATGAAAAAAAGAATTGATTGATTTTATGGCAACAGAATATTTTACCCTGAAAATATAATACAGTATTTTTAGTAAAAAAACCAAAGCATCCTGGCTTGTCATTGATCCATCGGGAAATCGGTATGGGGAATTTTCAGCTGGAAAAGGGAAAGTGGGAAAGAGGAAAGTGGGAGAATCTCGGCAGGCCGTGCCCAGATTTTCAGAGACTCACATTCGTTTAACAACATCATTTTCTCCTAGGAAACAGTTCGTTTGCCTTGACACATACTCCGAGTAACTCCCGAAAACAAAATACAAAAACATCCGCGGAACCGCCGATTAAGAAACCCGCTAATCCTTCCCAGGATTCTTTCAGTGCGTTTCGTCGAGTTGCGGTCGAGGTTTCAAGTTCAGAGGTTACATTGAAAATTAAATATTTTCTATTTTGTTCTCCCTGCTCGACCACCACAACCCAATCGCATCTAATCGCAAGGAGCATTCAGCATCCAGAGCAACTGAGCAAAAAACGTGACCAGAGATCTGGTCTGGACTATCCCCGTTTTGCCAAGGTGAGTGGTGTGGCATTTCCTGTACCTGGAGGGTGTCCCCATCCATATCCAGCAGCGATTATTACTTCATATCCCAGCAGGCGCGTCGTTTGCTGTCGGTTGTGATGCATACAAATGCCTATCTGAGCTGCCGTCTCCCCGATTAGTCACTTTTTTTGTACGTTTGTAAGCTGCCGCCAGTTTTCAGAGCGGCGCCACGGGGATACCGAAGCGTGGTAAGTGGGCGCCACATAGTCCTCCTCCTTACCCTACTAACTCCACTCGGTCTTCGCCTCCAGTTGTGCACTACGTATATTTTTTATATCATCATTGCTGAACACAAAGCTCTCGACTATTTTCTAACTGAGGACCCGAATCAAAGGTGAGTTTCATTTCATATTCTGCATATTAACAACACCAAAGTGGTAATTGTTATATTACCCATCTTAATTGATTTAAATAATGTGTAGTTATCACCGACAATTATTACTTTATTACTTAATACAAGTTCCTTAATTTGTACGAATGTGCCTGTCGCAGGACATAGCAGGACTAAAACTGTGTTTTGAGCTTCGATATATTTACAAGGTTCCTACGAGCTAAACTTAAACTATCCTTAAACTAGGTGCAATAAATAATGTGGACTGTCTGTGGCTATAATTCCGTGGTCTCCAGTTTTCGGGCCAGGATCTGAGCATTGTTGGTCATTTTGTCGATTTGATTGTAGAGGTTAAAGTGCCGGTTAAGATCGTTGCCGTTGTTGAATAGTTTGGCGGTTCCTTTGAGCGTTTCGTGCATATCCTGTGTGGCCACTGCCAGAAAGTTGTCATCCAAAGAGTCGTGTCCGCCAATACTAAGGAAATATGCATGTTTATACTTAAGTAGGGGAAGATCTAGTGATTTCCACTAACGCACCTGCCACTTTCTTCTGATTTGAACCACTCGTTGTCGTAGCCCTTCAGCCAAATAGGATTTGATCCTTGGACGCTGTGCTTGTTGGTATTCGGCACTCGAGTGGCCGGCTCCTGAGCGTTTTGCAGGGACATCGACGAGTGGCCACCTTAATGGGTTTTGTGTAGGAAAAACCATAGTTACATATATTATTTTTTCTAAATTTTGATCTGTACTTACGGAATATATTGACTTTGGCGGCTCTCAGCTGCCGGCGGTATCCATTCCGTTGGGAGGCGCACAGAGCTATAGTGACTACCAGTAGAGTGGCCAGAAAGAGGTTGGTGAATATCAGCCACACGAATAAAGGACCTCGGGTGGGTCCTGCGGTCAGGAGCTGAGCCTCTGCCGCCTGCGTGTCCAGCACGTTGAGCTCCTTGAAGAGCCCATTCAGGCTTTCGATGTGCGAGTCAATCAGTTTGAGCACCTCGGATACCTCGTAAATGGAGTTATCCTCCCGCTCGACTAGATGCATGTACAGATCCGTCTTTGTCTTGTCCACCGAACCATCCTTGTTCTCATGAACTTTAATCTCATCGATGTTTACGATCGATTCTGTTATGTTGCTCAGGGTGCTAATTTGTAGTAAGTAAAGTAAATTACATAAGAAAGTCTAATTCATTGAACATGATTTTATACTTACTCTCTAAAGGAGTACACTCGAGATCGCAGTTCATCCGGCTGAAGTCGAAACACGAATCGAACCTTTTGGTCCTCTCTCAACAGGTAGATGAACACGTGGGCCACATCCTTCATTCCGGAGGTGTCGTTGGCCAAGACCACGAAATCGAAATAGCCTTTCATTCCCTTTTGTGGGTCAAAGTTCAGCTGCACTTCTCCGGTTTCCTGGTCGAGCAGGAAGGGAGCTTTGCGTACGTTCTCCAATCCCTCGGAAAGTGTCTGCCGGATGTCACCCACTTGGTAGTATCCAATCTTTCCATTTTCCCCTTCATCTGCATCTGTGGCCTCCACTCGCATGAATTTCAAACCGAAATCGGCATTGGTCGTTATGCCACCAGTAAAGATTTTGGAACGGAATCGCGGTGGATTGTCGTTGATGTCCAGCACTCGCACCTTCACTTTCACCACTGTGCTGTCCAATTCTGGATGGGCTGTTGCCAATCCTCCAGATGGTTCCTCCTGACTACTGTCATACGCCTCATACGATGACATCTCTGCGTCTTCTGGTCCGTACTCACTACTCTCTGCCGATCTCAATTGTCGGGAATGCTTGAAACGATCGTAACCGAGTTGTTGCTTATGCACAATGCCTCCTAGTCTATTGTTAATCTCGATTCCCATGCGTCGACGTTTGTCGCCTCCAGATAAAGAATCATTTCTGCAGTTCTCGGTGGCACGAACATACAGCGTAAAGTTGGCTACCATCTCGCGATCCAGTTCGCGATCTACAGTCAATATATGGGTTTCGGGATCCAGTCGAAAGTATCCCGCTTCGTTTCCATTCACTATAAAGTAGCACACCTGGCTGGGCGTATCATTTGGATCGTCCAGGTCCAACTGATCCTTGTCTATGGTGTCCGGTAGCTTTATCCTTTCAGACCCTGGATCCGCGTGCTCCGTGAAGTTCACGGATATTTCGTTGACCATAAACTGAGGCTCGTAATCGTTGACATTCCGTACATAAATGGTTAGATCCAAGTCTGAACTCAGCGAGGTCGGCAAGCCCTGATCATAGGCTTCTATGCGTATCTGTAATGGAAAATATTTCATTTGTTATACATTATAACTTGGTTTGGGTAAAAGGTTTGGTCCTTACCTCGTGAATCTTTTGCTTTTCGCGGTTTAGTTGTTCCTTTAGGAAGAGCTCCCCAGTGCTGCCGTCCACTTCAAACATTTTGTAGCTGCCCAAGGGATCGGGTTTCAGCCTGTATCTCACCAAAGCATTCTGCCCCATATCGCCATCACTGGCATAAGCCTGTAGTATCAGTGTACCAATCGTCGCATTCTCCGGAATCCGAACGGTGGTGTTATGGAGTGGTCTCACAAAAACCGGAGCGTGATCATTGAAGTCTGATACACAAATATCCAAGGTGCTGTGCACAATATTGGCTGGAAGGCCCATATCTCGCGTTGTTATGGTCAGGCTATAGTTTCCAAACCTATTGCGCAAACTCTTGCTGGCGAAGATTTGGGCATTCCAAGCGTCCATCTGACGCAGCTCAAACATGCCTTTAAGTACAGATTAATTTATTTAGTGAAAAAGTTTTTTCCCATAAAATTCTTACCATCTTTATTGCCCTGGGTAATGGCGAAATCAAGTCTTCCATTGGGCGTAGTTGGGTCATCTGCATCCTTGCCCACTATGCTGGCCACGCGTTCATGCAACTCGTGATACTCAGTGATTAGGACACAACTCATAGGCAAGTTAACCTCCGGAGGATTATCGTTCTCATCCAGTATGGAAATGCTGGAAGAGCAAAATGAATAAAGTTTGTCAAATGCAAAAGTTCTTGCAACTTACAAGACCTGCTTGAAGGCATTGCGACTTTCGCCGGCCAGGAATCCGAATTGATAGTTATCCCAGGCCTCGATAACCAGGTTGTACGAGTCCTTAGACTCCCTGTCCAGACGATCTGCCACCGTTAGCACCCCCGTGTCCGCATCTATGGTGAACTTTCCCTGCGAACTGATGCGATCCATCAGGAAGGTGATTTTGCCAAAGTCTCCCGAATCCGCATCTCCAGCTTGTAGAGTGGCTACTCTGGTGCCAGGAGCTGCATTTTCACTAATCGTGTAGTTCTTGCTGCCACCCACAAAGTACGGATTGTTATCGTTCTCATCCAGCACTGTTATATACACATCCACCAGTGAGGATCTGGCTGGAATTCCGGAATCCGTGGCCCTTACACTGAAATTGAGCCACTGATGCTGCTCATGATCAATCTTGCTGGCCACCACAATCTCCCCTGTCTGGGAGTCCAGGTGCATTAGGGATCGGTACGTGGGATTGCCCTCCAGGGCATAGGTTATGGTGCGATTCTTGTCCACATCTGAGGCCAGCACATTCACAATCATTGCTCCGTTGATGCTATTCTCCGTGATCGATTGACGGTAAAAGGGCAGCCGGAACTTTGGGTTATTATCATTTTCATCCAGCACTTGAATGCTCAGGAATCCCTCTGCGATTTGCCTGCCCTTGGCCGCCGCCAGATCCTCCACAGTGATGGCCAGTTTGATATGTTCGACTCTTTCGCGATCCAACAGCTTGACCACCTTGAGGGTTCCCTCGATGGAGTCCACCTCGAAGGCGCCCAAGAAGTCGTACTCGCTACTCTTCACCAGCGCACCCTCTTCAGTTCGACCTTCACAGTGTTCCGGATTCAGCTTGTACCGCAGGATGGCCTTCTGGTCCAGGTCGGTTGCCTGGATGCGGTACACTAGTGTGCCCACTGGCGTGTTCTCTAAGATCTTCAATGCTGGCATTTCCTTCAGCACTGGGGGCTTATTGTTCACGTCCTGAATGCTAATGTTCACTGTACATGTTGTCATCAGCTGCGAATTGCCCAAACCGCCATCCAAAGCAATCTGTGGAAAGCAATGGTGAAAGAAGGTTTATATCATACCAAAATCTGGATATGGAATCCCTTTTGAACTTACCACTGACAAAGTGTAGAGCGATCTCTTGCTGTCTGTGAGATCTGGATCTAGATTGGCACCCTGAGCCACGGAAATTACTCCCGTTTCCGAGTTGATGATAAACTTGTCACTGGCACCCGTCTGAATGCGATACACCACCACATTGTTGGGAGCTGATCCGTCCCGATCTATGGCCGTTACCTGCAGCACGGAGCTGCCACCTGGGAGATCCTCGGGAACTGTCTTGGCATAGAAGGTTCTCTGGAAGATCGGCGCATTGTCGTTTACATCCTGCACGTAAATTAGCACAGGAACCACAGTGGATAGCATGGGAATGCCCGAGTCTCGAGCTCGCACCAGCAGATCGATCTCGCGAATGCTAAAGGATCCTCCCGTCTGAGGATCACTTCTGCGACTGCTTCGATCCACCAGTTCCTCGAAATCAAAACTGTGCACCGGACGCAGAAGACCACTCTGGGGATCTATTGTGAAGTTGGAGCGGTACAGACCCTCGACAATCTCGTAGGTCACCTGGCTGTTCTCCGTGCCATTGAGATCCGCATCCCTGGCTTCCAATTGCAGAGGGGTTTCGAACTCGGCCTGGTTTTCCAGCAACTTGGTCTCGTACTGCCGTTGCGGAAATGTGGGTGCGTTGTCGTTCACATCCAGGATGTCCACGATTATTTGGGCCGTATTCCGGTTGCCCTGACCAGCGTTGTCAATGGCTTCTACAGTGAGATAGTGCCGTGAAATGATTTCCCGGTCGAAAGCTGTTCCACCTGCCTGCTTGATGGATATCACTCCCGTAATAGGATTCAGATTGAGTCTTGGAAAGGAAAGGAATGTTAGATCCCTAGCCAAAAGTTTATATTTTACAACTTACAAATGAGCAATGCCACCTCTGAGATTGGTGTAGCGTATACCCATAGTTCCATAGTCCCCGGAATCCACATCCACCGCCTGGACATGGGCGATGACAGTGTCCTGCTCGCTGTTTTCCAAAACACTCGCATTGTAGACTGTTTGACTAAACTCTGGGAAGTTGTCGTTCTGGTCTCGTATGAAAATCTGCACATGGGCGGAACTATAAGAAGAGGTATATTTTAGATACTCCATATGCATTTTCCATTTTTCGAACTGAAAGCTTACCTCCATCGACTGGGCTCATCGACCTCCCTGGCGAATATCGTGAAATTGACCTCGGTGAATTGTTCGAAATCGAGGGACTTCGAGTTCTTCACCCGCAGCATAAAGTTGGCCTCATTAACAGCCAGCTCAGGTACGATCTCGAACAGATCGTTGGGCGGATCCAGGAACAAGCGGAAGGTGCCATTGTTACCCTCATCGTGATCGAAGACCACGTTTTGCACCTCCTCGTCGATGAAATTAAGCGGCGTGTTGGTTTGGGCATTCTCATTAACCTCGCAACGATACACTGTCTCTCCGAATGTGGGTATTTCGTCATTTACATCACTCACAATGACCGTAACTTCGGTGCGAACTGTTGTGGACGCCATTTGGGTATTGGACTTGGACAGCTCGGTGGCCGAAATACGCAGGATATGGGCTCCATTCACCTGATCACTCTGCTCCTCGCGATCCAGCTTGGTTAGCGTGTGAACTATGCCGGTGTGCGGATCAATGTCGAAGAGATCGTTGGCCTCCAGGGAATAGGCTATGGGGTTATTGATTCCACGATCTCCATCTATAGCTCGAACTCGCAGGACTTTTGTGCCCACTGGAGCATCCTCGGCAATTCGGGCCACTGCCTGTACTTCTACGAACTCCGGCGGCTGATCCTCCAGATCCTTGACCTTCACCAGGATGGCAGCAGTTCCTGTATTGATCGGTCCCTGATTGGCACGATCGATGGCCAGGACTCTCAACTGATACAGACTCTTCCTCTCGTAGTCAAGCTCCTTTTGCAACCTCAAAATGCCCTTTCCTTGGTGGGTAGCTATGGAGAAGACATCGTTGTCGCCATCCAGTTCTTGCAGATAGTAAACCACCTGGCCGTAGGCACCTTCATCCGCATCCGTGGCCTCCAGAGTGCTGACCACTCCCGGTGCACTGCCCTCCGGTATTTCAATGGCGTTTTGGTAGGGCAGAAAGGTGGGCACATTATCGTTTATGTCCTCCACCAGGAGCAAAAAGCTCTGCGTCACATAGTTGTGATCACTGTAGTGGCTGTCAGTCAGCGTCAGCACTATGGCATACTCGTCCTGCAGCTCCCGATCCAGTTCCTTGGCCAAAAAGACCTTGGCCTCGTTGCCATTGGTGTTCTCAATCCGAATGATCTCGCTATCATGCGAGTTGCGCTTGCCAAAGGTCAGCGGATCGTTGTCCGGATCGTAACCCTTTAGCGTGTATATCAGGGTTCCTTAAGAGCGGCAAAAAGTGCAAAAATTAAATAAAATAATATAGTTAATATCGCTTTTTTCAGATTTCTTATAGGAAATGAAAAGCCATTCAGCGAAAGTTGATTATGAATCGGTGAAACGGATAATCAAACCAATTTTAGACACGACACATTGCCATGTTTCATATCAGATCGAATTTATACTCAGATTTTATTTTGCACAACTGCAAGATAATAAAAAGTTTAGCTCAAAATTGTTGAGACATGACACACTACCATTCTTTATACGAGTATAGTTAATAATGCTACTGTCTGATATTGCACAATTATGTGATAAGATGATTTCAATGTGTCAGCTGAACTTTGGGCTAAGAATTTGTTCTTCAGAAATCAGTTGAATTATTAATACTTGGTTTTGACTTACCCACTTTCGTTTCAGGACTTTCCTTCAGACGCAGTACAATCTCCGACTGGCCGTCGATAGCGAAACGCGGCGGTCGATTTGAGGCAACCAGGCTGATTAGTGTGGTGAGTATTATGACTTGGATAGGGATGGTTATGGGAATGGAGCTTATATATCTAGGGAAAGTGGGCTGCCTTCGTCCTTTTAAGCGCACCTTCTTGTAGTCCATGCTGTCGTCTCCATTCCCATTCGATTGCGTCTGCGTCTGCGGTTCGTTGTGCATTGTGTGTGGCGTTTTGGGGACGACACCTTGGGGTTACTGGCTAGAGTCACTAACACATGACTGGTAAAATCGAGCGGCGACACCTAGAAAATAGACAGAGTGTTACGACAGCAGCGAGTGGAGAGTGTTAACCCATTTTCCCCACATGTCGCACGTTTTATGGGCCGTGATCTGTGACCCGCCGGCAGTTTCGCTCGAGAAGGTAACTTCAAGTGGTGGAACTTCCACTAGTGGAGTTCTGGGCTGAACTTCGTTCGTTCGCCGAAAAAGAAACAAGAACTGAATTGGGTCGTGCATTAAGAAATCCGAATGGAACTGGACTCGCAGTCTGCGTGTCTACAGGTACACAGGTACACAGGTGTTCTATATGTCCGTCTGTTCTGCGTGAGAATTGGCCAGCAGATTGGCCAGCAGCAGATCTTTGCGAAAGTTTTATGCTCAAATTAATTAAGCGTCAGCTCTTTATTGGCTTATACTTTTTATACTTCAGTTCAGTTTACTTAAATGCTGGCTCAGCGCCAGCCTGGAATTCCGCTAAAGAAATTTTATGGGTTTCTTCGCGGCTGCCTTCGGGTTTTGATTGTTATTTTGTATGTGGCTTAACGAGCGGAACGTTTTCTAAACTGCCCGGCAATTATTACTACTTTGGCTTATTCATGTGCCAGATTTGTCTCATTGCAAATTTCAAGCAAATTGCGCATAAGTTCTCGCTCAAGTGGAGTGAAAATTGAAAGCTGTCCCTAAAAGATGAAGTTATCATGCATGAGCTTAAAGAAAAACCGCATTTTCGCTTATTTAATGATGTTGCTACACTTTTGGAAAACCCTCCATCTTGCCTGCGGCTTATCTTTTCACAGGGGGGTGCGTGTGAAAAATGCATTTGTAGAGCGATGACTGCATCTGTCAAATGCAGATGCATATATGCATTATTAATGCCATTGTTCGCGAGTTCAACTCGGTTAGGCTCATTTGCAATCGCAAGTTTTGAGCTGCAGATCCGCGAGATTTGCCAACTGTGGTTCATTGATTTCGCAATTGCCGCTCGGCAATTTCTTAATGGGTTGCCATCGTAAATGCCTTCGTTGACTGTAATTGATTTGTGAGTTCATCTGGGATGGTTAATTATGTGGCAGCCACAGCAGGTTGCATCAACCTCTTTATCGCCGGGAAAGATCGTGGCAAGCAGCAAGGTCGTTAGAGAGTCGCCTTAACTGATCACGGTTAAGTGATTCAAAAGTAATCACAATCTGCGCCTGATTTCGCTTTCAACACGCGCCGCATGCAACATTTTCAATGGTGCGACTGCCACTGCCACTACCACTAGCAGTACTTGTATCTGTATCTTGTATCTGTATCTGCCACATCTTCTGCTTTTGGGCGGCTGATTCTCTCCATCGCCGTCCGCGGATAATTATCCATGCATCCGTGGCCAGCATGTTTGTGTAACGTCGGCAATTGGGTTGTTTGGTCAGTTGGACGATGCAGGGATTTGGATGCTCTGCTGCCCAGGCAATTTCATGCTGCACTGCCTCAGTCGAATCGGGGTTATCATAGCTGTCGATTATTCACCCATTGCAATGAAGAGAACACTTTACTTGGTACATAAACTATTTATGCTTTTGTTTTGTAACATGTGTTGTTTGTCTGTTTCTCAACTGGTTTTGAAACTTTTTCAGTAGCACCCATACTTATTATCGAATATCTTATGGCTTTCCAATTAGTTATATTTGTAAAAAAGGAAATTAAAATAAGGTGTGGAAAGGAAATGCGGACGGAGCAAGTTCCGCCACACTTTTCATTAGCCCAATTTGTGGGCTATCACTTTCCTCCTAATAGACCATTCAAAACCACATTTCGTTTAATTAACTCCATTAGTGGAGTAGACACACTCCCACTTTCTTGCTGCCAATTTTCCACACAGCTAAAACCCACTGAATTAAGGCAAATTAATAAGTTACGCCGCCTCGGCAAGATCAGCAAAGTCAGTCAAGGGTCTGCACTGCCATTTCCCCTCGGATTTACGTAAGTGGAAAGTGGCTGAAGTGGCAGAAGTGGCAGAAGTGGCCCAGCTACCATGACGACGGCGCCTTTCCGCAGCTCAGATATATACCTCTGCGACCTGCGAGATACACATGTGATGTATCTCAATCCGAATCTGAGCAAACTTCGGTGACTCTGGTCGCAGCAGCAGGGTTAACGCTCGGACAAGTTCTGACCCCCTTGAAGAGGTCCAAAAAGTGAAATCCTTTGCGAAAATGTGTCCAACGTATGCGGTTTCCAACGTCGGTTGGCGTCGCCAATCTTGCGGCTTTTGGGCTAACCGCAAGCAAACCAGGCAGCTCCAAGGTAATCGCCACCGAAATGGAAATCCCAATAAACAATTTTGATTTGTCTGCCGCTGCGACAAGTTCCCCGATCTCTTTCTCCACCCGTCCCCTTCTTCTCCAGCTCCAATAATCCCCGGTTCATGACTTTCCACGGCAGCCAGGGGCTTACTTAATTATATTAAATATGTTAAGCCCGCCTGAGAGAGGCAGTCACATATGTGCACTGGGAAAAAATATCTGCCTTGCTAGGAAAAAAGTTTAGCTAACACTAAAACTTATTCCTCGAAATGTTAGCTACATATATGTTGTAGTAAGCAATTCATAGATCAGTAAACTATCTGCAAACGATTATGAAACACGATCAATTAGCAAACGTTAGACATCATATAACCCTGCTAAAATCAAGCAAAGTTATCTATCAATATTTCTCCGAGTGCAGTCGTGTGGAGATCGAGATTGGCGGGTATCGTGTTGTGACCAATGTTGCCTCCAGTTTCCGGCCCGCGAGCAAACAATCGCTCCCCTGGCGTTCAGGCGTTCAGGCGTTCCGAGTACTCCAATTTGAACACTTCCTCCCCCGTATTAGGGCCCTTTTGTCATGCCCATCGATTCCGATATGTGCGGCACTCCGGCAGTCAAGTTCAACGCCAGCAGCCAACGATTGTTTGCCGGCTGGCTGGCAAACAAAAGGAGCTCGACGAGTTGGGGGGCAGGAGAGCTTCGGAGCTGGGGAGCTGCTGAGCTGATTCCGTTGCGGTGGCTTGGTTTTTGACTCATAGCTCGGGTTCAAGCGACGCCCGCATCCGTCTCACTTTTCGAGCCAAGCTGCGAGACCTGGCTTAGATGTTGTACTACACATTCGTACATTCATCGCTGGTGTCGTGAGCAATTTGTCCGTTACACTCCGGCTCCTTTTCTGGCTCAAGTTTTTGCACTTCTCTATTTGCATCTGCTTTGCAAGTATTTCCACATTTCGGGGTAATTAAACAATTTATTGGACTGGCTGGTCTTGGAAGAGCAGCCAAGTCCTTGACACGAGCTCTGGCCTTACTCGCTGTATTGCAAGAAGAGCAGATGTCGGTTGAACTTCAGGCTTCCGTGCGCAGGAATTCGCAAGCTATGTGCGAATTATACAATCGAGAGCTAAGACTCTAACAGCATTTATAGTAGCTAATAAACATTTCATTTTCATCAGTACCTAATACCATTTAATGCAATGGATAGGTAAGGATAAACCTTTAAACATTAAGATAATTATAAAAGGTCTTTGCTCAGGGTTCATACCTTCGCATAACCATATAAAATGATTTTTGTATGTGCTGGTAAGAAGGTATAGGAATCAATTACCATTCTGTAATATGAATACAGCTTGAGATCTTTTTTCGAGTTTACTGAACCTTATAGTTGTATTTGCACTCTGGTCCTTTGATTCCATTTTCTTTTCGGTGTAGTGCTTGTTTGTTCACCCCCAACAACTCCTTGCAAGGAAGCCTCCTAACTATGCCCCTCAACAAAAATGGGCACATGCCAGGACAGGAATGCAGACCGGTTTCGCTTACTTACCCCTATAAAATAGATATTCCTATAGTCCGAGTATCCTTTGGCGGTCTGCTGGTGGGGTCCTTGCGCTGTAATTTCTTTTTGGAAGCCAACCAACAGTGTCACACTCGAGTGTCTTTCAACGACTAGCAGAGAACTGACGAATTTCGTGGCTGACACATTTTCGAAAAGGCTTCGACGTCACTGGTAATTAGGCATAAGTCAAAGAACCCCGCAGAACACACATATGGAGTACACGATGAAACCGCATAAAATAAACGTGTCGCACGCCTCGAAATTGGGCAATGCACGAACCGGAACTCGACTTTAAAGAGTGGTGTTAGTGGTAAGGGGCCTCGAAACCTGGACTGGTGGTGGTCAGATCACTTGATGACACTTTGCGCCGCCAGCGACAACGGAACGTGCCGTAGAACACGCAGTGTGTCGGCTTCTTGGCCAAACGAATAAATTACAACGGAGGCTATTTTGCACTTTCGAAACCCGAGAAACGGAAAACGGAAAACCCAACGGAGTGTTGATTGCGCGGAAAGCGAATTTTGAACGTAGTGTTTACCACAACAGCCGCTCGACGACTGACGTTGAGTTTTGGAAAACAAGCTAACGAGACTTCGCAGCTCTGCTGGAATCGAGCCATGGCCGAAATAGTTGGCTTGGCAACCCTGTTGGCGGGAGAGAAAGATATAGCCGGGTCGGAACTGAAACCGAAGAGAGAGTAACGCAGCAGTGGCACGCGAGTAATTAGCCAAGCGTAAATTCCACCGGCTAATGCCAAGTGGGCGGTGGGTGAGCTCTGTTTGTTTACAATTTGCGTTACTCGCTACTCGATCGCAACTGGGCGCTCACTGGAAGACTGGAAAGACGGGAAGACACCGGAAACGGCGGTCAGCGGAAACCGGAAGTGCGTGTGCTTATGCAATTTGAAGGTTACTCTTGGTCCAAGCTACTGAGCTCTACAACTAACAACCCAATTTTAAACGGTTTTTCATCTATTGAAAATTAGATATCGAAAGTGTTGGGGTAATAGCGACCCAAATCTTGTTATCTTGGACTTTATTTAATCCGTTTTCTATCTTAAATATAACTAGGAACTCGCATAAACAGTACTTGCCTAATCATTTTTACACTGTCAATTTAATTTGCCATTAACTTTATAATTGTTTGGTATCTCAAATTGATATCTAACGTAACTATTTTCCATAGAACATGTCCGCGGCTCGAGTGACTATGATGCGAAAAGGCCACTCCGGAGAACTAGCACGGAAGGCCAACACGGTGGTGGTGTCGGTTCCACCCCTGGTGAAGAAGTCCAGCAAGAGCCGCTCGTTCCACTTCCGCTATCTGGAGCTTTGCCGCGCCAAGAACCTGACGCCGGTGCCGGACATCCGCAGCAAGTCGAATGCGACCACCACCTTTCTGGAGCTGTGCGGCGATAAGCTGGCGGTCAGCGATTGGCAGCTTCTAACCGAGGCACTCCACTATGACCTCGTGCTCCAGCATCTGGTGGTGCGTCTGCGTCGCACATATCCACAAAGTAGGTGATCTGTGGCGATCAGCTTGGGTATGAAATGTGAATGATACCTCTTCTTTTATTCCTTCTTTTCGGCAGCCAACATTGATCCCATTGACACAGAGAAACGTGCCCGTCTCTTTCGGCAGCGACCAGTGATCTACACCCGATTTATATTCAACAGTTTGGTCCAGGCGATTGCCAACTGTGTTTCGAGCAACAAAAATCTAAGTGTGTTGAAGCTGGAGGGATTGCCATTGCAGGATGGCTACATCGAGACCATTGCCAAGGTGGGTTGAGAAGTTTCACGTATCTAAGTTCACATGTATCCATTCACAGGCACTGGCCGACAACGAATGCCTCGAAACAGTGAGTTTTCGTAAATCCAACATTGGTGATAAAGGTTGCGAGGTGGTCTGCAACACAGCCAAGTACCTGAATCGCATCGAAGTGTTTGACGTCTCTGAGTGCGGACTTACTTCCAAGGGAGCCGAGCACGTGGCCGACATGCTCAAGGTAATCCCTTAATCCCCTTAAATCTATCCTTTCAAAAATATATATCCCTGCGATTTCAATGGCTTACAATGCATATTTTTATTATCCTTAATGGTGGTGCTTCAAAGCTGGGCTCATACATACATAACATGATGTGTGTTCAGTTAAAGACCGTCCTAGTTAACCCAAATGTGTTTTGTACCCCAGATGCAAAAGATCACCCGATTCACGGAGGGCTGGGAGAAGTCTCTCCGCTACCGCAGCGTGGATGTGAACACGATTGGCGGACTGCGCACGGTTCTATTGGCTGACAATCCGGCGATTGGCGACGAGGGCATCCGATGGATCACCGAGGTGCTGAAGGAGGATGCCTGGATAAAGAGTAAGTGGAGTCAGAGTAGTGCAATCCATACAAATCAAATACCCCACAGAAATCGACATGGAGGGCTGCGGTCTGACGGACATCGGAGCCAATCTGATCCTCGATTGCCTGGAGCTAAACACGGCCATCACGGAGTTCAGTGTGCGGAACAACGAAGGAATCAGCAAGTTCCTGCAGCGGAGTATCCGTGATCGTCTGGGCTCTTCACCAGAGGAGAAACAGGAGCCGGAATATGACCTTAGCTGCGTCAACGGGCTGCAGAGCCTGCCGAAGAACAAAAAGGTCACCGTCTCCCAACTGCTGTCCCACACGAAAGCCTTGGAGGAGCAGCTCTCCTTCGAGCGAACGTTGCGCAAGAAGGCCGAGAAGCTGAACGAGAAGCTCAGCCACCAACTCATGAGATCCGAATCCAATCACATGGTTCAAGAGAAGGTCATGGAGGGAGGATCACAAACGAACACTTCCAGGGAATATGTGGTGCGGAATGAGGTCATGCCAGAAGTCATCAAGAAGTGGGTTTAACTCAATTCCCAAATTAAAGCCTATCTAATGGAATTTCTTTACAGTTCCCAGAGCTACCGCCAGTCGCACTTCAACCGGCTGGTGAACAGTGCGGTCACCAGTCCAGAAGTCACACCCCGCAGCGAGATGGCCACATTGCGCAAGGAGCAGCAGCTGCTA
This sequence comes from Drosophila yakuba, assembly GCF_016746365.2. Taxonomy (NCBI): domain Eukaryota; kingdom Metazoa; phylum Arthropoda; class Insecta; order Diptera; family Drosophilidae; genus Drosophila; species Drosophila yakuba. Next base: position 17,773,951 of record NC_052530.2, read on the forward strand.
CGGCAAGCCTCTCCCATGCAGATCAAGCATCCTACCTTGGAGCAGCAGCTGAGAAATCTGCGCGAGGTGCAGGAGGAGGTAGAGGTGGAGGATGAGGAGGAGGAGGAGGAGCAGCAGCCGGAGCAAAGTCAATGCGATTCGGAGCTGCAGAACGAGGAGCAACTGCACTACGAACAGCAGATGCAGGTTCAACGCAAACAGCTCCAAGTGCGCAAGGTTCGCAGTGAGATTAAGTATGCGGAAAACAATCCCAAGGAGGCAGCCAACAAGAATCGCGAGTCCAAGTCGGATCATGAGTTTGCCAACGAGAGAGATGTGAGTATCCTCCAGTACATACAACTATCAGTATTACTAATTTATTAACCTGTTTGATTCCATATATTCCCAGTTCAAGCTTAATCCCTCTGTGCAATTTGAAACGGACATTGGCGACCATGTGATGGTGAATCCTGGCCAGCGATACGAGGGCGGAGGTGATACGGGCTATGGCTACAACTACGAGCATGAGCAGCCAGTCAAGCGAGGCTACGAGAAAGGCTATGTGGTGGGCGTGGGTGACGGATCCCATAGGAGGCAGAGACCATCTCACCTGGTCGAGGCTCTGGTCCAAAAACGTGGCGTTGCAGGCGTTGGTGATGGACATGTGGCGCAGTTCGTCAGCAATCTGGAGCGACAAGCGAACGCTGGTAAAAGCGGGAAAAGGCGCCTTAAACCTCGGCCTGAGGACGACCTTCACGTTCCAGTCGGCGACATGCACATGGAGTCGTATATGTCCCGCTACGAAGAACTCTCCTCAACGGACGTTACGCTGGAGAACTCCGACTACGAGACGGAGGACACGGAATCAACGTTACGTAGTAACTCAAAATACTCCTCCATGCATGTCTTTGTGCGGCGCAAGCAATCGGAATCCATGTCGCTGACAGAAGAGGCCGGTGACGGAGATGCCGGCGGCGGTGGAGTGCCGGACGATGTCGACGACGAAAAGGTCATATGCCCGGGAGAAGTCTACAGGTCCCTGCAGCTCCAGAAGCAGCGGGAACAGAGCGCCTAGGGGCCGCAACTTCAGGATCTTCCATTCAAAATCCCAGCAGCCATTCGCAGCCGGAGCAACGACACCGAGCAGTACAAGAAGTACCACCACCACAAAGCAGCCAACTCGATTTGATGGAATCCCCACTGGGAGAGCTAAATTTGCAGTCGTACTCCCGGGCAGTACCAGTTCAAAAAGGATCCAACTCCTCTTTGCACGTCCTGCCTCTGCGAATTCAAGCTGCACCAAAAATGTACAAAAATATACATTGGTCTTAATGATTTCCATTAAATATTTGTTATTTGTGTGCTCCCTACGCCAACTTGTTGGTACTTATTTTTGGAGTATTATTGAAATAAGTTAGGTACGATTGATGAACCTCCATTTCAAGTGAAGATGCACATATGATTTTGAGCTGTCTACGTGATATCTTTTGATTTATTTAGTCCGTATATTTGTGGAATTATAAAATATTTGCGATCGGTTAAGTTTGCGTTGAATACTACTGATTAAGATTCAATTGGATCAAGTAATTTGAATGTAGTTAAGTTAACCCCTTGGTTATTTATCAAGTGGGGATTAGACGGCGTGCTTAACCGCCAAAACCGTAGAGGGTGCGTCCCTGGCGCTTGAGGGCATAAACCACGTCCATGGCGGTCACGGTCTTGCGCTTGGCGTGCTCGGTGTAGGTGACAGCGTCACGGATAACGTTCTCAAGGAATACCTGTGAATTTTCGCAGCAGTTAACCGGTTTTTCATCGCTTTAACCCCCCTTTCCCCAAAAGTTACCTTCAGCACACCGCGAGTTTCCTCGTAAATCAAGCCAGAGATACGCTTCACACCACCGCGACGGGCCAAGCGGCGAATAGCAGGCTTGGTGATACCCTGGATGTTATCACGAAGCACCTTACGATGACGCTTGGCGCCCCCCTTTCCCAATCCTTTGCCTCCCTTTCCGCGTCCAGTCATTTTTTAGTTGCTTGCTTTGCTTTGTGAAATTGGCTGGAAAGAAGAGAAGACGCAATAAACTGTAAAGCGACGCCATGTTTGGTGGGGGTAAAAAGTAACAGGTAATTTAACAGGTGTAATCTGTTCTTAACAAGTGCGTTACAATGCAAAAGTATGGCTTTTGTTTACTGTTTTATGTTCTTGCACAAAAAAAGTGTTTTCTTTTGTTATTTTTCTATTATTTACTTAATTTGCCGAGCAGCAACACTCACCTCAAGAAAAATCCAGAAAATTGTTAGTGAGCGTGACCAGACTTCAGACACCTCAAAATACCTGCCGCGGAATGCTCATACCTAGTATATTCGTTATCTTACACCAGCCCTGGTCAGTTGAGGTTATCGGCTATCGGCCATCGCTATCGCCGCCCCGTCGCTACAAAAAAAGATTTAATCGAACCGAAAGACGTGCTCGCATAAAAATCGCTTGAATACAGGCTCGCAGACCTGTGAAAAACGGAAAAGTGCAGCGCGAAAACACTTTTTCGACTGTGGTGCTCTAACCTACGATCGAGTCGCGGCGACAAGTCAAGCATAATTCGCGGAAATGCGCATGCAAGCGGCGTGTGGCCAGCAAAATCGCTGCCAAGGCACCGCACACACACTCGGCCTCCCACACATACACACTTAAAAATGTGCGAAGACAACAGGAACTCTGTGCCAAAATAATAATACCAGTACCCAGTACTTCACTCCACCTGTCCCCCAAAACATCTAAATATCCGCGTTACGTATACGCAACGAGTGCTGTAAACAAGTTGGCCTAGGCGATAACAATGTCCAAATACGATCTGCTTTATCTAACGGCGCAGCTAACGCTGGGTATGTATTGCACTGCGAGTGTGTGGGTGCATACTTATTGGCGCCTTAATTCCCAGTCGCTCTGCTATATATAATATACATAATACTATATTTTGTCTTTGCTTCCCGACTTTCCGCTGTAATGTAAGCCGACTTCGATTTATAACCACTCGTGCCTGTTATTTGATGCATTCCGCGTAATGCTCTTACTTTATTAATATCACATGGCGCTCGAAGCGTATTGGGTGTATTGGTTTTGTGATTGCTTTGTCCACTGTTAGGGTCCATTTATTTTCCGTTTATCTTGTGGTTGTCAAAATGTATATAACTAACAATATAAAAGTGTAGTAAAAATTCGAAAGATATATTAATCAAATTGTATACTCGGTATTAATCGATCGGATGCCTAATTCCCATTCTTGATTCATGTGTGTGTACGCTGAGCATTTCTTTGAATGGATTTAGCTGCATTAGGAACTTGTTGTATGGCAGGTTCTGGTTTCTCCCACCCTTTTGCTCCACCGCTCGCCCTCTCTTTCGCTCGCGATATCTCCCTCTCTCTCTTTCTCTGGCGCAGTGCGCTCTCTTCCCTGTTGCTGCTGTTGTTGTTGTTTCTGCTGCTGCTGTTTCCTTTTTCCGCACAAGCGCCACTTTAAACCCATCCCTTTCTGTGTGCATAATGTGCCTGCTTATGTATCTACTTTACTATAAAGCATGCACGCTTACGAACACACACACATAGCCAGCGATCCGATTACCTAAAGGACAGTGGGACAAAAGCGGTGGCAAAGGATCAAATGCACTTTGCGCATCCAGTGGTCAAGGATAATTAATAAACGTAAAGCAGAATAAAACCGCTTGTATTGCGTACAAGATACGTTTTCAAAGTTTGATGTTGATGTTTAAGGATATGTTTTATCCCCTATGTGGCCTTTTTTTTGTTAAGCTGACTTCTATAGCAATAAATCTAATACAAATACATTTTTTTTATTTATTACTTTAAGAAGTTTATTATCAGTTAAGTTCCTATCAACATAAAATTATATTTGATCAGGATCACAGATTAACTCGAATTAACGTATTTAAACAGCCGAGAAAACCTTCATTAGGCCCACTGTGCACTGCATATCCGTGCATTGGGGCCATGCCCACTCAAAGGATGGTGTGTGGCCAGTGGGGCTAATTCCGTGCCCAAATGGGGTGGCTTTCAATGGCAGAGGCCCCAGCTTAGGACGCTACTCCTGCTGCTGGGCATGCGATATGTGTACAAAGGATAGCGCCCGCAAAGAGCTCGCCCAGCGCCCTCCATTTCAGCCTTATTCCCCAAATAGGCTCGACTTCTTTATTTGCTCACCCTTTGAGCACTTCCAACCGATAATTCCATTAACTTTGATCTTTTACTAGGTTTATGCATAGGGAAATATTGTGATTAACTTTTTAAAAGGTTTTTCCCACGGGGAAGATCATTTGTTTCATGACTTGCATATGCTAATTTAATATTGATCTTTTGTTCAAATCTTGTTTTATTTTACTGCCATAACCTTGAGAGAATATTAATCTATATTTCCATTGCCGTCATTTCAGTCTGCTGCCTAATTGGAATCCACGGATCTATCCTGCCCGGAGGACACGGGGTCATAGAATGCGAGCACTTTGACGAGAAGATGTGCAACACAACCCAGGAATGTGTAACGCGTATAGAGCACTGTAAAATGGAGGCGGATAAGTTTCCCAGCTGCTATGTCCTTTGGTCGGTCAACGAGACAACGGGTGAGCCGAGCCGAAAATGAGGCTATTTCAGGCATACTGATTGATTTGGTTTCTCGTTTCCGTCTTCCGTTTCCCTTAGGCGCCCTGCGTATCAAGATGAAGGGCTGCTTCACGGACATGCACGAGTGCAATCAGACGGAGTGCGTGACCAGTGCGGAGCCACGGCAGGGAAACATAAACTACTGCTGCTGCAAGGGATCCCGCTGCAATTCCAACCAGAAATATATCAAAAGCACCACAGAGGCAACCACACAAGGTGGGTTTGGATCCGGATTCAGATTCAGATTTGGTTTAGCGTTTGCTGCTGCTGGGGATTTGTCTTTGGAGTGTTTACCCCAATTTTGTTATTTTTCCGTTTGCGTATATTTTTTTTTTGTTTGTTTTTGTTATTTCGTTTTTTTATTGCATCTTCAAGTTGCAAAAAGAGGGCGTAGGCTTCGCCTACAAAATCCCACTCCTGCCATCCGAGGCAGCGTTTTTCGTGTTAACGAACTCTTGACGCGAAGTGGCGCCCGCTCCCCCATCATTTTCTGCATCCCCAGCCTGCAGCAACCCCCTTTTGGAGCCGCATGTGTTGCAATTTCTGCCCTCCTGTGCACGTTCGCTGGCTCGTTTTTATTTTTATAGTAAGGTACTTCTTAAGCGTTCGGGTATTATGCGTTTGCTTTGAAGGATGTAACTGCAAGAGGCAGTCATTTGGTAGAAATCCAGTTTGACTCACTTTTCGCTTATGAAGGCTCCTGATTATAATAGAGTTTATTATTAGATTACTCTACAGTTTTTTAGTCAATTTAATTGGCGTGCAGCCTTAACCTACAACAACGGAATAGGGTATCTGTTATCTAATACCAAGTATACCAGAGTCGAGTGACTTCGTTTAAGCATCCTTTCTTGTTTTTATTTTTGGGGTGTTGCTGCTGCCTTTGACTTCGAAGCCCTGCGCTGCTAGGGCGTCTTTTGTGCCCTGCTCTTTGTTGTTTTGTTCTTGGGCCTAGCTCGCTTTTATCTCGAAACAAAATGAGGGGAAAAAGAGATGCGAAATTGGGGGCGAACTTTCGTTTTTTGGTTTTCGTTTTGCCTTTCAGAGCAACCCCAGCAGCTGCAGGTGCATGCCGCCACTCGAGATGTTGTTCACCTGTGGCAAGGCAGCGTTTAAAGCCCTCTTTAATGTTCGTTCCCGTGTGTGTCCTTATATCGTTGCAGTGCCCAAGGAGAAGACGCAGGATAGCAGCAATTTGATATACATCTACATTGGCACCTCCGTCTTCAGCGTGCTCATGGTCATCGTTGGCATGGGCCTTCTTCTCTACCGCCGCCGCAAGCAGGCGCACTTTTTCGAGATTCCAACGGTACGTATCTGTGTGATGTTGCCGCGAATACAAATTTTAATTATGCCAAATTAAACCCCTTTAGAACGAGGCTGAGATCACGAACTCCTCGCCTTTGCTAAGCAACCGTCCCATTCAGCTGCTGGAACAGAAGGCCTGCGGTAGGTTCGGTGATGTGTGGCAAGCCAAGCTCAACAATCAGGATGTGGCCGTCAAGATCTTCCGCATGCAGGAAAAAGAATCGTGGACCACGGAGCACGATATCTACAAGCTGCCACGCATGCGACACCCGAACATCCTCGAGTTCCTGGGCGTAGAGAAGCACATGGACAAGCCGGAGTATTGGCTGATTTCCACCTACCAGCATAACGGATCGCTGTGCGACTACCTCAAATCGCACACTGTTACCTGGCCGGAACTGTGCCGCATCGCCGAGTCCATGGCCAATGGACTGGCACATTTGCACGAGGAGATTCCGGCCTCAAAGACCGATGGGCTAAAGCCATCGATAGCTCACCGAGACTTCAAGTCCAAGAACGTGCTGCTGAAAAGCGATCTTACCGCATGTATTGCTGACTTTGGGTTGGCCATGATATTCCAGCCGGGCAAGCCCTGCGGCGATACACACGGTCAAGTAGGCACTCGTCGTTATATGGCCCCTGAGGTGCTTGAGGGTGCCATCAATTTCAACAGAGACGCTTTCTTACGTATAGACGTATACGCATGCGGCTTAGTCCTTTGGGAAATGGTGTCACGGTGTGACTTTGCCGGACCCGTCGGCGAGTTCCAGCTGCCTTTTGAGGCCGAGCTGGGCCAGAGGCCGACGCTGGACGAAGTTCAGGAGAGTGTGGTAATGAAGAAGCTGCGTCCTCGTCTGCTGAACTCCTGGCGCGCTCATCCGGTGAGTTTGACTTAAGATAATGCTTTTAGATCGAGAAAATAACTTGTAACTCTTTTACAGGGACTTAATGTATTCTGCGACACAATGGAGGAGTGCTGGGATCACGACGCCGAGGCCCGTCTTAGCTCTTCGTGCGTAATGGAACGCTTTGCGCAGCTGAACAAGTATCCATCAACCCAGTTGCTGATCAAGAACCACACCAACATTGACGACGCCAAGGAATCTACGAATTGCTTATAGAAGCGGTACTAAGCCACAGACCAGTCAACGGCTCTGTGGCTCTGGAAGAAATCAGTTGAAGCTTTTAGCTTAGTAGTGGACAATTGATCGGCGTTGTCGTAAGAAGTTTCGTTTGTAGTTCAATAGTTTGTAGTACCATCATCAGCAGCTATAGGGTGGACTGATTTATAAGAAAAAAAGTCGTTTAAAGAGCTACTTTTTCTTTTTAAATCATAAATCCACCCATTCGATGTTAACCCGCGATCTTAAATCTGTTGGAAAAGAGTCCAAACATACACTAAGCAACGTTGAACAAAGAGCATTAGAAGTGGCGCTATGTGCATAGACGTGGTAGTTACTCATCTGACATTGACTTCATTGACTGATAACCATACATACATAGTTCTATATAAATCATGCATATAACGTACAATTTGTTTTGCCCTCTGGCAGTAGTCTGTGTGCATATGTAAGCTGTTGAAAATTATCGTCAAGCCTTTTAAAGTATAATATTATTTGTACGTTATCGAATGCCTTCATATAGTAGTAGTTTTATATTTAAAGTTAATTTCACTATAAATTAATTAATTTTAATTTACTTTTTAGTTGTAACGTTTTTATTTCGCGCTCAAACGTGCATTCGTTTTAATGTTGTATTTTAAATAAAAATACTTTTAACTCCATCCTAACCACCTGATTTTATATTATTTTGTCTGTTTTATTTATCATTTTAACTATTGTTTTAAAAACGTAGTGCCAACGACCCTCAGAAATCGCGTAAGCATAATAAATGTGTAATTATGTAATTGTATTCTAATTCTACTGGACAGTACAAGCAACACCTGAAGTTTTCAAAGGAAAGTTTCTTTTTAACAAGAATCTAACTTAAGCGCATACACATTATAAAATATAAACTATACTCTTTATATACACACAACACACACGTATAGGCATAGGCATACGGAACACATGCAGTCTAGCAGGTTTATATGAAGCACACGCTGCGATTCATCGCCAGCATTAATTCTAAAAATCAAAGTTAATATTTAAACGAAAAGGTATGCACACACTGTAAGAAAGTTAGAGGTAACACAATGAGTAAGTATGTTAAACATTGTTAAACGGATAGTCTTATAATGTCTTATAATGTTAGCCAAACCAGATGTATGTCGATCGATAGTTATTTAAGAGAGTCTTGGCAAAATGTATTATCTTTCGGGTTATTTGAAACTTTTTTGCGCATCAATGGCTAAGCATCTGAAATACTTCTGGATTATCAGTTAAGATATCAACTAAACACGATACACAACACAGAACAAAACAAAACAAACAAAGCTTCATTACCTGATTTTTTTGAGCAACTTACAAACAAAAATAGTTTATTACGCAAAAACAAAACAAAACAAAACAACATAAACTTAATAATAGAACGAATTTTGTTATGCTGTATTTAATTTGTATAGTTTCCATTGGTGCTGAAACATCATTACGACGAAAATAATGATAATGAAGATAATAAGAAACGGATTCAAAAACAAGCAGTATTTAAAGAGCGAAGGAAAAATGAAATATTTAATCAAAAGTAGTTTGTTACATATCAGATTGCTAAATGGGATAGTGGAAGATAATATTAATAGATTATTTCAAAACAATGCGCAGTGAAATTTTTATAGCATTATACAAGGCAATACGAAGCCAACAGCAATTTTGGTATATTTTTTAATGCATTTCATAAGTAAAAGAAAAACGAGTTTATAAACAGTAAATTCATAAAAAAATCTTTTTAAAACACCCCATTTTCAAATATCATCAGCAAAGTTTTATAAAAACCAATATGCGAAAAACATATACGAGATGATGGCAAATCATGTTAAGACGTTTACGATTATAAAAAAAGATCTTTGATAATAACGGATTTAAAATAAAAATGCAACTGTTTGATAAACAAATCGTCACCGGTTCTTCCTTAATAAAAAACGATTCTCTTCCAGCTTTCTTGCCACTTTTATTACAATTGTCTTCCGTAAACATTCAGACCTTCTGGATTATATAGTTCAACAATACAGTTAGGAAAACTTAGCCAAGAGCTACACATATCAGATACAAATATTTATATGAATAATATTAAATATAAGGTTTATTTTTAGGGGGGGGAGTTTTTAGAGTTATGTCCCTGATTAACTTATACAACAGAATCGAACGAATATATAGACTCTAGTACAGGCTTAATTGATACAAAATATATCTATGTACAATCTTCTACGTAGTTTGTGACTTTGGACCATTTCAGTTGTAGTTCTACGATCGTTCGTTCCTCCTCTGTCTGTTTTATAGACTTATCAGACTTATCCTTGGCTCTGTAACTCGCTTTCAATATCCTGGGGAAAAATCGATCTCTATCAAATGCAAAAATTTAAAGCATTCCGAGTCCTGTGCGTTCTGAATGGGTGTCTTACTAAAATATATGCTTGTAAATCTATGTAAATCTATGTATATTGATTCGGCTTCGCGTTCCGTGTGAGTGTATAATCACCACCTAATCTTTAGCCATGTTCAGCTTACTGTATTGAGTATATCTTTATTGGGCTCTGTGGCTATATCTAGGCTAAACATGTACAATACGTAGTATAAATAGGTATTGATGTATATAATATAAGTACTTATTGAGTTTGTACGATATGTTTGTCCTAGGGAGAAAACTTTGCAAGTGAAGATACAAGATACAAGATACGAGATACGAGAGTATGCAGTTTAGGGACGGTTTCTAGGTTCGTAAAGCGATCGCACTAGTGGAAAAACTAGCCGGGCAAAGGGTGGAGTGTGTTTATATAGTTATACAAGAATATATAGATGCCCCTGTGCAGCAGATAAGAAATCAAACATCATCATGCCGTTACAAATCGCCAGCATTAAACACACCAACATAAATTCTGCACAGTGTTGGATTGAGTATATATGGAGTTAGTAGGTCTCATCTGACCCACCACCGGATACGCCGCACTTGGAGCGCAGGATGGCCGCCAGGCGTTGGGTGAGCGGTTCTGTCGGGGATTCTGAGTCGCTGCAGGAGGCGGAGGGAATTTTGTTGCCTGAAACGAACAAATGTGCGAGGTTAATACACGGAAATTGCGTTTAATCACTCATTTACCATTGCTCACGTCCAGGTCCGCAGCTGTGTTATCCTTCAGGCCAAAGTTAAGGCTTACGGGCACTATGTCGTCCTCCTCCTCCAGAAGCAAACTGGAGTAGGAATGTGTGGTGTTGTCGCTGCGGCCTCCTCCGCCGCTCGATGAATTCCTTGAGGATCCAGAATCGTTGTGGGAATGGGAGTGCGAGTGGGTATGGGCATGGGAATGGTGGGCGTGAACTGCCAGAGCAGCTGCATCCTGACCTGCATCGTCGATGGGCAAATCGAAGTCATCGCCACTGCTGCTGCTCTCCTCCTCGCCATCCATCACATCCACGTTGTCAATCTCATCATCGCCCCATCCATTATCCTCCTCCTCGGAACAATTGTTGCTGCTCTCGCTGCCATCGCCATCGCCATCTGCATCCACATCCCCATCCCCGTCTGCATCTCCAGCTTCGTCCCCGTCCCCGTCCACATCCGCCTCCACATCCGATGCATGCAGATCCAGAGCCAAGTCGGGCGATGAAGATTTATTGTAGTTCTCATCGCTGTCGCTGGATGTGGCCACTGGGGCAACGAGATAAGTATTAATTGACTGACCGACCACGCTGTTCATCTCCTCACTTACCTGCCCGCAACTTATCCAGGATGAGGGGGTAGAACTCTTTGGCCGTCGCGTTGTCGGGTTCGTATTGCAGAACTGCATTGGGAAAGTTTTATCAAAGGGTGTTAAAGCATTTAAAAATGATATACATACAAATTAAATCAGTTTAAGTTGATTCAATTTTAAGCATTAAACAAGTTCTTAAACACTTAATGAAAACATATTCTTAAGAAATCATTCAGTTTTCAGTAAGAAAAGCTTTTGGAAACACAAATAATAAACATTCGATGAAATCAGAAGGCACTTTATTTATTTGAGGTAATTTCTCTGTCATATCCGAACAAAAAAGGGATAAATGCAGCTCTCGGATGCACAACGACATACTTTCAAAGCTGATTTTGTATTCTACTCACTCAATTTGCAATATTTCAATGCCTTTTTGTAGTCCTTCAGCATCACGGCGGACAGGAACTGCAGGAGAATTAAGAAACGCACAATATAATACGGTGCATTGCACAATACACGTTTACGGGAATGACAACAAATCCTTTTGAAATTCTCATAACATCTCAACAACAAAGGACTTGCATATCTACACCCTCCGCTCGATCTACTGGCCCACTTTGTGGGTAGGACAAAAAAGTTGACTCTGCTGAAAGTTGAATGCGCTCGAAAGCAATTTATTAGCAATCAATAAGCTGGCCAAGTGCGCTCGGTGCCGTAATCCTGCCGAAAGGACTTTAACTTAAATCCGCAATCCCCGCTGACAGCACAGCAATTTGCATTTGCATAAGTTCCTCTCAAGGATCCGCATTGTTTTTGGCGTCGAGCAACAAATGGGAACTGTGCCACGCTTAGATAAAGATAATGAGTGAATTCTATTGTATGTTTTTTAGGGAAATGATTTTGTTGGCCACGCATAAGCATCAAAGGATAAAAATATATGGTAATTATTGTGTAATGACTACTTTGAAATTTAAAAATATCAAATATTTTTCAAAAATATGAATTATCTTTCGTGTAAAACACCCACTGGTCATCCATTTAATTATTAATAGCTAAAATAGCTGCCACCCTTATGCATAATCACCCTTAAAAACTCGCTGGTGCGGAAGTGGAAACTAAAACTTTGGCTGTTTGTATAGAACCTTAAGCTGGCTCACTTGGTGGCAAGTTTAGAAGGACTTGGTTGGCCTGAAATGCTTTTACCTCGGCCAGAAACTCAGTGGGCGCGGATACGCTCTCGTCGGCATCTGTGTACTCGGACAGGCTTTGGCTGAGGTCCTCGCTGGAAGCGGAAGTGGGCAGACCGGAAGCGGAAGCCGCGGCTGCGGCGGCAGCTCCGTTCATTATGTTTATGTTGTTAGCTGTGGCCATCAGGGCTGCACCTGCTCCAGTTGCTGCTGTTGCTGTTGTGGCCGAGGTGGTGGCAGGAGCACCTGCCCCGTTTAGGCCATTATCGTTGTCCATGTGGCCATTGCTGCTGTTGGGCCTAACCGCATAGACGCCATTGCCATTCGACTTGTCCATGTAGAGGAGCTGCAAAAAGTGATTTAGATGCATGCCCTTGGGTACTCAGCTCTTCCCAAAATACTCACGTTTGACATGATCTCCGATAGAAATTTCAAAATTGTGCAATCTTCAGTTTACCATTTTCATTGCCTTGTCTGAAATGGCAATTAAAAGAAGTGTATAAATTTGAATTTCAATTGATCTAGATCGAAAGAGACCGCAGTGCAGCAGAGCTATCGATTTCGATGCTTATCCGTAATTGGATTGCCCCACCTTCGACCTTCAGTTTCTGTGCAAGTTGGTAAGAAAAAGCAGGCAACAAAGAGCGTTGGAAATTCGTTAAATGTCAAATGCTAATTTCACTTCCGGCGGATGAGCGCAGACATTCGCAATCCAGCTAACCGTAAAGATAAATTTAGCTCAACTGCACTGTATGAAAATGTAGTATAATTTTTAAAATCTGAACTAAAGCTCTTGTTATTTTAATAAAGTCCAATTTATGGCCCTTGCTTAGAGTTCTTAATATGGTTGTAATAATAAATATATTTTAAATTTTTGGAAGCGAAATACGAAACTTTCCTTAAAAGTAGAAACTTTACCCTAAAATAATACTATGCTAATACATTTTTTTTTAAATTTATATATAATTCTATTCTATTCTATATTCACATATTTATATTAGAGCTTGTATCTTTTCCGCCAGTGCACAATTTACACAAGAAGCGAAATTCAATGAAGCGGTTGATGGAGGTTTTTAGGGGGAATATCGCCGGCGGCTTTTCTTTTTGGCCAACTAGTTGAATAGGCCAACTCGACACGCGAACATACGGATATTTGCCGGCTGCGAAAGCCAAGTGCGAAGAGGGCAAATGAGCGGAATTGTTGGCGTTCTTTGCTGGGAACGGGCCTTTAATTGGCGAGCGACATGCACCACGCCTCGAGGTATGCAATGAATTTTTCGGTTATTTATGCAGCATTTGCAGACAGCCATCGAAGTGCAAGTGTGCATGTGTGTGTGTGAGTTTCTCTGTGTGCGTGGGTATCTTTGTGTACATGTGTGTGGTTCGGCTGTCTGCCGGCTTTCAATAATTGAAAGCGCTCGCAGTCAAGGACTTGAGGGTCGTCACTAGAAACAATAAATTTGCTTTAATGCTCGACAGGCGAATAATTTACTTATGAGGCTCTGGTTTCTGTGGTGCACAGATAAAATAAACAATTGCAAATTTAAGAAAACACCCAACAACTATTATTATTAATATGAATACACATGCTTAATAGTTCGAACGAATCATAAAGCTTCAACTCTAATATCTTACTTATTTTATAAATTATATACGAAAGCATAGTTTGTAAATAATTTTCCAGCAAGAAAAATGTTTTTTCCTGTGTACATTTCTTTTGGCTGTAAAATCAATACCCGTAATTGAAATAATAATAACCATCTTGCGACGTGCTGAAGCCAAAACTGAACGGAGATGGCTTTCGCTGCTCACTGCTTGTTTACTGCTCCAAATGGCCCTTAATTGTATTTTATACCCAATGCATTGAATCCTAATTGCTGGCTACCCGTCTCTGTCACCCGGTGACGTGCTTTCTCTTTCTGTCTTTGCAAACAATACGTCACTCAGTCAGTCAGTCAATTGTCTGCGATTTGTTTACTCGTCGGTTGATCCTTTCTGGCATTTCCAAATGTCAGACATGTCTGGCGCATCCTGTCACGCAAACTCAATCGCAGGACTGCAGCCATATTCGCAAATGGTATATCTGTATTTTTTGCTAATTTTCAGCCCAGACTTTTACAAGGTTGCGAAAAAAGACATGTTGCTCGTTGGGGGAAACTATTTTGGAAAAAGCTTTTAAAAGTACTTTGCGACTACTCACCATGTGCCACCATTCTCATGACAGCTTTAGTTTTCCTCTTTTACAGAAAAAAACCCCTTACTTTTCCGGTCTAAAGCACTAACTTATTTATTGGAGCTCAATTAACACGAGTGGAAAAACTAATTTCAAAACAAGTTTTCTTCACAGTAACTCAGCGTTTCGAAACTTCTTAAAGCTGTTATAAACTAAAGTTTCGCATGTGTTAGTTTCCAGATTTCCAGCCATTCAAACCAACTAAAGAAACAAGGAAACCTTTCTAGCGTTTATATGAAATGTTCTATGATTATTAATGTATTATATTTAAAGCTGACAATTTGGTGCGTAATTTATCGCCATCTATAAATTATTGTCATTATGCTATCGACAAATTAAATCTATAATGATGGCCGTCTAAATGGTTCAATTAGTTTTCCGTTAGCCGCAATTTGTGTGATTCTAAGAGCAGCTGCCCATTTGTCGGTACTTTAAGTGACGTGGTAAGAAATTTAATAGGAAAACTTTGTCTACGATGAGATCAGAAACAGGTGCTGGCTACGTACTCAAATCATTTTCATTTGCATAATTAAAATGTCTGCGGGCAAATTGAATTTCCATCACAGAGCTGGCCGTACCTGACTTTAACCGGCAACCAACCCCTTTGGTTTGGGCCAATTCTAAAGTCGGCGAACCGGAAAGTTATGTATGTGAGGCACATGTGCCACATAGTGAGTGTATGTATGTATGTACATATGTATGTTGCAAATGCGTCATGGGGTCAGATGGCGGCCACAGTGCAGTAAAATTGCATAAAAAGCCATTGCCGTTACTGCAATTCGGTTGTCCAGTTTGAAAATGCGCCGAATAATTTATAACAAACACTTAAATGCGACTGCGATACCAATCCCCAGCTAGGCCCATTCGAATGTTTGCCAAATTGCCGGCCTGTTGGGGCTTATTTGAGCCAAAACAACATGCAATATGTAGTCAAAGTCCCATCGCCTGCCAACAACTAACTAACCGAGCAACCGAAGGAGCTGACACCACCGAACCCAAGGTCCTTGCCACTGGCCAGTCACAACACAAGCCGTTAATGAGTTCTCCGTTTAATACATTTTTTAGCCGGCAAATAGTGCCATCTGGCCAGGCCCATAGATGCAGAGGAAAAAACTTTATGTATCAACACTTTTTGCAGAACTAAACTTTTTATTTCGGTATATTTCATCTTAAGCAACGAAACTACCACAATGTTACTCTCACATATGCTATCCATTCAGATTTGTAGGGAGTAAGTTACAAAATCGAAGAGCTAGTCTTTGTAGCAATTAGTAAATTGGTGACTTTGTTGTTTAAAAATTCTGTCTAAAGAGAATGGAAATAATTTCAAGCTTACAAATGTGCTGTTTTTGTACTCTGAGTACCTCAAGAACAAAGTTGGTTTTTCGTCGCCTGGCAAAATGTTGTCAATAAAAGTCGAATTTATGATAGAGTATAAATATGCTTGTGTGACAGCACAGGCAAACGACTTAGCAAACTGTAATAACCATTCTTTGTAAATATTTTCTTCCTTTGGCTGAAAGCGTCCAGTCCTCGAAAGGACGTGGGCCAAATTGCATGATTATAATGATCGTCCTAAAAACGTTGTTATCGCTATTGCAATTACGTTTGCTCCTCTTTGAGCGGCTGCCAAGCGTTGGCCATTTAACTGGTTTTTTTTCGTTGCCAAATATTATGGTAACAGTGCTCAAAACGTACCTTTCCCATGCTTTTGCCGCTTAGTACATATTCATCCGAACTTTTCCTCTTCCAATCAATGTAAAGTGGCTTGTGTAAGCTTTACAGACATTCTATGCTGATTTTCTAAGCCCAGTAAAATCGGCTTTGGGAATTCAGAGAAATCTAAAAATATGAGGAATATAATTCAATAAACGTAGCGTAGTACTCTCATAAAATTATGGTCGATTGAATTGAAAACCCATAACATTGAGTATGTCAAAACTTTCCCGACTTTCCTAGGAAACTTGCATTAGAAAAACTAAAAGTAGTTTAATATTCGCCAGGGAAATCTTCTAGATGGCCAAAACTTCAAGTATCTACTTTAATGGAAACAAATATAACCGCAGTTAAAGCCACGTGTTTTGGGTGCGAAGCTTCTCTCATATTTTATCGCCCCTTGGGTATTATAATATGGCAAAGAAAAAGTTTCTGTGGAGCGAGAAACTTGTCTATAGAAAGTTTAATTTGCCGCCACCCACCAACAAAACGCCCAAGGACGGACATTTGGGTGGTTCGCTGTGGTCATTGGCTTTGTAGGAATTACAATCGATACTTGGCGGAGGGCGGGGATGTTATGGTTATCTATTCGTCTGTGTCTAAGCCGAATATGGTTTAGATCGCCACCGAAGCGGCAAATAAGCAATTATGCTGTGTGTTACTTTTGCCATACGCAGCATAACTTTGAGTGGCAGCCATACGCGGCGTATGCGCAATATTTCCCATTTGTCTGTGGCTTTGCCATAACAATGCGGCCTTTCTCTGGAATTGTTCGCTTTGTATGGGTTTTTGTTTGTCGTCCCAGCATTATACCTAAACAGGAATTTATATATGCAAGCTGCACATACACACGTATAGTGCACTCCGCCTTTCAGATGCTTTCTAGCCTCCACTCGGCAGCCTGTCTTGTGCCATTCATTCATTCATACACTCATACACCGAGTCCCATTTGCACCGGCACACGGCGACTCGAAAGTCGCCCAAGTGGTAATTAAAATTATAGCAACAATGCGACGGCTTCTTGGCCAAGAAAATGGTGAAGAGCATGAAAAAGCCGCTGGCTGACACAGAAAGCGAAGCGGAAACGCTGTCGTTTGCTGCTGTTTGTGCAGCACACACGCTAACAAGTTGCGGCTGCTTACATATTTGCTGGGAAAAGGACACACAGGACCTACACAGACCTTTCACACAGCTTTGACTGCTTGAAATATTTATGAGTGCCCGCCAACTCGACCCAAAGACGCTGGTGACAAGCCAAGGAGCGTCCGAAACAAAAAGCCAGTGAAGTGATTGTCACATACCCGGAAAATACTATACGTATGCAGTAAGCCACCAGTCTGCTGAGTTTGGTGCTCTAAGTGTTATAAATAATTATTTTCAGTTTCGGACTTGCTTTTTATCGATCTTTAACTGCAATGTATGCGTACTTCACTGTTCAACGTATTTTACAAATTTAAATTCGTAGAAAATTTGGAAATAAGGGTGTCATATTTTATTCTTGCCATTCAACGTCTTCGGAATAATATAGATTATAAAACTCATTTTTGGGTAATCTTATGCCTTCTTTGGCATGCCAAAAAACTTTTGAATTTGTTTTTTTACCTTGAGAATGATTTTAAAAGTATTTAGCAACTTTTGGCATGGGCCATTACCGGCATTCTATGGGGATCTTCTAGAAATCGGCAGTTATAACCAGAAGAAGCGGCAAGATATCCCCAATTGTCATTCTGGATTTTAGGGATAACATTTAATCAAAATAATGTATATGTATAACTTACTATTTAAAACTTAATTAGATTTATAAATAACTAACCCCTTCTTGTTGTAAAACAAGATGTAATTAGTGAGATTACATCAAAAAATGAAACAATTAGACAACAACATTGGTTTCCATTATTTTTGACCGTAAGGGAAAGTCTTTTCAGAGCATCCACATTTTTGCTTTACAAATATGTCACAAGGAATCCCAAAGGGTTAAGCTCCGCATTGCGAGGTGAGAATTTACATAGGCCTCGAGATGATCGTTTAGCACATCATTAAAAATGTGTTGCTGTGCAGAAAGTTTCGAGTACTCGGCACTCTGGGGTGGCAACCGTTGCCGCTCTCGAGTGGCAGAAATACATAATTAAAATATACAAAAATCCCGTCCAGAAGAGCACACAATTCCCGCCAAGGACGAAGGTTAATGCCTGGATTCGTGGCGGTGATGCGGGGTGAAATCTGGCATCAATTTCACTGGCCTGCTGACAGGGCAACTTCACCTACCTTCAATTATTTACGTTGTGCGGTGTGCCGTCCACCTGCTTAATGCATTTCCAGACTCTCGGAATTTTTCGCAGCTGTGGAACGAGCAAGTCCCAGGATGAATTAGCACAGAGTCGTAAGGACTTTCAGCGAATCAAAGATTCTGCGGCGTGGGTATAAACTAATTAACGTGTGTTTGCCCTGGCTTCTACGCAGTTGAAGCTGCAAAAATGGTTGCAAGTGTTTTCTTTGCACAAGCTTACACAAACACACAACACACGTCCTTCGATTTTGGTTCACTGGTTACGCGCTAACATTCAATTTTCAGCTGCACTATTGTTCTGCATTTATTTAAACCAAGAACAGTATGTTTTATTTACTATTTGAATACTTTGTTGCAGCGGAAAATGGAAACGTTTTTCCCTGCGGTGAAAGAAAATTCGTTCCGCTTTTTTGCGTCGCAGTTTCGCTTAATTAACAAAGTCGAAGACTGAACGAAATGTCCTTTTTATACACACTTGTTCGCTTTTACCTTGTTCAAGGGAAAGCTTTCGGCTCTCTCTCGCTCTCTTTCGCCAGCTTTCTCTCTGAGCACGCTTTGCTCTCCCGTTTTTTAATACCCCGTAAACAGTGTGGGGTATGATGAAGTTACTTTTGCGCATATTTACATTTTTTTGAAAGACAGGTTTTCTTGGTAATGACCATACATTCTTGTAAATATTTTAACTTTAGGTTTTTGAAAATATATTTCTCACTGTTTTCAGCTAGAATTACACATTAAAAAAACAGGAATATATTGTTGAAAACTTATTTTTGCTAACTTTATAATTTATTAAGTTATATTAAATGTATGTATGTATTACATTTTGTAAAACTGTATCGTAGTATTTTTGTAATTGTTATGGTATTTTAGATATTGTAAACCTTTTACATAAAAGCTTTGTTCTTACAAAGCTCTTTCGCTCTCTCTTTCTCTCTCGCTGTCTCTCTCTCTGTGCCGCTGTGTTACAGCAGAGGAACAAAACAAACAAAAGAGCGGAGCGGATACGGAAATGGTGCAGGCCAAAGACTGATGGCCGACTGATTGTGGCCATGTTGTCTGCCCTCCGTTTCTCTGTGTGTGTGTTCGTGAAGGTGTAGACTTATCAGTGTGTGAGTGGGTGGGTGTTCATGCAACGCGAGTGGCAAGCCAGCTGAGAAAAATACTATGCAGCGCGTACGCATCGGGAGCGCAGTGAGAGATTTTTGCGGCCCATTGAGTGTGAATTAAGAGATGCCGGCTTAGTGCGAATCCTTGCTTATACTTTTATGGTTTTCTATTTTTGCCCCAAAGCTGCACTGCATATATGGAGCCGTGCATGCCCCCGAGTGGCAGTCCAAAGAGGATGCAGGCAGCATGCTGGGTACTGGGTACTCCTATGAGGTTTCCGCATTTCGCTTTTCAGCATTTTTGTGGCATGCTTTTGGGGGAGGAATAAAGCGGAATCTGCCTGGTATTGCTGCAGCAATATCAATTTTAATCTGAATATTAAATATTGTGATGTGTAGTGCAAAGAATGCCTTGTTGAACTCTTGAAAATGTGTACTTGGCTTGTCCTTCAACTATGCAACTTGCACTTTAGCATAAAGGTCAACACATGATTGGTACAATAATTTGTGTTTAAGCGCTAGTATGCATTACAAATGCTCCATAAACTTCCATTACAACTTCCGACTGTCATAAGCTGAATTAGCATTAATCCCAAAGCGCTCATTAGATTGTCAGCAGAAAAGAGAGCTGCAAACATTTCTGTTATTTAACTTTCCCCAGTTTCCCTTTTTCCTATTTTCATTTCCCTTTTCTATTATTTGAGCGGCAGCGCGAAAAAAGTCATTCCAGTCAGCATAAATGCAAACTTGCATTTGTTTCCGGGAAAAGGGAAATTTACGCTGGCAGTTTCAATCCCGTTTTGCGTGTTGCAGGGGATTCCGCACGATTTCCACTTCGCCACGGACACTTTGCCCGCCCACAAGTCCTGCCACCAAACACCACGTCCTTCGCACGTGGCAAATGAAAACAGCTCTGACTTTGCTTATATATAAAAAAATTTATTGCGTTTAACTTTGTGGGGGTGGGGGTGGGGGTAGTGGAGAATGAACGAGTTTTTCATGCTTTGCGGCATGGCAGAGGTGGAATTCTTAGCGCTAAATGTGGGATTCCTGGAGTTTGGATGAATCGCGTTGATATGTCAGCTGCTTGGTTTGTTGGTATCGACTTAGGATCTACACTTAAACGCTAGCGATATGTTGATTTGGTTGCTTGCAATCGTTTCACAAATGTACAATTAGTCGCTGAAACCGAAGACTACACAGATAATACAAGTAATCCGAAGTGATCCTGAGACCTCTGATGTTTTCACTGTCCAATTTCAGTGTGTAAAACTTCAAAGGCCCAAGGTACTTGCTCGAATATCTTAAACATAAAATTAGAATACCGATAACTAGTTCATACTCATTTTATCCTTTCATTTAGTATGCAATGGATGAGCTTACAGACTAAGCAAATATTAAGGATTTCGATTCCGTTCAAAGTTCAAATCTCGCTTGTAAATTGAATGAATACCAATATGTCAAAAAATCTTTCGAATCTTTCGATTGCAATATGTGTCGTTTTGGCTGGCCTAGCAGTTCATGTAGTTTGGCGCCTGCTCCTCTGCCTTGGACTCCTTTTCGGGAGCAACGTCACCCACATTCTGGTAGACCTCGGCCTGGACCTCGATGCTGCCCACCTGGGGACAGGGGACTGGGATCTGCTTGGGCTTGAAGGAGCTGCATCCGGTGGCGGAGCTGCTCTTGGTCAGCTTGCCGTAGATGATGTTCGATCGCTCGTTGAGCTTGATGGGCTGCAGGGTGACTCCGTTTTGATTTTGGTAGTGCTGTGTCTCCGCCTGCTCCTTGGCCTCCATGATGGTGTTCAGGTAGTTGCTGCTCTGCGATCCAACCAGCGGCTGGCTGCCGTACACCGGTATGTTCGAGGGGAACATCTGGTAGTGTTCGGATCCCGTGGGACTGGTGGGTGTGTTCAAGCGCTGGCAACTGGACATGGGCGAGGGGAAGACAATCTGATGACGCTCATCGCCGGGCGTTGAACTCGGCGTAAAGACGGGCCTTGGTGTCGGCGGCACCATGTAGTTGTCCATCATCCGGCAGTGGGGAAAGCGACGGTCCTCGTGATCCGAGTGCGTGCCCGAATCGCCCAGCGAGGCACCACTGCAATTGCTGCCGGTGCTCAGTCGGCCGGATGATGAACTCGAGCTGGACACGCTCTGCAGGCTCAGCGAACTGATGGGACGTCCTGCTGCCGCGCTGGAGCTCACGCCACCTGCGGACTTGAAGCTGCAGCTGGTGGCTATCGATGACTTGGTCTCGTCCAGCAGACTGTCGTTTCCGCCAGGTGTCTTGGAGCGCAAGAAGAACTTCTTGATGCGCTCGAAGGGCGTTTCGCGCTTTAGATGCGACTTCACCTGCTCCTGGATGCGCTCGTACTCGCGTCGCAGCTGGTCGATCTGGTCCTGCTTCTCCCGGAAGCTTTGCTGCACATCGTTGCGGTGCTTCCAGCGCTCCACCAGCACTTCCACATCCCGAATGGAGAGCACGTTGTTCTTGAAGTCGTGCATAATCTCGGCCAGCTCATCGTCGGCATTGGACCGGGTGTGACTGGCGGCGGAGGCGTCGCTGGCGCTGCGCTTCAGTGTTCCATAGCCGGGCTGTCTGTTGGCGCAGCGGCTCATCCGGAGGGGCTCCTCCACGGGCCGATTGGAGGGCTGGAACAAGTAGTTGCCATCATCCTGGGCCACCGGCACATTGGAGGGCTGCAACACATAGTCGTTGCCCAGTTGGTTTTCCAAAAGTTGCGAGCACTCTTGGCTGAATTTGTCGGTCTGATAGAGTGGCCCCGCATCCACCTCGTCTAGGGATTTGCTCTGGTTCTGGAGTTCCTTGGGCTGCTGGTTCTGCTCCTTGGACTGATAGTAGGGTGGCTCGTTGATCCTCAATTCGTTAGTGGTCTTTTCCGGGCCTGGCTGGTTGCCAGCCTCCGGCAGTTTCTTCTCAGATTCCACCTTCTTTTCGAACACGGATGCCTGCAGGTTTTCGTCCTCGGTTTCCACACTTATGTAGTTGAGATTCGAGATAGCAAGGGTCTCCGTTTTGGGCCTCACTTCAGGTGTATTTTCCCGCTCCGATCCACTGGACATCTCCATGTACTCCGCCGTGGGCAGTTCCTTCGGAGGCTTGCTGCTCTTTCCGGCCTTGACCGGATTGGCTTCAATCACCACATTGGCACTGGGCTTGGGGCAGCTCTCGCCTGGCGGAGTCACTCCCTTGAAGTAATGGTACATGGTCGTCAGTTCGTGGAACTCTGCGAAGCTGACAATGTTCTGGGCCAACTTGTGATGACCCTCCTGCTCGGCCAACTCGGCCGGCGTGCGTCCGGCGCAGTTTCGTACACCGCAGGCGGTGTCGCCACCTGGACACTCCATCAGCTGGATGCAGAGGCGATTCAGGCCCCATCTGGCAGCGAAGTGCAGCAATGTGGGGTACTCCTCGGGACTGGACTCCAGCCGGGTGAAGAAGTGTGGCTGGCGCTCGCTGGGACCACTCAGCAGGTGGAAGTTGGGCGGCATGTTGCGCTGGAAGCACTGCAGCAAGTGCTGATCGAGGGCATCCCGCTCCACGGGCCCAATTCCGAGGGCATGGCACATGAACTCAATGGGGGAGTCCTCGATCCGCAGCAGCTGCTCCAGTTCGCGCAGACGACTCTCGCACTTGATGGGCCTGGCACCCAGGCTCTTGTTGTTCTTCTCGATGCGGATCTCGATCATGGTGGAGATCTCCATGCAGGCCTCCGGGATGTTAAACTGCAGGGTGTAGGGATTGCGGCACTTGAAGTTGCGCAGCTCGATCAGCTCACCGGACTTTTCCACCAAGAGCTTCAGGGTGTCGTTCTTCTCCAGCGGTTCCGCCAGCAGAGCGACCACCTTGTTCTGGCCCAGCTTCACCTTCTTGGGCAGCACAGTGAATCCCTCGGTGCAGCTGGAGAAGCTGCGCGAGAGACCACTGCCTCCTCCGCCGGAGCTATCCTGGCACGGCGGACGCTGGCACAGCGCACGTCCCAGAATATCGGTGGCTATGCCCAGGATATTGCTGATCTGCACCTGGTCATTGTCGCGCACCACACACCGCCGCCACTTGTAGTAACTGGGCAGCGCCGACTTGTGCATCTCCTTCACCTTATCCTCGCTCACATCCAGCAAAATGGCCAGGACCTTCTCCACGCGGATGATGGCCGATAGCTGGGTCATCAGGAAGCTGTGTGGGAGGGCCAGCAGGGCGGGGCAGAGGATCACAATCTGCAATGCTGTGTTCTGGTACTTGTGGGCAATCTCCTCGCTGAAGGGACCATCGTCAATTTTGATGTGCAGAAAACTGAAAACGAAAACAAGAGGCCGAATACGTTAGTTGGTCAAACAAAGACACTTTTCTATATAGCAATTTTCAATGCTTTCACTATCTATTATTATAGATTTATTTAAGATCTTTAAACTCACTTGAATGGTTTCCGTCCGCGCTGTTTGGTGATTTTGTCGAAGTGGTTCTTCAGGAAAGTGGCCCTTAAATAGGCGCGCTCGCTGTGCTTGGCGGTGATGATCAGGATGTCGTCCATGTTGTAGCCGGGTGAGCCCAGGAATCCGGATGCACTCGATCCACTCGTGTTGTTCACGTTGCCGCAGTTGTCTGCAAAATGAGCGAAAAGATCGTGGGACGGTCAGTGAAAATGATTTGAAAACTCAATTGACTCCGCCTTAGAGGAGTTGCTGATAAGAAAGCAGTGGCCCAAGGCGACCCCTGAATAATCTCCATTCCCATAGACGAAAACACATACGCATGTTTACACAGAATGTCTGTGTCTGTGATAAATAATGTGCTTACTTAGGATTTGACCAACTTGATTTGTGACCTCTTCAAACAGACCCTACTCCCGGAACACTTTCATTTGACTGCGCTTCGGGAAATTTGACTTCTTGGCCCCTTCAAGCGCCGCTCTTCTCCAAATGTGCGATAGTCAAGGACTCAATGGGAAGGTGAGGGCATACCTAAGTGAGGCACTGTGTCACGTGGATCAAAAATGTTTCTTATCTCAGCGCAGCAGGTTTGTAAAAGTGGTTTTGATTGAGGAGACCGAGGTAGTAGAAGAAAACACTATAACTTTGTGAATAGAAGTAAAATCATTACTATCAACCATCACCTAAATATCTTATGTTTCGTCAGCTTCTCAACATATTCACTCACAATCTGTAGTCCCAAAGTAATCATGTAATTATTCATGAATCTTAAAGTATTCCGAAATAATTCGAGGAATCTAACGCACTTTCCACACACCGACAATCCGCAGTGACAATCTCTTGGCGACTGGTCGAAGATGCATAGGTGGATTTGGATTTAGTGAAAGGAAAACAAGAGATCTCCAGATGAAACTAAATAAAACAAGATAAATTACGCGAGGGGGGCATATTCTCCTGTCCGCCCGTTTTAGCCAAATAAATTAGGCCGGACTAATCAGTTGTTGTCCCAGCGACATTTTCCCTACTTCAGTTTCAGGTTGCCCCATAAATTCAGTCACGTTTAGCGCATTTAAATAAATCTCCTCGCAGCGAAACTTACAAGAAACCAAGCGATGATGTTGCACACACACACACAGATGCACAAACACACACGCACATGGAAAGAGGAGGACGTGGCGATGCTATCTCCTGGCCAAACCGAAATCCACTGTTGCATTTGCCAGAATCTGAACTTCTTGACACCCACGAGTGGCGGCGACGTCAGCAGAAGTATCTCTATCTGTATTTTGCTCTTTCCTCCTGTCGCCCAGTACACTTTGCTGCTCGGTTTCTCTGTTTTTCCTGCCCGATGATTGCTGATGTCTTATGTATGTGTTCCCTAAACTGCAGCTGGTGCTCATTATGGGGCAAAGGAACTGGAACTGGATCGGGAGCTCCACTCTATGCTCGATGGTATATGGCGTGGAAGAAAACAAAAATACGAGGGGCCACTGATGATGTATTTTGCTTCGTTTCATTTCAGTCCTCCCTTTCATATGCAAAATATTGTCAAATTTTATTTGATGCCCCCTAAAAACGAACCCAGTGACAACATAATTAAGTGGAACTGTGGGTAGTTTGCGAGAGCTTTGCTTTGGCCCTTTTCAATGATTAATTACTGTGACCGAATAAAAGTTTATCCTGTCCGCAGGCACAGAGAAAAATGTTTGGACAATTTTAAATATTGAATTATTATGAGGATTAGCATTAAAAACCAATTCTAAATTCAGCACTGCTAATATTATTAAAATAAATTTCAATATTTGATTTTATAGATTTTAGATACATTTGATTTGCAGTAAACGTGGCCAACTTTCGTTCTGAGTTCTTGATCCTGCACGGCCTCGCTGCTCCGCCGACTTTGGCCTTAATGGCTTTTGTTTCATTTCAGTTTGCAAACTTTGATTTTGTGACCGAAGTGAAGGAGGTGGAGATGCAGGAGGCTGTCGCTGCATTGAAATTTATTTCTCAATTACATGGCAGACGACAGTTTTGCGACAGCAACGCGGCTGTTGAAAATTGCAGCGAGCATCGAGTAGCGAGGTAAAGGAATGGAAAAGCGCAGTCTGACATTGAGTTGCCCCGTGGACTATATATGTGATTCCGGAATAACTGAGAGTGAGGGAACATCTGGTAATTGTTAAATCGCATCTCCATTTTGGGGAAGACAAAATGCTCCCTTTGTTCATCGGCTCTGTTCAGTTTCGCTGCGTATTTGCAATTTGCAAATACACTCGCGCTTTTCGGCTGTGATCGATCACAATTTAATGGACCTCGTATCGCGCAGCTGCATCCCGACAGAGATACGAGATACAAGATGCTTATGGAACTCACTCATCTCCATGTCCACATAATCCTCCTCCTTGGACGGCCTTCGCTGCCCCGAAACGCAGCTAAAGAGGCGACAACTGCCCTTCGTTGGCATTTCAGCTTCAACTTCCACTGCCACTTCGATTTCGATTTGTTCGTTTTTAATTTTGCTCAAGACTTCATTGAAAACACAACGTTTTCGATTGTCAAGCGCGGCGAAGCGACTCGTACATTGCGCTAATTGTCGTCGAATGGAACTGCCCGAACCACAAATGTGGCGCTGTGGTTTCACCGCAAATTAAGCTGCTGCCTAGGATTGCTACTTTAATTAATGGATTAAAACTAACGCTTCGCGGTCTGACAGTGGGCAGTTAGGGAATCTGGTTCCAAACGGTTGGATTTAGTCATCTAGTACATTAAACTGAATCTTCATGGGCTTATGGCGGCTCAAGTAGGCTTCTTATCTGATAATTCTATAGTTACACCTCTAAGCAAAGAAGCAATATCTAAATGTTATAAAATGAAATTGCTTTGTTTTATACCATCAAATATACTATATAATTTAGCAAAAAACAGAGAAACAACAACCGCTTTTCCCTGAAATGCCATCAAGTTCATTTCCAAGTGGCTGGCTAACAGAAGAGCCCCCATATATTCCCCAATAATTCATCAAAAATGTTCTTATAGTGAACTTAGCCCAAGATCGCTTGATTTTTATGATGATGTGTGGAGGGCGAGTGGTAAAATGCAGAGAAACAATTTTGGGGGAAGACAATTTGAATAAATGCCAACCGCCGATGGTGACATTTTTTTTGTGTGTTTTTTTATTTGTGTTTTTATTTTAGCAAGAGACATAAATCAACGAAAGGCGAACAGAGAAATATAAATGCGGGATTAAATGGACTGCAGCCACGAACGCAATGGGTTAAAGAAGGGGGCATTTTTTGGGGGCCAGGGGACACCGGACGACACACAAATTAACCCCTTCCCCTCGAGAGTCAAACAAACAGCGAATAACTCAAAATGCCATGGTGTGTGTGTGTGTGTGTGTGTGTGGTGGATGCATACCATACAGCCATAACAATTATCATTTAATTATGTCAACTGTAACTTAATTATGCGCATATATCTTTTAATTTGAGGCCAGTTTACCACTTGGATTTGGTTAATTGTCGACTTCCTTATGAGATTGCAGCGTTTCGTTTCGTGTCTTCGTTTTTTACACATACAGCATATAGTGCCTGCCCATTCATTTCATCGGATCTGTCCAACCAAGCCAAGATAAATCCTTTCTCACTTTCTCACAAAAGTTGAGAGTCCCGCCTTCGCTCCCCGAGTAACCCAAATTCCGGAATCCCCAAGAGAACTCGTCGTTCTCGCAGAGATTTGTATTAATTTAGATTCGGTTCGCACTACGCATAAATCATAAGTGATTTAAATTGTTTTAGTTCTAGTTTCGGTGCCATGTCCAGCCATTTTCCGCCAACCCCCCTCGATCCCCCCAGATCGTTAAATGGAAATTGCTGTTCTCATTGTCTCTCAGTTTCCCTGCCGCAAAGTGTGAGAATTTCTGACAGCTGGACACCGGGGGGAAAATTCCAAATGTGAACTGCGAATGGGAATGGGTATGGGCATGGGCATGGGCAATGGAGATGGTCAGTCCCAACGATTATAAATGACATTGCATTTGATTTGGCACTCGGTCTCTGAATGTGCCTGCATTTGCCTCTCAATTCTGGAGGCAATCTGTGTTTTGGTTTCGGGTTCGAGAGAGGTCAGTGGATGGAGTGATGTTTGGATTAATGACAGCCTTGTGCTTCTGCGGTCCATGAATGCTCCAATTAAGTGAAAGATGCGGTCAGGAATTTATTGGTGATGGCTGAGATAATGATATTACTGCTGATTGTACTTGAAACCTTAAGTTTGTTAGATCTTGCGCCCAAATATGAAAATTTGTAAATAAGACGCCATTAATTGAACTATATTCTGGCAAGACTCAATGGAGTCTCTGGATGACCTAGTAAATGAAGAATTTATATTCTCATTGAAACGTCTAATAATGAAAACATTTAAGAACACATCATAAAGTAGTGGATCGCACAGGGCTTTTCCCCAGCTCCCTTTCACGCAACTCCAACTGCTGAAACCAGCGAGGAATTTCCCGCTAAAAGCAAACATAAACAACATTTCGAAATTTCACTTTCAGCCCTAAATAGCGAAACGGCAAAAACTACAGCAGCAACAGCAGCTACAAGAAAAATGAGGCATCGAACCGTTTTCCAAGCCATAAACATAAGGAAAACAAATACTAAAGCAGGCCGAGTGGCGGGGGAAAATTCCGCGGATGGGGTGCAGCATTTTCACGCTGCGTGCCGCGTCATGGAAAATGAAGCACAAGCATTCCCCCAAAAGGGCCAGTATATGGAGTTCCAGGCAGGGAGTTATAAACTCTAGATATGGAAATGCGAAATAGGAGACGGCAATCAAATCGCGCGATCAAGTGAAATATTCCCAAAGGAAGTCGAACTCCATCGCAGAAGGGAAGTTCATAAATGTGAATGGCAATCAAGTACGAGGCATAAAATGCATTTACTTGGATCGCCAAACGCCGATCGATGGAGAGGCCTTGACTTAAGCCAAGTTCAAAGAGGCATTAGGCATTTTAATGCAGTTTTTAGTGAATTGTAAACAACTGGGAGGTCCCTGGTAAAAGTTCCTCATATCTGATGTTATTTCTGACGTTTCTGACATTAATGTTTTGTTATTCCGCGCTGTCGCTGTCATAAAAGGGCTTGTGCTGGCTGCCTTGGACAGACTTGTACTGACTTCGACTGACTTGGATGGGGAATGTCAGACATATAGAGTGCATGCATGGGAGTGAGCATATATCGACGACTCCCACACACATGTGGGTATTATGTGCCTCCATAATTCCGTTAAAACAACAATGGGCGGCAACTCTTTTTTATTTTCGTAAGTCCATTCTATAAATATAGATCTAGATCTACATAGATCCGAGGGATTCGTGGTATTAGGGCATTGAGTAATTGTGCAGCAGGTGTCAAGTGTCTCGCCTCATTCGTCAAGATGAGCTCGCAGCGGAGAAAAGTGTAATTTTTCAACGAAAATATTACAATTCTCATAATTCGTGTTAAACTCAACATTTGTGGTCTTATAAAGGGGAGAATTCCACCCATCATCTCCAAGTTCCACGACTAAAGTTGATTAATGCCCGCCCCAGTTGGAAAAGCGACAACTTTGTCAAACACTCCATCAAACACGATTCAAATGCTTTGCTCTCGAGGTGTTTGGTGTTATTTTTTACGTTTCTTATTTATTCGATGCATTTCGGTGGGTGGGGGGGAAATGGGGTGGTATTTATGTCACTGCGCCAGCGATTCCACTGATCTATGCATTCTGGCTGCCAATAAATGTCTCCATAAATTTCACAAGCAACATTTCAGCCATCAGAAGGAGGCGCTCCTAATACAGTCATAAATATTTTGTTGGCCAATTTAAAACAATGCACACACATCATTCCATCTGTATTCGATGGGAAACTCTTTGCTGTGCCGGGGGAGAATTTTCACGAGAAATGCTTAGGGAAATGTTTTCCCTACTGCATGGGTTTTCTAGAATTGGTAAATACTTGCCAAATGCATGTTACTGAGCAACAAACTATAAAAAAGACATAAAAAAGCATTCCTTAAATGGGAATTACGAATTACTTGAAGGCTAATAGTCGTGAGTAAAAACCTCGAATAAATCAAACCACTAAAAGTAATAGCTACGGCCCTCATTTTGCAGGCTAGTGTAAACAAGAACGCTATTTTTTATGGCAAGCGTACAAAATTAAGCGGGAAAAAGTGAAAAAAAAAAAAACGAAACAACCACGATGATAACTTGACAATAATCAAGTCAAATTTTTCGTTTCCGTTTAATAAACAAGAGCGAGGGAGTGAGCGAGAGAGATAGAGAGAGACAGTGAGAGAGAGCTAGCATCTCCATATGTGTTTTTGTTGTTTCCTGCATGCAATTTATGCTGCAAGCTTCGCCTGTCGCAGTCGCACGCACACTTAAACAGCCTTCTATGAGGGATTTCCGGTGCGTGTCGCAGTCGCAGTCGCTGCCATGCTGCACACTGAGAGAAACTACCGCTGATGTGCAATAATATTCGCAGCAGAAAATGTAAACATAAATGAAATGATAAATACTAAATTGCGAAATATATTAATCATATTTCAACGTAAAAAAAAAAAGATACAAAAAAACAAATTGTAACTCTAGAATAATTTTACGTAAATTTCAAAGATGTTCATTTGCGCAGTAGCATAAACAACGCATTATTAGCTTTGTATGTATTTCTAGGAAATGTGCAAAAGTATCAGGATATCATTTGGATAATTTTGCTCAGTAAGTTTGTTTGGCGTCCTCTGCGCCTGCGCGTTGTTATTTTTTGCGCCAACTGCGAGTTGTACGTTACTTTCTGCGCAGGCTGTTGTTATTGTTATTGTTGTCTGGCGAGGGCATGTGCCTGTGTTGCAGTTGCAGTTGCAGTTGCATTCTTCCTGCTGTGGAGCGGCACCTGCTGCCCTTTTGCCTTCTGCCGCCCCCTTTCTTCCTCTGCCCCATCAACCGCTGGCGATCCGCGACTGTTGCTCAGCATTAACATCACGCACAGCTCTTTCAATTGAGTTTATAATTGCTGTTTGCTTATTTGCTATTTTTAAACGAGCCTGGGCAAAGGAGGCACATCCCATCCAGAAATATGAGCATTATTTTGAAGCCTAGTCGACGAAGGGCACGCGCTACTCCCCAGCACATCTGCGTTTTTTTGGGGTAGCAGCTGCCTTGGGTTTTCCCCCCTAAAATTCCGGTTTTTATGTCTGGCTTTCCATTTTCCTGCCCTTTTTTTGTGATATTAATTAGAAAATAGGGGAGCAGCAGCGGAAAAAAGAGAACGTCTGAAGTCTAGACTGTTTTAAGCGGAAACTCAATCTGTGCTCTATTTTTGAAGCCGTGTCCCTCATCTTTTTTTTGGTGCACGTGCCCCCCCGTTGAGTTTGAATTACCAAATGTAAAATCAGTATAAAGGGGGCAGGAAATTGCTTATTCTGAGAGGTCCTGCAATTACCATACACACGATTTATCCACTTTTTTAAATCGCATACTCTAGCAGATCCTTCAATTACCATGCAGCAGTTAGAACCCTTCCACCTATTTTAAATCACTCGTTGCAATGGAGTTCACTGCCTGAATTTTAAGTGCTGGCACTTTGAAGAACCCGCTTTCCGGAGCTCTTCAACTTTCCTGCCCTGGTTGCGTAATTGAGTTTCGGTGTCTATGATGGAGATAAAAAGCACTACTCACCGCAACAGAAAGTCTCCATTTCGATATTTTCCACTTTCAGCAACATGTTGTTATTAATTCCAAAACCTCAGCACGACACGGCACAGAACTTAGATCATTATCAACAGGTTTTTTGGCTATAATATACGAGTATCAACACAACACTGCAGTCTCTGGACTTATTCTGGATTTTTTTTGGGTTTTGCTACTGCGCATGCGCGACGCTTGGAGCGTCAAGTTGCCACAGTCCTTCAACTTCGACTGGCAAAAGCTCGGCTTTCGACTTGGCTTTGGGCCTTCTACCGCTTTTATCGAATGCCAAGAATATCAATTAGCTCTCTCTCTTTCGCTGAGAGCCCACCCTCTCTTTCTCGCCTGGGGTAAGCACAATGCATTGGGAGATTATAAAATAATAAAAGTCAACGCGCCGTCCGTCGTCGCTGTTGTTTTTGTACGTGCCCGTGACGTTTAATCAACGCATTGTCCATTTTTAATAAGCCTTTGATCCCCTCAGATATCCCCCTTCCCCTTACCCCTTCAACCACAGAGCTATAAACGGAGTTATGGCATTTTAAGCGATCAACAGATCTCCAATTGTTTTTCGCCAACTCCCGTGGAGGGAGTTCGCCCTTTATGGAAGGCCCACCAAACAGCAAACAGTTAGGATTCCATTGGGGGCAGAAAACTTGTAAACATATATATAAAAAAAATATGAAATTTTTATTTACTGCCATTTAAATGGCGGCAGCAGAAACTCCACACAAGGGCAGCCATAACAGCAATAAAATAAGAAATCATAATAAAACTTAATGTGCCGAGAAATATATTTTCGTAAATGGCTAAGCAAAGATGGCAAGCTGAGATTGATTTCTGGCAGGTTAAGTGGGCATAAATCTTAAAGGGGAGATGGCAACTCAACTTTAAGGTACTTGCATTGCAATAAAACATAAACATTTACAAACTTGGGAAAATTCTTCAATAAACGAAATATATTTCAAGGTGTTAGGGAGATTGTAATCATAGTCAATGTATGGCTTTTGATCCTCGTTATCCCCGCCTAATATATTAAATAGTTGCCACAAAGACAGGCTTCAAACAGGAAAAAAAGGGAAAACACCGAATGGAAACGTGAGCAAAATATTGTTAAATATGTTTCTTGTAGTTGAATTGGTTTTTGGTGGGAGTAGGTAATATTATCCTACCAAAAATTATGTTAATTCTGCTCAAATCTCAGCTCGGTATTTATGAATGCAACAGGTGTTGGACTCAGCCGCCAAGGAAGACACTTAAGTTCCTCGATAGGATTTTGGGTTTTGGATATGGGATTTTGGGTTTTTGGCTGCCTGTCTCTTTTTTTCGGGCTGTTTGATATGCGCAACGAGGAAGGAAAGAGGTACCCCCAAGATAGAGTCTACAAGTGAAGTGTATTGAACCCCCATTTAAGATGGTGGATGTGGCTATGGATGTGGCAGCACACTCTGCGTAATCTGATGAGCAGATGTTCCGAGAATTGAAAACAGAAGCCAGACGTTTTGGGGTTGCACAAGGGGTAAACAAGTGCGTTGCTGCATTTGTGCATTGGGAAATCGGAAAAGAGCAGAATGCAATGCATCTGTCTTGGATGCTGAATGCGTGCATTGCTGACCCCAAATCACCTGCTACATTCCGCAGCTCCGACTGGAGCGCAATTAAAAACAGTGTAAAATTGATAAATGGCACATTGCTGGCCACTTCTTGTGTTCCACTCCACGGCAGCCATAGTTTTATTGACTCCGAAGCGCTTTTGATTGGAAAAGCCAAAGAGGAAACATGGGCAGCGTAAACAGCCCAGCGGCTTTGATGTATTCACAGTTTGCTGCTGCCAATTTCTCGGTACGGACGAAGGAGGGCCAAATTTGGCCAATCGTTTTGGTTGGCACGCGCCATATGCAAAACAGTTGGCTTGGCCACCCAACTCCCCGTTTTTCTCGCTTCCGTGCCATTAACACGTTTGAAGCACATAGGTACTATATGTATGTACATACATATATGTGCTGGGGAGTTGGAGTCCGCTCATCAATTATGCCCTGTTCCGTTCCAGCCAGTTGGATGTGCCTTATTGGATGTGCAGTTCTTCAATTTATGCTCGTCATGCGGCCACACCCACCGCCCCCGTCAAGCGATTCGTTTGCGATTGCCATTCAATATCGCCCATGCTGCATGCTGCCCATGTTGCCCATCCGCCCCGTTGCCAGCAGCATAATAACAAAATGCAATGGCCATTGTTATTGAAGGAGCGGAAGTGCGTATAACTTATGCCAATCGAACTGCCAACTGCAGTGGGACACTCGCAAATATGGCAGAGATATTTCAGTTCGGTTTGTTTTTACACTGCCATAAATTGAGGTGTTAGAAATGAATTGTTCGTGGGTGTTGTGGGTTAATTGCCGATTGAGGCGAATTGCCTAGTTTCCTGCATATGGCGAAACATTCGAATGGATTGCCAGTGAGCATAGCAAAAAGTGTGTCGCATATGGTGGGTCATTATTATTTGCAACCGTTATTACAATTGATGATAATAACAATAAGGGAAAGAATCCGTTGTCTTAATTGTAAAAACTAGAATGGCACACTTCTAACTAAAGTGATCTACTTGAACTATTATATTTCGCATATCCAACTTAATACTCTGACAAAGTGAATAAAAACAATAGCCCAACAGTGAAATGTTCTGAGTTTCCCAATGAAACAACAACTCAATAATTCCTCTAGTACTTATCTCTGATCTCTGTTGAGACGCGAAAATCGTGCTGGATTTAACCGTCACACGAAGTGCTTTAAATCAACTCTCAGGATTGTTTATCATATCCCAATGTCGCGAAGGCGAACCTTGAAAACGCTTATGATGAATACACAATGATCGCGCATTGGGAGTCCTGAGCGACTCATAAACCATAAAGACGGAGACTTTTGCTGGACATGCGAGTCAGCCAGGAGGCACTTCATCCATCTGGCATGCAACTGCCCACTTTGCGGGCATCCATCACACGGAGGACTGTCAATGTCAGGCCAGCCGCAAAATGTCAGTCAGCCAGGAAGGCGCGTTGCCAACAATCAGCTACTATATACATATATATATATATATACTACTGTATATATGCTCGATCGGCTATATGCGATCCCCCCATTACGCCACAAAATCGAAGGCAAACAGAAGCTCCACTGCCAGCGAAAAACAAAGATTGGCGTCGCTCTGGCGACAAAATACTATTACAATTATCACTTGCGTAAACATTGCAATGTTGTTAACGTGGTTTAAATGTGAGGGCGAGCCGCGGGGGCTGGGGAGTGGACCCAGATACATGGCGCCTGCCAGGCAAAAAATGGGAAAAAAATACTGAAGAGCTGGCAGTTGCGCTTAATATGCAAACGTGATGCAAAGCTTCGAGGTAAAGGCCGCTGGAGGAGTTAGTTGGGGGAAAGCCCCAGAAGGGTGGACTTTTGGGGCAGGGAAATGGAGTGGCAAGGGGGAGGAGGCAGAGGGGAGTGCACGCCTGACAGCCGCCAAAGTGCAGAAATGCGAACGCGAAACGAGGGCAGGGAATGCAATTTGCGAGCACTTTGTCTTTGTCAGAACAAGAGTGGCAAGTTGAAGTAACTCCAGGAGTAAGTTCGACTTATGGAAAGGTATTAATATAAAAATAATATAATAACGTAGAAAAAAAGTAATAAATGCTAGAAAACTTTTACTAAATATGTGCTAAGATGAAGTAACTAAATTCTTGTATATTTTCCCCTAACAGATATAACCGCAATATCCTATTAATTTCAGTTGACCACAATTGTTTGCAGTCACCTATCGACTGTTCTATAATATGAGCACATCACCTTGCTAAACGATTTCCATTTACATGGATTTCTTGTGCTTATTGAGCCCAGATTAGCATAGGAATTCGCGATTGCCCCGTGGCATACTGAGCATACTGAGCAGATGGGAAATGCAAGTGTCGTGGAATGTCAACTCACCTCTTCGTCGATGGGAGCTGCCGCGGAATTTGTTTGGCGAAAGGAGCGGCGGACGGGGCGCCATCATGCTGGGCACCTCATCCGGGGATCCCAGTCCCATTGCTCCAGAGTTTTGATGCTGATGCTGCTGATGCTGCTGTTGATGCTGATGTTGGGCCCAGTTTCCCAGGGAATGGCGACGAGCTCCGCCACTTGGCAGGGTGTGATGTCGATGGGATTTGCTACTGAAGATCGGTCGCAGTGAGAAGGGGTGGTGGGGAGAGGGGGGGGGAGAAAAGATAGGGCGCACGATTAGCACGGGCGGAAAAGAGGGCGGTACGAAACTGTCAACAGCTGCAATCGCATCCTGTCAGCACCTCATCACCCCCCATTAAATGCTCGATGCTGGGGATTGCTCACCTTGTTGGCGATGTCAGCGGATTGAAGACCTCGTCGTGATCTCCGGCTACGGATGCACCTCCTCCTCCTCCTCCGGGACACTGGGAGCTGTGGGTCTCGTTGCACGAATTCAGGCGTTCCCGGAACTCCGAGTGCGAATTCGAAGATCGCTGGCGGTACATGTTCATCGTCTGCAGTTCAATCGCGTGCTGCAAAAAAAAAAAACGCGAAACGGAAGAGGGCGGCACATTAGAAGGGCCCACTCGACATCCACAGGAAGTGGCAGATTCAGCCAGATAAATCAGAATCCATATTCCGAAATCGCAATTCCGGATCGCAGTATGCTCCATTAAATCGCTACTCACTTGCGGATAGCCGGCGAGGGAGTTGAAGCTGCCCCGCGGACTTCCCAATGCCATGGTGGCCGTGGTGTCCAGATTGGCGGATGTGATCAGTCGCATCTGCTCCGGATTGGTCATCACCAGCGGCCGGGGGCTGCTGCCCTTCGAGTTGCGCCGCTTGAAGATCGAGAATCCCCGGCTGGAGGACTGCGAGTCCGGGGTGCGCGGCGATTTGGTATCATTGCAAAAGTAATACGGGTTGTCTGTGGGATTCAATTGGAATATATGTGGTTTGAATTTAACAAATGCTAAGTTCGCCAAAGTGCTTATGAAGTATAGTCAATAACATTTATACATTTAACATCATACGGTTCCAGTTTTTAGATTATATAAAAACATTTTCACCTTTGCTCATATGTCCTTTAAAACCTTTATTCATGATAATACATATATATTATAAAATATATGATATATAGAGCGACTTCTATCCTAATTCTATGCAATTTCCCTGTCATCAGCATTTTACCTGAGAAGAAGGTGTTTGTGTTATCCACAGTGACAAACATCTTGAGATCCTGTATGCAGTTTTTTTTCCCCACTCGAGCTGAGTTGATATGCGATGTGCGCAGAGTCGCTCACAATTCAGAGCTCTGACTTGCGATGCATTTGCACTTTCACTGGCTGCGCATGCGCACGCGCCAAAAGATGCGCACAGCACGGGGCGCGAATTGAAGGCCGTAAACGGAAATCACAACAAAAAGGGGAGTGCCACAAATGGCTAACTTGGCAAACTGTCAATTGATAAACGGGCCAAATAAATTCAAATTCAAATTCAGATTTAGATTCAAAGGCGGTTGGCGGTAGAGCAGGTATATATTTCACTGTAGTTCGGTTCACTTGAGTTCGCGCAGTGCGTGCGTCTGCATTGACATCCCGAAACGGAATAAATTCTAAAACTTCAATGAGAACAAAACACTCCGCGCCGTCTGCATTTTCCTCTGCCACCGCCGATGCCTCTGCCGCTGCCGCTGCCTCTGCCTCTGCCGCTGCCTCTGCCGACGCAGAGAATCCCTCCTCGTGTTTTGGTTTTTATTTACCATACGCGCACTTCTTCATCCATTCCCATTCTCAGCGTGCACCGAGAGAAATATATATGCACCACTCGACATTTTCATAGTAATATTTTGGCAGTATTCTAACGAATTCTCTAACCGAAAGTTATAGATTCCTAACGACAAGTTTCATCTGCATTGGTAGGAATATTTTTCTCTTAAATTACCAAAAAAATACTTGTATCGGTTAAAACGCTACCACAGTGATTTAAAATAAATATTGTATAATTATTATATTTTAATTATTAATTATTGTATATTTTGTAACTGCTATATGATTTTCCTAAGAAGTTCTCTTTCTAGCCTCACTTCCTTTTTAGTATCATCTTTATGCCTATACAAATTCTCCCATTTTCTCACAGTGCAGCGACATCAGCAGCAGCATAAAAACATTGTATCTCTCCCTCTTCCTCGCACTCTCACCCCATCTCGCTCCCGCCCGCGCACGCACACACGCATACGGGATCAGTGTTTAAATATGGTTGCCATATTGCCATCACCCACTCGCAACTCCCCCTCCCCCTCTCCTTGCGTCAGGAATCCTACGATCGGCTATCAGAGAAAAACTCACTTTTCCTCGACTGCAACAACTGCAACGACTTTGTTGTTGTACCTGCGCATGTTTTTCTTTTGCGTGCGCTTTTCGCATGATCAAATTATCATCGCCAGCGCTCCGCCGAGTCCATGATTTCCATGATGTCCATGATTCCCTATCCCAGTCCCAGTCCCTTTTCCATACCCATACCCATCATACCCATACCCATTCCCATTTTCCATCCGTGAGCGTACGTTTTGTCTTGGTCTCGTCGTGCATATTTGATGAGTTCCGATAGCAGAAATAGAAGAAGACCCATCTAGCATATGAGCCAACTTGATGTGGCACATAGCATACGAGCATGCCATATAGCATCTGAGGTGAGCCCCGCGTTTAGTAGTCCCCCCCGTGTCCCCCTCTCCCCGTGCTGTTCCATCAGTGTCAAAGTTTGAGTTTGTGCGCCGAGTGTTGTCTGTGGTTGGGTTGCTCCACGAGTCGATGATGTTCACTGTCAGGAAACATTTATGAGACGGTTTTCGGGTGGCACCCTGAGAACTCACCTTCGCACAGCGGCGGTGGGAGAATTAATCTTTCGAAATGCCATGGGAAAAAAATACAAAAATCATTATACAAAGAGTTCTAAAGAATGCCGATGAAGCAGTTGCCAGTGCATATGTATGTCACGATTCCAAATGATTTCATATATTCTCTAATAGCTCCTAGCTCAAGGCAAACTTTTGCTCAGAGCCTCACTTCAACTGTCCTAGAAAATTCGCAACATTTCGCTTTTGACTTCGCGGCAAATGGGAAAATTGTCATCAATGTTGGGCCGAAAATAGAAGGCCATAATAAGAGCGATGGCCAGGCGACATATTCCAGCCACATTAGGGGAAACTCGAGAGCATCAAAGGCAAAAAAAGGAAAAAAAAAATACATATATTAAAAATTGCAGCCAGGGGAGAGCAACAATTATGCTAAGGGAACACATTTTCACATTTCCCCAGTGCAACTAGGAAAACTAGAGGAAAAACTGAAGTGGCAAAATGCTAGAGACTCCATGTGGTCTGTCCGTGGAATTCCTAAGTGGACTGCGTCTAGAAACGGGCCTACCATCGATATAACCAAATAACCCCTACCAGACAGATGCCCGGCATATTGGGACCTATGGAAAAATCGTAAAACTCGACAGCCGAGCAGAAATTGCACATTTCGTAGTCCATAAAGGCGAGAGTCTGCCAGCGAGGGTTGTTGTTGATCTTTGAGTGGCTCTCTGCAGAGCAAGTGACTTCTAAAGCGTTACACTGGCAAAAATCACTTCTCAATTGTAGATTACTGCCAGATACTACAAGCGCAGAGGTAATACCTGAAAAGTATTTAGCGATGAGCTTGTTTCTCTTCATTCTTCCGGATTATTATAATTAATATGCATTTTCAATACACAAGTATATATAAATTTCTCTCAGTGCCACCGTATTTGTTTGGCTGCTGCTGCTCGCAAATGATCTTGAACCGCTCGGGTACTTGCACTTGCAGCCGATTGCCTTGGGCAAATGCGAGTACTTGGGCAAATGCATTTGCTGCACATAAATGTCAAATGCTTGTCTTCGCCAGCACGCTCCACGTGTTCCGAGGACTAGGAAGTTCTGGAGGGGATCTGGACTCAACTGGCGAGTCGTAAATCTGTAGACACCGCACTGCCAGGCCGCTTTGTCTAGTTACTCACAGAGCGGAGCAACCCATCCTGGCTTTGTGCTGGGTTGGGAAATGGGTTTCCATTTCGGGATTGGGCGCCATTCGCTGCACTTTCGCTGATTGTTCATCGCTGTTGACAGGTTAATCACTCCCACGCACCGCCTATAGTTTAGTATATATTCCTAGTGTGTTTTGTTCTCTGGGGTCAGTTATGAAAGAGTTCAAGGGGGAATATATACATATATCTACCTCAAAAGAACTGCAATTGAAGGTTTGCATTACTAGCAATTGTTAAGTTTTCATTTATTAATAACCACTTCTTGCACTACGTTAATTCATAGTATGTTTGCTCTTCGATAAAAGAGCACATTAAACAAGTAATTACTGGGCAATAAAACCGATTGCAAGGGAGCCTTAGATGGTCTGAACAAATACACAGCCATAAAATATTGGCAATCGATTGGAAAACCGACCAGGAAGGGCTTTGGCCAAACAGGAAGAACGAACGGTAATAGGTGGAAAATCCAGTGAGTGGGGGAAATGCGTAATTGTGAATTTTTGATTTCCCCGTATGTATGTATGTATGTATGTATATAGTTAAAGAGTAAGTATTGTTGCCCGTAAATTGTCTTGCCATCGATTGGCCAGACAAGACCTTCCTCACAGGCACTCCCCGATTTATGCAGATATAGCATACTATATAATTACAAGCCATTGTGGCAGGGCCAAAAACAGGGTGTCCATCGCATTTGTTTGCCACTTGCAGGAATATTGCGTGCATTGCTTTTATTTATTTTGTTGAATTCATTCGACTACCATTGCCTGCCTGCCCTGCTATTTACTCAGACTTTTTCATTCGAATTCGAATTCCGTGTAGTCATAGCATCTACGGCCCCTCATGGTACACAAATTTTGAATCATTTATGTGCACTACGAGTTTTCCTTCACGTTCAATTGAATCTTTTTGTTTATTATTTTCCAGTTTTTATGATTTAACCCCAAAGGGGGCACAGCCAAGGGCAGGGAAAACCAAAATGCAGCGATTTCAGGGGGGGAAATATGGAAATGCAGGGAAAGGAAGAAGGGAAAACGTCTGCCCGGAAGTTTGGCAACATGGCGCGACAGGGAAATTAGCAGGGGGGGCCCATAATTATTATTGTTATTATAATGTTATAAAGAAAATATTCATATTCGTTCTTTGGCAGGTGCTCACGATCGTTTCCTTTGGAATGGAATCCCACAGCGCTTGATTTGGCAATTATGGAATTCATATTTTCCTTCTTATTTTTCTTCATATTTTGCCATTAATCTGGCAAATGTTTAGAACCATGCCATCTGTTAAGATTGGTTTGTGAAAACAAGTATTAATAAATTTAGGTTCGGCGTGGAAATTATTTAAACATTTTTCTGTAGTTTAGCAAATGGGTTTTGGCCCAAATGTTTGCCAAAAGTATTTCTGCACATAATCCTTTGAGAATGATTAAATTTTATAGCTCTGCTATTTTAAAGCAGGTGTTCATAGATCATTGCCGGAAATGAATATTTGGTTCAGCCAAAAAAACTCTTTTAAAAAATCGTTCATTCAAATTTTCTTGTGCAAAGCAGATGGCTAAATAAATTTAATTTTATTTGAATACCTTTCTAAGCGTACAAGTTTCAAATAGTTTCGATTCATTCTGGTTTGTTCAAATTCAACAATTTTTTTTGTGCATTTTTCCGGTGTCTGATTTATTTTTGTAGGATCATAAAATGAGCTGCGCAGC
The DNA here is from genome assembly GCF_016746365.2 of Drosophila yakuba. Lineage (NCBI taxonomy): Eukaryota > Metazoa > Arthropoda > Insecta > Diptera > Drosophilidae > Drosophila > Drosophila yakuba. The sequence continues at coordinate 17,815,254 of NC_052530.2, forward strand.
AAGTCGCCCGTTTTAAAAACCAATTAAATGCATATCCGAAAGTGTTGTTTTAGTTTTGTCTGCCCCAACCCAAAACCCGTGTCAGAGAACTACCCAAAAAAAATAACAAAAGTCCATAAAATAGTTGTGAAGAGTTCCGCCCTCGGATTCAGTTCGAAGGCCCAGCGGAAGTAAAGTGGCCTGAAAATTGAGATGCCGCCCTCTTGAGGGACAAGCAACTTGCGAAATGAAGGATGCGCCCAAGGATTAGTAATTAAAAATTCCAAAACCAAATTCGATAGCCATGGCCATGGAGGGCACGTGCACTCCATGCTAATGGGCAGGGGCACTCGAGAAAAATCCACAACGGAAATGCCAAAGACAAAGGGACATTACCAAAACACAGGCCTTCGAGCGTCGAAGAAAGGGATGTGATCAGGAAGTGAAAGCAGGGAGAAAGGTGAGGTTGGTGAGGTCGGTCGAAGAACTATCTTTGTATCTTTTCCATCTACCTGAAGTGCTGCAGTGCTGCCAGAGGTGTCGGCAATGCAATCAGAAATCGAATAAACACTTTTATGATCTTGGTTTTATGGGCTGTGTGTCTTGTATTTGTCGCCTGTCGCTTGTTGCGGTTGACATGATCGAAATGCTGGCGAGGGCGGCGCACTTTTAACCCATTGTTGCCAAATACCGAGTGCTATTTATAAGCCGGGCAGCGAAAGGTGTTTGGAAATGCATAAAATGCGTTTCTTCCTTCATAAATCCCCGAGCAGCAACAACAACAGTGGCCACATCTGTTGAACAGATTTCAATTCGATGCCAAAGTCGGGAGCCGTCAGTTTTCAAACATCTCGGGCTTTGGACAACGGCAAATGTTTAATTATTTTCTTAATGGAAACTCGCAGCGAGCACATGACAACGTGGTCTTCCGTGAAAAACAAAAAACCCAGGCCAAAAAAACGAAAGCGGAGTCTACACTGATAAAAACATAGGTCTGTTTTTAAGCTCGTAATGATTAAACTAAAGATATTGAATTTATCAAAGATTTTTCAGTAAGACCGAAAAGTATAAATAGGAATGGCAACATACCAACTTTATTAGGGCTACGTCCTAAGGATTCCAAATATATCGAAATTAATTATATTAGAACAATAGTTTTGAATTCATATAGTTTTGCAAAAGTAGTTTTGGTTTATTATATGTAAAGTTTCTTTTCTCCATTTCAAATAAGTTTTCTCACTATCGGTACTGGTTTTTTCTCAGTGCATTATCCCCGTGCCAGGTCTCTGTACCATTTGCATCCCCTGTTCCCCGTGGAGCGCGTGTCGTTTCAGTTTTTTACCTACTTCGCCAGCAGAAGGAAGCCATTTATTCAGGGAATCTTTCTGCGCAGTTGCTCCGAGGCGTCCAAGTCGGGGTGAACGAATCTCTGGAATCTCTCGGAGATTACACAACTTGATGGGGTGGCCAGGCATTGTGGCTGCAGTGGAGCCAACCACAGGTTGATGTTAAATGTCAATTGGGATACCCCAGAGGATCAGTGGCGCATTAATTACGCCATCGCATTGCACTCTGCTATTCCCGATCCCCTAGCTGCACTTCTCCAAATTCTACATAGTGCCTCCGATGACGTTTATAATGATGTTGTTGATCTCGTAACGCTTTGCACTTAGGATCGTTTTTTCCTCATTTTTTTGGGCAGCCCCGAGTGAAGTCGAAATTTGATTTATTTAGCAGTGACTGCACTTGTAATCGGAGATCCTCATGTGGAGTGCGACACTCACTTGGTAGAGTTTCTGTGGGGAAACTCGAATGGAGTTTACTGCAATCCCATTGACGCTTGCTATGTCAAAATAGGAATTATACAAACTTAAAGTAATAACTTAACTTAATGCTTCTTGACTCTACAAAATGCAGTACTTCCTCAAAGTTGTCGACATAAATCCATGTTACATAGTTTGGAATAAGGGAAATACTACTGGGCACATCAACCCACGCATTTTGCACTAAGTCTCGACATGCATCTTTGGATTTCCCTCACGAAATTTGATCAACATTCCGAACTGTCTGCTCCGCGTTTCTGGAAAACTCTGCCCTAGACAATCTCACTGCACCCGTTCTCATTTTCATTTTAAATTTCCCATTTTCCATTTTCCTTTTCCATCCGCAACCCAACTCCCACTCAAATGGGGTCTGCACTCAACGCTCCTGTTCTTTCGGCTTGATTATGAGGTGTGTAATTAAAATTTTTACGCTCTTGTCTCTGGCCATGTAATTCAATTATGAAGAATCATTTGTAGCAGATGAATGTCTGGCGACATCTAATGTCATCAGTGCTATTTTTACTAGGAGATTGTCTGGATTCTCGATCCCATTTCAGCTGGCTGAGTGCGATTGCATAGGTTGGCCAGCTCACAAAGGATTCGCGGTGGGAATTGAGCCATAAAACAATCAGCGAAGCCCAGTTGCTGATACTCGCAAATGAAGCACATGACATGGGAATTTGCGTAAACAAAAATACATAAATACTCGTATACTCGTATCGTACTTATTGAATGATGTGACGTTGTCGCTGGCAATGAGAGACACCATGGAGCGACCAATTGGGCCTGTGGTCCACTTTTGCCCGATGTCTGTCTGGCGCACTTAATAGATTTCTTTATCTTCGACCGCCACAAGTTGCCAGACAGGGAATGTTGGCAAAACAAAAGGCAATTCGCCGGGCACAAGTGAAATTTAATTTGCGTAAATATTTACGCAATGTATAATTGGTATTTTAGGTGCGTCTGCTTTACAACAGAACAAGGTATGGATCATCAATTGAATATGGAATTGAGTGACTCAGTATTATGGTAAAATTCGCCAAGTAATTCGTTTGCGTGTGGGGATGTTCAATTATTTGCGTCAAGGATAGTGACGTAGAAAACAAAATGGAAATGAGGTTGTTAGTCTGTGAAAAATGATCGGTTTATGAGTATACAAAATGGAAATAGCTCAAAAGCATATTTTAAAAATCTCTAAAGATCATTTTAGTGGGTGATTTTTGCATATATTAAATATAACATATTTTAATTCCTGGTAATATGCAAAGGCACCTAAGTTACTGATGGTAATTCTTTTCTAAACCATCAATAAAGTGAATAAACTGAGCAAAACTGCAGTATTTTCCAGTTCAACCAAGCCATTCTATATAGAATGAAAAGAATTTGAATGAATGGCCATAAAAATCGCCCCAAAGAGACTGCAAACAGCCAGCAACTCCATTCTCCATTCTCAATGAGTGCAATTAAAAAGCGCAAATAAGCTGAATGAATGGACGAATTTGAATGCAGATTTAATGAATGATTTACATAGACAGCGGCGACAAAAACTATTTATAAGAATGCCTTATGGATGCGGGCATCGGACCACGACGGCAAAAAGGGAGGACCCTCTATAAGTATGTACATATCTCTCTATTTTGAATCTCGGGGAGTTTGTGTTTTGTACTTTAATTGCGCCATTTCCCATATCAGCTGCCCGATTATTTGTTCTAGTCAGCGGACATAAATAAAACTAACAAACAAAAATAAGAAAATAGGGAAATTGGGGAAATAGAAAAATAGGAATATATAAATGCCACAAGAAGGCTACACAATCTCACATAGATGCAAGCCAATCTGACAAAAAACTGACTAATTAGATGGTTATTTATTTCCAACTTCACTATGACTGCTCGCCGCTCAAATTCACGGATGACCTCCGAAAACCTAGATGCTATCCAATGATTGATACGATACCCAGTAGAGTAATTCCCTGGGAATTATCGCACTTTGCCGATTTTAGGTGGGCCTCCAAGGGTCGAAGTCTAACCCCCGAACACGATCTTGGCCCCGCCCACCTTTACAAACTGTTTGTTTGGGTTTGGGCTCTCCGCTTGGGGACAACCTTAAGTGGATTGCTCCAGTTCGCTGGCCCCCGTACTAATCGCTCGAGTTTGTATGATAAATGCGTTGGCGTTCTGGGAAATTGCCAATGCCCGCTTGTGTGAGTGCAGTATGCACCCCGAAACCGAAATGCATCTCATTTAGTCCACCAGTCCATCCAGTTGCACAGTAGTTTCGTGGGCCGATCGCGATCATTAGGAATTCCACGGAGGAGGCGAGGAACCTCCTCCGACTAAACCGAATAGCTCGACTTGATTTGGTGTCAAGTGAGTGCGGGGCGTGAACGAGTTTGTCATGTTTATGTCGTGTTCTGGACATGCCATGCTATAAGGAGGGTTCCCGAGACTCCATACTTGTTTCTTGGACATCTTCGAACATCTCTACTTAAGGTTAATTTCTTGGTATCTTATATATAAAAGGTTCTGGGTTAGTTTGAGTTACTGCAGAATTGAAAGAGTTGTGGGAATTAATAGTAAAACTTCTATTACAGGAGCATTATATCAGGTTTTAATCTCGATTCGATACTTTCCCAGTAAAGGTAAAGTTGCTCTTCCCAAAATTCCCAGATAATAAATTTACCCAGACACTTTTCATGGGTCTTCAATTATTCCAGCACTCACCCACAGACATTACGATTCCTTCCGTTTAATAATTGCTGGAAAAGTCTTCGGTGGGGGCTTCTTTTCCACTCAAGCCCAAGCCCCTTCGATTTCGGAGGAGTCTCTTCACCTGCTGGGCTTTGCACTTGTTATGGCCAGTTAAGGTGCTTCCGGCGGATACGTCAAAGTTTTGGACACATTCATGGGATGGCGAGCTGCGGACCATAGAAAATAGATATAGGGAGGCACCACGAATTAATATTAAACAAATTTTATTAATTAAATATGCGCATGGCAAAGCACGGATAAATATGGCTGGGTAGCGAGGAATTAAAACTAAAGTACGCTGCGGAAAAGCAAAGAGGTGCCACAGGCCTAACGGGTTTGATGTTGATGGGGGAAAACTCAATAGAATACTTCCAACGGAAGCACAGACTTTTCCGATTTCCCCCCAAAATCACACCCGGAAATGCGCCACCCCAAAACGATTTTAATAATTATTTTTAGAGATGCACTCGCAGAGTTTTTGGCTTTTGTTTTGCAGGCAGGCCATTTGAAGGCAGGCGGTTTACAACTTCCTTTTTAGCCCAGTTTAAAGTGTGACACGCCGCGGTGACCACAAACCGCAATTAGTACATTAAATTATTAAGTACTAGGGCCATAAAATATCCACAGAAGAACGCGCACACACACACACACATGTCCAAGGCAATTTGTACTGGGCTCCCAAGTTTGGAGTCGAGTTCGTTTCGTGGCTCGTTTCGAAATGCCACAGATATTTTTATTGGCATATTTCTTATTCATAAGTCAATTCACATTCGCGCTGCATATTGATTTCAATTCTGATTTGGTGCGAGAAACTCTTCCCCGCCCCCAGAAAGTTCCCATTCCCATTTGATGAACTTCGCAATCGTTGGCATCAATACATCAACACCCGACCATTTTAAACGACTCGACTACACACACTCGAATAGAATTTGTTTCGAAACCTTGATAAGAAAAGTATTCACTAAAATATTGTGTTTTCTTTTGATTTTTTGGAAGGAAAATCGTATAAGTGTGCCAGATGGAGCTTACTATGAATATTGAAAGGCATTGGAAGTACTTGTAGAGTAAAAGGGTATACTAGTTTCTCTGAAAATTATGTAACAGGTAAAAGGAATTATACCTATAAAGTATATATATTCTTGATCAGTCCGTCAATTTCATAAGTAATTAAAGCTGCTTTAACTTTAACCACACTACTCAGTTAATATATCCCAAAATATGATGCAATCTTATCAGAATCAAGACCACAAATCAAGAATATTTCAGCCGAGAAGTATGTTTACTACATGTACAAGTATCCAGAGAACTATATTGTTTACAACAATGTAACCCAATTGGAATTCCTAGAAATGTTTCATCGAACCGAAAAATAGTTCCTAAAGTTTTCGCTTCTCTCCACGAATTGTTTATTCAGAAATATCTAAATATAGTAAAAAGAACGGAATATGATTTGTGCAAAGAATGACATTGAAAATTGTGGAGAGTATATAATATGCTTTTTACAAGCCATTAAAGATGGAATTACTAGGTAAATAAGTCAATAAAAAAGCTCGTAAAAGGCAACGATTCTCTCTCTATTTCGCCGAGAAACGAGAAAAGCAATTAAAGCATATAGTTGGGATCGGAATCGGAATCGAAATCGGGGGGATGGGATTGGGATTGGGATTGGGATTGGAATTGGGTTTGGGTTGGGGATTGGGTCCCTGACTGGGGCAGCTGCTGTGCTGCCTTCGTTTAAGACGATTATTTCATTTAAGATGGTGACATTCATTTGCATATCAATGTGAGAGTGCTGCCCCCTTTCGAGTTCCCCCCTTGTGTGCTACATGTGTGTGTGTGTGTTTGTGTGTTTTCGGCTTGATTGCTACGATTTTCATTACGTTTTACCGGATATTCCAATTTAGGTAAATGCGACGTAGCCAGCGCAGCAGCAACAACCAGCAACTACATCCAACAACTACAGCAGCCACATCGCGCATGAAGCGGGATTAATGTGCCCGTGGCGACATCCATCAGCAGCCGTTCCAAAAAACCAAAAAAACCAACAAAAAATAAAAAAAACGTAAAGAGCCCAAGATCAAGTGGAGCACGGCCATCCACGGAGACACTTCTCCCGGGGGATTGAACTGCCAGGAATCCCCATTGAATTCAGTCCCTTCTTCCAACGCCATTGGCACCTGTCTGTGGATTCTCGTGAAATCGCTATTGTTCCTAGCTCCAGTGGTTAACTAATTTCACTTGGCTAGCTGAATAATGCTGCACGATACTTTTACCAGGAATCTGTATCTAAATATACTAGCATTGAATCAAAGTAATTTAGTTTTAATTTTGAAATAATGAAAACTAAAGTTGCGAAGGGATTCGATTCGTTAATATAGGTTGATTTTTAGTTATGCTTCCAATAATATTAATAGATTTCTTGTAAAGTAAAATATTACAGATATTTGTATTATTTGTGTTATTTTCATATTTATTTTATGCCATTTAACTGTGATAAAAAGATTTTAATACCTTTGGTTTTGGATGGATGGATGGTTCGCCGGAAACCGAGTCTCTTTATTTTACTTTCTGATAGCTTATCACCTTTATATGTTCAATCCATCACGTATGATTCGCATCAAAAACTGCATATACACACGGAGAAAAACGCGGCAAGTCCGCCGATCGGCGATTCAGAAGATTGACGGCTGACGAGCGGCAATTTACAAGATCGTTTGCGACGAGTCGGTCAAGAGTTTTGCAATCGAGCGCCACGCGATACGGAATACAATCGAATAAATCAATTGAAGTGTTCGCAGCGCGCTTTTCGCCTTTTGCTTTTTGAATTTGTCAAACGGCCAATAAAACGGGCGACACAAAAAAATTAAGTTATTCAAAATTGAAATCGCTGGCCGTTGAGCGGCCAGCCGCTGCCAATAAAATTTATAATAAATATGCCACAGCCAAAAGAAATACGTCGGCGGCGAAGAGAAGACAATTTATTTGCGCAACAACAATAAGATCGTTTGTAAACAATTAAAATAATTTGCTGGACAGCGAAAACCAAGGAATTTCAATTGACAAAGAGAAGGAGAAAGCTCCCAAAGAGCAGTAAAATTAGCAAAGAGCGGCCAAAGAGAGACACGAAATAAATAAGAGACTGATTTTAATAGCTTTTTTTCAAAAACAGAGCACATTCTTCAAGTGAGTTCTTCCTAGTGCATACGTGTATGCTTAAATTGAATGAAACTGGAGCAAATTGAAAGACAGACAGAGCAGCTGTGGAAAAATGTAGCACAGCAAACAGCTGACGAGAAAAAAAAGAGAGAATAAAAAATAGACAAAAGAGGGCGGGAAGGTTGGAAAATCACGCATACGCAACGTTGTACCGCGAAAAACATTTCGATCCCTCCCACACAAACATTGCATTTTTAAGCAGAAAACATGTTTCAGTTTATACAAGTCATCTCGCTCAAATTAAAATTAATCAGCTACGGTCATGTATGTATACCTAAAATTTATACCTCTGGAATTACAAGTTATTAAATAATGAGCTGTCTTCAACAAATATGTACCCAGATACATTATAAAAATAAATAATCGGTAAATCGAATTATATACCTTGTATTACAGGGCTTGCTGATTATTATGGGTAAAACTTATTGCCTAAAAAACTTCAGTGCTCACTTTCCCTTCCTTAAAATTCTAGAACGTGCTGTATTTTTCTGCAAAATTCCCAGGAATTTTGTGTGCCGTCTCTGACATTTTGATGGATTCCCCCTGACATTTCTCATGTTCGCCATGTTAAATGCGCTTTTGCCGCCCCTCATCGGTTTTTAGCATTTGTGTCGTTGGTGTTTTCATTTTATTCGGTTTTCCGCTTATCGCGATCAGTCGAGCGTTCGACTTTGTGCCAAAAAATATGCGATATGTGGGTGCACCGCACCACAGCACACCACATCAACCACCAACTGAAACCAGGAGCACCACCGAAACCAACGAAACCATCGAAACCATCGAAACCACCGACTCAGTGGCGCTGGCACGCACGTTTTACGAGCTACGCTTTTTGGCCACTTACAGCACATAAATACAAAGTTGTTGACAAGCGCATAAAGACCGCGATGAGATCGTTAAATGAATATACTTTCGTAGGCCCAACAGCAACAATGAATATGGCCAACCATTAAAATCTAGTTCAATTGTTTTCGTTTGTCAGAAGTCTGTCGTCCGCACATCTCTTGCAACCTGTTGAATTTGCATTAGAATAACCACAATTATTTCGCCCCCTTTTAATTTTTAGCTACGCATAACCCCATTTGAAACATCTGGGCCTGGTTTTTCATGTGCCGTTCAGGTGCCGTCGAATAGTCGAATTAATGGCATTTGTTGCCGAGCAATTCAAACAGATGGCATTTGTAAACGGGCAAATGAACTGGCTACTGATAAGCGGCCAAGGAATTTGGCACAGGGAAAGTCAGGTGCTTGTTGGGGGAAAAGTTTAATTAAGTGGCATATAATATGCAAATAATAGTGGAAAATGGTTTGGCTTATTGATGTTATAAGGACAGCTCTTGTCGAGCTAATTTTTTGATATTTCCATGGTACGGAAAGCAATTGATTTATAGAGCAACACCCAAAACTGTTTCTTTCGCGGAAAACTGCAAATTAGAATACTACTGAATGCAGCTACTTTATAATTATAAAACATTTCTGTTGGTCATAACTAAAACATTGAATAAAAATATAAAAAAAAACACCTTGAAGTAACAGACGTCGTCTTTACTTTCGAGTCACATAAATCGTAAAATCTCAATTGGCTTTGCATAAATTCCTGCCGAAAATAGCCCAAATTTATGCACGTTCTTTACAGTATTCACACCGATTTGACGGATTACCTTAACGGATTGCTCTCCCCAAGGAGGCAACTTTAATCCCGAACGTGTCGTGTGCCAAGCCAGCAGCGATATAATAACTTATGCGATCGGTACCGAAACACAAAATGACCGACAAATAAAACCAGTGAAATGCAATAAAAAAGTCTATGCATCAACAATTACCTGGTCAGCACAAAAACAACAACATTTGTTTCGGTGCACATGTGTGTGTGTGTGTGTGTGTGATGCATGTGTGTGTGTGTGTGGGGCAGTGTGTGGAATATTAATTAAAGTTGCGAGCTTTGATTTCTTCCCAACGACTGGGATTCCGACGGACAAGTGTTTTGCGTTGTAAAAACAAGCGAAACACCAGCAGCCTCGCGAGGAATAAGCAGGCACTGAGAGAAAATGCGAGTTATGCTGATCAATCATTTGGTATTTTCGTGGCCTTTACAAAGTGCTTAGTTTTAGCTTTAAAATTTGTATTTATATCAATGCCTGAGTTTTGCATACACAAATCATTTTTTAGAGACTTGCTGAATTATTATTTTTAAATAACATAAGAAAGTGCAGTTATAATATTTTAATAATTTAAAATCAAAACTATTGATATTTTAGGCATGAGATTTTCTTGAACAAATTCGTAAAGTGCAAAATTTTGGTTATTACAAGATTTACTGCCCTGCAGATATGAAAACTGGTATGCAAAGTGGAAATATCTTGATGGTAGCCCCTTATTTCTTTCAGTGCAATTCACACAAGCGCTGAAACTCAAATTCGAATTAAACGCATTCCGGAGAAGAGCAGGCATGCAAAACGCGTAGCCCGCAGATCAGCAGCGAGATTAAAAGGGGGGGTGGGCGGTAATGTGGGGAATCTCGCAGATTGCATAAATGGCGACCATTGCAACAGCATTTAGCATTTAGCATGTTGCATTATGAAGCCCTCGTTTGCATTTGAGACACGCATCTTGCATATTTCGCCTTGATGTTGATCGACAGTTTGACATTTTATGTCGTCGCCGCCTGTCGAAAGAACGGCGGTTACTTTTCTCTGCTCTTCAGTTTCACTGGATTTTTGCGATTTTTGCCATACCATTTTAGTCAGAACAAAACATAAAATACAAAATAAAATCCCATTAAAACTCACCCAATCTGACCGCTAGATGGCGCGCAGCAATCTTGTTGATCCAATCTCGATTGTTTTCCCTTTTCCAGAGCAACGGACACACAAATAGCAATGGAAACACAAACACACAATGGTAAACAAATGCGGAATTCCAGTCACGAGCACTTTTCTCCACTTTTTTTTTTCTTTCGTTCAGTTTTTCCGCTGCACTCGCACTGTCCGAGTCCGAAATCCGAATTCAAAATCCGGCGTATAAATACACACTTATGTGTATGTACAATGGGCTTGTATATTCGGGGAGACTATGGCCAACCGATCCGATCCGATACGATGCGATCCACGCCAAAGCCAAAACGAAAATTAAGTAGCCGCTGCTCGTTGGCTGCCTTGCCTGCGCTTCAGTTTCTGTTTCTGTTTCTGTTTTTGCTTTTTGGATTTCGGTTTGTCGGCTTGTCGGTTTTTCTGCCCAGCGGACCAAAGAGAAGCCGAGCGGATCGCTTTGGATCGCAGAGCAATAAAAATAAAAGCATGAAAGCAGAGCAATCGGGAAATCGAGAGGGGTGGAAAAGTTTGGCGCGCTTTGGCGCTCGTTTGCATATGTGTGTGTAAATAGTGTGCTCTTTAGTTTGGGGGGTAAGAGAATCGGCATAGAAAGAGAAAGTGCTTTCTCTTTGGGGGAAAGAATGAAAATGGTGCAAGTAACAATAGACCAATTAAGCAGTTTTATATAAAATTAATTATAAACTTTTATTTTTATTTAACACGAACTTATTTAAATTGTATTGAAATTGCCATAATAAAACTGTTCTAATAAAAACGTTTCAAGATTTATACACTGTAACGAAATGTAGCTAGCTTAAAATGTTAAATTAATTATAATTATAATTATATTAGCTGTTTGATTGTTCGTTATTATTCCTCACTTTCATTTTAGTCTATTTAATTTAATAAGAAATAAATCCTAATATGACTAAATACTTTTACCCTATGGGTTAAACAAATGAAATTCCCACCTCTACGCATTTACGCGAATTTAAATATTAGTTCACTCCGCAAAACACCTGAGCAAATCTTGATCTTTGAATCGGCTTGACTCCAACCACTTTTCACCAGCTCATAAGAATATGATTTAGTCGCATATCTATGATCGTTCAGAATGGTCTCTTTGCGGTTTATTTTGCTGTTGCTGGCACCGTACTATTTCCTGGATGGAGTTTCGGCTGTGACCTGTGACCTTGCCCCCACGGATGCCAGCTGTATAGACTGTCGGGTTTACCCCACCCACATCGAGTGCTTGCAGCGTCTTTGGGCTCCAGCCACCACTGCAGCCCCACTGATCGTGGCCACCACCAGGAGATCCCGAGTCGGCAGGATTCGCAACTTCTTCAGTAGTTTCCTTACACGGGTCAGAAGTAAGAGTTGGTTCTAAGAAATAAAAGATGTCAAGATTATAAAGAATGTTTACAAAATAAATAAATCTTTTTGGGAAAGCAAATACCTTTGTTTTTGTGTAAAAAGGGGTGTAAAATATTAAAAACAATAATACAAATTATACAAAAGCGTTTCCAAAACGTCAGAATATCGTTTTTAATGTATGTCGAAATGATTCTCTAAAACTGCTAGCACTCAAATTAAAATATATTTATGCAATAACTGATTTAAACATTAATTAAACTGTGTTTCTTAAATGGTTTTAAATATTATTATTTCATTCAAAACGAACGCCAAAAAGTATGCCTACATCCGTAGTTCTAATTCTTCTATATTAGTAATAATCTAATATTACTCTACAAACATGTTCCGAAGCGATAAAATTTATAGCAAGTATAGAGTAAAGTAAATGTCGTGTTTTTCTTTTTCTACAAGTATTAGAAATTGCTCTTATTCACCCAAAAATGTGCATTATAAACTAAAAAGATAATTTGAAATCCAATGAAAAAACGATCTTTTTTTACAGCCGCTACTTTACAGCACTGTTTGCCGTTAACAGTGAACTATTTTCGCCGATGTGGCCTCAACGTCGCGTGGCAGGTGGCAACCCCCGCCGAGCCGAGAATAGCAGTGGGAAGAAGAACAAGAACGGGCAACGCAATGGCAATTCCTCTTTCTCCGGTCGTTCGTGAACATTTTGCGAGAAAACTTTTCGCCGCATTTAAAAACGTTAATAACGAAGCATGCGAACGGCATAAACACTGGATTTAAGGTAAAACAGCGTACCAACAGCACTCGGTGGTCGGCAGAACTATTTAACCTCAAAATGCCAACGGCAAAGTCGGCGAAAAATGAAAAATAAAATATTCCAAAGTGTCGGCTGTGCAAGAATTTCGGGCGTGTGATGTGTGATGTAATCGCGTGGCCGCAATGGCGAATGCGTCTGTTGCTTTTTTTATATAAAGATTTATTGGCCAGCAGTTTGTTTACGTTTACGCCGAGCTTGCGGTCTGGAATATAAATAAAAACGCCGACTTAACCTCATTTATGGTCCAAATTGGTGTTTATAAGTTGGAATATTTTGCGTGTAAAAAGCTTACACACGAACATTGCTGGCGGGTTGGGCGAGTGCCGTGAGTGGGAGCGAGACGACTAGTGTGTGCGGCGGTTGGAAGTCAGTGGTGTGCAATTTTTAAGGCAGAACAAAGTTAAATTTAATTTATTCTATTTCATGTGCTAATACTTAACAAGTGAATTAACGAGATATTAATAATAGATACTATCGATAAATATTAATATTTATTTATCATTAAACATACAAAAGGGTTTATATTTCTAACAATTCAATCAAAAAATGGACATATTTAGTGTTAGTAAAAATGATATTTGCAACCATCAATATATATGAAAACATTTTACCGTCCATTAGTCAAGTTTGTCTATAATTTGTCATTCTTTCAATTTTATAATCTAGCTAGTTTTTACTTATAAAATCTGGAAAATTCGAAGATCTGGCAACGCCGTAGTCGCTCTCCCTCTCCCACCGTCTTCTGTCGTTTGAGCACATGTGCCACCAATTGTTGCTCACTACGGATATTTTTGTGCCCCCCATTTGTTTATGTGTGCAACGGAGTGAGAGAACTGCATATTTTGCAGGGATAGCGAGTGATGAACAACCAGCGATATGGCGGCATCCAGTGGATACAGCACCACGTCTCCGCGGGCGACTCCTCCGAGGTGGACATCCTGGAGTCGGATGGCGGAGCAGGGGCCTCGGGCGAGGATCTGGACCATATGGCGGCCGAGAATCTTATATTCATGGCCCGCGACGGTCAGCTGAGTGAGATAATGGCGGCCAACGAGGCGGGCAGAACCGTTCTGGTCACCGCCGACGGCACCACAGTTGCCTATGCGGAATCCTTCGACGATGACGCCCAGGTGGTCACCGAGGAGGTAATCACAGACGACTGGGTGCAGCACCAAGGCGCCGAGCGGTATGTCACTCCTAAGCCTTTTTAGAAGTTTCATTAATCGATTTTCTTTCCGATTTTGCAGTGTGGAGATCGCTGCCGAGCAGATAGCTGGGATAAGCAGCTCACAGGAACTGCTGGACATGGAGCAGGATGAGTACACTGCGCTGAGGCCCTATCCCTGCGACTTTTGCAGTCGGCGCTTTCGCAAAAAGGCCACCCTAAATAACCATATGCTGGCCCATCAAAATGACCGACCGCATCTCTGCAAGCTGTGTGGAGCGCGATTCTCACGACGAGCAGAGCTCATTAGTCACTTCAAGGCCCACGCAGAGGCTCAGGATGCGGCCGATGCCGAGGCAGCAGCCGCCGCAGCCGATTCATCTTCTGCCATTAAGTTCGAGCATCAGACGCAGCGGCAAATGGACGATCACTACTACGAGCAGGATTGGCCGCTTTTCCAACAGCAACAGGAGCAGGAACAGGCGCAACAGGAAATTCATCAACAGCATCAGATTGTGGAGGAGGGCGAGGTACAGCTGGTAGCCAGTTACCCAGCCACGGTGGCTCCACCAGTTGCTCCGTCACGGGGCAGAATCAGTCGGTTGAAGCCCAAGGAAGAGAGCAGCCAGTTCATTGTGATTTCCGACAAGTCGGCAGGCGATTCGGGGGCATACATGGAGCCTGAGCCGGCTCAGCCTGTGGTTACCACATCGCAGCCTATTGCCATCGACCCGCCTCCTCAGCCAAACTTTCCGGTGCTGGACGACAGCAAACCCTTTGTGTGTCAGCAATGCGGATTGGCGTTTGCGCGGGAAAAGGCACTCGTTTCACACACCAAGGTAATTATCAACTCAAAATTTTCCCAAAAACCAGCTTAACCAGTTTATTGACAAAATCATCCACTAATTTATCCTTTTTCTCTCCGCCAGAATCACCGCGTGGACTCGCCCTTCGAATGCAACCAGTGTCAGGAGATGTTCTGGGATAATACAAGTTTGCAGGAGCACCAGAAGACCCATCAGTTCGAGGAGAGCAACTCGGAGTACGATCCCGCCTCGGCAGAGGATAGCGGCAGTGAATCGGAGCCCGACGAGCAGTTGTATGGCGAATTCTATTGCAACGAATGCGGGATCTCCTTTCATCGCCAGGATCTACTACGACGTCATGCCAAACTGCACTATAAGCCAACGGATCAGGCGGCTGGAGGAAGCAATTCCGATGTCACCGCTGGCGGAGATGAGGAGCATGCCAAAGATTCTACTGGTCACTGTTGCAACACTTGCGGAAAATCCTTTCCTAGCGCTTTGGAGATGCTCGCCCATGCAGAAATCCACGCTAGGTTCCCGCCTTTCAAGTAAGTTCGGTCAAAGATAGAGATGATTACGAACAGAAAACCGCATTTTAAAGGCTCATTTCATAAACTTCAGGTGCGTCCTATGCGGAATTAGCTTTTACGAGGAGCAGGCGATTAAGCGCCACCTGCACACCCGCCATCCCAGTGAACTGAAGGCCAATTCCTGCGTCCTGTGCGGCAAAGAATGCCGCGATCGCAAGGCTCTGATAAAGCACGCCTGGGACCATTCGCGCGAGAAGTGCCATTCGTGCTCCAAGTGCGGAAAGAACTTTCACAACAAGGCGCGTCTAAAGCGGCACATGGCATCGCACCGCGACAAGTCGGTAGTATGCGAGGTGTGCCAGGAGGAATTCCCCGACGGACGAACGCTCTCCAACCACCGACACTCGCACAGCACTACCTCGCCTGGCAAGCTGTTCCCGTGCCACGAATGCGGCAAGACTTTCGGTTCGCGCAGCTCCCAGCAGATCCACGTACGGATCCACACTGGCGAGCGGCCATATGGCTGCCGCTACTGCTGGAAGGCTTTCGCGGATGGTGGTACTCTGCGGAAGCACGAGAGGATCCACACCGGAGAAAAGCCGTATGCCTGCTCCGTCTGTCCACGCGCCTTTAATCAACGTGTCGTGCTGCGGGAACACATTCGCTCTCATCATTCTGGACTGGATGTAGCGCGAAACACGTACCACTGCACAGTCTGTTCCGAAGACCTGTCAACTTCCAACGACCTTATCCAGCATCTGATCCAACATAGTGACTCGAACACAGCTAAGCAGCGACAGCCCGTCGTAAGTAAAATCTAAATATGCTTATACTTTTCTAAATAAAATTAATTACTTTTTTTTTAGACGGGACCGCGCAAGTACAAGCGTCGCCGTAAGCTACAGCCGCACGAAATCGCTCACATGCGGGCGGAGAACAAGGATGGCAACGGTGAAGAGGAAGAGGCCGTAGGAGAAGGCGATGCAGAGGAGTATGCCAGTGACATCGATCTTTGCGACTTTGATGTGGAGAACGTGGACGATCTCTTTGACATGGCAGAATCACCTAAGAAAGAAAAGCGGAAGAGGGGCTCGACAGCCACAAAAGCTGATCCCAAAGCCATGACCAATGGGAAAGCGGTGAAACCTTCCCAGGATAAGGGCAAAGCGAAGCCAAGATATGACTCCATCAGTAGTCAGCAATCCGATCGCATTTGGGAGGAAAAGTTCCTGCACGACAGTCAAGTGGCTCTCTTTCAGATCGACTCGCTGGTAGTGGTCAACGACACTCATCTGCAGCCCGCTAGCTCCGCTGTGTCTTCGAACATACCCAATACAAGAGGTGGATTGAAGCAGCAGGGAAAAGTGCAGGCGAAGTCTGCAGACGGAGCCGGAAATTTCAATAGCTTAGCTACCACATCTGTTCCTTCACTTTCCTCCTCCACCTCCGCTTCCAGCAGTCGGAGCAGGAAGAGGGCGGCAACCACTAAGACAGCCAGCAAAGCACCTCCTGCCAGTAACTCGCGACCCCGAATGATTCACACAGAGAAAGCCAAGGTGCCAAGAGGTGTTGGCGGAGACTCCTCTAGTATTTCGGTAAAGAAAACGCGTTCCAAGACCTATATTAGTCGCACGGAATCGAACAATCTGAGCCTCGACAAATCCCGCAGCAGTGCCTCAAACATGGTGGATGACTATGAAATCATTTCTCCAGCTACACATCCGCCAAATCAGATCAGCTCCAGTCCCTTACACATCAAACAGGAGCAGGAGCAACAACAGCGGGTCCAACTTATGTACGATGATAACCTACTGATAGATGCTGCTCTGCTCAGGGAGAAGACGTATGAGAAGTTTAACCCGAGCATTGTTAATGATTTGGAGGAGATCCTGCGCTCGCCACTGAAACACGAGAGAAACTCTCGCCTTCGCTTTACCAGCGAGTCCTCCACCACGCCACAATATCTGCCCGAAGAGGAGCAAAACCTCATTAAAATTGAGCCAACTTCTCCAGATCTGCGGGAAATGTTGGAGAGCCAGCAAAGAGTCACAGCTCATAGCGGCGGCACTCCGTCGTCCTCTTCATCTGCCAGAACTTCCAGACATCTGCGACAAATCACTGCCAATGGTGCACGGGCAGGCAGCAAGAGATCTTTAGGTGGCGTAGCCAGCAAATCGTCACCAGTCGCGGGAGTGGTGGCCAAAAAAGCGAACACTGCCACCAAGGTGAGCAGCAGCTCATCCTCGTACCTCTCTTACGGGGTGGATTCCTACAATGTAAACGTACCTGCCAGTGCCAACAACACGGATGTGGGCAGCGGATTTTTTTCCATCTCGGAGGTTGTTTCGGCGGCCGATGCCGCAGATGCGGCTGCTAAAGCGGCAGCAGCTGGTAAATCGGAGCGGAAAACCCGCAGTTTCGAGTGCGAAATGTGCTCGGCCATCTTTTATGATCGCGCCCAGCTGCTGGAACACGTGCACATCCACATTTAAATGGAAGCTACCTAAACCACTCGCCCGGAGCCTTGTATTTTTGAAACATCTTATCCTTATATACAAACAGAAAATCGGAGTAAATTACCTCAAGGTATCGTGCATCGAAAAATATCGTTGATTTATGCGTTATTTAAAAATTGAACATAAACTTATTGTAGAGAGCATAGTTCGTAAGACTTTTAAGTTTGTACCTCAGCTTTTGTTTTGAAGAATTGGTATGCTGAAATAAATACATCATTAAATGGTTTTTCATTACCTTAAATTTTGCTATCATGCTACGATCGAATCTGAGTTCGGGTGACGTCGACTACTGACTGTCCTGATAAGAGGCGCTCATGTAACATTTTCTATTGTTCGAAATCTCTCCTGGAAATCTTACATTTGTAATTAACAGGCAGTTTTCTCCGAAACTGCGATGGTTTGATACGGTTACTTTATAGAAAGGGCTAACTAGTTGGAATGTTGTTTTAAATTTAAATTGATATGGCTTATGTACTTGTACATTTGGTTCTAATTTGTGGTTCTAAGGTCATACCGACTGACTGTACATACTCATAGAAACACTGATAAGAGTTGATTTTTGCCGCAAACCATGTCTGTGTTTGATTTGAAGCCACGATTATAAGAAAGTTTTCATATGGGTACTTTTGTGGCTTGCTTTCGGTTTATTTGCACAGCTTTTGCATTAAAGCCGCAACTTTTCAGATCACAACGTACAGATTATAACGAGTATCATCCACAGAGAAGTGGCTTATCGCCAACTGACAAATCAATTAATTAACGCCAATGACCTAAAATAGAATATTTGTAATCGATTATATTTGCTAATACTCTGGCATAAATGTATTAATTTGTCAGGGAAATATATGCTAATTTTTAAGGGATTGACCTTTGGATATTGACTATTAGTATTTGAATAAGAGCTGCGAAAGTAAATAGACTTGCAGATACCGTATCCAAAACTCTAAAGAATATTCGTAATCTTTAAACTATTGTTTCACTTATTTGTCTTAATCTACACTTTTATAAGCTGTGAATCCCAAATGGGGTGTACTTTATTGATAGTTTTGATGTGTGGGGCCAGTCAAATATTCTATTGATGGCATAGACAGCCTATAGTATTTTTCCATCGTTGATCTCCCACGGAGATGGCAGGTATAAAATGGGCCACATCGCCGGCTGTTCATCAGTTCTCTCAGAAACGTCGAACGAGCAACATGAACGGATTGAAGTCGCTGTGTATTTTGGGTCTGGTTCTCCTGAGCCTGGCTGCCACCCAAGGGCAGGTTGTCGGAGGTGTTACCCAGTTGGAGGGAGCCAGCAGGAAAGAGGCTCTCGATCTGCTGGACGGCACCCTCGCCCAGTTGGCCACCGGAGATGGTCCCAGCTACAAGTGAGTTACGACTAAATGCCAATGCCGAATTTACACTAATTGATGTACTCATCTTAGGGCAATTAATGTGACCTCTGTGTCTGGTCAGGTAGTGGCTGGAACACTGAACACCTACGAGGTGGAACTTGACAATGGAACCGACAAGAAACAGTGCACCGTGAAGATCTGGAGTCAGCCCTGGCTGAAGGAGAACAGCACCAACATCAAGATCAAGTGCGCCGGTGACGTTGGCGAACTGGACCGCACCTGGTAAAAGTTTCCGTGAAAGAATTCCCCATTTCTGGGGCCTGTTAATGAAAAAATAAAAGAGCCAAGATAAAAATTAATTTTTGTATTTCTTTGTGGGTTTTACGATAGCTTCGAAAATTAGCTGTGCATTTCATAATTAAGCTATTTAAACTAACTAATGTAAGTGTATAAATACCTGATTCGCTTTGTTTATTTTCCGTGTTAGCCAATTCCCATCTCTAGCCATTTACACATATATGTATATAGAATATATATTCATTAAGATAACAACCATACAAGCTTTCACTCCACCAAAAGCTCCAGCAGTTGACTCACAATCGTCGAGACTGAAGCGTCGACGGAGTGATATCATTTCACGTTTTGGGTTTGGTTCTGTTGAGTTTTGCTGCCATCGCCATGTCCACCGGTCCAATTTTAGGCGGGATCAGTCAGCTGGAGGGGCAGCAGAGGAAGGAGGCTCTGGAGCTCCTGGATGCCACCCTCGCACAGTTGGCCACCGGAGACGGTCCCAGCTACAAGTGAGTAGAGCCTACACTCGAACTAAAGTGTGTCACTTATTGATTGCTCTTGTTCCGATTTCAGGGCACTTAATGTGACCTCTGTGACGGGTCAGGTCGTAGCTGGAACACTCAACACCTTCGAGGTCCAGCTGGATAATGGATCTGAGCAAAAACAGGGCACCGTGAAGATCTGGACACAGCCCTGGCTGAAGGAGAACGGCACCAACATAAAGATCAAGTTCCAGGGTGAGGACGACGAACTGGACCGCACTTGGTAGAAGAACTTACCTTGGACTTACAACTTAACTTAACAATCTAACTCTAGTTCAGATCAAAAATTTTGTATGTGGTATTCTGTCCTTACTGTATTGTACAATATAAGTATTACCTTTCCTATTTGGGAAACTTTACATATGCCTACACCAGAACCTTAGCTTATCTGGTGGAAAAGGTTCTTTGGGTTCACAAGCCTTTAAAGTAGGTTATAAAAAGTTATTGGTTAACCAGTTCTATTGGCAGAACCAGTTTGTTTATATATCTCAATAGGTAAATCGTATTATCTTGCTCACTCAACTATTGTGTGAATTTAATTAGTCACCGTCGACATCATCAGCGGTGTCAGTGAATATTACAAGTAATAATTCCCCCTTTGTTGCCGATAATACTCTTTGTTTTCTCTACATCATCACGAGAACTTTCAAAAACAATCAACTTGTTTTACATGGTTTGCTTGCATTATTTTTGATAAAGGCTTATTAGTAATGTATCTGTATCACATTAGTAACTTGTAACCATATTGGGGGCGCAGGTAAATTCCATCCACTAAGGTCAGTTTCTACTTTCCTAACGATTTTTATTGACGAATTATTATCTCTCGAAAACAGTTTGTATGGCTCAACGACTGACTCAAATAAAGACTTTTACGCGAAATTATGAATCCATATAAAGTGACCACTCCCGACCTGGGCAAAAAGTAAATTGATAACACAAAACGACAGGCCAGTGCAAAACCAAAATAAAACACAAAGCTATAAACTGAAGCTCAAGTAAAAAAGATGCCAAACAAGCGGCTTCATTATCGCGGGTTCAGGTTTGAGTGCACACTACTTGGCGCCTCTCCTTCTTTAGGTGCCGGTTGGCGTTGATCGCGAATAAGCAAAAATATATGTATATTCTCACCGAGAACTCTGACGAATCGGTTTCCTCTATAAAAGCGGTCTTCTATGCGCCGTGTTTACTCAGTTTGAAACAAGTGTTTCGAGGAAAATGCAGTCCGCGAAAGTGATCTTTGTTCTGTCTTTGACCCTGGCCGTTGCCTTTGCTAACGTGAGTTAAAGTTGATATTACTACTATTTTATAGTTGCCTGACCTTTCAAATCGAAAGCCGAGGTTGCCGCCCGGTGCCCCGAAACCCCTGGATGGAGAGGATTTGTCCAAGGCAAAGGAACTCTTGAACACCACCCTCGCCCAACTTGCCACAGCAGATGGCCCCAATTACCAGTAAGTAAAAGTGAATTCATTTCAGAAATAGTTGGTGCAATTCCTACTGCTTGCAGAGTACTGAATGTGATCTCGGCATCTAGCCAATTGGTCGCTGGCACGCTGCACAAATTCGAGGTGGAGCTGTCCAACGGATCCGAGACCAAGGAGTGCACCGTTAAGATCTGGGACAGACCATGGCTGCACGAGAAGGGAGAGGCCACCAATGTGAAGGTTCAGTGCAAAGATGACGCGTTGGTTGAAAAGACCTGGTAAACCGTATTTGCAGTGCTAACCCATACAATTTTGCTCGAGAATTTAGAAATGGGACAATAAATGTTCGATGCACGCATACTTTGGTGAATCCCAGAAATGGTGGTGTTATATCATATCATATATCATTGATCTGTGATAATTAAATTCTGTGGATCGTGGAGTAACCAGTTTTCTCACATTTCAAATAAATTTCTATAATGGAATGACATGATCAAGTCAGTGTGCATAACTACATAGGTAGAAGGCAAACAGAAGGCAGAACAGCAAACGCAAGATGTTTTAAGTGATCTTACGGAGTTACTTGCGCACTTTCTTCAGCAGAGTAAGGGGTATGCAATAGTCATGATCAAGTGTGTGTGCATAACTACATAGGTAGAAGTCTAAAACCAAACTCAAGACATCTTAAGTGATCTTAGGGCGCTACTGGCGCACTTTCTATAACAGAGTAAGAGGTATCCAATAGTCGCGGCATTCGACCTGATCGTTTTTTCAAAATACTCATTTATTTGTAGGCACAAAAATCGAAGCCGTTGGCCTAGCCATTCAGCTTAGCCAACCCTGTTGTTCCTGTTGTTCCTGTTGTTGCGGCGGTTCTTCCTGCGCTGAGCAGCACGGCGCTGACGACGTTGTCGCTGAGCCCGCTGGCGGCGCCTCCGGCGGTTGTTGCGGTTGGCGTTGCTGCTGTTGTTGCTGGTGTCGCTGTCGGAGGGGCTGCTGTTGGGGCTGTCGGGGGATCCTGCTGAAGGACTCGTGCTATCGCTCGCTGAAGGAGAGGTGCTGCCGCCAGTGGGAGTGGTGCTTCCATCGGTGGGCGTGGTGCTTCCATCGGTGGGCGTGGTGCTTCCGTCAGTGGGCGTGGTGCTTCCGTCAGTGGGCGTGGTGCTTCCGTCAGTGGGCGTGGTGCTTCCGTCAGTGGGCGTGGTGCTTCCATCAGTGGGCGTGGTGCTTCCATCAGTGGGCGTGGTGCTTCCATCGGTGGGATCGTCCTCGGCGAAACTGTACCTCGAGAAGCACAGGACCAAAAGGCCAAGGCTCAAAAGTAGTGTTGTCGTCCTCATAGCTTGGATTGCCTTGAATGGATGGGCTTGGTTGATGATCTCCGGATGATGGCTAACGCTTTTATACCACTCGTACAGTCAACGGCCCCATTGTAAGGATGATCGACAGCTGTGACAACAAATCGATTGAATAGAACTTTTCGTATTGCCGAATTTCGACAGCTGCCTAAATAGCACGCGAGTTAGACAAAAAGCTTTTATTTAATAAATTCGTTCTTTCGTTTCTATTAACACATTAGTTGGTCAAATACGGTTGGCATTACTTATTTTATATCACACAAGATATACATCTGGATTATCGCTCTTGGTCGAAAGCTGATTCGTACACAACTAAGAAGTCAGATGGTGCAGATTTTACTGTCTGATTTTAGGCGCTATTAAGTAGGGATTTCTTATAAAGTGTACCTCAAAACGCTTTCAGAAATAATGTAATTTCGACTTTTGGATAATCATAAGTGCGTTACTCGTACTCAAAAGGGTATTCTCGAATAGTACAAAAGTAGTTGATATTAGGCATGCACATAAAGTGACGCCCCCAGGTTCGAAAATCTGCCATGCCCGTACTTTTGAAAATGATACAATTATCATTTGCCTTGCCAATTCCTATTGACCAGGAAAAAGGGCTTGGATGTATGGCTTAGTGTTTCTTACCAAGTTGAAAAGAGACATCATAAGGGTTGTTGCAAATGCTTTATTATCTCAATTTAATTTGGAAATCAATAATAGTAAAATATGTTTTTATTCTTTAAATCAATCGACTCATTAAATTCCGAAAAACTCATTATACGCAGGTATGTTAATACATATACATATAAAAGCGTGTATTCCGCCATCCGATCGCTTATGCGAATTTTTAGCAAACAATTTGGGAAAAAAATGCAAAATTTATAAGAACCAGCTGCGTAAATTTGCCAATAATTTGCTTACGAAAGTCGCGTGGTTCTAAACGCCTATAAAAGCCACTGCCGCCAGCCATCTGCAATCCCAAATCTGACAACCCAAGATGAAGGCAACTACTATCTTATCCACCATCCTCGTCCTGGCGGCCTGTCTTTTGAGGAGCAGCGAGGCGGTAACCTGCACCGCTGACGACACTGTCGCAGGATGCATCAACTGCACCACCAATCCAACCGATGCCGAGTGCGTGGCCGAGGCAGCCGCCGCCACCACCACCACCACCACAACCACAACTGCAGCAACGCCCACCGCCACAACCTCAGCGACGGCGACGACCACAGTGGCCTCCAGCACCAACTCCTCCTCTGGACGGCGCAAGATCGTGCGCATAACCAATCTGCGCTATACCAATGTTAGGAGCATCCGCGTCAACCGGAACCGTTCAGGGAGCACCACTGGCCGGAATCAGCGGCGCAGGAACAACTCCAGACGTGTCAACGTGAGGAGGGCCAACGGAAACGTAGTTGTTGTTGGTTAATCACAATCCTTCTTTTTAATAAAACGCTCAACAAGAAATGGATTTGTAATAGTACATACATATACTATTTTCTTTTCATCAATTGGGAACTCTCTCTCTTTTAGTACCTTATAATATTATTAATATTGTTTCATCTTAACCCAATGGAACCCAATATTAATAAACAAGTTGTAGCCTTTAATGAGCACAGAAATGCGTAATTTCATTAAAGTTAACATGGTATAACAACTTATTTGTACAGTAAAAAGTGTAAATAATAAGTGATAATAATAAGAGGTACGATCAGTACTATTTAGTTGGGACAAAATGATAGGTACCTTTTTATTAAAAATGTTAAAATGGGGCAATGTACTTATAAGTTTAAATGTACTTATTAGTACAGGTATACCTGTTGGAAACACAGATCATGTTTTCTTTCAACAACAAAGCTTTAGAAGCCCACATTTTGCCCAATTCTCGTCAAACCGAAGGGAAAACATGACAGTAATTTGAAACAGCTGTGCCAATAAATCGATTTCATTGAACTCTTATTAAATCCATGTTAACCCATGGAATGCTTAGCCGAGGCTTTCTGCTCCAAAGACGATTGCAACGCGGATCCCTTCAACTCGGAATGTGTGGCTGAAGCCCGCACCGAAAATTGCGGTCAGTGGACGTTTCTTTGGCAGAAGTCTAAAAATGTTTTTCATTTTAAAATATATTACACATTTGATGTTTAAATAATTATCTATTCTATTTTAATTGTTGGAAAGAAACAATTATTAAATATTTATAATCCAGGTACGGGGTGCGTGGTCTCCGACTTTGTGATGTTTTTGAGTAGCGATGAAGTGTAGAACTGCAGGGTATCTTTCGGGTATTTTGCAAGACTTATAGCATACTTTTTGGTGGACGTTCTGTGTTGCAGCTTGGGTGACCTACTACTTTATTAAATCAGACGACGACTTGAACTTTTGAAAAAGAAAAGATTTAAAATAAAAAGGGCTGTCAACACTAATCAGTATATAATTATATACTTACATATATCTACGTGAATACCAAGTGAAGCAAAGTGCACAACTTGTTTTTACATATTAATAAAATATACAAATTCGTAAGGGCTTCTCAGTTTTACAATAAAAGACAAACGATTGATTTAACTTTCAAATTATCTTTATTTGATAAATAGTTTTTCCAATTGTATACATTCTAATCTTTTTCAACCAACCACGACGCGAACATTTCCCCGTCTGCCTCTGGAGTTGTTCTTGCGCCGTCGGTTGCGGTTGCGCTTCGTGTTGCTGTTGGATTTGGTGGAGCGTCTGCCGGTGCGTCCGGAGGAGCGGGATGTGGTGGTATTGATCCGGATGCGACGGTTGACGGAGTAGCGCAGGTTGCTTACGCTGACGATCTTACGGCTTCCGGTTCCGGATCCACTTGCTGACGTGGGCGCTGTGGTGGTGGTCGCAACGGTGGTCGAGGTTGGAGCCACTGTGGTTGTGGTGGTGGTGGCGGCGGCTGCCTCGGCCACGCACTCGGCATCGGTTGGATTGGTGGTGCAGTTGATGCATCCTGCGACGGTGGCATCAGCGGTGCAGGTCACCGCTTCGCTGCTCCTTAGAAGGCAGGCTGCCAGGACGAGGATTGCAAAGATGATAGTTGCTGCTCTCATGGTGGATTTGCTGATTGGAGATGTTTGATTGATGGTGATGTCGAATTTGAGTACGGCTTTTATAGCGACTTGATCGAGGTCAAGGGGCGCTCTTCCTATCAAGCGATTTTCGGCAATATGTACGCAGCTGGTTCCATACAATTATAAGAAATATTAAACATTGTTTGCTGCCAAATTGCTAACTATCGGCTGCGAATCTAAGTTGCAAAATAAACTAAGTTCACTTATTTACTTAAGGAACACGCAAGTATTTCAATTTTAATAATCTGAATGAAGCTTAGTACAAATTCGATTTAAATTCATATTCATCATATTTATGTTTTTAGACAAAGATAGCATCTTCGTTAATGATTGCCTTGAAT